>NC_046290.1:40959328-41602245 GCF_004115265.2 Rhinolophus ferrumequinum | reverse complement strand
GTGGGGTCTCTATTGCTAAAATGGGCCAAGGATAGAATCTTGAGAATTGTTTTAACTACCAAAGTTTAGGGAATGGTTCCTCTCCTAACATTTTATTATGAAAATAATAAAAAAAAATTTAAAATACAGCACAGCTGAAAGAATTTTACAATGAACATGCACCATCCGGAATCTAGCATTAACATTTTGCTGAACTTGCTTTGTATCATTCTTATTTGTTCATCCCTCAAGGTGATGGTTTTTAAATCATGTGCTCCATTTATCCAGCCATTAATTCATTTATTTAGCAAGCATACCCACCATGTGCTAGGCACTGAGACTATGAAAGGAGTACGACAATATCCCTGTGCTCCAATGGAGCACAATTTAGTAAAGGTGGCAACATGCAAACAAATAATTATCACAATATGGGCAGTAGTGTAACAGGGGTTAAAAGAAGCTACCATGAGTACACAAAGGAGGAGGTAATCAGAGGCTTTGTGGAGAAGGCAAGCTTGAGCAGGGCACTGGGAGTTAAGAAATAGTTTGCCAAGAAGACATTGAGCTATTGGGCATTCCTGGCAGAAGACAAGTATGTCAGTCATGACACTGTGGGGATGGTTCAATGTGTCCGCCACAGGTTGGCAGATGAGCAGGCAGTGGAAATGAGCCTACAAAGAGAGAGACGGGGACTTGGTTTTAGAGGGTCCTATATGCCGTGGAAGGAAGTTAGCACTCTATCTTCTAGGAAACAAGTGAAGGAAATTGGGGAGTGACATGCTAAAGATGGCAGGAGTGTAAAGACGTAGAGGGAGGGTAGCCTTGTGCGGGAGAAGAATTAGAAAGTTGTTCAAAGAATCAAGGCTTGAGATGATGAAGTCTTGAACTAAGGCAGATATAGTAGGGATCAAAAGGAGGATAACGAATTGGAACAAAGGAGAATAAAATGGAAAGGAGAATAAAAAGAACCTGATGCACAATTAGATATGGGGATGAGAGATATGGAGGTGTTCTGTATGACTCCCAAGTTTCAAATTTAATCATTAATCATGATATTCATTGTGATAAGGAAGTTAGGCACCTGTAGAGAAATTAAGCACATTTGTCCTCAGAACCCATAATAAAATAATAGAATTTGAATAAGATTTTTAAAAAATAAAAATAAATAATGGAGAGAGATTGAAGAAATGGAGAGAGGTTAAAGCAACAATGGATAATAAGAGAAAGAAAATCAGAAGTGGAGCATCACAAAATTAAAAGAAAATAGTGGAAAGGAAATAGGAAGAAGGGAGATAAAATCTGCCATGTTCCACATCTGCTTTAGTTTTTATTCCCAAAAGCCTTCAGCTGAGAGTTAAAGCATTATAGGCTTGATCTTGACAGATTGCCACTGATGATGGTTACACTGCATTGCTGCTGAGAGTGAATTATAGACATGCTGGGTATCACTGCATTTGAAATACTACTCAGAGTAATTTTTTAAAGTACATCTGGCAGCTAGGACTAGCCTACTCAAGCTCACCTGAAATTCTATCCCAAATGCCATTTTATTCATCTTTATACAGTTTCAAGTTCTCTTGTAGTTTATACGGTGAGTCTTTTCAGCTTCTCAGTAGCACAAGGCACTCTGTCATCTAGTATTTATTGCTACCAGGTAATGATTCATGCTGTGCCGTGAGCTGGTAACGAACCCAGGAAAGGTGTGATGAGTGTACATTGGATTACCAGCCCGGCTAATGGTGGCTTTGGTCGTTCTCAATGTCCCTCAAGTAAATGACTCCGAGAAAGCCTGGGAAGCTCCAGAAAACTATAAAATCCCTGAAACAAAACAGCTACTCACTTTGGGTTTTAAAATGGCATCCAATGTATTAAAATCAGTGAAAGGAATGGTGAAGGTGAACTTTTTGATTTCAAGGAGGTGAGGAAGACCAGTTTTTTTTTTCTTTGCTATTTTGAAGAGCTCTGATCTGCTAATGTCTGATTTGGAGGGAACTCTGGATTTGTGTAAGGATCGTACCACCTTGAGGTTGAAAGTAGGTGACATCTAGGGAATAAGACTGGGTAGGAGGAAACATAGAAAGCAAAGAGAGAATGGAGAGGGTTAGTTCCTGACAAGATGAAATCAGAATAAAGTTCCCTAGTTGATATCACCTTGCTTCGAGGACAAAAAGTTAGTGTCCTGTTCCCATTGCAATGAATATGTTGACTTCCCAAGCAAAACTTGTTTCATCCTTTTCCAATCGGCATACGTAAAATATCCAGGGCTCAAGCACAATTTTATTAGGAAAAGTACGCTGAGTCCACATCCACGCCGGTACCACACATGCAAATGCTCAGCCTTTGCCATCTCCCTTCTCACCAGGCTCTGCATGTCCATGGGTAGCTTGACAGAGGCACAGCTGGTTGTACATTTGTAATCCAAAAGACAGACCCATAGGTGATTCAATCATAACTCTCTACTCACGGTGTTCTTCCTGTGAACTTCATAAAGAGCTTCAGGTACAGAGGGCATGCATTCTCCAAAGAAAGATGCTGAGTGGTCCAACCTGGTCATGGAAGAGTATGCCCCTGTGTGTCCCAGCTCACTCGAAGGATACAATTTAGGCAGGCTTCGCAATGTTGTATGCATTAAATGCAAGAGCGCTGCATTTCAGCAGTTGCTGTTGTGCTCCTTGGACTAAGTCACGTCAAAGTCACAATGATACTGAATACAACTGCATCCTAAATTAATAAGCCTCTGTTCACTATGAGTATTTTGCAATCATGTCTTTTAGGTCTGGGTTTTGAAAGATTAATGTAAAGCACCTGGGGAGAAACCCATTAGAACATCAATGATAAGTAGAGTCATGTGTTGTCTATGAAACAGCCCAGATTACCACTGAGACCCACTCCAGCATACCTGGCAAGTTCCTTAAGGTTATAAGGAGGGGTCTAGTTCCCATTGCAGGGCCCAGGGGCTGACTTTCAGCCCTTGATGTATTCCCAAGTCTCTCTGAGAAGAATTTAGGGATACTCCACAAATTGTCATTCCCACCAGAAGTCTCTGACCTTGGGTAAAGTAAAACTTTCTTTTCAAGGGGGAAAAGGGGTGTAAAAAAAGGAGAGACTAGGTAGGTCCACAAACCATTTCCTAGAGACCACACAATAAAGACCTCTGACCCTTCCAATAGCCTTGTAAGAAAAAAAAGGTAGAAAGAGTGTCTTTTCATTCTTTTCCCAGGAGAGTCCTTAGCTGGTACATAATGATAGTAGAGGAGAAAATCAGACTCCTTTATCTTAAAATCCTTGACCCTCATGGCTCAGATTCCACTGCTTAAAAAGCAGTGGACATAAGTGTATCTGCATGAAGAAAGTATGATAGTAAAGACCAAATCTTCAAAACAGATCAGTTACAAAGAGACTATATTACAAAAAAGATCCTACTTAAACTAAAGGATTCTTTTTAATAGATCTTCTGTTTATTTGCAGATTGTGTATTCCTTGGGTATAGAGAAACTTTTAATTTTTAGACATTTGCTAGAAATCAATGCCAACTGAAGATCATTCAGAAATTAAAACAGAACATTTCTGTTATTGTTTTGATTTCAATGGGAAAATGTAGTTTACTTCATGCACAATTTTTCAACAATGGTTTTCTCACCAATGTAAGCTGTACTGTGTATTAGCTCAAGGGTGGGAGTGAAAAGACTATTTCGTATTTTTAATGGGCTTGGAGGATGAGGCCGACTAGTGAATGATGAGTTTTATAATTAAGGCCTCTCAACTACATCAGCAAAATGTCAGTGAGTTAATCCAAAGGCTCAACAAGTCAATCCTCTCTAGCTAAGCTAAAAAGGTGACAGATGGGCTGAACGTACCAATATAATTTTAAACTGGTCCTAATATTTTTAAGATTACATTTAGCTTTCCATAATCATGGGGCTTTAAAACTTCCCTGTGTGTCCAAAATCACCTTTCACTTTTGTAATTTTACAAAATTTAAGGAGAAAGTTACAGTTGAAGAAAAGTATTCAGGCTATTCTGAATGCCCATGACCCTCTGTTCAAAAAACATTTTACCCTTCTCTAAGATGGCAGAGCAAATCTCTGGTAATGAGGCACCTAACGGTTGACTTATCATCAGTGGTATCAGTCACGGGTACAGAAGTAATGACAGGCAGAAACCTTGTTGCATTTAGATGCCAAGAATGCTGCCAAAATAGAGTAGTTTTGGAGTCAGACAAACCTGAGTTCTGGTCCCAGTTCTCAGACTAACTAGCTGTGTGCCCCAGCATGAGTTTCATAACCTTTTTGAACGTCAGTTTTTCTGTCTGTGTAAAGCTGAGGTTTTAGATGTTTAAAAGGATTAAATATATAAATATGTAAAGCCGTGTACGGCAGTTCCTGGCACATAGGAGGCATTTGGTAAATCATTTTTAATGTTATTCTTACTAGATTAAGCTCTTGTGGAGGTAAAAGACTGAGAGAATGAGAGACCAGTCATGGTTGACCTTCTTTGGTGAATAGATTTTCATCAATTCTGAGACTGATTCTGCCTGTTGGGCAGTCCCTAGAAGGCACAACCAGGAAGCGGGATATTCCTCGGGCCTCCTCCTTTGTGAGAACGCCCTGCACTCCATCAAGGCTGAATGTCCTTATTCAGCCCAGGAGTCACCATGTTAGCATCTCATCAAGGCCCATGTCTGAGTGTTGGCAGCCACCCCCAGGCCCCCCACTGCTCCCTCAACTCCCCTCCCCCCTCAGGTCTCTCCCCATCCCCACCCAGTCGTCATTTATCTGCTCTCCCTTTACTATCTTTCTGTTAATTTGCTCGTGTGCCATGGTGTAACCCTTCCTGAGAGCCTATATACATTTTGCTGTGTGTCCCACAGAAACAATACATGATGGTTGTTCTCACAGGCAGATGTGTCAGTGACAATAATAAGAACTGGTAAACTGAGTGCTTCCTCCACGCTGGGTGCTGTGACATATGCTTTATAGGCATTATCGCATGTGAGGTGAGCCTCACAGCATCCCATGAGCAGGTCTTACTACTGTTTCCATTTCACAAGTGAAGAAACTGTGGTCTGAAGAGGTGATGTAACTTAGCCCAGGACAAACAAACACTGGGAGGAAGCAGTACCAGAACTCACCTCCAGGGCCATTTGACTCCAGATCTGCTGCTTTGCACCACTGAGCTGTGCGGCTCATACAGGCAGGTCCCGGGACACTCCTAAGCAGTTCCCACCTCCCTAAGCTTGACACTGGTCCCAGGACCCAAACGATTTCAAGTTAGTCAGAATTAAGTTAGTTGGGAATTAACAGAGGTGTTGGGAAGGTCACAGAGGGACCCCCTGGCAACTGGCCTCCAGCCTATCCCTAGGCTAGACCCTGCACCTATATGACCAGGAGAGACTTCTCATTTCCAGCACCCACCTAAAGAGCCAAACAATATAATACCCGAGTATATTTGTAATGGCCTAAATGGGCAGATAGAGGAGTAGCTGGAGAGAGAAACAATTTATTTTTATTTTATTTATTATTTATTATCTATTATTTAAGCAGATTCCAAAGTCTAAATCTAAATGGAAAATCTGTGAATTTGCTTGTATTTTGCTCATCTCAGAATTTTCCTGGTTCAGGAAAACTTCCATAAATGGAGTTGAGTCTCCGAATAAAGCCATATAGATTCCCAGGAAATAGTCTTCTTTGTTTTGTCTGCAAATTGACTTGTGTCTATATGACAGCATTTTCTCAGTAGTAATCTGAATATCGCATCCTCATTGAGAAGTTCAGAGCACAGCTCACTGTCATCAGGTGGTAAGAGATAATAGTAACTAATAGTGCTCCTAATAATTGTAATTCAATACCCTACACTTTCTATACACTAGGTGGTAACGTAGGCTATCCATGTTCCTTCTGAGGGTGGGAACTCTCATCATCCCTGTTTACAGACGAGGAAACTTAGGCACAGAGAAGTTAAGCAGTTTGTTCAGACTTATAAAGTTAGCAAATGATAAAGCTAGGATTAAACCCAGGCAGTCTGGCTTCTAATTTTATTTCCTTGTACTAGTAAAACAACCAGTCCTCCTCTATCTGTTTATCAACTAAATCATTTTTATATTTTGGCAAAGAAGGTCAGAGCCAAAGTATTTTGTACTTCTAGCAGCCCCACCAAGCCCTGTTGCAAAGGCTGAGAGTGGTGGTCTCCTAGGGAGGGCTGCCCATTAGGATGGCGATTTGGGATGAAAGATGAATGGACTTGTGCCAGCTTTTCTCATCATTTTAATAACTGCATTACTGTGATACTATATCCCTCTTGTATATAACTGATAAAAACTTTTTTTTCCACAAAAATATTCTTTGTCTAAACTTGTTTTGGTTACTTTTACTGGTCGTGATAGAGAGGAAAGAAAAAAAAAGGTGATCTCTAAATTAAAAGATGTGGATATCATTTCACCTCAAATTCAAACGTGATTGACCAAACATCATCTCATCTCTTTATTTTACTTCAAAGTTTAAAGAACATTTTCATGTCTGTCCTACCTTCCTTCAGCCAAAACTGAAATTTATTGAGAATCCTACTGCGGAAAATTTCTATTCAAATTTTCTAACTATTATTCTCTTTGTAAATCAAATCCTCAGTAAAGGATTTGATGGTGGCAGAGCTTATATTTTCAGAGAATTGAGGGTTACAGTTTAAAATTTTAAGTCTTTCACTGAAAGATCCTTGAAAGTGAGATCAATACGATTTGTTACCTTTTCAAAAGTAAGAACTGTAAACTTTCCCATTTCTTTACATTTAATTTTCCAAGATTAGCATGTGGCTTGTGTACCATGTACAGGACTTCTTAGAACATTAGTGGATTTCCAAAGCCAGGAAACAAACAAGCAAATAAACAAGCAAACAACACCATCCACAGCTCTGTTTTGTTACACTGAATTCTGCCTGATTCTAATTACCTGAAACAATTTACCCAGGATGCTTCAATATAACCACCTGGAAAAATGAGGGTGGAACTTTGATTCTGGGAGGCATATGGAAATTTAATTACTAGGCTTACAAAGTATTTTAAAATCCCCAGATAAAAGTGACCAGAGGACTGGAGAAGAATCTCACTCTTAGCAGCAGTATTGCTGAAAATCAAAGGTCTGTGTCCCTCTCTACACTGGCCTCTTCACCCCATCTTCTGTAACCAGCCTCAAAGGGAGATGGAGAAAGAATCATGTATTCACCTTCTGGCTGCAAGAACTGCAGACTTCAACTGTGGCAGTTCTAGTACTAAGGAGAAAATACACATAGGAAAAAAGAAGGGCATGTCTCACTTCCAAATTAAAAAAAGACATTTCTACATGTTTCCATAACCCACAGACTGCTGCCATTTGAGGCCAACCCCTCCGAGTTTTCCTCTTTGTCTCGTGTAGTTGCTGAATCTAGGCCACTGTCAGCAATCCTTTCATTCACCCAGGCCCATCCCCACGCCTCCCAGATGCACACATTCTCCTGAGACGTGTACTTTGGTATCAAACAATGCAACTCATGTTTGATTTTGGATAACCTTGCACTGCTGAATAAAATAACCCTTGAGAAAGAAGCAATAAAAGCACTGTAAGAAAAATGACTCATGTTTCCAAGCTGTCTAAAGTGATCATTTATCCCAACAAATGGTAATTCTTTCAAGACACGGTGGGCATGCACCATACTTATAAAAGTGTGGGAGAAAAGCCTTGCAATCCTTTTTTATTTTTATTTTTAATTTGTGTTAAAATATATCAAATAATGTTTCTGGTAGGCTGTACCAGACAGGGTATGCTTGAAAACAAAAACAAAAACCACATGGATGTGAAAGCCAAGATGAACTGGCGCAAGGGGCGGTCCTTGCCGAACACCCGGGCTCATTGGCTTGTTTCTGGGCTTGTTTATGTGCCTCTAATTGTTTTCCATTTTCTGCCTCCATTCGTTAGAGTGCAAAGATGTGAACAAAGTGGCTTATTGCCCACTGGTGCTGAAGTTCAAGTTCTGCACTCGAGCATACTTCAGACAGATGTGTTGTAAGACCTGCCAAGGACACTGACCCACGGAAAGCCAGAGAGAGAGACTTGTCATTTCATCGTGGAAATGCGTCCATCAAAGAGAGCCACCCAGAAGAGGATTGATGTCCTTGCAAATGCATTACCCTGTGGAAAACGTAACCACTGGTCAGCCTTAGCTGACAGGATTTCAATATTATTTTAACTTCTGTGAAGTAGGATTTATTGATCCAAAGTGCTGGACACAGTTATTAGGAGGGAATGCCAGATTGGAGAGATCCAAACAACACAGGGAGACTTGCTTACTGTGGAACGTTTGTGTTCTTTCGAGTAAATCCAATAGCCTGTTTACCTCCTTGGACCATTAAGATAATTTTTATTATAGACTTAGCAATGACACTGAATCCATTTGTATTTAAAACTGTTTAAAATGTAGCTGTTATGACTTGGTCAACTATGGAAGTAAAGAAGATTCAGAAATCTTAAGTCATAGCTTAAAAATATTTACTATACTTTATCTCACCACAACAGCACCACCATTTAAATTCTAAAACGGGCTTTGAACTGTAATTTAAGGAGCAATTATAACTCAAAAGTAATGAAAGTTCGTATTATTTTCCTTCCTCCTACTTAATTTCCTTAGGAACGACCCCCCTGTTCTGAACACTGCTGTGAGCCATATATAAACTATATTAAACTGAACAACAATGAAGGACTTAGTTTGAAGCAGTGCATCAGTTACTGCAGCTGTGCGAGTCTATAAATCCAGTGCTGCAAGACTGTGGCCAACTCGCCATTGTGCGAGTGCAGCTGAGATTTCCATTAAAACTTTAAGAGAAAACCTTTTCGGTTTCAGGCAAAGCCAGACCTGGGGTACAGTAGAGACTGAGGGACCAGGCCCTTTGCTACCACCACACAGGATGCCTCAGCTCGTATTTGAGTTGCCCCAACTCACTTGTGTTTACATCCGCACCAGCCACAGAAAGGCTTCTGCCCCACTGGCTTGCTGCGTGCACGTGGAGCTCACTGAGACAACAACCATGCAAATGATAGACTGGCTCAGTGACAACTAGACAGACCCTTTTGCTGACAATTACGATGGGTTCCAGATGTCCCTTCTTTGATATGGCAGAAGGGCATTTATTTATATGAGAGCAAGTGTGTGTGTGTGCGGGCGCTTTTGAGTGTATGGGTAGGTGAGTATGCTTGCACATAAAAGTGCTATTTCTGTGAGTTTTAAAGTAGGCAAGGGATAACAACCAAAGAAGAAAAACTCATGAAGACTAGAGATCATCAAGCCTAATTTTAATAATCACTCAACCAAGTATTTTATACTTTTTATGGATACTCTGAATGGCAATTAAATGTGAAACCCAGTTGCTTGGACAAGTCAAATTCTAGCATCAAATTCACCTAAATTAAATTGACTAGCTCATATTCTTCCTATCCACAAGTTTCACATCATGCCCATCAAAAAATCCGACAGTGAGATTTTAAAAAAAGAAAGGAAGAAAAAAGAGGGTACTTATTAATATTCTGTACTTGAACACTTGTAGCTTGCAGCAGGTTCTTGATGAATGTGCTTTGTGCCCTACACATGTGTCCATCATGCTATCCCAACACCTCAGACTCAAACCAAATGGCTACTTTGTAAAGATACTATTTGCAGCTAAAGAGTGTTTGACTTAAATCCATCCATGTGCTTTGAAACTCCATGTCAGGTGCAGCACATATACCATGACCTAATGTGGATGATTAGGATTTTTCAGCAAGGAAAGGAGACTCACAGATTCTAAAAACCAATCCGAACTTCTGGTTTGCTGTGGAGAGTTAGCGCAGGATGTCATTCCGCATGCTCCGTCACAGTTATCTATGTCTCATCACTTGCTTGCTCTCAATCCACAACTCACGTCCCTAACCTTTCCAGAGAGAGCTATTCACGATACATGAGAGTTGTTGCCAGGGCCCCTATCTCTGCTGCCCTCAGAAGACCAGCCCGCTGTAAGTGCCATCTTAGCCACTCAGTGCAGGGAAGGCAACCCCAGCACTGAATTCCATTGGTGCTTTGCAAAGAGCAGTTAACATGGTGCTAATGTGACCTAGTGAAATAAACAAAAAGGATGGTTTCTGTGGCATCTTAGGCATAGGTTTGCTATCAGAATCTGCTTTCCTCCAACATAAATATCAGCTCATGTTTTTATTTGAAGATTTCTTACATTACTGACTAACGGCTATTTGTTACCTCACCTGGAAACCAACCTTGCGAGGGCCATCCCCCTGGGCACCACATAGCCCCACGCTAGTGCTGGAAGAGGAGGGCAGCCAGTGTCCCCCTGCGGTGTGCACCAGCAGCAGAAAGCTCCTGGGGGCAGCATCAGATTACCTTTTCAGAAGGAACCAAGCACAGAATTTAGCAGGACCAAACATCTTCAGATAGGCCCTGAATTTAAACCTGAGTGGGGAAAAACAAATCACATTCCACAGTACATCACAATACCGCTGCTATTCTGTAGCCAGCTACATGGCTACCCGACGCTCTTTTCCTAAATAGTGACCCTAGATCAGGGATGTCCAAACTTTTTTCAACGTTTTTCACCAAGGGCCATATGCAGTAAAATACACAAACAGCCGGGCCACTCACTCGAGGTGAAGTACATATTGCCTCACCTGGTGTATTTAAGTAAACTAAATACATTTTTGGAATTTGCTGCGGGCCAATTAACAATGGATTGCGGGCCGTAGTTGGCCCGCGGGCCGCAGTTTGGACACCCCTGTCCTAGATCATCAGTGGAGGCCGAGCCAGCCTCGCAGGCCCTCCAAAAGTAGTGAACCCTATAGACTACTTAGGAAACCTCAAGAAAGCTGGGACCCGTGGCTGAGAGCAGTATCTGCCACTGGCATACAGGCCTGCCAAAAACCAAAAGGTAAATGTACCCAACTGATCAAACCTCTTGAGACACATATGACTCCCCAAACACTCCATTTCATTAGGAATATTTTTATTTGAGTGAATGTCACATAGGTATCCTTCATAATGCAGAACGAAATTACCTTTGTATTATTGTGATTAGTTGTTGCTTATTATTTTATACTCAGTATTAATGTGGTACACTGTTACTTTTTTTTTTTGCTTTTGTAAATTATATTCTAATTTATTGCCATGTTTCCTAACACGTGTCCTTCATTCTCCTGCTTGTAATGATAATGAAAAGTCATTGTAACACTTGATGGAGTGAAATTCCACACCAGGCACAGATTTTTTTTTTTTTTTAACATAGATAATTTAGTAAAAATAAAAATTCAGCTTATAAGAACGATTCAGATGGAAGTTGTCTATTTTCTGAGAAGCTGATGTTGAACTTGTAGTAGAAGGGATCTATCCCTTGGATTAGTACATGTACATTATCCAGATTTTCCAGGTACTATCCAGGATTGAGTTAACTTGTTGCAGCCTTATTACCCTCCCCAGAGATGATATCCTTTTGTAATATCTAAATGCCAGAGCTTCGGACATTTCGGGGGGGAGGGGTAGTGGAGGGTGTCGTTCAGAGTGGCCTGCGGGGTCTCTGCTCCCGCTCCCCGCACCAGAACGCAGGACATGGTGAGGCCAAAAAGGAACACCCACAGAGCCATAGGTAGGGGAGTCATACAACCACACTTTCGCTGGTGGCTGGGTAGGAAACACAGGAAGCAGGAGCCACACGATTCTCAACCCTCACTGCGCCGCTTGCAGACTCAGCCACCATCTTCTTGCTAGCCCCCATTTTCTGCTAGTGTAGCCATGGCAGTTATATTAGTGCCCAATGGCTCACTGGTTACAGCTGACGGCCAACTAGCCACAGCTGATGGCCATTTGACCACAGTCGACGGCCATTTACTACCTGAGCCAGCACCTTTCTATGTGAGGTCGAGAGCCTGGAAACTGCTTTTTGGGGCTCAGTCCCCACAGAGGGCTATTTCCTCAGATGTCACCAGCCAACTATTCTAAGGCTACAAAGGAAGTCCAGATTGGCCACTGCCACATACGTCCAATCACTTGCTTACAACTCTTTTGCTCCCTCCTTTTTTGCCTTCCATGTAAATTCTTTAGCATAGAGGAAGATGCAAGATATTTCATTGTGGAAAGGATGCTGAAGAAAACAATTCGTACTTGAAGGATTTTACTCCTCAGAGTCAATGGGGAGCATAGAAACCTGACGGGGATATTGTTCCACCTTCAGACAGTCTCTGCTGAGCTGGGGCACACTATCATATGCAAAGGTAACAGCAGTTTCTGACACTTAGCAGCCAACATTCATGCTTGGCAATTTGAGTACTTTCCTCATGACAGCTTTGCCAATTACATAAGATGTGGATGCCCACGCACGGTTGTGCTTTCATTCACTTACTCCCATGCCTCATCCACATACATTCAATCTTAATACATTAGAAGAAATCAGGTGAGATGATCAGATAGTCTTGGGGAGTATTTCCTCAAAGTCATCCTAGAAGCCACAAGTGGCTGAAGTATTATGAACGCTCAGTTAATGAGAAGACCCTGGGACCCACCGTTTCAACTTCTCACTGTATTTGCAAAGAGTTGTTCTGCTAGGGGCAGGGGAGAGGGAGATACCAAGAAACAAGGCTCGCCTTAGCGTCCGTTCCTCACATTCAAGTCTGTCTTTCCATCTACAGTTGTTTTCAAGCTTTCATTGAAATGTTCTTCTCTCTTTGGAATGTAAAGGGCATGACCTGCTTAGAGCACTGACCCCCGGCGCAATCTACCCTCCTAGAGATTCTGCTCCTCCCCAGGGAGCACTAGGATCACCCCTAAGATGTGATGCCCCAAAATGCCAGGTGACATTTTTTTCAAGTAAGTTAGGAAGAAAGTTGGGTATTGATTTTGGTAAGAAAAAGAATGTATGAATTTGTTTGGCTAGGACAAGATTTATTATTTTTTAAAGATGGGAAAAGAAATGTAATTCAAGGAGAGAAATCACAGCCCAGGCAGACTGGAAGATTCTAAACAGGTGATCACAGGAAGGAGAAAAGATCATTGACTGAATAAAAAAGTGACAAATAAGCTGTGTTTGGAATTCTGTCTCATTCATATCATCAGAATGTGTGGAATAAACTAACATGTGTTTTTAGAGAAAACAGCTGTTCACAATAGTTTTGTGCCTCAGACTTCAAAACCTCCAGCTAGAACTTAAAAGGAAAACGGTCTTTTCTCCCATCTTTTTCTCAGAAGCTTTTTTCTAGCATTTCTTGTCCCTCATTTCATCCTCAGATGATATCTGAGGCCAGAGATGGGACAGTGGTTGGAGGGCTGGCTCTACTCTGGGGGGGGACCAAGGTGATACCTATATTGTCTTTTGGTCGATAGTTCCCTTTAGCCCACTGAAAGCCTTGAGCTGCATAGTTGATGAAAGCTGATTTCCATGACAACGTCCTATTGACACTGAAGCATCCAGTGGTTACACAAGGGCCCAACAGCTCCTGCTGTCCCCACTCCAGAGCCTGAATATTCCTGTTCCCCTCACGGCACAGAACATGCCTCACCAGTCAGATTCTACAGACCTTCAGGTTTGTGAAGTTCAATCGAGAAGTCTCTTCTTGCGTCTTGGCTTGGATCCCTTACCTGACAGAGAAGTTTGTCATGAGACGGGGCAAGTTATCCCACCAGCTCTAGGCCTTCAGAAATCAAAGTGCCTTCCTCTGAACAATGGCTCGACAGTGGGTGGCTTCTACTGGCTCCAAGCCAATGTCATTCTTGGTCAGGCCTGATCTGTGTCCCCAGAAAGGGCAGTTATGAGTCATAATTGTGAGATGAGACCCCCAAAATCCCAAGCAAAAGTGGCAGCAGGAAGTTCCAGTCCTGGGCCAGTCCAGGCCAGGAGTGGCCTCTGTGTCTAGAGAGTGGCATCAGCTATGGTCATTCATTTAGAAAACCAGTATTAGCTGAGTACCTGTTGTGCTGGGCACTGAACATATGCTTTCTTATTGAATGGGTTATTATAAAACTAGGAAGATGATACCATCAACTCCGTCTCCAGGTGCCGAAACTGAGGCTCCGAGAGGCTAAGTTACAAAGAGCCACAGAACCAGTGAGGGGAACCTCTTTGGAACACAGAAGGGAACTACCTGGTCTGCATCTGGGACAGGAAGTTCAGAGGATGTTGCTCTGCTAGAGAGAAACTGACTCACCAGGCCAGAGGAAACGGGGTCCTCCTCCCCGGGAAGCAGTGGGCCCAAGGCGGTTAGCAGAGCCTCAGTGTCAGCAAAGGGTGAACTTTGGGCTCCTCTCTCCATAGGTGGTCGTAGTCACTATAAAAATTCCTATGTCCAGTGACAAAATTACAGGTGTGGATCCAAAGTGGTTTCCAAGCACTTACTTAGAGTTCGTGGGAAGAGGAGGAAAAGGAAGGTCAGAGATATTCAAGGATGGACAGTGTCTGCAACGGCAGTTAGCAGCCAAACACAACATGAGGACTCTCTCCTCCCCTGAAAGTCCTGTTTTGAATCACAGAGCCTGTCTGTCCCTGCCGGACAGCCCCCCACACCATTTCTTGGCATGCCAGATGGCCTCATTGACCTATTTCAACACAACTGGAACAGAATAATTCCCGTGTTGGCTTAGGGGTCAATTTTGAGAAAGAAAGGTGGGTTTTTCTCTGTTTGAGTCAGAGCGGGGCCATCAGGGCTTGAAAACTCGGGCCATCAGGTTGCTGCCAGCAAGCACATTCTTTGACCTCCTGTGGTGGGTCCACAGAGTGGAACCAGGTGTTCTTTCAGCCCATGCCAGAATGTACTGGCCGCCCAACTGGCCACCTGCCTCCACCCCACCGATGGGGCTTTGGCTGGCCTCTACCAAACAGCTGTGCTGGGAGCTACAGGTGGCCGCCCACGCCTGTGCCCAGGCCAGCAGCTGCATTGGTCTGACTCAGCCTGGCAAGATGGACCTCATGTCCCTCTGCCCCTTTACTCCAACTCCTCCGGAACCAGGGCACTCAAGGGGCTGAGGAGAAGAAAAGCCAAAGCTGAAATACACTAAGGAATTGTGTTTGTAGTTCAAATGAAATCAAAAAGAATACTGTTCTCTTTTCCTTCCTTCAATATCATCAATTTTGGTATTTTAGCTCAATCATTCAAATTAATCTGATGTAAATAAATAGATGTTTAGTTCTTGTTTGTCGGGTATGTTATTGTTAGAATAAAAATCTCCTGGTTCTGTGTATCTACATATGAGTAAATAGGCAAAGGAGGATGACATCCCAACTTCAAAACAATATCAGTATTTGGGAAACCATTTTAGATAATAACTACCTACAGGAGCATTATTTGATATTCTGAAAAAACACCCACAGAAATTGCTAAAATATAATATGAGTTTGAATTAAAGTGGGTAGCAAAAACAAAAAAAAGTTATCACAGCCAAACTTTTTGCAGTCAGAAATCATTTGATTCATAGTCGTAAACTTTAAAACAGAAAAAAGGCAAAATTGAGAAATTATTGTTTTATTTTGAGATTAAAAAGGAAAGTATATGTTAAAATTATGAAATAAGATGATAACCTGGAGCCAGATTTAGCTTTGTAGGTTTTCTAAATGTAGAATGAGCCAGGAAGATGTTACTACATACTGCACCTAGAGTCCAAATCCTCACCAACATGCAAAGCGCCTGCTGGAGGTAGCATAGGGGACCCGCTATTTTATTTCATCCCATATTTACTCTCAATTGCAGAAACTACATTCACCAAATATCTCTTATGTCTGGTTTTTTAAATCTATACGTTAGAACTTAACTCTCCAGAAGAGAGCTGTCCCTTTCCATGTAAGCACCGGAGATCACTCGGTACTCGTTCTCAGAGTAAAATCATCACTCAAAACAGTTTTAAAATTGCTTGTTTAGACTATCTCCCAGGGCAGGATGGATTTGATTTTTGTGAAAGTCTAAAACCAGATCTGGTGAGTAAATTGCACATAATCATTTTGGCTACAAATATCTTATGTGTCTTACAAATTGACCCCAAGTGATACTACAAAGGGAACTTCAAACATGTTTTGAGTAAGTGACTACTTTGAAAGATTTCATTCATTTGGGTACAAAAGTGCTGATGTTTTGTCTAAAAATGATTGATATTATTTTATAATCCAACTTAAAATTAATAAAATACAATATCTCACTAGACGTTTTGCTATTTCCAGTTCTAGAATTAGCTGGAACCTGGACCACCTAAATGGTGTGTTATCTGTGAGGGAGAAGAAAGATCTCGGATCTCTCAGGACTGAGTAATCCTTAAACCCAGGAAGCCAAACCGCTTCTCCAGACCCCAGAAGTGGGCCAACAGCTGCTCTTACAGGGCTTTCTTTCCTGGGGTCTCTGGAGTAAAAGCTCTCCTTCTGGAGGGGCTGATTAACCCAGGCCCTTCAGCAACAGTAATGAAGCTGAGGCCGAGTGTGCACGATTCGGCGCTCGGCTTCCTCCGCACCAAGGCATGGCAACCACAGGCCTGTGCCTCGATTTACACAATTGTGTGTGTGCGCCATTCTGTCCTTGAATACTTTCCCTTTTGCTTAAATGATAATTCCAAGATAAGCCTGTCCTTTGACCAATCTTTAACTGGCTGTGCATTGACTAACCATCCAGTATTGACTGTCTTCTCCCTTCGCCTGCCTTCCTCCTAGAATTTAAGGAAGTTGTTAATGGTGTGTAAACAGATACTTAAACATATGGAGAGTCTGGTGTTGTAAGGAATTCCAAGAGTGCCTCTTTCGAAGAGGGTAGTTACTCCCTTATTTATCTAACTTGGAAGTGTGAATTTTCACCATGGATGTTTTTGTAAAACAGATACATATATCAAGACACAAATGAAAAAATTTTTTCCCAACATTTGTATCCGTACATGCCTTAAAATCCATAATTTTTATATCTTTTTTCCCCCTGAAAGAACCAAATCATTTTAAATTCACACCTCTCTCTAAACAGCTTCTAAAAGGTTCCTGAGTGGCCAGAAATTATTGTTTCCCAAAATTAACAAAGACAGCTATCATCCATTGTCACTCTGAATCAAGAAGAAAACTTCACATTAAACATGTTTACATCCCCCCCCAAACAGTCTAACCTGATTGATTTTTTCACCAACTTTATAATAATTTAATTGCTGATAATTGTCTAGGACAAAAGCCCTGATAAGACAGACAGATGGGGTCCCTTCAGAGCGTTGTAATGAAGAAAAGAGTGATTATGTATTTATTTAATGGAATTTATTTAATGGAGTTTTTTATAAGAGTGAGAGACGCTGAGAAATGAGAAATGTTTCTTACACTGTTGAAAGTGTTTAATTCAATGTCCTTTGCTTTAAGCAGGACATTATCAACTTTTGTTTATTTATTTTGGAATTTCAAGTATGTGCAAAAGTAAAAAAAAAAATGGTTTAATCACTCCCCCTTCTTTACCCAGCTTCCACAATTGTCAACACATGGCCAATTTTGTTTCCATCTATACTGTTCTACTGTGAATTATATAAGCAGATATTATATCATTTCATCATTAAAAACTTTGAAATATATTCCTAAGAGATAAAGGCTTTTAAAAAAAGATCATATTACCATTAATAAATTTATAATCATAAATAATATCCATATTTTCATTGGAAAATTGAATTTGCTCTAATACTGTCACAAAACTTGTGGAAAATAATAATAATTGTGTATACTGGTTAATGAGCATCTATTATGTGCTCTGTTCCAGACAGCATAGTAGGCACTTTCTGTCTATTATTGATTTTATAGAAGAGGAAACTGAAGCTGAGAGAGGTTGACACACTCGTCCACAGGCAAGTTAAGCTCAAAAGGACTGCAAAAGACCAGGATTTACGAAAAATAAATTCTTCCAATACCAATGACTATCCTGTTTTTCTGTTGAATATCACATTCAGGAAGAGGAACACTGAGCATTGATCTCTACTTCTTGGTCCCAGAAGAGTGTTATAAAAACACTCTTGGATAGCTCATGGATAAAACAAATGGTCCTTGTCTGGCCCTTCTGGATGATGGCTGCTTTGAGCCTTAGTCACATAAGACAGCCTTGCCTTGGTACAATTGCCTTCTTGCTGCAAATCATTTTAGTCATACTTTTCTCTACAATCAGCATGGTCAAAAGGTACCCCCGATTAATGAAACTTCTCTTGAATTTCCCTCTCAGTCTCCGACTCCTTTGCAAAATTTCCAGCTGTAACCATTAGTAATGAATAATTAATTGTAACCAGGCTCAACTGTGGAATAAAGTGTGTAATTAAAATTTATCTTTGTAGGGAAGTGCCATGATGTGTGCAAATAACTTTCAGAGGACTGATTTTTTTTTTTAAATGGGGGGAGGGAGGAGGTGTAGAGGGCAAGCAAAAAAACAAATGTCACAAATGTTAATAATTGGTGAATATAAATGATGGATACATGGAAGAAAAGAGTTCATCTCCATAGAAAGTGTGTGTGTGTGTGTGTGTGTGTGTGTGTGTGTGTGTGTTCATGTGCATGTGCATATATTTGTGCGAAGCCAGATATTTGGGAGCTAATCACTTAGAGATTCCCAAGCTGAGGCCTACAGTTACTGCTGAGCCTATATTCAGTCTAAAAATGTTTTATTTAGCTTCATCCAAGTTTAGAGCAGAGATTTGTGTGATAACTACCAAAGTTTTGCCTAGCCAAATGATATCATAGCTCTGTTGAGAAAAGCTTGAATAATCTCCCATCATTTCACCCTCAATCACTTAGGAACAACTACTTGTCTTTATTAACTGCCTTATTGAATTATTCATGAAAGCAAAGGTATTCAAACCCACAGAACTGGCCTTCCTTTGTTACATAAAGGAAACTGTAACAGCTCCTAAAGAGTTAGTGTAATTAAAATGAAATTTTTACTATCTTGACAAGCTATGGAAAATGTGATAACCTACAAATCATTTAAAAACAACACTTTAGCCTGTAACTTGAATTCTCTTTCATGACTTGTACCATCACTAAATTTGTACAGAAGACAAATTACAATTTTAAGCAAAAACTGAACAAACATATTTCCTGGATGACAGAATGAGACAGTACTATAGAATCTCTCTTCCCGCAATCTAACAAAATAAAACAAATATAAAAGAGAATAAAAATACAAAAAAAAAAAAATCACCAGAAGCAAACAAACAAGAGGGGCAGAATAATTTTCTGCTGCCATTAGTGGAAAATGGTAGCCAAAGAAGTCTCATGAGGCCCCCATTCATCATAAATAGTACTTAGAAAAGAAGGGGAGTCAACAGAATTGTGAAAAGTCTTCCGATGTAAGACTCTCAAACATGGGAAGCAGCAGATTGAGGGGCTAATTGGCTGGCTCTGGAAAAACAGGGAAATCCAAAAGCAGAAGTCCCTGCCTACCACAACTTTTGAGATAAGTAACCAGGATCTGTGAACAACAGTATGGATGTTCCTCAAAAAATTAAACATAGAACTACCACATATTCCAGCATTTCCATGTCGGGGTATATAAACTCACAAGACTTGCAACAAATGTTTATACTCGACCTGAATCACGCTAATCTTCCATTAACTGGACTTCCAGAGTGACTGGCAAATCTGCCCAGTTTGGGCTTCCCTTAGCCAAAGAGGGCTCCACCCATCTCAGCTCTACTTCATTCAAGTACAATAGTCGTAGCTGGGTTTCCCTTGTTAATCTGTTTCTACCAACCGATAAAAAATAATAAAACTACACACACAATAAATAACGCTATGCCTAGAAGTTATCACCACACGATTATTTACAGCAATGTGTGCTCTCACCCAAAATTATATTTTTAAAAATTGTTGCTTTCTCCTTCTCAAGTCAATGAGGCTTAATCACAATAACAATTAGTATTAACCAATCATACCTAGCATTTCTTTACATTTGCCATATGCATTCTTCAAAGTCTGTTTATGTGTTCTGGGTCCATAATTCATAACCTAAATGACAAACAAGATTTATTTAAAGTATTACCTTTTATCACAGCCTCACTCATCACTGGAAATTTAGCATTAACAGGCTTACCGTTCCTCACAGGCTTTACTCCAAAGACTTCATTATGGAAACCGCTGACACCAACGCCTGAGCCCCACTGGTCACTCTCGTTGCCTCTATCTTAACAGCCATCTACAATACCTTAGTTATTTTCTTCCAACTTCTAGGACAATCTCACTTTTCTACTTTAATTATAATTAATGAAAACAACCCTCTCCTAATTAAGTTCATTCAATGTCTTCTAATCAAGAGCATCTTTGTCAGTTTTTTATTTCCAAAAATATTACACCAACAGCTATTCCACAAAACAAACAAACAAACAAAAAAACTATGCCTTATCATCTGAGATTAACAGCCTTTGTTGTAACTATTTTAGGTTTTGTTTTATAATATATTTTTAAATTTTTTTCAATTATAGTCAACATACAATATTGTATTAGTTTCTGGTGCACAACATAGTGATTAGACTTTTATATAACTTATGAAGTGATCACCCTGATAAATCTAGTATCGCCTGACACCCTACATAGTTATAATAACATTATAGACTATATTACTTATGCTATGCTTTTTATCCCTTTATATGACTATATCCCTTTGATATCCCTTTATATGACTATTTTGTACCTATCAGTTTGTGCCTCTAATCCTTACCCACTTTGCACATCTTCCCAACCCTTCTCCCATTTGGCATCCATCAAAATGTTCTCATCTATGAATTTGTTTCTGGTTTGTTTGTTTTGTTTTTTAGATTCCACATATAAGTGAAAACATATGGTATTTGTCTTTCTCTATCTAACCTATTTCTCTTAACATAATACCCTCTAGGTCCATCCATGTCACTGCAGATGGCAAGACTTCATTCTTTTTTTATAGCTGAGTAATATTCCATTGTATATATGTACCTCTTCTTTATCCATTTATCTATTGTTGGGCACTTAGGTTGCTTCCATATCTTGGCTATTGGAAATAATGCTGCAATGAACACATGGATAAATAATGTCTTTTTGAATTAGTGTTTTGGCTTTCTTTGGATAAATATCCAGAAGTGGGATTACTGGATCCTCCTTTGTCTCTTGTTATAGTCTCTGTTTTAAAGTCTATTTTGTCTGGTTTAAGTATTCTACCTGAGCTTTTTTCTTTTTGTTTCTATTTGGATGAAATGTTTTTTTCTATCCTTTTACTTTCAGTCTGTTGATCCAAACTGAGTCTCTTTTAGGCAGCATATGCATATATCTTAGGCAGCATATGTCTTATTTTCTTATTCATTCAGCTACTCTATGTCTTTTAATGGGAGCATTTAATCCATTTACATTTAAAGTAATTGTTGATAGATATGTAGTTATTGCCATTTTATTATTCATATATTTTATTGTTTTTCGTTTTTCTTAAAGAAGTCCCTTTAACATTTCTGATAATACTAGTTTGGTGGTGATAAGCTTTTTCTTGTCTGGTAAGCTCTTTATCTGTCTTTTGATTCTAAATGATACCTTTGCTAGGTAAAGTAATCTTGGTTGTAGGTCCTAGCTTTGAATATTTTATGCCAACCCCTTCTGGACTGCAAAGCTTCTGTTGAGAAACCAGCTGACAGTCTTATGGCAGCTCCCTTGTAGGTAATTAACTGCTTTTGTCTTGCTGCTTTTAAGATTCTCTTTTTGTCTTTAACTTTTTGTGTGTGTGTGTGTGTGTTTCCAAGCATTGTTCCATTTATTTGTGCATAGAGCTTTTTTTTTCTTTATAAGGTATTTTATTTATTTTTTGACATTAGAAAATGTTTCCAATTAAGGGGTGGGTAGAAGCACCTTATAGAATATTTATACACAGTATCATTTCAATTTTGCCACAGATAAATTTATATATGTATTCATTTTTTAAAAAAGCTTGGTGCTAGATACTAAATCTCTGGATAGTGAGATGTAAGGTATATGTTTCTACAGTAATCACTGTTTTTTATTTTTAATTTATTGGGGTGACAATTCCCAGTAATTGGCATTTTAATTATGATGTGTCTTGGTATGGGCCTCTTTGAGTTCATCTTGTTTGGGTGGGTATGTCTATTTCCTTTGCCAGTTTTGGAAAGTTTTCCATCATTATTTCTTCAAATAGGTTTTCAATTCCTTGCTCACTCTCTTCTCCTTCTCATACCCCTGTGATGTGAATGTGGGTACACTCAATGTTGTCCCAAAGACCCCTTTAACTGTCCTCATTTTTTTGGATTCTTTTTTCTTTTTGCTGTTTTGTTTGGATGTTTTCTGCTACATTATCTTCCAAATCTCTGATTTAATCCTCTGCTTCATCTAATCTACTGTTGATTTCATCTAATGCATTCTTCATTTCAGTTACTGTATTCTTCATTTCTGACTGGTTCTTTTTATGTTTTCTATTATCATTTTTATGTTTCTTATCTCTTTGTTGAAGTTCTCCCTGATATCATTGAGCATCCTTATAACCAGTGTTTTGAACTCTGCATCTGGTAGATTGCTTGTCTCCATGTTGGTTAGTTCTGTTTTTGGAGGTTTTTTCTGTTCTTTCATTTGGGGCATGTTTCTTTGTCTTCCCATTTTGGTTGCCTCCCTGTGTTTGTTTCTATGTATTAGGTAGAGCTACTATGTCTCCTGGTCTTGGTAGAGAGGACTGATGTAGTTGGTGTCCTGTGGGGCCCAGTGGTGCTGTCTCCCTAGTCACCAAAGCTGGGTGCTCTAGGTGTGTTCCATGTGTGGGTTGTGTATGTCCTCCTTTTTCTTTGAGTGTTGGTTGCTGTTTGCACATCAAGGAGAGGGATTGACCCTCAGGCTAATTAGTTTTGAGAACTGGCTGTGACTAAAGTGGAGGTGCTGTTGTACAGGGCCTGACCCTACAGAGCAGGATTTGCTTTAGCAGGGCTCTGGTTCCTGCCAAGTCTGCCCTTTGGGTGTGTCACTTGTGGAGGTGGTTGGGTGGTGTTCTGGTGGTATTCCGGTGGTATTCTTGTTGGGTGGTGTTCTGGTGTGGTCTGAAGCTGGACACTGGGTATGTTGGTTTTGGGGCCTCTTGAGAGGGACCCTGGTGGCAGGCCAAACTCAGCCGCTGCCTGTGTCCTGCCAGGGACCACTTGGTGTTAGCTACAAAGTGATCTGCAGATGGTTGTCACTTGTGCTTGGCTTGGAGGCCCCTGGAAGAGGCTAAGCTGTGAACCGAAGCTAATTGCCACTAGTACCAGGCTTGGGGCTGCTTAGCAAGAGGTACAGGGCACGCTGAAGTCAGATGCTGCTGTTTGGGGTTTGTGAATCTTTGAAAGATTTTAGGAAAGTCCACAGCATGAGCCAAGATTGGTAGTTGTATGGAAAAGGCACTGGAAGTGGCCAGGACCCAAAAGTTGGGTGGAGCTGGATGTCAGTGTGGGATAAATGGTGTTAGCCAGGTTGACGGAGACTCAGATATGGCAGTGACCTGTACGAGCAGGCTGGGTGGGAGTGGGGAGTGCTCAACAAATAACAATGGCTTCTGCCAGCGCTTTGTCTGGGAGAAAGCTGCCCATTCAGGCCTTACCCTCAAGCCACAGAACTCGATTCCTCCCTATATGTTCCTGTTGCCTTTCAAACTGCTGCCCCAGCACTGGAGCTAAGACTGAGTGAGTTTGTCAGCCGGTAAGTACATGCACAGGCCCTTTAAAAGGAAGACATGGGACTCCAGTAGCCCTCCATTTCACTCTGCCACAATCTCTGGTTGTTTTCAGCCAAAAGTTGTGGGGACTTCTCTCCCCAACACTGGAACTCTGGGCTGGGGAACTTGGTGTGGGGCTGGGACGCCTTGCTCTTCATAGGGGACCTCCAAAGCCGAGATATCCCTCCCAATTTTTAAGTGCCACACATGGGTGTGGGACCAGTGTGTTCCATGTCTCCTCCTCCCCTACTAGTCTCAAAGTGGCTTTTTCTGTGTATCCTTTGTTGTGGGACTTCTGTTCACCTAGGCTTCAGGTGATTCTCAATGATGGTTGTTCTGTAGTTTAGTTGTAATTTTGATGTGGTCATGGGAAGAGGTGTACAGAATTTACCTACTTGACTGGAAGTTAGGTTTTATTCTGATATTTGAACTCAATCTTGCAACACAAAATCTAAAATTTGATCATCCTTCAAATGTATGCAAATTCTCAAAACTTCTTGGATATTTTCCAAATATTAGACTGTCTTTCCACCATTCACAAATTTATCAGCAACCCCAAAATCAGCATCATTACTACTAGACTTAATTTGACTAGAAAGTGTACTATCATTTTTCACTTCCAAATAAAATTTTTCATACTAATTTCTTACCAGAAACTCTAATTAAATTATATATATATTTGTCTTTCCTCATCACATTAATTATAAGCCTGATTCTGTTTGGTTTCCATGAGTAATCTCCAGAATAACCAGAACATCAATAAGCAAGAATCAACCAGTATCTACTACTAGTTATATCCCACAACTTTATAATGCAGTGATACCTAGAGCCTCTTCTTTATAAATCCAGAATGTCCAGTATCATAAATCCCCCACCCCCCAATCCACTAAACTTAAATACAATTTCTACCTCATCATTTTTTAAGACATGTAAAACTACCGAACCTCCATTAACAGACCCAAAAGAAACATTCCTAAGACAGTTATATTAGAAACTCAAACCTCAGGACATTGCTCAGTAGCCATGGCCATTGTATAACCAAAAACCACCAACATTCCCCCCAAATAAATTTGAAAAAACGATTAAACCTAAAAGATCCACCAAAATTCATCACAATACCACAACCAATTTCACCACTTGCAATCAACCCTAACCTAGCATAAATAAGTGAAGATTTGGGGGGGGGGACCCAAAAACCTACAAAACTAATCAGAAAAAGAGTACTTAAAATAAGTACAATATACTTCATCATTATTCTCACATGGAATTTAATAATGACATGAAAAAAACATTATTGCATTTCAACTATTAATGACCAACACCCAAAAATCTCACCCCCTATTCAAAATCATCAACAGTCCATTTATTGACTTACCAGACCCATCAATTATTTCATCATGATGAAATTTTGGCTCCCTCTTAGGAGCTTAATTTTACAAATTCTAATATGACTATTCCCAGCTATGCACTATACATCATACACAATAACTGCCTTTTCCTCCATAATCCACATCTGCCAAGATATGATTCATGGTTGAATTATATGATATTTGTATGTCAATGGAACATCTATATTTTTTATCTATTTATTCATTCATGTAGAATGAGGCTTATACGATCGATCTTATACCTTTCTAGAAACATAAAACATTGGAATTATGCTATTGTTCACAGTGAGCCACAGAATTCACAGGTTACATCCCTGTGAATGTAACCTGTGTACATCCCACCATGAGGACAAATGTCTTCCTGAGGTGCAACAGTCATTACAAATCTCCTTTCAGCCATTCCTTATATCAGTACCAGACTAGCTGAAGGGATCTAAGGAGGATTCTCAGCTGATAAAGTTGTACTCACCTGATGCTTTGCCTCCCACTGCATCCCCCCATTCATTATTTCAGCCTTAATAATTGTTCATCAATTATTTGTTCATGAAACGAATCAAATAATCCATCAAAATTTCATCTGCCATGGATAAAATTCCATTCCACCTGTATTACAGAAGTAAAGCTATCCTAAGACTTTTGTGTTTAATTCGAGTACTATTAAATTTAGTCTTGTTTTCACCTGACCTTCTAGGAGACTCAGGTGATTATACTCCAGCAATCCCGTCAAAACTCCTTCACACATTAAGCCAGACTGTTATTTCCTATTTGTTAATGCAATTCTACCATCTATTCCCAATGAGTTAGGCAATGTACTACCTAATTTTCTCGATTGTAATTCTAGCTATCATCCCAATATTTTATACATCAAAACAATGAAGTGTAATATTCCAACCACTTAGTCAAAGATTATTTTGATTTTTAATAGCAGATCTACTAACGTTAACATGAGTCAGAAGATAACCAGTTGAACACCCATTTATCATCATCGAGCAACTAGTGCCAATCCTATGTTTCCTTCTCTTTGTCATACTCATACAATTCACAGGTATTATCGAGCACAATCTTCTCAAATGAGGAGTTTTGTAGTGCATTTATTACTCTGATCTTGTAAACCAGAAAAGAAGATTAATACTCCCCAAGAATGCCAGCTGGGAGTTCCTTAAAAACTTAATCATGGAATTTCCATGTCTGGTTATGTACACAAAAATTGACAGTAAAGACTCTAAAAGATGCATTGTGTTCAAAGCAGCATTATTTGCAACAGTCAAAAGGTGGAATCAATCTAAGTGTCCATCAACAGATGAATGTATAAAGAAAATGTGATGCATACATACAATGGAATATTATTCACCCTTAAAAAATAAAAACATTCTGACACCTACTACAAAATGGGTAAAACTTGAGGACATTTATGCTAAGTGAAATGAAGTCAGTCACAGAAAGACAAATACTGATGACTCAACTTCTATGAGGTACCTAGAGTAGTCAAATTCATAGCAACAGAAAGTAAAAGGGTGGTTGCCAGGGGCTGGGAGTAGTGGGGAGTGGGGAGTTAGATTTAATGTGTACAGAGTTATAATTGTAGAAGAAGAAAAAGTGCTGGAGATGGATAATGGTAATGGTTATATAGCAATGCGAATATACTTAATGCTACTGAACTGTGCACTTAAAAATGGTTGTGGTAAATTTTATGTTATGTATGTTATACATAACATGTATACATAATATGTATGTTAACATATGTTATATGTTATACATACATAACAAAAGAAAGTCCAGAAAGACTTGCCATCTACTAGAAGCTGTGCAAGTTTGGGGGAAAGATTCCAAGCCCACAGGAAGGAATAATCCAGTGACATAAGTGGGTCATGATACCAGGCTGTGGTGGAATGTTTTGTCATCCCCAGCTGCTCCCCTTTCCTTCATCCTTTCCCTTTGCCATATGACTTGAGGTGGCCCCTGCTATGAAAAAGAGTCCACTCTCTTCCCCATATACTTTAGGCTTGGCCATTTGACTTACTATCTTTAGTCAATGGAATGTGAGCAGATGTGACATACTCTATAGCCTGGCCATTGGTGATTGGTTCTCTTTTTTTCCTTCTGCCATGAGATAGGCTTGTCCAAAACCAGCACTGCTTGGATGATTTCTATTTTGAATGTCCATTTCAGTGCATTGGAAGCACACATCCACATGAAGAGCAACAAGGAAATGTTGACATGTTATCTCATATTCCACATAGCAATGGAGTGACCTTCTTTCCCTACCCTCTCTTCTCTCCACAACCCTCTCCCTCACTTTTCCCAGTAGCAGAAATGATTTGTGAAAACATTGCCCTAGATAGAATGCTCTTTTCTGCCATACTGCTGGCTTCTCAATCTGGTGACTATTGTAGAATTCCATTATAAGATCTGTCTTCCTCCAAATTGACCTAAAGAAATGAAGAGCCCCTTTTGAGTTCATGGGCAAATCCTGGAGCGCTTACCAGAACATCAGAAGGGAAAGGCCATTGCTTCAGACAGACTGGAGTATCTCAATCTAGAGTGGAAGGAATATTTTTTCACCGTAGCCACATCCCTCAACTTTCTTCCTCAGCTCACATAAATACTGTGCACTGTTCTTGCTTTTCTTCCCTGTTCCAATATTCAGAATTTTTCTACTCCTACTTGAGATGTGTAAGTTGCTAAATCTGGGGCAGATCCTTTCTTTCCCAATGTAACTCTACAGGAATTCTCGCCTGTTCCCTCAGTGTCTGCCCAAAATAGGTACAGTTATGAGAGCTGCTGCTGCCCACAGAGTGCAGGCTGCTGTCCACTGAGCTGCAGAGCAGACAGATGGAAAGAGAGGATTTTTGCTAAGAAGGCCTGTGGTAGAAGCCTGGATGCACACACTTGCCAGGAAGAAAATAGCCCAAGAGGTTGTTCTCAACTTCTTCTTCTTCTTTTTTTTTTTTAACTTTTTAATTTATTTTAAGTGTGTTTTTCCAGGACCCATCAGCTCCAAGTAATTGTTTTAATCTAGTTGTGGAGGGCGCAGCTCACACTGGCCTATGTAAGGATCGAACCGGCAACCCTAGTGTTAGGAGCATCGCGCTCTAACCAACTGAGTTAACCGGCCTCCCCTCAACTTATTTTTGACTGCTAATTTCTAGTTCCTATTCTGAACACAGAGTTATAAACAGTCTGTGCTTGGAGGGTTTGCAGTCTAAGCTGCTAGTGGTATGCCCTGCGCATGGGGCCGGTCAATAAATATTATATGATGCACTGACAGTCTGTCAGGAAGGAGGAACAAACTGGCTCTCTGAATAGTTTCAGCACACAATCCAGGAGGAGAGAAATGGGATTCCACGGGAAGTCAAAGTCTGGCCTACTTGAGAAATAGCAACGATGTGATAAATAATCCTATCTGTTTATGAGCAGGGAGCTTTTTATACCACAGGGCTCAGGTACTTTGGAACACAGCTCCCAACCCTGCCCAGTGGCCTCAGGAAGCTTAGAGGGACAGGTTCATCCCATTTTTGAGGAGGAGAAGTTGAGTTATGAAGACATTAGTCAGCTTTTCCATAATCATATGGTACAAATAGCCCCAGAGTTAGGTTTTCTGCTTCCCAAGGGAGGCATTTTTCAGAACTCTTGCCTTCTTCACAGGACTCTTCCGATACAGTGTCACCCGCCAAACATCCAAAAAATTCTACAGCCCAGCACGGCTTTGGCTTTGAATTCAATTGGCAAACAATTGGCGATGTGAAATGGAGACCTGCCCCCAAAGAAGCTAAAGAACAATGGAATGAGTGCGGCCCAGGTCAGTGTCTTCTGCTGGAGAAAAGCAAACAAACACCAGAAACCTCTGCTGTCCCTGATGTGTGGCCCCCCAGGCAACAAACAGGAGAGTGTCACCCTCCAGTCCTCAGGTTGTCATCTGCAACGCTGCAAAACGCGGTTGGCAGATAACAGACTCCACACGGGGCTCAGCTTAGACTTATTTCTGAAAATGAGCCCAGGGCTCAACCCCCACCCTCACGAGTGCCCACAGGAGCTGTTGTCTCCATTCAGCTAGTATGGGACAGTCTGAAATGCCTAGAACCAACTTCAAACAACAAGAAAACTAAAGCTTTCCATAGGCTTGGTTGCCAAGTTGATTATCAGCAAAGGGAAGAATCAGTACGCTAAATTATCCTGAAAGAATGAAATGGAAGCCAACTAGTTTAACCAAAGAGGTAGGATATATAGTTTTTAAAAAATTCACCAGACAGCACCAAAGAGAACAAAATATAAAGCAGGCGTTGCCAGTTGGTAGAGACTTGGCATGTTGAGTGTGGTGGACCAGCTGTCCAAGATGACAGGATTGCTGTTGATGGGTATGGGCCTCCAGGGAAAAGGGCTTTGGATGGTGTTGCCATGGGCTGATCACAGTTGTTTACATCTGTTCCCTGGAATATTAAAACAGCATTGTACTCCAAGTCCTGTACCTCAGAAACCTAGCTGCTGCCCCCTTGGAAGCACAGTCAGCTCTGTCTTGAGAAGAATCCTCCAGGCCCAGGTCAACCAGAGGACACAAGGTGACACTGTTGCAGAAAAAGCAGTAGATGAGGGCTCAAAGAGCTATATTCCACCTGTGCCTCTGTCGTCTACCTGTCTGACATCACTAGCTTCAGTTTCTTTAAGGTAAAGTAGAGCTCATCTTTACCTACCCCATGTGTTGGTAATGACTTCCTGTGTGTAAAATGCAAGGTCTCAAGGTTATTGGTGTCCTGGGGCTGTTCTCATTGCCTTGGCTTGTGGTAGACCTCAAGGTGGTCCTGTCCTGCCATCTCACTCACATGTAGGGCTTGACCTGACACTCCTCCCTCGATTCTTTAGTCTGAGTGTATTGCGTCACTGGATATTCCTATGGATTGTTCTTCCTTTTGGATGATTGCCAACTAGTGACTATAGCGACCTCCCTGCCCCAACGTATGTCCTTGTTCCTGGAGCATGTTTGCTAGAATCCACTGCTGGCTCCAATCCAAGCAAAGATACTGAAGATTCTGGCAAGGCTTATAGTGTCTCCAAAACCTGCCCTTAAGAATCAATCCTACAGAAGGTAATTTGCCAAATCCTGAGAATCAGTACTATTATCTCCATATTGGAGGAGAGAATTGAGAAGCCAAGACTGAAACCTGAAATGTAGCACTTAATGAGATGAAAAGCTTGAGATGATCACAGTGAATGCATGAAAACAAACACACGGAAATCATGAGTTGAACTCAGATTGTGAAGGACTAGAATTGATGAATTTAAGGGTGTTACTTAGCCTCTGTTCCCTGCTAAGGGCCCCCTCATTCATCAGATGAGAGCCTCACAGCTATATTTGTGTCATGTGGCCCTGCTTCCTTGGCTATAGCTGATTAGGTGGACCCTTGGTGTGGAGGCGCCAATGGAATTTCCCTGGAAATGTGGATTTTGGATTCAAGGATACAGCCAGACTCTGGCCATGGCTGGACCTGAGGGACATGTAAATTTGTACTCTATGGAGTGGACATCTTCTGTCATGTGTGTACAGGTGCAGGGAAAAGTGACCTAAATAGAGAAGAGAGAAAGAAGACACATAGAGATAGCCAGAGATGTGAGTCAATATGGCCCTAAGGAGAGAGTGGTTTCTGATAGTGTCCCAGGGTCTGATTCTAGTCTCTTATGAAATGTAGCTCCTTCCCTGCTATTCCATGAGACACTTCTGAGTCCTTATACCACATCCTCCTTTTCCCAGTTACACTAGATTGAATTCATTTCAGTTTTTTTGCAATTTGAATAACCTTAAGTAACTCAAGAAACTTACTGGTCAAATGAAGGCATTTGGACTTCATTCCATAAGCACTGGGGACAGTGCCTAGCCAGTAAATCAGTAGCTCCTCAAACCATCACTTAAAGCAAATGTTGAAATAAACTTGCACATAATAGCCACTTAATAAATGATTCTTGAATTACAAAATCAAGATAGGACTTAAGTCATGTGTAGGACACTATACTACAGTTCAATAAAGGAGAGGAAGACGGTGAAAACAAACTGCCAATAGGTCTTACCAATCTTCATGACAATCGAATGATCTGTTATTTAGGAAATGATGTCTGGGCCCCTCCATCTCTTCTAGGTAGTCTATTTTCAGAATAGGATTTTGGATTTTGGATTCAAGGATACAGCCAGACTCTGGGCATGGCTGGACCTGAGGGACAGTCTATATACCCATAATCTGGCATCTAGTGGTTTTTAGATGGTATGAGAAAGAAAATAGTTATGGAGCCTTCTTTTATGTATGGTAATTACAGACAGATAGATGTGTCCTTTAAAGTATTTCCAAGTAAAGATGTTTCCCAAATACATTTCATATAAATCCCCATATAAATAATAGACAAATGCTAGGAGGGAAAGCCTAGACATTTCCTTTTCAGTGATACTGTACTTCTGACTCCTTTCATGCTATATTGGAAGTCTCCCTAGTAGGCACCAGGGAGGAACGGACACAGACAAACTGGAGAATGAACATATAAATGACCATAGGAAGAGACTTAACATTAAGGAATGAGATCTTGGACCAGAGAATATTTGGCATGAAGATGAATTCTTAGTCTTTACACCTGTCTTTAAATATTTTAAAGATTTTCAAGTTGGAGAGACATTAGACTTGTCATGAGATGTTCCAGAGGAGGAAACTACAGAGACATCTTTTTTGTCTAAAACAAGAAAAATTGAAAAAAATTAAAATAAAGCAAGCAAAATTGTACTAATGTTATGTAGTTGGTATGGTTTTTCTACCTACTTTTCCTGGAACAACTACTGTGCTTGGCCTCACAACGGGCCAGTCATGGAATCTGTACCGATTGTTTGGCATGTGACTCAGGAATTTCCCTTTCCATCGGTGTCTTAGTCTATTCAGGCTGCTACAACAAAATGGCACAGCCTGAGTGGCTTACAAATAACACAACTTTATTTCTCACAGCTCTGGAGAGTGGGAAATCCAAGATCAGGTGTCAGCATCTTCATGTCTGTTGAGGGCCCTCTTCCTGGTTCCTACCTAGTACCTTCTTGCTGTGCTTTCACCTGTGGAAGGGGTGAAGGAGCCCTGTGGGACCTCTTTTAAAAGAGCACAAATCTTATTCATGAAGGCTCCACCTTCATGACCGAAGCACCTCACAAAGCCCCCACTTTCTAATACTATAACCCTTGGGAGTTAGAATTTCAACAGATGAATTTTGGGGGAGCATAAACATTCAGACTATAGCAATTTGGTCATGTTGCAAGCAACTAAAAGAGTCTTACCCAGGACCTATAAAAGGACAAGACAAAAGCAGATTGTCTCTCAGCCGTCAGTTCTCACCAGGGGCCATGTTCACAGAGGGACAAGAAGTAGCTTACAGGGAACATTGGGGGAAGTAAAAATCAAGATGTCCTCTGCACTAATGGTCCCTCCAGCTTCCTGATTATTTAATAATGGTAATATTCTTCCTTCACAGACTATTCATTGATGAGCAGAAAATATGCATGGTATGTACCACATAAAAAAATAAAAAGTCAGAAAAATGCTGTAAATAAATTAATACTATACTCAACTCCAATTCAAATGTATTACTCAACTCATCTTTATTAATATCTACCTCCCCTCCCAGATTGTAAGTTCCTTGAGGACAGGGTCTCTGTCTTTCTGGTGTTTCCCCCCACCCCTCTCTATCCCAGGATCTGGCACAAATATCTTTTAAAGAATTGAAATGTAAGTGTATATTTGTTTCTTTTTAATAGTTTTCAGCATTTAAAGGGAATTGCTTACTTGAATTCTGGGATTAACCTAAAGCTTCAAGTGCATTATCTTAGTTGGCTTGGGCTGCCATAACAAAATACGATTGACAGGGTGATTTAAATAACAGATACTTATTTCTCACAGTTCTGGAAGCTGGGAAGTTCAAGATCAGGGTGCTGGAAGATTTATTTATTGGTGAGGGCCCTCTTCTTGGCTTGCAGATGGTCACTTTTTCAGTGTATGTTCACATGGCTGAGAAAGAGAGAGCTTTGGTGACTTTCTCTTCTTAGAAGGGCACTAATGCTTTCCTGGGGACCCCAGCATTATGACCTCATCTTAATGTAATTACCTCACAAAGGCCCCACCTATAAATTCCATCACATTGGGGGTTAGGGATTCAACATGAATTTGGGGGAACATAAACATTCACTCCATAACATATACTTATTAGGAAAAGAAACTCTCCCAGACTCAAGCTTGGTCCATTATTCCTTTCGGAAGAAGGAGAGAGTGCTCATTAAGGCTGTGCACTGGGTGAAGTTCTAATTTTCCATTTCCCTAAAGCAGTAGAGGGCAACCTGCCATATAGGGATGTTTGAAGCAGGCTCTTTCTTATCCCAGGATGGGATTGTCCCTCCTGACAGGTTGTCCTACTGCTGTGAGATTATATTAGTGCCAAATGTCTTATCTTCGCTCTAGACTTGACAAGACATGGAAGCTTCTGCGCAGTAATCAGCTAAGTTAAATTAGCCCCACCAAACCCCAAACAGAAAGCACAATGACTCTGCAAGCTGAACCTCCACAGGCTGACCCAGGGAAGTAGAAAATGTTAGAAGTGTTTAAGCAAGATTTTTTGTGGCTTCAGCCCTTTTGACAGCCATTGTTATTGCTCTCTGACCCCAACTGACTATGCTCAAGGCCTCTCAGATCACCAGAGGGCAACGACCTCCGATTTCCCTTCTATAAATAGTTGACAGTCACCATCCAATAGCATCCACTGGACACTGAAATACTGAATATATGAAAGATGTGAGGGAATTCGAGGGTTCATCTTTAAAAAACAAAATAGAGTAGAGAGCTTTATAGGGTGAGAGTGACCAGACAGAACTTCGATCTCCATTCCTGGAGAGAGGGAAAACTTAAAAAATCATTTAATTATGACATTTGGGCTTAATATTCACAAGCTCAAAAGTTTTCCAACACCCTTCCACAAAGCCTCGCAGCCTCCAAATGACTTCAGCTGCTCCGAGACAATCCACTCTGTGTCTGGGGCATCAATTTGATTTACAGAGCATTTCAAAATATTTATATATTTTTTAGGGTTTCCATCATGGCCTCAGCCAATAACCTGCTGTGTTTGAAAATGTCTGGGCAGTAATTGTCATTGTTTGCAACAGCTATTTTGGACTCCAGTGAGCGCCGTGGCATTTTGTAGAATCTAGGAATGCAATTACCAAAGTTGTATACATAATCCAAGTGACCTCCTGGCTTCAGAAGCTCAACCCTTAGGAAAAAAAGGATAACAACAGCAAAACGTTTGTTTAATTTTTCTTCTGTAGTTGGTCAGTGGTCGGTGGATTATATCATGGCCAATTTGGCAAAAAGATGATTAGTGTAACAATTCCTTATAAGTACAAAACAATGTTGAATTAAACATACAAGAAAGAATATTACTGGGATGATGGGCTCTTCTGACCCACTTTCCTACCTAAGTGTTTGTGCAGGAAATTATATACTGAGGGGATGTCTGGGTCCTGTAATGACTCATCCGTCATGATGCAAGAGACTATTTTGTACCAAATAAAAGAGGGCACTCTAATGTCATTTAAAAACAAGTTGGTAACAGTCAAGAAGTTTATGTAAAAAAAAACAAAACAAAACAAAACAAAACCTATCCAATAAGAAAGAGACAGTTTTCGAGTCAGTAAATAAATTTACAAGTTGCCCTGCATGTCATTAGGGATTTAAGTTTCTTGGATCTTAAAAGTTTCTGACAGTCTCAGGTTACTCCCGAATTATTTTCTTCTCACTTTTTTTTTTTTTTTTTTTTTTTTTTTTTGCTTTCGGATGCTATCTGGAAACTGTGCTGTGAAAGCCCTCACATAGTGTAAAACAGAGTTGTTAGACCTAAGTAAAGAATCAATAAACAGAATCACTTGATTCCCAAGCAGATCAGTGGTTTGGGTAACTCTAGCTACAAATACAGAATTGCCAGAAATAGTCTAGAAATTTCCAGGCTTCCCTTAAGAAAAAAAGCAGTAATTTGTCCAATAGAAACGCCATGATCATTTTGCTAGTATCTTTCAGACGTACACAATAGCTCCCATCTATCTGTCTATAAGCATGTGCAGTGCCTGTGGATCTGAACCTCAGTGAGTTTCAAGCCTATACCATAGCTTTCCTTCAGATCCAGCACTAGATGAATGACATTACTCCGCGTGCTGCCCAGGGCCTTTTCTTGACGGTGGTCTTTGCTTTCCAGCTTATTCATAGACTGTCAGGAGGGAAACTAAAATGAAACTGGCCTTAAGCATGTCCTCTGAAAGCCTAAGAGGGCCTGAACTTCCGTGAAGCGACTCAAGACCAGAGAAATGGGACCCAGGTGACCCTGGGCTCTTGCACTCTTTGGAGTCCATTTTTATTTATTCCACTTTTCTACCAACCCCTTCACTTCATCTACTGTTCCCTTATTCTTGCATGGAATTATACTAAGTATAGACAAACATCTCCCCCACACCCCCCACCCCACCCCGAAACAACACCTTCGTGCTGAAGCACTGCTCTAAAACCCCAGCCAGATTCCCCGACATCTACGAGAACAGCAAACGCAGCGCACCTAGGCACAAATACGGCTGTCTCCAGAAGGAAAGCATTGCCGGTGAGTCTCAGTCGGGGAAGAGCTTCGTGAAGACAGGCTAATCATTCCCAGTCGAGCTGGGTGCTGCAGGGCTGTGTGTAGACAGCTGTCTGCCATGGTTACGGAGGAGGCAGCCGGCCTGGAGAGTCTAGGGAGGGATCCTGAGCCCAAACTCAGGATGTACTCAGATAATGGCAATAATAATTACATCTAAAGTGTCTGCCACCTAAAGAGGTGACCTCATACGCAGTCTCTTGATAAATCACCCAGAAAGCTCCAGCAGGAAGTTGTCCTCGAGGAGGATCTCCTGTATTTTTTTCTTTTCAGATGATGCACATGACCAAGATAAAATATCTTAGTGGCTACCGTTTACATAAATTATATGGCTCTGAAACGCCTATTTTGTATCCAGACAGGCAAATGTTTCAGCCAAAGGAGCTTGTATAATGTCAGCTTTGCTAGGTGCTTCCTCCCTCTTTCCATAATGTTCCGTTACCCCGGTTTGTCTTTTACTGCTGTAAGCATGGCTTTTGATTAAAGGAAATGAAAGCGTTGACATTTTTTGTTCACTCATTCATGTTAAAAGGAGACTGATGCTTTTGTGATGTAAAGATGTTCCCCTGGGAAGCAATGACAGTTTCTGCTGGAAGAACTGGTTTAACAACAAATACATTATTCTTGCAAAATTTTTCCTTGTGCCAGGAAAGCAAAGTGACCGGAGCTTCGTAGAGGAAAGCTGCTCTGTCCATATGAATTCAAGGCAGTGGAAAGGGCTCCAGAACCTCCTGTGTTCACTCCAACTGTAGGCTAAACTGCCTTACACCATGAGCTAGCAAATTAACCCTTTAATATGTCTTTACCTCTATTAAAGTCTACGTACATACCAGGGGATTGAGGAAGCTACACATTTACCATCCATCATTTATGCCTGAGTCTAAAGGAAAGATTTGAGAGCAGATTTTGATAGAAGGGAATCATAGAATTTTAGAGTCCAAAGACTCTCTAGACAACAAACATCAAACCCACCACCCAGTCCTACATTATACTTTCTAAGTGGTCCTGGAACACCAGTCAGCCTATGGGACAGGTGTGTGGGAGGATTGTGTATTGGAATTTCTATCACCAAGTGATATCGGTCCTATTTCTGTAGTTTGGAGCAAAATACAAATTATTCTCATTCTCTCTCTCTCACTCTCTCTCTCTTTCTCTCTCTCTGAAAAGCCTTTAAATATGTGAGTGTTTGTTTCCATTCAGTCCCCTATTCTCTGGGTTCTGGTCTCTGTTCCTTCAGCCTTTCTTTATATGGTAAGACTGATTCCAGATCTTTCATGTCCTAACTGCCAGTAGATCAGTGTTTTAAAAATGTGGTGCCTAGAACTGAACACAATATTTCAGGGGCTGTGTGGATCACGTTCTGTGATCCAACCAATACAATCCTCTTCTCACAGTCCACTCTCTTATTGGGCTCAAGACCAAATTTCTTCCACATGGTATCAAGCCATGTCACCCTTATCCGGTACTTATTTGAAATGTGAAATTGATACTTATCCATATTACGTTTTCCTTGATGCTACCAGTCTTGGTTGTATCTTGATTCTGACATCTTTTGTACTTGTTATCTTACATAGGTTTCTGTCATTCTCAAATGTGACAAACAGGTCTCTTATATATGTTTATTAACATCATGTATAATAACACTGAATAAGTTAAGGACAATGCCTGCGACTGTGGCATGCCAGTCAGGACCTCTCTCCAGATGGAAACAGATGCACTGAATGGCATTTTTGCATTCGGTTCTTATTTGCTTTCCACCACGATTAATTTGTCTTATATCTCCCACAATTAGCACAGTGTCTGGCAGCGTATCTTGTTTGTTGAATAAATGATATCCACCATATTTCTTCACTCAATGCACAAAAATAGACACTTTACATACATCTATATCTATCTACATCTACATCTATATATATATCTTGTGAAATGGAAGATAAACTCTGAGATCTGCATTGTCTTCCCCCATCTATTAATGAAGTAGTACACGTAAAAGGAACTGAATTTGTTTAGAATAACTAATACAACTAATACTCCCCTGCTCCCCATGACCAAGACCAGGACTTTGGCATTGCATACCTGCCACAGTTGGTAGCTCAACAATTGGAGTTTGACAATACTGCTGATTAAATCCTGGTCCTCAGCTTTCTCTGCCATTCCCCAAGGACTGAGATGGTATGATACCATACAAAGAACTGATTTGTATGGTATCCGGGAGGCTCTTGACTTTCACACTTTACTTTCATTTGCTCTCAGCCTTTTATTATCTTTTCCTAATGCCCATGGTTTAACAATAGCCATTCAATTTCATTGGCTTTACAGTTACTATTTGCCTCCTCTACCTCATATTCCTGATACTTTGCTCCAACACATATATTCCCTCCCAATGATATAAAATCCCAATTCACCAATAGTAGAAGTTTTAACCATTGGACTTCCACATTGTGACAGGGGTTATTTGTGCTCCGCCTGCCACTAAATAGGCTATAAGCGATGCAGCTCCAAAACCGGTATTGTCATCTGTGCTCCCAGAGTCCTCCTGATACCAGCTTCCCCAAGAAGCAGAAATATTGCTTTTTTTTCCAATTTGTTTCTCTACATCCTTTCATCTGCTACCCAGCATCTCGGTCATTAAAAACACATTACTCAGGTTCTGGTCAAGATGGCAGAGTAGGTAAATGCTGTGCTTACCTTCTCTCACGACCGCACCAAAATTACAACTAAACTATAAAACTGTGTCGTGCTGGGTGTCATGTGGGGTCTTAGCTCCCATTCCCCATATAAGAACGCAGGATATGGTAAGGCCAAAAAGGAACACCCACGGAGCCATAGATAGGGGAATCATACCACTATATTCTCGCTGGAGGCTGGGTTGGAGACACAGGAAGCAGGAGCCACACGATCCGCAACCCGCCGTCCATTTCTCTGCCAACCCACCTTACTTGCTAGTTGAAATACGCACTTGCTAGCTTAGTTATGGTCGTTATATTAGTGCCTAATGGCTAACTGGTAACAGCTGATAACCAACTAGTCACAGCTGATGGCCATCTACTAGCCGAGCCAGCACCTTTCCATGTGAGGCCAAGAGCCTGGAAACTGCTCTCTGGGATTCTGTCCCCACAACAGCCATCATTGAGAATCATCTGAAATCTTGTTGAACTGAATCCTACAAGTAAGGACATACAGAAGAAGCCACCTTGAGACTGGTAGGAGGGGCAGAGACGCAGAACAGGCTAGTCCCACACCTGCTGGTGACCATTAAAAATTGGGAGGGATATCTTGACTGCGGAGATCCCTCGCAAAGGAGTAAGGGGTCCAGTGCCACACCAGGCTCCCCAGCCCAGGGTTCCAGTGCCAGGGAGAGAAATCCCAATAACTTCTGTTTGTGAAAACCAGTGGAGATTGTGGCTGAGTGAGATGGAGGTCAGCTGGAATCCCAGATGCTCCTCTTAAAGGGACCACACGTGGACTTACCAATGGAATCACTGGCTCTGAGTTCCAGCGCTGGGGCAGCAACTGGAGAGGCAAAAGAGACATACAGGGATGGGGGGAACTGAGTTGTCTGGCTTCAGGATAAGGGCTGCAGAAACAGCTGTCTCCCAGACGGAGGAGCTGACGGAAGCCATTGTTTCTTTGTTGAGCCCTCCCCCTTTCTGGCATGCAGCCGCAGGCAGCTGCCATATCAGAGTGTCCATCCAGCTGGCTAACATCAGTCATTTGCCCCACCCTGGTGATTCTGAGGCCTCTGGCCCATCCAACTTTCAGGCACACCTGAGCTGCTTCCAGTCTTTTTTGTACAAACTGCCTACCTTGGCTCATGCAGCAGAATTTCCTAAGTTCTCTCAAAAGTTTGTGGAACCCAAACAAGCAGCATCTGGCTTTGGTGTGTTCCATGCCTTTGGTTCCCTAAGCCTGGCACTAGTGGCAGCTGGCCTAGGTTCGCGAGGACTGGCCTCTCAGGCACTTCAAAGAAAAATAGACTTTAAAACTCCTGTGTTCTTCCTAACCCCAAATACTCATATGCATTTCTATACATGTAGCAATGAACAATCCAAAAATAAAATTAAGAAAATAATTCCATTTATAATATCAAAAAGTATAAAGTAAATTTAACCAAGAAGGTGCAATATTTGTATATTGAAAACTATAAAACATTTTGGAAAGAAATTAAAGAAGACCTAAATAAATGAGGAAGAGGGTACCAAGAGAGAATCCTATTATTATGTGCATTCTGGTTCACAATGGTTGGAAGAGCTGGCACAGAAAGATCAAAAAGCTGGTAGCATGGTGGAAGAGAGGAGACATACTCCCCAGTTTCTAAGAAGCTCGCAATCTCTCAGCTGACAAAGCAGGTGTTGTATGATAATGAGTTCTGGGAGGGAGGGAGAGAGGAGGAGCTCTATGGATCAGGGTAGGTAAAGGAAGTAGGATTTAAGTAGATCTTTAACAATGGATGACTTGAATAGTTGGACAGTGGTGGAGGCAGAGGGCTGGGAACTCCAGGTCGAAGGATTTTATGAACAAAGGAGGAATTACACCAGGAACATTCAGGAAGCATGCTTATGTTGAGAACTGGTGAAAGATAATTTTAGGAGGTGATCTCAGACCAGATGGAGAGGGCCTTGAATGCCAAGCTAAGACATCTGATTATAAACTTTAGTTAGTAGGGAGCCTTCAAAGCTTTGGATACTCCGTTAAAGAAATTGTTGTGTGTTATTACTTTTTCCTTTTTAAAGTGTCCCTGTCAGACTAGTCCCTGCTATATAAACTTATTTCTTTCCTATCATGTTGTATGTCTCTTTGTTGACTTTGTTTTAAAGAGCAGTAGGTGTGACTCTGACACTTCTTGAGTGTCAAAGTTGATCTGGGACTGTTCAGAGGCTTTCTCCAATAGGTAGTTAAGTTTTCTTTTCTTCCATCCTATTACTTCCAGTTACATCCCTCAGGGACCCTGTGAAACAATTCCACGTTCTCCTTATGTTTATGTTCTGAGGATGCTGATAGAGTTTCCACATTCCCTCTGCTTTGAGCTTAGCCAAGGTATACATGTTTAATTCTTTTAATCTCTCCCCCAAAGTCACTCCCTCTGGCCTCTTAATCATCCTAATTGCTCTTCTCTGAATGGCAGCCAACTCAGTATGTGCATCTTCCTTGTGAGGCCATGAGGAACATAGTATTCCACGTGTGGTCTCACTAGACCCATATATTACCTCCCAGTTTCATCATCTCATGGCTGGACATGGGGGGCTCTCCCTGCTCCCCACAGTGCACCCTGGCCTTGGTAAATCCCTTATCTCAACAGGTTATCTTTCCATTTCCAGGTGGCCTGTTCCGGAGCTTGGAACCTGTGTTCACCACATGTTCTCCCCCAAGCTCCCATCCCAGGAGGTCTCTTACTGGGAAGGTGGCCCAGGACCAGGCTGAGGCTCTGTGGAAAATTGCAACTAAGTTTGCATTAGTAAACCTTGGAAGAAAGGAGACTGAGGAGTGCCCAGAATTAAAGGATGCTGTGGCCTGCCATGAGCTCTCTGGCCTGCTGAGCTGTAAGCATTCAAGAAGGTGCAACTTGGAGGCTGCTTCTCTGTTTCCAATTATCCTTTTTATCTCTGCTCTGGCCCCTCTCCTTACCTAAGCGTTTTCATAGCTCTCAGCCATTACTGTTTAGCTTTGTGAGGATAAATGTGAAACCAAACAAATTATAAATATCCTGTTTCAAGATGTGTTATCACTCTGTGAATAGAAAACCCCAGAAGCCTGAGTCTCTTGAAAGCTCTAGTCTTTTCCTTTTTTTTTTTTTAAGCTTTGGAGGAAAAAAAAATCCTCTGCCACTCTAAGGATGTGGTGGCAGAGGTTAAACTGCCTTTGAGAAAGCCAAATGTTTGGATTTCAGTGAAGGTTGACATGGAAACCCACCTGAGGCTTCCTCTTGTGTCTCGGGAGGAAATAAAACCCGAGATGGATATTCCTGTTGCAGGAGGAAGAGCAGCTCGGTGGGGTGGCAGGTACCTCTGATCTGGTTTGAGGAAGAAATTGCCTGGGGGCCCAGCAAAAGAGAAGTCCCAAGCAAGAGGAAACGATAAGCCAGAAAGGGCACAACTGTTGGGTGTGTGCAGGTGCCCTGGGAGGCCCCAGCCGTCCTAGAACTTTCCACTGCCAGGGGCCTGCACCACCACAACTGGAAAGTTGTTGTATTTATTTGAAGCCCTTTATGTGAGCAGTTTAATAAATAGCAGCTGACTGGGAGGCCACGTCGATGGCAGATGCAGCGGCAGTGTCCTGGTGCCTGGAGGCAGGTGTGTGGCCAGCTGGGCACCATCCTCCTACTGGAAGGGAGGGCACAGGGGGCGGCTTTGGGCCCCACTGTGATCCAGGGCCCAAACAGGCCGTGGGATGATGGTGGAGGGGCAGTACCTGGCGACCAACCAGCCTGTCTCTCTCTTCCCATTGGTGGGCTGCAAATCAAAATGGAGCTTTGCCCACCACTCACACTTAGGGTTAATTGCTTCAGTCATGGCTACACTTAGGCACATGACAACTGCAGTGAAAACGGTTTTTTGTTATTTTGGTTTTGGGGGTTTGAGGCAAGAGAAGAAGAGAAGCAAGAGCCATGAGGGAAGGAAGAGGAAAAAATCAGAAGAGGGGAAGCTGTAGAAGAGGAAAGGGGCGTAAGACTGGTTCCTTCCATTACTCGTTGTCTCCTTTTAATAAGGAGTCTCCCTCACAGTGGGCCGGGTTGATGGAATAGAGAAGCCCTTGCCCTCCAGGCAGTCTCAGACTCTCCGCTTCTACTTTGGGTACTTGAGATTGCCCAAGAAAAGAAATCTTGAGAACCTCTCTCTTTGGGATTTTGAAGGCCTCCATCTTCTAGGCCACTGTTTCTTTTACATCTGGGGTATCCGTTCAGGGTCAAACCACCAGGTAAAATACGGGATGACCTGTTCAACTTGAATGTCAGATAAACAAGGAATAATTTTTAGTGTAAGTACGTCCCATACAGTATTTTTTGTTTATTTTTCTAAATCTGGCAACCCTAATTCAGTAGGTATTTATGATTCTTTTAATTCAGTTCTTGTCTAGACAGCAACTCTTTAAAGCGGATGGGCACACTCTCACCAAACTGGCCCCCAGGCACAATTTCCTGCCTCCAGCTTGTCCCCTCCAAAATTGGTGCAAGTGCCGCTTTAGCCCAAACCCTCAGGTGTTTTCTAGGGCAGGTGGAGAGAGTTGAGGTGGGGGCACAGATCAAAGGGGCAGTAATTTAGGTCACCTAAGCCAGCAACTGAATCTCCAACATGAGATAACATTACTAGCAAGTGTTGTATTCTCATTTATTGGAGGCATTTTCAAGATACGCTGTGAACAGAAGAGTTAAATAGTAAGCGCTTTTGTAAGCGGCAACTCTAACTGGGATTTACATTTGGGATTAATAGTAAACTCCCCAGGCCTTACTGACAGAAGAATGTAGTTGCCCGGGTAAACAATATTTTCAATCAGGACTCAGGACCAATCCTCAGAGCATGCAGCCTCTTCCTAGCAAAGAGCATTTCCCAACTCTGAAGTAATTTGCGCAAGGAAAACATTTTCAAAAAATGGATATCTTAGATACCATAAAAGGAAAAACAATTCTCTTTTGAAGTAATAAATACCATTTGTAGCAGAATTCCTTCAGTTTGCATTTCTAAATTATTTCCTGATAGTGCCTGAGTGGTGCCTACTGCCTAGTAAGGAAGAGTCTACTGGAAAAATGCACGTCTGGGGTTTACTGTCCTCTACATGTTACACATTCTTCTTGGTATATAAAACTCAGAATGCCCACCACTTATTAGGTAGGCTTTGTGGGGCTGGCCATTCAGACTTGGAGTGGAAAGCCCCTCCGATGGTGGAATTCTGTTACACTGTCTCCCAACAGTTACTGGTCCTTCAGCCACCCCAACCAAAGGGGTATGATGAATTACCAACATTTCCTGAGGGATACCAACGTTCCAGCTAACTACTTTCCTCTCCTTCTTATTCTCACCTCAACACCACACTCTGGATTTCAGCGAGACACAGCATCTCCACAAAGAAAGACAGAACTTTGACTACAAACATGAATGTTCCCAGAAGTACAGAAAACATGTTGTTCTACTGGGAGGTCTCAAACAGCTCCAGGACTCTCTTGAAAAGCCTCTCAGTCAATTCCAAAAGTGCTGCTCACTCTGCCCCCTAGTGTACGTATGCGCCGCTCATCCAATAAGGAAATCCTTGGTCCCCACGGCCAGGTGATGCTGTGAGCAGCTTTGGAGGATCCTGCCTCCCAGGGGAACAGGCAATGTTTCTTACTCTGTCTGTCATGTGCTTAAGGCTTGAGGAAGACTTGGATTCCTTTCCGTTTCATTCCTTCAACAAATATTTGTTGATTTCCCACTGTGTCCACATCACTCTTCACCAAGCTGTCAAGGGAGGCAGGCTTGTGGATGAATGTGGGCTTCTGAGTCATCGTGGGAAGTGATGAGGGCCAGGGAATGGCCAGGAGAGAGGTGGGTATGATAGTAAAGCTGCTGTCTGCCCAATGTCTAGCATTGTGCCTGGTATAAAGCAGATGCTCAGAAAAATATTTGTCGAATCTGTTTGAGAATGAGCCATTCTGGGTGATTAACTTTTTTTATTAGCCCTAAATTAACTCCTTTTTATCTCATTAACTATCTGTTATCAATAATACTTTAGTAATGTTGTATACTCAACAAACCCGTGTTGTTGTTTTTATCTTTTCTTTTTCTTGGTTGATTAATACGCTTGCAGCATGTCAGATCTTCTTGGTTCTGATCTTGGATTGTGACTGCCTGGTGCTCAGTCCTGTAGCCTGAGGCATTATAGGAGATGGAATGAGTGTGCACCAACACTAGGCCTGGTCTGGCTTTTCTGAAGAAATCCCTTCTGCGAGTTTCTTTGTTGAGATGCTGTATCTCACTGAATCCAGCATGTGATGTTTTGGGTCAGGATGGGAAGGAGAATGAAGCAATGAGTTAGAAAATTGGTATTCCTTCGGAGCCTTGCTAATTAACAGAGTGCATGTATGCCAGACATGGCGACATCGTGATGGATAAAGTTTGCTTGAGTCAAGTGGACGGCTTCTCCTCAATCTTTGGCTGGTACGTAAGAACATATCTTGGAGACACTCATCAAATCCACATGGCTGGCTGCTCACCTGCACGAGATTTCATGGAAAGGTTTGCCCAAAGAGTTGTCATGAGAAAAAAAAATGCTACTGACTAGTCAAACAATTAAATATTTTCCAAACAATTAGATATATATTGAGTCTAGAATGTGAAAACATTCCACAGTGCTAGATGTACTGAGAGATGGAGAGGAAGGAGAAAGCTCTGTCGCTACCTGTTGGGACCCTGTCATGTGGTGGAGAATTCAAAGCTAACTAACATATGCAAAACAATCAAGTACCATTATAAGACCAGGGATGTAGAGAAGGCAGAAAAAGGCATGGGTCTTAGGAGTTGAAGTGAGTTGGAAGGCAAGCAGGTACTTGAGCTGAGAGGGGTAATAATGTGCCAGGCTCAGCGCTGAACAGACTGAGCAGATTGTTTCTGTTACCCTCATGACAGCTCTGTGCTAGTTGTACTGCTGCTGCCCCATTTGCTACATGAGAAAACTGAGCCTTACAAAAGTTCAGTAACTTGCCCCAGGTCACTCAGCAAGTTGAAATAAAAACATTTGTATTGAAAGTAAGACGGGTGGTAAAGAATGTAGTTTATTGGCAAAAAAGTTTCCTCTCCCCCTCCTCTCTTTAAAATGCAGATAATAGTTCCTACCTCTCAGGATTGTAAGGTGGGATAAATGACAGTATTTGTGAGTGTTCAGAGCTGCCTGAACACTCAGTGGGAAGTCAAACCACATAAGGGAAAAGGGGGAGTGAGGACAGACAGTGCATAGAGGGAAGTGTGACATGACTAATGGGAGCAGTGGGAAATAAATTTGGAAAGGAAAAGTGATCTGCTTTACAGAGGACCTTAAAATCTAAAAGGGAAGGTGGTGACTAATGTGGAATTAGATACTTTAACAAAAGTGATTGTTCTTTTCAGATTTTAAAAGAAGTACATACTCATTAGTATTTTGGGAAAAAACACAGGAAAGTGTAAAGAGGAAGATAAAGTAATTCTCCCACCCAGAGATAACCATTTATAAGCTTTTTTGTATTACCTAACTTTTATCCTAACTTTATGAAATGTGTCATAAAATATGAAACTATGATCTTAACTTTATGTAATAAAGTGATTATATATGCAAAATATGTACAAGGTATATACTTATATTTTTATGATTATATTGTATAATAAACTCTGCTTTTTTTCACTCTGTTGTGAACATTTTTCTCATCACTAGATAATAATTGACAAAAAGTTTTTAAGGCTATATAATATTAATAAGGTAAAAGCACCATAATACACTTAACAGTTTCGCTATTATAAGCTGTTTAGGTTGTTTCCAATCTTTTGCTATTCGAAATAGCACTGTGATGAATGTCTTTATGCATAAAATTTTAATTGCATTTTTAAAGTGTATTTCTTTAGGCTGCATTCCTAGAAATAGAGATACTAGGTCAAACAGTGTAAGTGTTTTTAAGACTTTTGATTCATATTGCCAAATGGTTTTCCAGAAAGTTTGAATCAATTTATACTCCTACCAGAGGTGTATGAGAGTGCTCATATTATGTCACCCTTGCCAACAATGAGTTTTTCTTTTTGACTTTGTCAATTTCATAGGAAAAAAAATAGTATCTTGCTTTGTGTTTCTTAGATTACAAGTGAGGTGAGACAATTTTTTTTTCATAGTTTATTGGCCATTTGTATTTCTTATTTTGTGAATTTTCTCTTTTCTTGATCATTATTCTAGAATGACACTGTCCAACAGAGACCTAATGAGACCCATGTATGTAATTTTAAATTTTAAAGTAGCTACATTAAACAAGTAAAAAGAAACAAGTAAAATAAAATTTAATGATAAAATTAATTTAGTAATGAAAATCTTAATAATAAAATTTAGCCAAATATATCGAAAATATGATCATTTCAACATTGGTACTAGTTGCATTTCAAGTGCTTTTTTGGTCTAGGAAGCTCTGTGTCCGTCAATTCTAAAGAATAGACTTTCTTAGGTAGAGCAATCTTGGTTGTAGGTCCTTGCTTTTGATCACTTTGAATATTTTGTGCCAATCCCTTCTGGCCTGCAAAGTTCTGTTGAGAAATTAGCTGTCAATCTTATGGGAGCTCCCTGGTAGGTAACTAACTGCTTTTGTCTTGTTACTTTTAAGGTTCTCTCTTTGTCTTCCACCTTTGGCATTTTAATTATGATGTGTCTTGGTGTGGGCCTCTTTGGGTTCATCTTGTTTGGAACTCTGCACTTCCTGGACTTGTATGTCTATTTTTTCGCCAGGTTAGGGAAGTGTTCTATCCTTTAACTATCTTCATATTTATGTATTCCTTTTTATTTTTGCTGTTCTAATTGGGCATTTTCTGCTACCTTATCTTTCAAATTGGTGATTTGATCCTCTGCTTCATCTAATCCACTGTTGATTTCCTCTAATGTATTCTTTATTTCACCCTACCCTTTTTATGTTTTCTATCACCACTTCTATGTTTCCTATCTCTTTGTTAAAGTTCTCACTGAGATCATTGAGCATGCTTATAACTAGTGTTTTGAAAGCTGCATCTGGTAAATTGCTTGTTTCCATTTCATTTTGTTCTTTTTCTGGAGCTTTGTTCTGTTCTTTCATTTGGGGCATGTTTCTTTGTCTCTTCATTTTGGCTGCATCCCTGTGTTTGTTTCTATGTGTTAGGTAGGACTGCTATGTCTCCTGGTCTTGGTAGAAAGGTCTTATGTATTAGGTATCCTGTGGGGTCCAGTGGTGCAGTCTCCCTGGTCACCTGAGCCGGTGGTCTAGGTGTGTCTTGTGTGGGGGTTGTGTGTACCCTCCTGTTTTATTTGAGTATTAGTTGCTGTTTGCATGTCAATGGGAGGGATTAACACTCAGGATAATTGGTTGTGAGGACTAGCTGTGACTACAGGATTATTTCATTTTGCACCTATATTTTCCCCTAGATCTTTAACATGGTTTCATTTTTATTTAATTGTTTAATTTTGGAATTTGCTGCATTTGTTTTTAAAGTCTACTTGATTTATGAAAAAGATCACTATAGTTGTACTGATTTCTCCTTGTTGTTTTTAATTGTTTCTTTCTTATGTATTTTGATAGTGTGTTATTTTGTGCCCAACGGTTCATGATTGTTAGTACTTGTAAAGGAGTATGATCCTCTTTGTCCTGTCTAATGATTTTTGCTTTAACTCTGATGGTTTGAAATTAATATTGTTACCCTGGTTTTGGCGTCTATATTCTCCTAAGAAATAACTTCCCACTCTTAAAGTTTTAACCTTTCAATTTTATTTTGCACATCATTTTATGATCATTTTAATAGTTACCTTTTATTTTATTTTATTGATTTTTTTTATTGGGGAAGGGGAACAGGACTTTATTGGGGAACAGTGTGTACTTCCAGGACTTTTCCAAGTCAAGTTGTTGTCCTTCCAATCTTAGTTGTGGAGGCACAGCTCAGCTCCAGGTCCAGTTGCCATTGTTAGTTGCAGGGGGCACAGCCCACCATCCCTTGTGGGAGTCGAACTGGCAACCTTGTGGTTGAGAGCCCATGCTCCAACCAACTGAGCCATCCGGCACTGGCCCATGTGGGAATCAAACCAGCAGCTTTCGGCATTAAGAGTACAGATATCCAACCGCCTGAGCCACCGGGCCAGCCCTAATAGTTATCTTTTAATCTTAACTGTTAACTTGATCTTGGTTCTTTTTACTGGTTCTTTGATATGGCAGTTTCTCCCATTTTTGAGTTTTTAATTTTGTCTTATCAATTAGACAGCTGAAGTATGCCTTTAAGTAACTCTTTTCAAATATCTCTTACAGTAAGTGCTCAATAAACATTTTCTGACTAAAGGAAAAAAGAATGAATGAAGGGTGGTAAGCCTATGCACATCATAGAATGCCTTTCTCTTCTGTCATTAACATATGACAATTTAATTAAAAATAAAATTTTCCCTCAAAATTCTAAAAAAGAAAAAAATCTATAAGCATTGCTGAATTATTATTTAGTAGAATAGTAGAAGAGAATTGGAGAATTGGAGTTTTTGTTTTGTGGTAAATCTACTTTTTACCCCTGAATGATGGTCTCATGTCTCTCTCTCTCTTTCTTTTTAAAATAAACCTTTAATTTTTTAATCTTTCATATATTTTACATGTAAACATTTTGCTAAGATATGTCTATGTTTTGGTTTCTTTTCGTTGGTTTTGCCTAGAAGAGAATGAGACTCTTATCTGAAAATTTATTTCTTTTTTCAACTCAGGAAAGTTTTGTTTAGATATATATTTGTCTGTTTTGGATGGATGTTGTTCTAGATCCATTTTCAGGAACATGACTAATTTTGAGGTTGTATTTCAGGCTCTAGTTCTTGTATCTATCATTAATTTTTTATCTATTTGTCCATTTTATATATAGTTTAAAGGATTTTTGCAAATGGCCTAAAATAACAAGGGTGATCTTTTTCTAACTAGTTTGAGTTCTCAAAATTGAAAAAAATATATAAGGTTTTTTGTTTGTTTGTTTGTTTTGTTTTGGGGTTTTTTTTTTTTTGGTCTTTTGCTCCCTTTTCAACAATGTCAGTTGTGTACTTTTCAGGCTGTGGTGTATATTTTACTTCTGCTATTACATTTATTTATTTTTATCACAAATTATTTCCTTTCCATAGCAGCCTATTTGCTATTCTGATCTTGTTTTATAAAGTACATGTGTCCTTGTGTCTTACTAATGATGCCAAACAGCTTTATCAAATATTCATATGATTATTCTGATAAATAGTTTTTGGATGTCTGTTTCAGTAAGAAGCTCTCTTTCTCTTATCAGTAATTTTCTTTCTTTTATATATATTTTTGAAAATGTTTTGTTGATTAATAACTTACACACACATACAAAAAAGTACATGAATTATAAACAAACTTCCCCATGAATTTTCTCAAAATGAGCACCCGTATATAACCACTACCCCAATCAAGAAAGAGACCAATACCAGTATTAGCAAAATGCTTCTCATAGCCCTTCCCAGTTACCACCCCCATCCCATATCCTGACTGCTGTCACCATCTGTAAGTTTTACCTGGTATAAAAATTTATATAAAAAAGATCCCATTAATTGTTTTATTTTACTTTTTCCATTTTTTGAAACAAGAACAGATAAATCCAGATCTGGTGTTAGCCAACAAACTAGATGATTGCTCCTTTGTCACTTTCACTATCTTCTTGCGTGGATGGATTTCTCCTTCTCAGAGTCACAGCACAAATGAAGTCAGTGAGGTATACTTTCTAGTCCAGTTTCCTGGAAGGCTGAATGGTTATATCCTTCTCTCCCAACTCTCTGATCCCTTGATACTCTGAACATATGGTGCATGAAAAAGATAATTCCCAGCACATACTATGTATTAACTAGGATTAGGTTCAGTGTATGAAATAGAGAAAAGAAATTAACAACCACTTACAAAAGATAAACATTTATTTCTCTCTCACATAGGAATCCAAAAACATGCAGCCAAAGGCTGGTATGAGAGTTCTGTTCCACGAAGTCCTTGACAACCCAGACTTTTCCCAGCTTTCTGCTTTGCCATCCCTATAGTGTGGTACTCATTCCCAGGGTGCAAAGCAACCATTAGAATGCTGGGCAGTAGAATGGAAAAAAGGATGAAAAAAGGGAGCAAAGAGAATGTACCAGCTATCTCTTAACGAGACTCATGCATCTTCTACCTATGCCACTGGTCAGAATTTAGTTCACGGGGACATCTGAATGAGGGCGAAGCCATGATATGTAGTCTTCATTCTTGGAAATCATCATCTAGCTAAACCCTCTTACCACAGAAAGCCAGGATATGGGAGGAGAATTAGAAGTCTCTGCTACACTACTAGCAGAGTTCTCTCTGTCTCCATCTGTCCCATAGCACATTGCATTATGGGAGGTGTGGTTTTCACAGCCGTTTTCCTATACTCCCATTTTGTTATGGGAGTGTGGTCCTTCAGGATGTAGATGGGGAAGCACTTATGAAGACACGAGGGGCACTGTAATGTGTTACTCCACAAAAGAGTACCCGCACCGTGCAGTGACAGCTGCCAGATTTTCTAAAGGACATACTTGAAAGTCTGACAGGGAGCAGGAAGTGGGAATGAAATAACAATGTCTTTGCCTTCTTTCAGTCTTTGATTTGTTCAATTTTAAATGGCAAAAGGTATCATTTTTTATAGAATTTCTCAATTCAGTTCTAAAGGTTTTCTATTTAGTAGAATTGCCTCTCAGGTTTTAGGAATAGATTGACTGTCAATCTTGGTTTTCAGTTTTTCTCCATTCATGGAAGAGGTTATATTAGGAACTGTAAAGCAAACACAACATGTTTTCATCCATGTTAATGGTTAATTTTACTTAGAAGTTGAGATCATGAGAGCCATGTTTTAGAAAGATGCTCAACTTTACAGAAGACATTTTGGAAGTTTGAGCTTGGAGTCATGTAGATAAGCTAGGAGGTAATTACAACAATTTAAGCCTGAAGCAATGAGACTCTTGATAGGATAGGGACAATAGGAATGGACCACAAAGTGTGTATTCACAAAACAATTCCTCTCAAAGGAATCGCTGAGTCTCAGTTAAAAAAAAAAAAAAAGACATAATCAATGAAGGGAGAGAAAAGATTTAACTTATATTTTTGTTGTTGTTCTGGTGGACAGAAAGAATGGTATTGCCTCTGTAGGAAAATGGGAGGGTTGGCAATCTGACTTATAGGAAAACATTATTTTAATTTGGGATGTGCTGGGATGTGCTGAATTGGAGAGAAAAGCAATTTGTGGAAGAAACTGAAGATTAGTTTAGCCAGCTTTCATTCACTCTCCCTTCCAGCTTGTCCTCTATCATAAGGACTAGAGGGCATTCTTTTCTGAGCTCCTTTCTTACAATCAGCAACTCTAGTTGAGTAATATCATTCACTTTTGAGGTGCCAGCAACCCCTTCTAATTATTCTAGTGATTCCAAACCTTTATCTGTGGCCTCTGCTTCTTTCCTGGGATTCCAACTGACATTTCCCGTCTCCTACTGAGGACTCCACTTCTCTCCCTCAGGCACTTCTAAGTGAATATATACCAAATCAAAATTATCTTCTGCAGGAATCCTATTTTCTATGTATTCTATTTTCATTCCCATTTGATAGTCCAAACTTGAAACCTGGGAGTGGTCCTTACTCCCTCCTTCTGTGTCCTCCATATCCAACCTATTAACAAATTTGTTTTTTCTATTTTTTACATATCTCATTAGTTTATTTTATCCTCTGTCTCTCCCTGTCACCTTCAGAGCCCCTAATCTTGTTCAACTTTATCAGCTTTCTAACAATGCCCTTGCTTTCCTTCCACTTCACTCAAATCCATCCTCAAACATCTTTTAGAGTAATCATTCTAAAATTCATTTATTTCTACAATGAACATTCTACCTTCCTGATTTTAAATATGTGCTGTTTGTTACCTCAAATGGTAGTTCTCAATCCCTTTTGCAGGGAGCTTTTTTCTGTCAAAAACATTCTGAATACCAACACTACAGCTATACTCTTATTACCTGTTAATTGAGAAATTACATAAACCAAACACTACTTCAAATTCAGCGACAATTTTAAATTTTGTTATTAATAAATATAGCATGGACATACATTTAACCAACAATAATACGAGGTCTGACAATTAAGTTCACGAACTTGTTGCTAGCCTTTTTTGATATCAGAAGGATTATTCATTATGAATTTGTACCAACTGGACAAACAGTTAACCACATTTACTATTTGGAAGTGCTGAAAAGGCTGCGTGAGAAAGATGACCTGAACTTTTCGCCAACAATTCACAGCTCTTGCACCAGGACAATGCACCAGCTCACACAACACTGTTTGTGAGGAAGTTTTTAGCCAGTAAACAACTGTGTTGGAACACCTTCCCTACTCACCTGATCTGGCTCCAAATGACTTCTTTCTTTACCTGAAGATAAAGAAATATTGAAAGGAAGACATTTTGATGACAGTCAAGACATCAAGGGTAATGCGATGACAGCTCTGATGGCCATTCCAGAAAAAGTGTTCCAGAATTGCTTTGAAAGGTGGTCTAGGCACAGGTGTCAGAGCATAGCTTCCCAAGGGGAGTACTTTGAAGGTGACTGTAGTGATATTCAGCAATGAGGTATGTAGCACTTTTTCCAGGATGAGTTCATGAACTTAATTGTCAAATCTCGTATATATGTATATTCAGAAACATAAGATGTAGTCAATCTGTAGACAGTGAGTGATGGATTATTGGACTCCTTGTAATTACTACCACCAGTCCAGAACCACTGCCTTAAAGAGGACATCCAAATTAATGAGTGTGAGCTATTTACACTCTTGACACTAGTGTGTCTAGTCTCATTTCCAGTCACTTTGCTCTCCTCACCTTCTTAACACACATTAGCCACACAAGCTGTTCCTGTTCCTCCCATCCCTCACTCATCACTTTTCCCAGTAATGTCTTTCCTTCCTTTTCTTTGCCTGGAACACCCTCCCTATATCCTTCAAGACCTGACAAAAAATGTCACTTTTTAGATTCCTCTTAGAGTTATTCACTCTCCACGCAACTCACCACACTCCATGCATCAGCAATGAAGCACTTAAACTGGGATGGTTCTCTGGACATAAAAAAGGAAGCTCTATGGATAGTAACCTCACAGGGTGTTCTGATCATAAATTCCTAACTAGTAGGTCACGGTGTATAGTCACACTCCCAGGCATGTAACTTTTTATAAAAGGTTTATCTTTGCCTTAAGCAAGCCCTGTCCATTGTTTCTGGGCATCTAAGTTAACACACCTTTGAAAAGCTGTAACCACCCTCAAGAGAGCACATAATCTTGTTAACTATCCTGTAATCCAATCCTTGCCTTGCTTTCTCCGGCCTCCATGTCATCTTCCTTATGTTTCCTCCTTAATTTTAAATGCGTTAAAGAAGCTGCAAAACTGTTAATTCTCCAGAGCAGTTGAGATATTGCTTCCAGCACATGTTGTCAGTTTAACTCAAATGAATTTTTTCAAAAGTTCTCTACAGGTTTGGATGTTTCTTATGTCAACAGGTTTTGCATTTGTCTCCCTCACCAGAGCCTGGGATCCGGGGTGGCAGAATCTGGATTTTATTTATCTTTGTGTGCTGGGCTCCTAGAATAGTGGCTGGCACATAGTAGGTGCTTGCATGGTAGAGGCTGGTGAATTCATAGTGACTGCTAGAATATCTTTGGCAACCTTGGAAAGAGCAGTTTCTTGGCAGAAGAAGAAAAGCAAAACAGATTTACCCTTAGTGCTTGGGTCTTTCCTTGTAATTACCACTCTCTACAGGAACAAATAATAATCAATCTTATTCCTAGACATAAAATTGTATAATGTTACAGCTGGAAGGAACTGTAGCTGTCATCCAATGACTCCTTCATTTTACAGATCAGGAAACAGTCAGCATCGAGCCTTTCCTTTTCCAGATGCAGCAACAGTTTTCAACTTTCTCTGTATTCTGGTTCTTGATTCATTTTCTTTGGATCCTGACTTGTCTACATTCCTCTTAGGTTGTTGGAGTAAGGTACTCATTTACAAAAGGTATAAAAATTATTTTAGTCTTTAACATGAATGCCTGCAACCCATAGGTAATTTCTATTTTTAAATGATTTAGACATTTCAACCTTCTTTTTTGGCTAAGTTCTTTACCAGGCAGTATCTAAAGAAGGACAAAATTGGCAGATTTGAATTCTAACTTCATTTACTCTTGCCAGGCTCTGGTGGAAGTGTGAAGGGGCAGCCAAGTGACAAAGACAAGTGACCAGAGGAAGAGCAGCAACCTGGACATTCAAACTCTGGAAAAATGAAAATATGCTGGAATCACTCTCGTTTCAGAATTCAGAACCTACTTGGTTTCTGTAACTTCTAACTGTTGAGTCTCACATGCCAGGTCTTAAATAGGAGATGGGTATTTTTGTGGCCACACGGATGAAGCTGTGTGGGAGGAATGATTTGCATAGAGCTCTGAAATAAGTAGCTTAGGGGAGAATATGGAGAAAATCTGTCTGTGGCAAGATGATGAGCCATTGAATTATCTTCAGGGAACTGCGTACAATGTGGAAAAAATTTAGCTTTCTTCTGTTGTATCCAACTGACTGCATGATCACTTTGAGAAAACAAAGTGGTTCTTATATATAGTCCTACCGTATTGGTCAGTTTTATTTCTTTGTAGACAATTTTCAGACTACATTCTTCAAGAAGTGTGTAGAAGAAAACCTAGCAAAAGCAAAATTACAATCTAGGACTTCTGAAAATCCCGCTCAAGATCTAAGATAAATTACTGCCTCTTCATGGAGGGAAAACCTGTGCATCTCTCTGCAATTAAGAGATATTACTGCTGATAAAATATGATAAAAATGAAAATCTTCTTAAATCCAGTAGCCTATAGGTATGTAAACATCCTTACCAACCTGTGTTCCATCTTTTAGCAAGTGAATGTGACCTGAATTCATGTATTTATTCTTTATACAAATTCCTAACTCCAAGGGATAAAAATTGTCAGGCTCCCAAATTCAAGTCTAGAGAAGTTAGAATCCTGATTGTTTACAGTGCTTCTCCATCAAATGGAGCTGATGTTAATTAACTCTGGCAATCCTAAAGTCATTTTGCATATTCAATGGTTGCTATGAAAAGCTAGGTCTAAAATAACAAATGCACAGACAGCACCATTAAGCAGGGTGCAGACATCACATATTTTTCCTCGGGTTGCTTCTGTTACCAATCAAACTTGCAGACGTGAGACTAGAGCGTTTCTGACAGTAAGTCCCGCAAAAAGATGCTATCCATTTATTTTGGCAGTGGGTTGTACTAGTTGAAGGAGGCAGCAGCGAATGGCTGCCCAACATTATAACTGAAAAATCTGTCCTTTCTTAACACTTGCAGGAGATTGGGTTATGGCATTTTAGAAGGAGATGGAACAGATAAAAGGCTGTATTGAGAAACAGCATGCTGTTCAAATGCTATGAAATGCTTGTAAAATCCCTGGTGTGCAACACAATGTTTTCAGCTATTAAATGAACATAATTTAAAAGGCAATTGAATTTTCATTATTTGTATTATTATATAGTCCTACCGTGTTGGTCAGTTTTATTTCTTTGTAGACAACTTTCAACTTGTGCAGCTCAGTAGTAATTCCTGGGTATATTTAGATCTCAAGCCAGGAGGTTTACATTGATATTTTAGAAATTATAGTGAGCATTTTTCAGTTTATATTAGGTTCTACAAATGCCTCATTTAAATAGGGTATTCTGGACATAAAACAAGCCAGCAATACAATAAATGAGAAGTGGGCCTTTATTTTTTCACCTGATACTTTTCTGGACAACACAATTGCGAGCTCACTTTGAGGGGAGGCCAAAGCACGCAGGAAACATCCATGTATGTACCTAGGAGAAGACTGGCCTACTATGAGAGTGGCTTTGTCTGGGTTCACGTGACGAAAAAATTCACATACAGTCCAATGATAGACACATCTTTTTCCTGTTGTTTGTTGGCAGGATGCCTGCTATAAACTGACAGCACGCTGGGTGCTAAGCAGAGTTTGGGGGGTAAGAAGGAAAGGAGAGGATAATAGAATGCCCCAAGCAAGTTTAGCTCATTTTTCCCAGCATAAGAAGTATACAGCGTGTGTGTCTTTCCTCCATAAATCACCAGGCAAATATCCACTCTCTTTATGATACTCTAAACAACTTCTTTGTCAATACTTCTGGAATAAAATACGACTAGCATCCAGGGCCACCGATATACATCATACATTATTGTCTTTGCCTCTCTGCTAGAGTCTAATGAGTCTCATTCATTCCATTACATAGTTGTATCTGCATCTTAGGGTGTTGGAATAGAGATTTGCATTTGGAACTGAGATGTTTATTTTTTTTAATTCTTTCCCCTCAAATGATTCCCCTTTTTTTCTGCTCTGCTTCAGACCAGACACTCCTAAAAGAGTCTGGGCGTTGTTGGGGATACATGCTGCAGTTCCATGGAAATCATGTCCATGAGTCAGAAAGGAACCAGGCCTGTTGTATTGATACTATGATGTGTGTTACTAATGTAATACCTGACATGTGTGAACTGGCCAGGAATTGCTCCCCCAAGAGTTGCTGTGCCAGGTGGAGTGAATCGGAAGTATAACCCATGATTGTTTGGGGAAGGCGAAGTCATGCCATCTCCAAGGCAGGCCTTTCCCTTCTGTTTCCCAGTAGGGATCCCATTTCCTTAATAGTGCTCACGGCTTTATTGCAGTCAGTGCAGCCAGTGGAAGACAAGAGGCCATTTGCTTTCTGCCCATCAATCACTATGGACCTAAGACCTCAGGATATGTGCATCAGAAGGCAGGCCACAAAAGCCTTGCTCTTAAATTATTGGACAGTACTCAGACAAGTCAGCTAACTGCAAAAGACCAATGAATCAGACTCTACGTGGAAAGGGATGTGAAGAAAAACCCAAATGCTATCAAATGATTAAGCCAAACAGATTACTTATCTGTTGTTGTCTATGGCATCATGACCTGCTCTAAGCCAGGCCGGCAAACTATGGGCCTTCAGCCTGATTTTGTATGGCCCACAAACTAAAAACAATTTTTACATTTTTAAGTGGATGCTAGAACAAAACCTAAAAACAACGAATATGGGATAGAGACTGTACATGGTCCATGAAACCTAAAATATTTACTATCTGACCTTTGACAGAAAAAAATTTTAAGCCATGAAGCTGCAATAATGAGAGATTTCTCATTTCTAGCTGCCGCATCACTTCTCTTTGCTCCCTAGAGTCCATCTATCGGTCAGTTTGGCTTTAATTTAAGGGACTCCATGAGAACTATGTATAGTTTGGTGGTTTCCTGAACTACCTTCTGATAGGCCTTACCACAATCAAATGCTGCCATACCTTGTGTTCCATAGATAATTGGATGGAAAACCAGGGCCTTACAAAAAGTTAGATTGAACACCGATTAGAACAATCCCTTCTCACTTTCCAGCCCATGACGGAGCTTCCAGGGCAGCCCAACCTCTTAGTGAGTACATATGTTTATCAGATCTTTTGAGCCATTTGATACTTGGGTGTTTTTCTTCCAATACCCTTCTTTAAGAGTTGGCCCACCTCCAAGGTTTGGGGAAGATAAGATTCTAAATTAATTCCTAAAGTTTCTGGTTAAATAGAGGCTGTCTTTCAATCCAGGTTCTTCCTCTTTGTTCTTTGATCTGAATCCCAGGAGAGTCATGAGTGTTTCTCCTGCTGCAGCTTTGTCTGAATATTGCCAGTAAGCGCTGAGGATGTGCCCCTCTGAGGTTGATTCCCGGGGGTAGGGTGGAGAGAGGGAGCATCCTTTGTCTTGCTTTCTCTTTGGGCCAAACTTTCTGTTCTTGAAGGAACACAAATCCCAAGGCTAATGTGCTCCCTCTGAGGCTAGGTATCCCCCCCCCATAGAGCAGACTGAGTAAAAAATCACCTAGCCTCCGTCACCATTTCCTCACGACTCTCATTGCCCCTCTCCTCTTCATCCTCTTTGATGTTACCCTAGCTCAGGCCCTTGTCATCTCTCTTTGAGACCAGGGCAGTAACTGTGGTTACTGAGAGGCATATAGTGCCTCTATATTGCTTCATACACTCATGCTCCTTCCACCTCCTAAAATTCCCTCCCTTGTGCTTTCCTGAACTTGCTTCGCTAATACCTAATCATCTTTCAAGTTGTGGTGAAGGGTCATGCTAGGATTGCATTGCATCCCCTCAAAATATGTTGAAGTCCTAACTCCCAGTATCGGTGAATATGGCCTTGCTTGGAAATATGGGTTTTGCAGCTATTTGAGTTAAGATGGGGTCACGAGGGTGGGTCCTAATTCAAAATGACTGGTATCTTTATAAAGAGAATAAGTTTGGACACAGACAGATTTGCCTAGAGGGAAGACAATAGGAAGACACAGGGAGAGCTTCATTGACAAGCCAAGTCATGACCGAGGCTATCAGAAGCAAGGAGGCTATGGAATCGACTCTCCTTCACAACTCAAGAAGAAACCATTCCTGCTGACACCTTGATCTTGGACTTCTGTCTTCCAGAACTGTGAGCGTACATTTCTGTTGTTTAAGCAAGGCAGTTTGTGGTGCTTTGTTACAGCAGCTCTAGGAAACGCATACTGGTCACCCTTAGTGTAGAGCCATTCTTGATCCACATAAAGTCTACATGACAAGCCTCTCGTGTATCCCAGCTTGTCCCACATATATCCCACAATCCAAAAAGCCATAACACAGTAAAGCAGCTTTTCCAATTATAATGTACACACAAATAACCTGGTAATCTTGTTAAAATGCAGATTCTAATTCGTGAGGCCTGGATCGAGGCCTGAGATACTGAATTTCTAACAAACTCCCAGGTAATGCCAATGCTGCTTGCACTTTGAAGGTCAAGGCTTTACGGTACTTGTTTACGTGTCTGTCCATGATGCTGTAATGTGCCTAAAGGCAGGGAGTACATATTTGAATACCCAGTACTTGGTGCAGGGCTGGAAACATGACAGGCATATAATAAATGCTGGTTGAATTGTTGATAAATGAATGAATGAATCTGTGTTATTAGGATCATGGCTTGGTATTGAAGGGTTCACGGTCATCCTCAAGATATGTTGGGTATATAATAATTGCACTGCCAAATGTCTCCTACTTTTCCCATTCTTCAACCTTGTTATTCACTTGAAACATATCCTTGGAGAGAAAAAGAAGCTTCAATCATACACTTGAACAAAAGCATTCTGGAATGGTACAGTGATGACAGTGTGGTGTATCACTGCATTTGACTCAACTCTTTAACACCAGTTAACAAGAGCCGCCCCCTTCCTCCATCCCTCCTCCACTTCTACTCTTTGAGCAACTGCCCAGAAGCTGGTCAATGAGAGCTGGAGGAAAAGCAAATGTACATGACTAAGCTCAGAGTAGGACTCTGTCACTGTACACTTAAAACAGTTCACTGACATAGGTATTATTATCCCTATTGATAGAAAATTGAGGCTTCAGTGGTTTGTCCAACGCTATCAAACTTGTGGGAAAACAGAACCAGAGGGCAAACAGATGTAACTTCAAAGTCTGTGTCTTTTCCATCACATTGTAAAAGAGAAAGCTACTGTTCTAACTGGCCACACTGTTGGGATATCTATGCTACCTTATCTCCTCCCAATGGAAAATTGAGAACAGGAGATATTCCTCGATAGCACAGAGGCAGTTACTTAACTGCTAGAATTCTGACAGTCACAGAGATGCCTCATTTTTTTGACATCTTCAAGAAACGTGATGTTTGTTCCTTTAAATGATTCCTTCCTTTAAATTTTAAAAAATTATCTTAACAACTTTGGATCGAATAATTCTGACATGTAATACCCTTGTTTTTCCTCCTTCAATAAGTTATATCCTTTCTTAATGCCTCAGGGCCATTGTTAAGGATTGTCAGCACGATGCTGAAATTCATTCATGTTGTCAGGCATTATTGACATATATTGAACTGTAAATGATCTCAGGCTTAATGTTTTCTGAGATGATATTTCTGCTGTTACAATTTTGCTTTTCTATTCCTCCCTTAATCTACAGACCATTAGCTGCTCTACTACCAACGAATCTGCTTCTTATATTGTCTTGTTTCTGATTTGCTTATTCAATTCTCAAGGGTGACAAAAACTGATATACAAGCTTGTTAGAAGTATATACAACAGAAAAGTGAGTACGATATGAGTTGAGCATCTCAGCCGTTTCCTTCTGAGTTAGCGAAAGACATTCGGTGCTTTAAACAATTTTTGATCTTCCAGAGGTTTCTGTTCGTTTCCTGGTTCTGAACATTACCTTTGGAAGTTAAGGTCATCTGAAAAATGATATCTATAAAGGTGCAATGGTGTTATACAATATCTTAGCTTTAGATTCCCTTTTCCTATAGAACAACTAATTATAGTAAAACCTCACTAATCTGAAACACCCCAAAAGGAGAAAACATTCTGGATTAATTTTTTTTAAATATATAAAGTATTTTTTTTTTTAAGTTATATGGGTCTCTTGCTTGCAAAATCAAAACGTGACTCACATTAGCTGCTAAGAAAATATTACCAAGACTTCCTGGAGAATGTATTCTGTTGAATAAATAACAATATCCATTTGGCTTTAAATAGTATGTCCAAACACTTTATTGTCTTAAGTAATTTAAACTTAATGCTATAATCTTTTATAGGACTAACCCCTGTAAAATCATTTCTGAAGAGTTAAAAGGTAAACTTTAGTCTCAACCAGGTTGAATTGTCACAAATTCCTAATGAATGGGTTCTAACTTTATATGTATTTTAACAGCTAAAGAGTCATCTCAATGACCTTTTGACATCTCACAATTTAAGGTCTTCCTGTACCTTTGGGAAGTCGTTTTCAAGCTGAAAGTTAATTTTATTTATACCTACTTATCAAATTATATACTACAGTTCCTCACTTTGAAAAATGAGACGAGAACAAAGGAAGAACAGCAAAGATGAAGAGAAGAGGGGTAATTGGTCCAAATTAAACGTGATCTATGTAAGGCAGGTGGGGGCCAGAGGACAGGCCTTGCTCTGGCTGACTGGAATGTTTGGGTGGGTAATGAACAGAGGCCACAGGCCCTGGAGGCAGCCTCGTCCTTATTGTTACTTACAGACAAATGACCCTTAGGTTCATCTAAAAAAACCGCATTTGCAAAGTCTGTGTGATTTATCTAAGAAGAAATCGGTACCAGCAAATTAGTTCTTTTAAACAGACAAACAAACCTTAAGGATTATTTTCTAGAAGGGTTTTTCATTCCAAATAGGGAAGAAGAGATTCCCTACAAACTGAATGTACTTTCACCTCAGATGATGCAACAAGTTTGAGTTCTAACAGGATTTCCTGCTTTAACAGAAGTTTTCCTTAACTAAATAACTGTAGTGTAGCAAAAAAAAAAAAAAAAAAGAAAAAAAGGAAACCATGTTTTAAATGTCTTTTTTCTTACCTTTTGTTCTTTTGTAATAAATAACAAACTTCTTGTTTCAAAAATTTTTATGATTAATGAAATAGGCTAAAATGTTGGAGTTTAGAGTTAAACAACGCAGACACATGCAGTTTAAAGAAATTTACAGCTTATCAGCCAGAACCACATCTGTTGGGCAAAAAAAAATCTTCATAATTATGAATGTAAAGAGTTAACTTTGATTTCTGTTGATCATGTAGATAAATTAAGGGCTATTTCTTTGGCAATAACAGTACTATCAAAAAAAGCAAGAAAAAAGAGTAAAGAAAGGACATTTTAATAAGATGTGTGGTCATACCAATCTAAACAAATTCTTAAGGAAATATAAACACCTAGGTGCAAATTAAATACTTTCTTAAACTTCAGTTGTTTTTACCGATTTTACCAATCTTATTTTTTTTAATTTTGATTTAAGGGAAAGGCTATTTCCACACAGTGCTTCAAAGAGCAGGAAATTCTCTATCAATGATCTCCTTTAAGCTTTTTGCTCATCCGACATCAAAAGGCTTCAACTATCTGTTTGCCCCCCAATCATAGAGACAGCCTTCTTTTCAAGCTCCAAAAAGAATCTAGACTGCTCCCTAACCGTGGAAGGGAAATCTGCATCCTTCTAGGGAAAATGGAAATTATACTTGCCTATAGCTACTATTCTTGCATCTTTCTTTTGCAAGTTGGAAATTTCTAAATCAGAAACCAAGGGGGAAAAAAGAGGAATATCCAGATATCAGCAAAACTCCCCAAAGCTTGTGGAAGCTCTGTAATGGTTTCTGGCTAATTAGAAAGATTTCTTAGGAAAAAGACACTCATTTGTTTTTTTTAAAATTCCCTCTTCTTGCTATATCAGTGATTTTCAAGATTATATACAAATTTGCACTAAGTTACTAAGCTCCTAGATGTTTTCAAAACTGCTTCTCAGAGAAGCTCAGACCTTTTTTGCAGCATTTAAAAATAGATGTAAACCAAACTTTTAATTAAAAGCCAGTGTAGAGAAAAGTGGTATTATCACAGTCCATTTTGCAGGTGGATGATGAAGAAACAGTATGTTAGAAACCAGAATTACTAGTGGTTCTAAAATCCAAATACGAGAATGATCCTGTCGAATTACTCATGCCACTCATAGGATTGTTTCTGACGTATTCCATATCTCTGATGCTGGAAAATTAATGGACAAAGTTCATTGACATTGCACGCTTTGGTTACCTATTTTTCCAGCCCTTAAAAAAATAAATATTACATATATTTTCTAAATACTTCCTCTGTCTTGTGTTTTATTATGAGAAATGAACTCTAAATGTTTTTTGGCCAAGATAAAATACGTTTGGCTTCAATATCATGCCAGACATTTTTTTCTTAAGTTTCTAAGATCTTTGGTGGACTTCTACTTCTTGGAATCCAGGGTGTTGGAGTGTGTGTGTGTTGTTTTTTAAGTAAATGTTGAGACATTTAAGTAAATGTTTTTGAGTAAATTTGATTCTTTATTTTAAACAATTTCAACTTCCCTCTCAAAATTGTGGTTATGGGTGAGAAACCCATGGTCTCAGTGTTTCAATGAGCCAACTTTCCAATTACTCAGACTGCACCCCCAGCAAACCCCAAAGTCTTTTGTCAGAGAGGCCACTTCAACAAATTCTAATATCCTTATTGATCTCCTTTCATCAATGAGTCAACAAATATTTCATGAGGTGCCAAAGAGAACAGTCTCTTTTTCTTCCAATATTCAAGTAGGTACACCCATATTAACTACAGAAAGGGATTTTGTTTTTCTGTGAGAATCCTGTTCGTTTGAATTGGGTGTTCTGTCGGCTTTTTGTGGTTAGGGAAAAACATTTCAACAATTCCTTACCCTTCTGCTGGAAAATTCATCTCACCCTAGTCTGATATCTTATTTTTGTGTAGAAAGAGGTAAATAATTGATTTATCCTCTCTACTGCATGCTCTACATTGTCTCGCAGACTTCGCTTCCAGGGTATCTGTGAGATTTGAGAATGTATATTTCCTTGCTCTTGTTTGCTGATTGTACAAAGGATTTTTATCTTGTTTTAAGTTCAGTCTCACAAGCTAGGATTTCCTTTCTTTAGTAAAACTTTGTCCCCTAAGCAATACAAATTTAAAAGCCTTTTCTTGAGTTTGTTCAACACTCCATTTTACTCTTATTTTATTTCTTTTTTCATGTATACTTTAAAAAGGTATTGCTCTACCTATTTTTAATTTCTTTATTTCCTTGGAAAGCCAAACTATTGGCTCTTTCTCCTTCCTCCCCTCCTGTCTTTCTTTCACTATTATTTCAAATGACATAAAAGTTGAAGTGCAATATCCACCCCATAGGGCTCCTAGTTTTTCTATTTCTAAAAGCACCACCAATAAGAACTTACACCCATGCTGAATAGCTATTCTCAAATTAGAATCACCTATTGTCATCCACCTAGTGTCATTTGTCCTTTGGGGTGTAATCTAAGCTCTGTTCAGGTGAAATAGAATATACACCGGAGGGAACAAAAGAACAAAGACCATCATTTTCTGAGCTTCCACCTACCTAATCACTAGCAGCCAGGACTCCGCACCACAAACACTTCAGGCCTAGGAGTTAAGTGTTTCACACCAGGGCAAATGTCTGAAATATATATTCATTTATACAACAAAGAATAATTGATAAATTTCATACAACACAAAAGACATAACATTGCACATTAAATTCAACTTGAATAAAACAGTATGGCAGAAGTTATATTTATAAGATATTTTTCCAAGTTACAATTGAGAGCTCACATATTTTAAAAACAATATTCAATATAATGAAATTCCAAGTCAATGAAATTAGAATAGTGCCTTAGACTTTGCTGTAAGCAAGTTTGGTTTGTATTTAGTTAATTCAGTTGTTGTTCTAAAGTTTTTCTCTTAAATAATACTTTTTTAAAAATGTAAGTGATGAATGGTAGCATTGCTTTCATTCAAGTTTATCATAAGATATAAATTAAAAGACCTAATGGATTATATGGTTTAAGGTGGCAGTGAAAAGGTCTGGTTCTAAAAATTTCATGTTAGCCATAGCAACAAAAAAAATAAAAAATAAAAATCAAACAAAACCATCAGCATTTTAAAACACTAACTCTACCCCCTATGAGAATCATCCGCAGCAGGAGAAAAATGCATTGTCCTAAGATGCGTTATTCATTGTCTGAGGAGGTGACTCCTGGTATGCAGTAAGGAGAAAAGGTCAGAAAGGGTTAACTAAGAAGCAAGAGTGGAAAAAAAAAAAAAGAAACCAGCAAAATTTTATCAGATTTCCTGTGTCCCTTGTTTCAGAATTTCTAGCCTTCATGATTGTGTCAGGTGTTTTCTATTGCGTATACAGTCGAGGCCTTATATCACAATCTAACTTATACCTTTGAACAAAAATGCGCAAGAGGATTTTTTAGGGCAGTGAAATGACTCTGTATGAAACCAGAATGGTGGATATATGTCATTACACATTTGTCCGAACCCATAGGATGTACAACACCAAGAGTGAACAGTAAACTATGGTCTTTGAGTGAGGATGATGCCGTGTCACCGTGGGTTCATCAGTTCTGACAAACACACCGCTCTGGTGGGGAGGTTCATCCTGGGGGAGGCTGTGCGTGTGTGGGGACAGGGGACTCTCTGTACCTTTTTCTCAATTTTGCTGTGAACCTAAACTGTTCTAAAAAAATAAATCTTTTTTTTTTTTTTTTTTTAAAGAATGTGCACAGCAGAGACCTCCCCACTTCTCCTGCCCCCTCTCTGCAGGCATTTCAGTTCAGCTTTCAAAGGCTGTGGAATAACAGAGAAAGCACACAAGTGGCCTGCAGACATGTCCTATATATAATGTGACTGTAGACTTTATCAACTACATAAGGGAATGAAGGGGCTACTAGTAATGATAGTGTAGGGACAGCAAGCACCTGGGACTATTCCAGCAAAACCGGATGTATGATCACTCTACCTAATATTCCACAGTTTACCAGCATGTTTAGACTATAAAAGTAATGTAGCGACATGGAAAGTGTGAAAACCTAGGAGAAAGAAAACGTAATCCCACCATCCTAAAACAACCATTCAGTTAATAATTTTGAACTCTTTTCCAATGTTTTCCATATTTCTTTTTTACAATTGCACTCCTAATGTGTATGTGATTTTTTGCGCCCTGTGTTTTGCTCTTACTATGATGTCAGAAATACTTTTTCTGTTGCCAGTTTTCAAAATCATTTTAACATCTATCTCCGTATTCCAAGGAGAAGAGGTACCTTTATTTAGCCATGTTTTTCCAGTGTTTGAATTGTTTAGCTGCATATAGAGAAAGTCCTTGCTGTTCAAGGTGTGGCCTGTGGACAGCTGGCATGGGGATCACCTGAGAACTTGTTGGAAATGCAGAGTGCAAGCCCCACCCCAGACCTACTGAATCTGCGTTTTAAGAAGATTTCTAAGTGATACACATCAAACTCTGAGGAGCGCTGAGTTTGTCTACATATAAATTATGCTGCTCTGAACAACTTTGTGCACATATATTTCCCCTGTTTGTGGATAGTTTAGTTGCATTCAATTGCCAGATATGAGATGATGAGTTCAAAGGACTTGCTGATTTTCATGCTGGCCGGAATTGCAGGAGGGGGATGTAAGAGCCACAGTGGTGGGTGTAATGGAGCACTATAACCTGAAGATTGGTCCAGTTTGTGCCCTCTGTCGGCTAGTGCATTATGATTGACCTGTTGGGGCCCTCTGGTGTTAAAAGTCCTCCAATGTAAAGAACAAACCTCATATTCCCATCTGAAGGCAAAGCCAGAGAGGAAAGTAACTTTCTGTTCCATCTCCCTGCCCCATAGACTCACAGAGCTTCTTGCAGTGCCCATCAGATTGCAAGGCTGACAACTCCTAAATATTCCAGATACAAGCCAGAAATCTCCTTAAATTTCATGTCCAGGGAATTCATTCCTGACTTTCTTTGAGTCATGAAGAGCAAGAAATGCTTCTCTCGGGGGCCTTTAGATTCACCTTCCAAGCCACAGTAATTCTAGCTTTGTTCTGGCATCCATAACCCAAAGGATCACTGTGCTGCTTCTTTGATGGCTCCCTAAGTCTTGTTTCTTCCCCAGGAACTGCAGACATTTTCTTTTACAGATAATCTCAGTCTTTTTGGAGCCTGTGATTCCAATGCTTATGCCATCCTCACTGGGAACCATGTGATCCAGACTTGACTCACCACTGCTCTTGTATATGACCTGCTTTTTATTCCAGCATCTCTAGTTTTTCAGCTGGACTCTGGGTTGCTGTTTTTCTTGGGCCAATGTCACATTCGGCGGTTTATGGTATGCTTTCCCGATAGTGACATTGTCCAGATCCTCAGTTTAATTCTTACTGTTCTTAAGCCTGCCCATCAAAACTGCCACACATCAGGCCTGCTTATCTGTGTGGGCGTCTGGGACCGACTCTATCAACAGCATCCTGCTGCTTCACCTTCATTTAAGGCTGATCGCAAATGGACATCTGGATTTGTCTTAAGATTATTGGGATATCAATATTCATCCTGACAAACTTGACTAGATCGGTAACATGCCTTTACTGTTCCTTCTGAGGACATTTCCCCTACTTTAGTTGTTCTCCCCTCTCCATCACTGACAGAACTTAACATTGTTTCACAGAGAAGTGGAAGAGTGTCTTCCATGACCTACTCTTCCTTATACTATTCATCCTGTGAGTCCCACTATATTTATGAAGTCATCTTTCGTGTTCAAGCATGGTACTATACTATAATAAGCATCATCTGAAACTGTGTAAAGGAGAATGTGTGTGTGTGCGTGTGTGCGTGTATGTGTGAGTGTATGTGTCAGAGAGAGAGAGAGACAGAGAGAGAGAGAGAGAGAGAGTCTATGTGATCTTTACCCATAGTTCATTTTGCTCTGAGACAGCCCAAGTGGAGAACTTGGCCCCAAGATAGCTACCAACAATTCCTTCCTGTATGCAAGAGCCATTCTCCCATTGAGCAGTAGAATCTATGCCTTAACTTTTCTGAGTTTGGGCTGATCTGTGAATGCTCTGACCAACAGGATACAGTGAGGCTAGGTCATAAGAAGGCTTTCAGCTTTGCCTGGCTCTCTTGGAATGCTCACTCTGGGGGAATCCAGCCATGACATAAGAAATCTGATTACCCCAAGACTACCATGCTGTGAGGAAGCCCAAAGTAGCCAGACAGAGAAGCCACATGGACAGAGATATGACCAATCAGCCCCCAGCTATCCCAGCCCACATGCCAGACATGTGAATGAAGAAACCTTTAGAAGACTCCACCCTCTGCCTCCATACAACTGAAGTTTTATGACAGAACTCAAAAGAAACTCATCCAGCTGAGCCCTTAAATCCCCAGACCCATGAAAGATAATTAGTAAATAGTTATTGTAAACACTAAGTTTTGGGGTTGGTTTGCAGTTCAGCAATCGATAACTGGAATACCAAGTACCTATTTTTCGTAAGGAAACTTGTCAGATCCAAAGTAATCAAACAACTGTATCTGTGATTATGCCACAGGGTTTGATTCTGCTTTAATTTGCCATTAAAAGCTATGGCATGATAAATTATTCTGGAAAGGGTAAAGTGTTATGGCTACTTTAATTTGCTATCCAGATGTGGCTAGGATGTGTTATTCTCCAAAGCTGCGTGATGAACAACATCGCTTCTGCACTGCTGGCCTAGCTATGGTCTAGGACTTTATTGAGAGTCTGACACTGTTAATATTCACTGTAGTATGAAAATTGGCAATAGTCATAGAAAGTTAGAGAAAGAGGGAGCCAAATATACAGAAATCACCTAGTTCAGTCACCAATTTTTTTCCCCCCAGATTAGATAAACAGAGGTGCACAGAGGTAATGTGACTTGCTCAGATCACAGATCTGTTTGGTGTCAAAGCCAGGACAAGAATTCTGGTCTCCTGGCCTAGGAGTAGCTCCTTCACCATATTACTATCTCTTGGAAGTTAAAGAAACACTGAGTAAGTCAGTATGCAATGTGGTTTTCTCTTCTCTTCCATTTTTGGTGTATATCCTATGTGCTATTGATCTGTACAATGGGCTAATCCATAGCTTATATGATTATTATGAAGGTTAAAGGAGATAACTTATGGAAATTATCTGGCACTTACTGTGCACTCAATAAACGTTAAGTATTGGCTTCAAGAGCCTCGTAAAACAAATTCTTTGGGATCAGCTTCTGAAGGATCTTGAAATTGAAGGAATTTTTCTCACAAACAATACCCTAGGTATGAGAAATTCATCACTAGGGAGTGCTACAGAAGGGAATTCAGCATCCACCCAAGTTCTAACCCAGACAAGTAGACATTTAAACGACCTGTGAGGAAAGAAAGAAGGGGATGTAGGTAATTAGCACGGGTGCATGGAGTAACTCACCATCCTGCAAAGGGAAACAGAGAGGGCTGAGTCAGCTCTGGACACAAGAATGAGAAGCAAGCAGGCCTGGATGTCTGGAGTTCTTTCTGTCAACTTTTTATAAAAATAAGTACCTCTAGCTCTCTGTCTGTCTGCTGAGGAGACGATCCATCACCCGGTCTGTGAAAGTGGCTTTTCCTTGGGCCCGTCTCTCCAGACTTCTGTTGTGGTTACTTGTCTCCCTGTGGTTATCCCCATGTCTGCTTCTCTGTCTCCCTTGTATCATATGTGCTGTGTGTGTAAAATTCTTTATGTGGAGTCTGGGAATGGTTTTTAATACATTCAGAGCCATAAGCCAGAACCTCCACCTTTAATACCTGCTTCTGCCATTTCTCATCAATGGAGCTGCGAGCACATGTGGGAAGCAGCCGGCCGTGACGGATTGGGGCCTTGCTGCACAAGGAGAAGCAGATGGGAGAAAAGGGAGCTATTGTACTGCACACCTGTGCAGCCATCAGGACCGGAAAAAAAAGGTGTTCTAGAGGCCATGAGCAACAGTGGACACAGCCCAGGTTGTGGACACAATGAACAAGGGACGCCGCAGAGTAACCGTCATGGTGATGTCAGGCGATGAGTGGGAAAAACCATTTTCACTAGTTTTTTGCTCGCCACACGGTAAGGTGAAGTTGTTGTTTCAAAGCTGTTGGCAGAGGCCTTTGGAGCTAGACTGATGAGTTCAAATTCCAAGTCGGCTGCTGGTTGGCTTTACGATCTGTGGTAAGCTATTTAACTTCTTTGAGCTACAATTTCCTTACCTAGAAAATGGGGATGACAATAATGTCTGTTTTGCAGGCAGGTTGTAAAGAAGATTACATGGAAATAGTATAGGAAAAGTGCCTATCACCTCCTTGGAGTATTGCAGATGCTCCATAAAGGACAGCCATTATTATGTTGATAATGATTTTCAAAATACAGGCGGAAAATGCTTTACAGTGAATAAAATTAACCTACTCATTTGGACTGAACCTCCCACTGACACTTAAAACCTCACTTAACCTTGCTGGACCTACTAAGTGAGTATCATTTTGTCTGACCCATTCACAGGTTTGGTGAACCTTAACCTTAGGTCTAGCTGGACTCCCTTTTCTCTGCAGCATCAAGATGTCTAGCTCCAGAAGATGCAAGGGACCACAGGATGTTTATCTGGGGGTCAGGATGGTTCTGAACCTGTTTTTAAGTCAAATTTAGGGATTTAAAAAATGTGATGATTGTTTGAGCTCCTCCTGAAAAGGACACAAAGCATCTGCTGCTAGTTTTTGTGCTTTTAAAACCTTAATGTTCTCTATAATGAGAGAAAAGGAACTTCTAGTCCCACGTGTGTTTTGCAAACAGTTTTATAATAACAATGAATTGTGTTTATAGACTCAACTAATGATAGAAAAAGAGAAACAACCATTTGTTGAGTGCCTGCTACTACGTGCCAGGCATGTCACAATCCTCCCTCTAGGATTGCCAGGTTCCCATTTCACAGAGGAGAAATCTGAGGCTCCAAGAGGTGAAGTCCTTGCTGGCGATTGGTGGAGTCCGTGTTCGGATGTGGGTGTGTCTGATTCCAAAGCCCTTGCTTTGTCCAGTCCACTTTACCATTTACAGGCTCAGTTCCATTTGCTTGACGTTAATATCGACCCCATAGGTGCTCAGCCTCACAGATTTCTTGGGCTGTTGAGATGCTATGAACTATCCTTGCTCTCATCTTTGGAGTGGTCCTGCTGTTTCCACTCTGGGTCCAGATGACAGAAACTCTCTGTGCATATGTCAGTTATTTCAAGATGTTGAGTGTGAAACTTTTAATCAAGTATATCAGGGGAAGGCCACATCTGGAAACAATTATCCAGATGTTATAAACCACTTTGGCCAGCAGTTGCCAGACTGCTGTCCAGGTGATGAGTACAGGATACCCCCTCCATATGTTCTGGAGGAACTGAGAGCTGGGAAATTTGTAACTACTCTGCTGCATTCTTCCTTGGAAAGGACGTTAGGGACCTGCATCACTCACCTCTAAGACCATGAGTGACTTGGTGACTCAGAAGAATCTCCAAGCCAAAGAATAGTGGCTCCATTCTCTTCATGATCCCTAGCACGTACCCTGAAAGAGGAGTGAGGGGGTGGTCTGTGCAGCTGCAATGCTATGGGCACCTGCTCCCCACAGCTCAAATTTAGGACTTTGTTTATGGGTTGCTTTCTTTTCCCCCAAGCTTCTACAGAGAAAAGTCTCAATCCCAAGGCCTCCCCAGAGAGAAAAACTGTGCAGTCGGAGTTAACTGCTCCTGGGAGACAGAAGGATGGAGCAGGTACTTCACCATGTCGTCGTTTTTTTTAAGAACTGGAATCACCATCCACAAGTGGGAGGGCTGATTCACACAGTTCTGTTATATGACAAAAATGATACAGGTACCTAAGTTCTAATCAAACTTTATGATTTCTTACCATATCGCACAACCTTTTGGTTCTGATCCCAGTGTTCATTGCTGCTATTGTCAATTGAAGCCAGTTTATTAAAAAGGAAGCAACACGGCATCAGGCAAAAAGGGTGAAAAGCATTTATGTGAACATTAAACTATCTGCATTCAGATCCATTGCTTTCTACCCGTGTGATCTGGGATGAATGAGTTAGGCTTCATCTTTGTAAGCTTTGTAAGCTTTGTAAAAAATGGTAATACCAAACTACGTAGGGCTGCTGTGAGCGTCTGAGGGATGACACATGTAAAGCACTTAGCCCAACGTAAGTACTCAATGATTGTCATTGTTGGGGTGGCTGCTGATGACCATTTGTTCTAAGAAAACTACATGTCTTCCCGATAACTGGAAGGCGAGTGGCAGATGTTAGGGGTCGCTTGTGTTGAAACGCAAACAATTGGCAAGTGATACGGGCCAGAGAAGAGAAAGGCTGAGTGGGAGGGGCTGAGCTCTAGCTGCTGCTATTCACATTCGAGCTAGTGGACACGACTTCTAATCTGGCCCAACCAGTTTGGTTCAAAACCAGCCTCTCCACAGGAATTTCACACTTGCAAATGAGGATTTTGATGGTCCTTGTAAAATAACCTCTAGTTTAGTCTGCACAGCTTTGCGATTTAAAAGCCAAAGTCCCTAAAATGGGCTAAATTGACTGCACAATTGCTCCAGTCTGATCCCAGCCTTGAGACCACAGAGGCAACAGGTCTCTCCCTTCCAGTGCTAGAGGATTCTCTCACATTTCTGAGTGAATGAGCCCTGTGGTTATTTCCAAGCAGAGGGAGCCAGACAACACTTAGGCTTAGAAAACAAATGTGAACCCTAATTAACAGCCACCATTTAATAATATGTTCAAGCAAAAATGTCAATTTAACCTTAAATAATGCTTGGTCCATACAGCCAGCAGAACCCTTTCAAAGTGTACCCGTTTACAATTTTTTTTGATTCATTCAACATTTTCAATTGCCTTTATATGCCATAAGTATTCATTTATGGCCTAAAAAGTTTTTTTATTTTTAATTTTTTTCCCCAAGACTGAAATAGTTGAACTCTTAGAAAATTTAAGTGTAATTTTGCTTTGCTTTATCTGGTACATCTGATTACATTAGCCCCAGGCAAAGATGCATTAGCTTCAAACAAAACAAAACTATGTTGTCTTCAAACTACACATTTGACTAAAATTTCCACCTTAAAGCAAATTGATGTTTAGATAGTTTAATACAGAGGAGACTTATTCATACTCTGATTTCTTGGATGATCCCTTTGTATTGACTTCTTTCTTGCTTTCCATCGAATGTGGGTCTGTCCTTGGTCGTCTCCCCCAATCTTATGATGCCCCTGGCCTGACCAATGCTCCTGACTACAGAGATCTTTGTTACTTCTATTGCTTTACCTGTCACCTCTATTCAGGTACCATCCAAATAGTGAAATTGAAGAAGCCCACCGGACATTCAAAAAGAAAAGTCCAGGAGATGCATACAGAGACACTCTTAAAACAAAAGCTTTATTCAACTCTTTCTTGCCTATAATCATGCCTTGAAAAAGCTCCTGTTTTAATGTATCACGAGCCATATCTGTTTGCCAGAGAGGCTGACAAAACATGTCTATTTTTCCAATTTTTTTTTTTTTAAGCCTGGGGGTCTCCTGTTTCATCCTGTTTATCCAAGTTTTATTTATAAGGTTGGTGCCAAAGTAATTGCGGTTTAAAAGGTTAAAAGTAATTGCAAAACCTGCAATTACTTTTGCACCAACCTAATACAATATCCTAAAAAATCTCTATGCTGTAGGGATCGTGTGGCTATGAAGACGGTTTCAGTGGCTACCCATGAGTGCTGTAATGTTAGGAAACACAGGGCAATGCTTTACTGTTGAGGACATGTTGGGGACCTCACTGTGTGAGTGCAAAGTCAGGCATCTCGCTCTGGACTTAAGGAAAGACATTCAGACGGAGGACCAGATGGAGTCTTACACAGGCCCTGTCCAAACCACCACTGGGCTAGGAACAGCAAAAAATGCCCATGCTCTCCCTTCCTCGCTTGGGTGATGACAGGTAGGAAGCAAATTAATTCTCTAATAAAAGTGTAAAAAAAAAATTCTCGTTGTCCAAATGTCCCTAAGTCTCCTTTGCCTACGGATATAAAAGAAGTCACCTCAGTGTCACTTCCTCAGCCTGCTCCTCAGAGCCTACCCACTTCATCTTGGGGAGTCCCTAGGACTGTCCTGCATGGGTTCATGTATTCATATCATCCCATCCGGACCTGTATTTGGTATGTAGTATTTTGTCACCTTTTTTACTTAGTGTACTGTGAACTGTCTCTTATGGATTAGATATTCTTCTGTGCCATGACTTTTTAATGGTTATATAGTATTCTATTATATGGCTGAATTGTTTAACCAGTCCTCTGCTGTTGTACATTTATTACCAATAGTAAATAATTCTGTGGTGAATGTCTTTGCACACACATCTTTGCACACGTGTCTTAATTATTGTCCTGAAATAATTCCTGGGCATGGAATTGTTGGCTAACAGTGTGCTCCTCATAAAAGGTTAATGCTATTATTCTTAATAAATAATGATAATGATATTAAGTACTACCAAATAGTGGGCCAATGGGAAGCAATTCCTCCGGAGAGAGCTCTTGAAAACAAAAGTAAAACACAGCCTATTAAAAAAAATGCATTTCAAAGAAGAAGAACCATTCCAAATTCAACAATACAAAGGAACAGTCCTGACTTTTTGAAGCCGTTTCATAATCTGACATTTTTGTTTCCTAAAATTTAAATTAGATAGTGTTTTTATGTAGGAGTGGTAAACATCTATTTAAAGGACAGTAACGAATACGTTGTTTACTAGGGATATTTATCATCAAGAAGTCATGCAAGTCTGGACAGATGTTTTACACTTTATTTGAAAGCTCAGCATTCTGAAGTTTGTTAATTCTCTACTAGAGAGATTTTAAAGTCCCAGTGGTCCATAAGGGAATAAGCGGAACGTATGACTTGTATCGTTAACTAGATTTTCAGAGAAAGGACTTGTCACCAACATATTTTGACCAAATGTCTTATTAAAGGCACCATCAAGAATGGAGCTTGGAAACAAGGGTAGCCCAGACACCCCTGGCAGCTCCATCATTCTGTATTTTAATAACGCATTGGCAACAGGATGAAGTAGTTTATGTTCCAGACTTTGCCTCCTGGTATCTAGATTTTTATAGGTGTTTTGACTGAGGTGTAGAGGAGGCATTTTTTTGACCCACTGATTTCTATTCCAGATTGTGGGATGTGAATAATTTGGTAAATTAACATCAATGGGTTAGACTGTTCTCTGTTACTAAAGGCCCCTGGGCTGCCTGTTCCACTGGACGGTCACATTAATTTGCAACCACATGAGGATGGCTGCTGGGCACATACGCCCAAGTTAAATTTCCTTTTGCAGGTTTTCCCCCTATTTTGGATATTCAGGTAGCCACTGAAGTCTGAGGCAGCTCTCTCTTGTGCATTCATAATTCTGGCTAAACCTAGAGCTTCCAAAACTAATATCAGAGAGGAAAGATCCAAACCTTAGTGCTTTTGTGGCTTTTTTTTTTTCCTGGGGCCAGCTTTCGGCCATGTTTCCAATGATCCGTCTGTACTTCTAGTCATATACTAAATGCATAAACTGTGTGTGCTACAAATGATGTTTTTCTAGCCTGTCCGTATAGCCTATTAAACCAGAGTTGGCAGTTTTCCATCCCTTAGGAGAAGCATTTGGCATAAATAATATTGTCATTTGGGAAGGCTAGACATGGTTTGAAGAAGTGACCTTGTATAAATATTGTCTGAGGTATGACTGAGGCTAAATTATATGACAGAGAGCTAGTATAGTCTGGGCTCTGGGCCCTCCTGGTAATGAAGTTGCTTCTTGTAGTAAAGGAATCATTTGAATTGAAAATGTAAACAACTACATCTGACGCTGTTAAAAAACACAGGAACCAGTATATTTATGAAACCCCCAGGGTCCAGAGGATGGCAAAATGGTGCTGGAATTTCTTTGTCATTCCAATGGCTGTGTCCTTTTAACAGACAGGATGTCCTAGAAAGTGCCTTTTGTCTTACCACAGAAGTTCCCTCAGAGACTGCTGAACACTTAAGGCATTTGTTAACCCTCCACCCACATTTGGGATGAGCAGTCGGCATTGAGCACAGCATTTCTGGTCTGTTTGTGGGTGGCCTGGTATATCAGTCGCCCAACAGTCCCCCAGAGACAGTTACTTTCCATTCCCCTTTTTATACTCTAGTTTAGTATTTCATTTCCTCTTTCTTGGCCTATGTGACTCTGACGGCCTCCTAATTATACAGAACTCCTCCCCTTCACTTTCTCTTCTGTCTATTAATTGATTTGCCAGATCTGTCTTTCAAAAGCATGATTTTTATTTTCATTAATACATTGATTTATCCATTCATTCAATAAATATTTATTGATTGTCAACTGTGTGTCAATCGCTTTGTTCCCTGCCCTAGTAAGATTCACAATCTAATAGGGGAAACAAGTATTTGACCAAAAAATCCCAGTACTAGACATAGAATTTTAAACTAGTGTGAGCATTCTGTAGGAAAGGAGCAAGATTCTTTGATAGCGTAAAACAAAGGAAACTTATCTGGACTGAGAACTTGGGGAGAACTCCTGAGAACTTCCTGAGAACTTGAGAACTCCTCTGAAAAGATGATAATTTAGTTGCAGTGTGAGTATATATAGATCTCAACTAGGCAAAGGAGGGACCTGGAGAATGGGGACAGGGTGGGGAGGGAGGTGTGTTTTCCAGAGTAATAGGCCACGGCAGGGGCGGCCGGAGCCTCTGAGGAATGCAAAGAAGGCCAGCGTGGCTGAAGGGTGGGAGGTGAGGCCCACACCAGGAGGGCTATGTGGACCATGTTAAGGATTGTGGTCTACATCTCCCATGCAGTGGGAAGCCATTAAAGAATATTTAAGCAGGCTGTGATTTGATGCAATTTGCATTTTGAAAAGACTACTTGGGCTTCAGTGGGCAGAAGTGATTGGCAGGGGGAAAAGAGTTCAGGAAGGAGAGATAATGGAAACCTGAGTTTTAGCAGCAAAGATTAGAAGTAGACAGGTTTAAGCATTGTTCTTGTAGGAAAAAAAAAAACAAAATAAAACAAAACAAAACAGGCTTTGCTGATGGATTGGACACGAGGGAGAAGAAATTGTCAAGGATGATTGTGAAGCTCCAATTTGTGCAACTAGATTGGCTAAGCTGCCATTCACTAAGTGGGTGGTTACTGAAAAAGAGGACGGAAATCATGAGCAAAGGCCTTGAAGCAGGAGCACACTTGATTTTCAAGGAATAGCAAAGGGGAGAGAAGTAGGAGATGAAGGTACAGAGGTGTGATTGGGTCAGGTGGCAGATCCGATCATATAGGGCTTTGGAGGCCACTGGAAAAGTATTTTGGCCTTTAGCTGAGTGAGATGGGAAGCTATAGGAGGGTTTTGAGCAAAAGAATTAAATAATTTGATTTACAGTTTTGAAAGATTCACGTGGCTGCTGTGTAGAGAAAAGATTTTAGGAGACAAGGCTAAGAAGGAGATCAGTTGGGTGACAATTCCGATAATCCAGGTGGAAGATGGTGATGGTGGCTTAGATCACAGTGGTAGCTGATAAGGTGGTGAGAAATGGCTTGATCCTGGGGGCCGGCCCGGTGGCTCGGGCGGTTAGAGCTCCATGCTCCTGGCTCCGAGGGCTGCCAGTTCGATTCCCACATGGGCCGGTGGCTCTCAACCGCAGGGTTGCCAGTTCAATTCCTTGAGTCCCCCAGGGGATGGTGGGCTGCGCCCCCTGCAACTGGCAACTGGCAACGGCGTCTGGACCTGGAGCTGAGCTGCGCCCTCCACGGCTAGGATTGAGAGGACAACAACTTGACTTGGGGGAAAAAAAAAAAAGTCCTGGAAGTACACACTGTTCCCCAATAAAGTCCTGTTAAAAAAAAAAAAAATGGGTTGATCCTTAATAGATCATGAATATTGAAGCAGCAGCATTTCCTGATGGATTGGATATGAAAAAGAAATAAAGAGAGCAGTAAAGGACGACACCAAGAGTTTTGGTTTGATCTATTGGAATGATGGATTGCCATTCACTAAGATGCTGAAAATTGCAGAAAATTCATCAGTTTGGTTTTGAATATTAGGTTTGAAATCCTTATTAGATATCCAAGTGGAAAGATTGTGTAGGCTGTTCGAAAATATGGGCTAAATTTCAAAGAAGAGATCCAGAATAAAAATATAAATTCAGATATATTTGGGGTAGATGATAGATGATACTCAAACCCATGAGAAAGGATGAGTTCACCAAAGGAATAAAGAACAATAATTAGAGAAGAGGAATAGTATGTTTAGAAGCTAAGCACAAAGAAGATAATTCTAGTCAGTAATCAAGGTTGACATCACCAGTAATCAGACATACTGACATCATATACCCCTTGATATGATATACTGAGAAGAGTATAACATCACCTCTGTGGTATTTTTGCCGAAAATATAACCATAAGAAAAACATCAGATAAATTCAAATTAACAGACATTCTGCAAAATAACTGACCAGTACTCTTCAAAAGGGTCGAGGTCATGAAAGACAACAAATGTCTGAGAAACAGTCACAGATGAAAGGAAACTAAAAAAATCCTCACAACAATACACAATGTGGGATCCCAGATTGGATCTTGGAACAGAAAATGGATGTTAGTGGGAAAACTGTTGAAATTCAAATAAAGACTGTGCTTAGTTAATAGTATTGTACCCACATTATTTTCTTGGTTTTGATCGTTATACTATGATTATATAACATGTTTGCATTAAGGAAAGCTGGTTTAGGAAAGTAGAGAAATTTTCCGTTTTATTTTTGTAACTTGTCTGTAAGCCTAAAATTATTCCAAAAGAAAAAGTTAAAGAAAATTAAATGTATGGCTTTTGAGCATATAACCCCTAAAGATGTGGCTGCCCTCATGTCCAGTTTTTCTGGCTTAGCATAGAGATAATAGAGAAATAGGCAAGAGTACCCAGTGGGGTCTTTAGACTGTTAAAGACTTTGGACTTTCCTCTAAGAGCCAGTGAAGGATTACACAGGGAATGTGGATGAAGATGGGGAACTAGACATGTTTGTTTTAGGGAAAAACAGACAAGAAAACAGAATAAATACTAAGTTAGGCCCAGACTCAAGCAAACACCCAGTTACTCTCAATTATTCATCCTGTTCTCCAAACAGAGTTGACCATGAGTTAGTTCATGACTCACAAGGGTGTTAGCACATTGTAACGTCTGGCTGGGAAGATTGCTCAAATCCCAAAGGATTATCCTTGAGGAGCATTGCAGCAGCCTGTTTTCTCCTGGCACTTCTGCAGTTCAGGCATAACTGTAGAGGGGCTTTTAAGCTTGTAGGCCGGAAAGGTAAGTTGAGTGTACATCATATCTGACCCTCTCTGTCCTGAATCATTCCAGAACAGAGATTGCAGCTGGATTGAGATACCAACCTGCAGTGAGTGAGGAAATGACACACCAGGAATGAGGAGACTGGCTCATCCTACATCCTCCTTCTTAGTGAACTCTGCTGGGAGAGGGGGTTGTGGTGAATTGGGGTGGGGTGCGAAGTGAGTGGCGTATTAAGGATTCCATCACATCAAAGTTCCCCAGGGTGTTGTAGAGCAGTTGGAGATGGTGACAGGGAAGTGCTAATTATAAAATTATGTACTAAATGTTAGCCTTGGGGCAATTGTAAAAGTGGTTCATACAGAAGACAGAAGGATTTTCTGGAGGTGGGATGTTTGTGCCTTGGCCAAAGAAAGGGGTGAACTATTGAAAAAGATGTGCCCTTTAACCTCCCTGCTGTCCAATGGGGAACAAGCTAAGAGTCAGGGAATCACGGGAGTATGGTCACCTCCCCTTCCTCCCCACAACCAACCTACCTCATGTCAGCACTGATGGCTAGCTCTGCTCTCAGAAACTCTGAAATCATGCAGTCCAATACCCTAAGGTTCCAATCCTACTAAATGCTATTCATAGTCGCTGTCAATCCTGAATACTTACTATATGCTAGGCTCTTTATATAATTGTTTTGAATCCTTTCGACAGCCTTTCAAAGTAGTTGTCATCATCCCCATTCTACAGGGGATCTTACTGGTGAGGAAACAGAGGCTTAGCTTCTCTGAAGTTACACAACTGGTGAGTGGCTGAACCCAGATCTGGCTTCCCACCAAGTGGCAGAGCTTTCCTCTAAATCTGCTGCCTTCCCAATATTGAATGAGCACATGGTGGAGCCAGGAATAAGTAACCCCCCGGGAGAACATCAGCACCTCTGGGAAGTGCCCCAACTGGCATCGACCATCACTCCAGGTAGCCGAACTATATAGACACACACCAATGTGCAGGTTTCCAGGAAATTTCACTGGAGAGGTAGAATCAGCAGCCCATGACTCATCAGGTTGAATTTGGGGAGGAGGGATGCCTCATAGGGCTACTGCAGACAGTTTTCATAACTGAAGGCTGTGAAGAGTGAGGGGGAGGGCAGGAAGAGCCATGACCCACACACCTGGGTTCCTGATGTTAGAAAATCACGAGGCTATTCTGTCAGTGTTGGCCTGCAGCTACATTTTTGGCTTAAAGTTTGGGTGGCTTTACCAAGCCTCAAAGGCGGAAAAAACAAATTATGTTGAGAGTTTGACAGTGAGCAAAGTCCAGGGTGCTAGCTGGCTCCTTGCCACAGACTTGACATGTGAAGAGGAGCAGAGAAACTTTCTCATTACCATCAAAGTCTGTCATCTGCCCTGGGCGTCCCACAGAGAGAAAGGTAGCCAGGTCTCAACCCCATTCCCTGGAGCGAACCCCTTTGATGCAGAATTACAGAGGAGTCCAGGCCCCCAGAAGACATTGTGTACTGACCTACCACACCGATAGAACAGATCTGCCATTAATTATTTTCATTAAGTGCAAGCAATGGGCAAGGGTATTTTGCATATTGTAAAGAAGTCAGAGTTTTCCAGAAAAGGTAAAGGAAAAAAAAAGAAGTCAACATCTCATTGTAAGTGTTGAGAAGAGGGAGTAACATCTGAACTCTGTAGCACTATTTACAAGACCAGCCTCGTCATTTCCTCATTTTATCTCCCACTGTTGCCCTCCTCAACCTTTGTTCCAGCCATATTGTTCTCTTATTGCTCTGCTTTTGTGTGTTTTCTGCCCTCTCCCTGGAATAGCCCCTGCCTTATTCCTCTCCCTGCTCCTTATCACCTTCGTAGCTCCTACTTGTTCTTCACAACTTGGCTCAGTATTCCCTTCCCAGGACATCTCCCTGCCTACCTAAGCTTAGGTAGGTGTCATCCCATGTGCACCCTGTGGATTCTTCTAGCAAAACCCCAGTTTTGTTAGCTCTGGGAAGGCAGGGACTGAATCTTCCTATCATTGTTACCGAACTCTTCACGTCCTAGCTTCAGGAATACACAGAGAACATGAAAGTAAGGACATCCAGCTGTAGACCACACATCTCTCCATAAATGTCCCACTGGCTCCTCCTATTGAGTTAACCTGCACCTCCGTCTGGGTTCCTCATCACTTCAGTCCTCATCAACTATCTTGGACTTTTCTCTTCCCCACTTCTTTTATTTAATCACCCACTAAGTCCTGTCCATTCAAAGAACAATAATATTAAGTTGTCATGCAGGGTCTCTGGTCCCGCTCCCCACACCAGAGGCCAAAAAGGAACACCAACGGAGCCATGGGTTATATAGAGGGCTCATACCACTATATTCTCGATGGCAGCTGGTCAAGACCCAAAAGCAAATATCCACCTGTACCCCAACAAGGGATTTTCCTGCACCAGTCTCGCTGGAAGTCAGGCGAGACACAGGAAGCAAACATCCGCTGGTTCCACTACATGATGGTACGTTCCCAAGCAGGAAGTCGAGAGGTCCATCAAATCAGGGATGGAAGGCAATTCCCCATAGTCCACTGTCATTCGCCAGGGCTGTGCGTTGGCCTCACAATGTGTGCCCTCTCCGCAGGACGAGGGCTCCAAGTCCTCCCTAAATGGGATGACCTTGACCTCACCCGCATCCTCCACTGAGGACTCAGCAGTGTTTCCTCCTGGGTCTGCAAGTCCCACATGTGGGCTGCCTCAGCAAGCACTTCCCAGCCTACACGGCGCAATGACCTTCGCTTTCTCCAGTTAATCTGATTGGAGAACCATCCACATCTTCCCACCCCTTCACATGGGGACTCCTGAGAACAGTGGCCACCAGGTACCACACACTGTGTGGGGTCACATGTCCTACTGTGCATGGTCAGACATCATTCTTACTTGGCCGGAATCCTGCTCGCCATGCCAGGTGTCCGACTGGGTGGAGGCCTCTGTGTAAAATGTCCACAACTCTAGAAGCCCATGGCAACAGCAGACCACCAAAAGGAAGACAACACTTGCTTTGGCCAACAGGGAGGCGTGCCATCTGGAGGCTTGAGAGGACCACCAATTCACCGAGGGGTCACATTTTTCCCAGGCAGATCACGTTTCCTGCTCCTAGCAACGCTCCTCATAGGCTTCCTGAGACGGAGTGTTCATACACACAAACTGCTCCCCGCCCTTCGGAGAGTTTTGGCCAGCACCGTACCCTGCTCGCTGTGCCATGTGTCATGCAGGGTCTCTGGTCCTGCTCCCGCACCAGAACGCAGGATATGGGGAGGCCAAAAAGGAACACCAACAGAGCCGTGCATATGGGGTTCATATCACTATATTCTCAATGGCAGCTGATTGAGACACAAAAGCAAACATGGGCCAGTACCCTAACAAAGGGTCTTCCTGCACCCCAGTCTCACTGGTGGCCGGGTGAGACACAGGAAGTAGGATCCACACGACCCACAATCCACCATCCGTTCTTGCTAGCCCCACTTGCTAGCTGCAATCCACCATCCGTTGCTCCGCCAACAAGCCAAGCCCCTTGCTAACTGCAATTTGCGCTTGCTAGCTCAGCCATGGCAGTTGCATCAGTGGCCAAGGGCTAACCAGTTACAGCTGACGGCCAACCAGTCACAGCAAAGGCCATCTACTACCCGAGCCAGCACCTTTCCACATGAGGCCGAGAGCCTGGAAACGGCTCTCTGGGACTCCATCCCCACATATGTTAAGTGTTGTCAAAAGCACTATATATATGTTAAGTCACTTAAGTCTCACAACTCTGTATGGTGGATCCTATCATACTACTACTTTGCAGATGAAGATACTGAGGCCAAAGAAGTTAAGTAATTTGCCTAAAGTGACACAGCTAAAAAGCCTTGAAGCCAGGATTGGAACCCTGGTGTTTGGCTTCAAAGTCAATTCCTAAATTCTATGTCTCAGTCTCAGGCCACCATGCTCTCATTTCCCCCTGCAATCCATTTCCAATCATGCAGCCACGGCAATTTTTCTAAATGAACTCTCCTTAAAACCCTCTATAGCTTCCTATTTCCCTGCAGACAGAGTCCAAACATCTTACAGCGATAGATAAGATCCTTCTCCTGCCCACCTTCCAGCCTTGTCTCTTGCCACTCCTCACCTTAACTCTTGGGTCCAGAACTTTCCACATGTGGAACACTCTGGCTTCCTCCTCTCCTTGCCTGGCCGATCCCTGCTCACCCTCAGGTTCTCAGCTTAGATGTCACTTCTTCCAGGAAACTCTTTCTGAGCCCCTGATCCCTTACTGATGCCCCAGCATCCAGTGCTTACCGCTTTGAGGCAACTCTCCTAGCCTCACAAAGTCGGGTCCACTTCTCTGTCTCCTGTATCAGTATAAGCTCAGTGAATGTAAATATTGGGTCTCCCTCTCAGTGAATCCCCCAGGAACAACACATTATTCAGTAAACATCTATTAAATGAAGGAATCGAGAGATAACCTCTAGGTCAAAGTTCTGGCCTTGGCTGATTCCATGGAAGTCCTTATCCGTGCCACTTCCTACCTTTTGTAACATACAAAATTGCCAAATTCATGAATGAAGACAATATTAAAGGGCAGATGATATGGAAATGGGAAACACAAAGGGAAGCTGCTACTTTCCCTTTGAAACAATATCAACTTCCTTTTTCCAGGTGATACAGAAGCCTTCCTGGGAACTTTTACTTGAGAGTCTCCAGCTTTAAAATTAAAGCCCTGCTACCTTTCTACCAGCCAGAGTGCCATGTTGAGAGGTCAGGTCACCTGGGGCTTCTTCAAGACAGCATTACTCATTTATTGGCTTGGAGACTTAGATAGCTGTACTAAGCCTCACTTTACTCACCCGGTTAAGACCACCTGGGTTCAGTTTCTGGAAGTGCAACAAATTAGATAAACTGAATGACGCTACCAAAGCACCTAAAATGAAAGCGAAAAAAGTGTTTGTTTGTTTAGCACATTGTTCAAGTGTCTTGAAAGTAAAGATCCTGTGAATCCCAAAAGGGAAGTAACAGCAAGAACCTAGAGGTCACCAAGGGACAAGGCGATTTTCACCCTGAGGTTTTCTGCGGAAGCCAGGAAACTTGAACTTCCACTTTGATGTATGTACATGACTCCAGAGGTAGAAGATAAGCCTAGAGCTTTCCCAAAGTGAAGATTGAATAAGATACCTTAGAACCAACTGAGCTCCCAAAGGCATGAACAAGAAAAAAAACAACAAAAAACCAGCAGCCCTGTCTCAGAGGGGAGAGCTCGGAGACTTGCCTGTATTGACCTAGTTACTGGGGGGTGGGAGGAGGTACAAAACAACTTCTCCAAGATTATAATCACAACTGAGCTCTCATAAGGCTTTATCAGTCTGAAATTCAGGCCACCTGTGAGGTCAAAAGATTTTGAGTGAAGAATTTGTCTTAAAGTAGTACCATATTAGTGCCCCTAGGAGACTGGCAGAAGCAATTTGAATCTTCTTGAGAGGAATTCAACTTCAATCCAGGCCTTACAGAATTTTTTTTCAGATAAAATTACAAGGAAAATAAGCAATTCACAATAAAATAAAACAAAAAACACACTAGAAAACAGGACACTATGATAGTTTAGTGCTTACTGGAGGGTACGAGGGATGGGGTTTTTAGATGAGAGTAAAAGGGAACAAATGTATGGTGATGGAAGGAGAACTGACTCTGGGTGGTGAACACACAATGGGATTTATAGATGATGTATTATAGAATTGTACACCTGAAACCTATGTAACTTTACTAGCAATTGTCACCGCAATAAACTTTAATTAAAAAATAAAAATAAAGAGAGCAGAAGCAAACCAGTTTTCAGATATCAGAATAATCAGACACAGTATTAAAATTTTATGTTTAATTGCTTCAAGAATAAAAAGAAAAGCTTGAAACCATGTGCAAGGAACATGAGCAATTTTGAAAAAGAACCATAAAAAAGCTCCTAGAAATAAAAAATTAATAAATGAAATTTAAAAATCAGTGGATGAACTAAATACGGTATTAAAGCTGAAGGGAAAACTGGTAAACTGGAAGCTAGGGGGAAGACATTACCCAGAATACAGCACAGAAAAACAAAAGAGAGAAAATATGAGAGATCAAATGGAAATAGACTGAGGTCTAGCATACTTTTAATTAGAGTATAGGGAAATAATAGAATGAATGCAGAGGAAACAATACTTGACGAAGTAATGGCTGAGATTTTTTTCAGAATAATTTAAAGACTCCAATTTTTAGATCCAGGAATCCCAATGACTCTCAAGAAGAATTAAAAAAAAAATCCACATATAAACGTATAATAGTAAAACTACAGAATACCAAAAAATAAAAATTAAAAAAAACACAACATATTAAACGCTCTCAGAGAGAATGGTGCAGCCACTTTGGAAAACAGTTTTGCAGGTCCTCAAAATGTTGAACATAGAATTACTACAGCAATTTCACTGCTAGATATATAGTCAATACATGTAGAAAACATGTATCTACACAAAACTTGTACATTTATGTTTATAGCAGAACTACTCATAATAACCAAAAAGTGGAAACAACCCAAATGTCCACCAACTGATGAATGAATAAACAAAATGTGGTATATCCACACAATGGAAAATTATTTACCCATAAAAAGGAATGAAGTACTGATACATGCTGCAATATGAATGAACCTCAAAAACATTATGCTTAACCGAAAGAAACCGATCACAAAAGGCCACATATAATGTATGATTTCATTTATATAAAATGTCCAAAATAGGCAAGTCAGAAGAGAAGAGAGACAGAAAGTTGATTAGTGGTTGTCAGGGAGAGAAGGGCGGAGGCAATAGGGAATGACGTCTAATTACTGATGTGGGGTTTTGGGGGTGGTGGTGACGACAGTGTTATAAAATTAGACATTAGTGATGGTTGTGTAACTCTGACTATATAAAAAACCCCTGAATTGTACACTTTAAAAAAGCAAATTTTATCGTATGTGAATTATATCTCAATAAAGCTGTTATAAAAAAACAGAGAGAAAAGATAAATTGCCCTCAGAAGAGCAAGTTGCACTGACAATTGACTCTTCTCAGCAGCAACAATAAAAGCTGTAACCAAACATTAAGTACAAGTGAAATAATGACTTAATTATGAAAGTCAGTATAAATCTTTTAGAAGATAAATTAGGAGAATATCTTTATGATAATCGAAGGGTAAGGAAGGATTTCTTTAAGCAAAACACATAAACCACAAAAGAAAAATTGAAAATTTCACTTCTGTTAAATGTCTGTCATCAAATGACACTGTATAGAGAGTTAAAAAAAAAAAAAGAAGTCATAAGATGAAGAAGATATTTCAACACATGAAAATCAGTAATCAAAAAGGACTAGTATCCAGACTATATTAAAAATTACTACAAATTAATAAGAAAAAGACAACAGAACTCAAGCAAAATGAACACAAATAGGCACTTCATAAAAAAGGAGTTAACCTCGTTACTGCTCATCCTTTTTAGTAATCAAGGACATGCATATTAAAATTATAATTTTATACCCTTCCCCCCAGATGGACACAATGTTTAATTCTGATAAAGCCAGATGTTGGCAAGTCTGTGGAGTAATGAAATCTCTAATCCGCTGATAGCAGGAGCACAACTTGGTATTAGCCCTTCAAAAACACTTGGGCATTACTTAATAAAGTTAACATGTGCATATCCTGACCCCATCCGTTATACCTGTAAGTATGCAGCCTAGAGAAACTCTGCCTGTGTGCGCTAGAAGCCACGGGACAGAAGGTCCCCAGCAGCGTTGTTCATGACAGCTCCAACTGGTGACATTCCCAATGTCTATGAAGAGTAGCTAGAATAGATAGCTTCTGCTGTATTTATACAATGGAAAAGCACACAGCAGAGAAAATGATTGAATTACTATTGCATGTAGCAACAATTACTGTTGTATGTATCTAAAAACATAATGATGCTATAAAGAAATAAGCTACTAAGGCAGTTTGATTCCATTTATATAAAGAACAAAAACTGGCAAAACTAAGTATTATACTCCAAGAGATGCGTACATAGTTGGTAAACTGCAAAGAAAAGCAAGGGTATGGTGAATACAAAATTCAGATGTTTCTTGTGCAGGGAAGAGAGGGCAATATAAATGGAGAGAGGTCCACAGAAGCCTCTAAGATACTGGAAATGTTCTGTTTCTTATCCTGGGGAGTGGTTACAAATTTCATTACTATTTTTATAGTTCTACAGAAAAAAATTATTCATTTTTATATATGATGTATTCTGCAATTAAATGAAAACTCTGCTTCATGTTATTATGGCAAAGGTCAAATGACACGAGACACATAAAGTGCCAGGCATTCAAGAAATGCTTAATAGGATATGTGTCTAAATTTTAAAAATAGAATAAAATAACTCTTCCCTGAGGCCAGTACTGGAGGAGGAACAAGAAGGCACAGAGGAGTGGACTGCGGACAGCAGGACAGATTCTCATGGGCCCCAAGTAAGGAGGCAGAGAGACTCAGACATTGGCTGGAGTTCCTCCAGTCCTTGAGGAATCTGCCAAGCGAAGCAGGCAGACACATTCCAGAGGATGGCATGTTTACAACATCTTGGCCCGACACCACTGCCATACAAGCAGCCAGCCCACATCCCTTTCTTCTTATCTACAAATGAGTCCCAAGACATTATATCCTTCCGGGGAGAAAATACTGACTGTTTTCTAAGGGAAGATGACCTGTATTCCCTACGGGTCCTCTACACCTGCCAGCCCTGCAGAGATTTAGCAGAGAATGATGTGGCCACCAAACTATGCATATTTACCTCACCCTTGCCCATGGGTGGAGGGTCTCAAACACACCTGGCTAGAGGCCAGGTCTCGCTGGGTGTTCTCAGGTCTTTTAAAAAATCTTAACTGAACATCTGCTAACTGCATGACACTTTGCTAGACATAGGATATCATGGGTTAAATTGTGTCCCCCTCCAAAGTATATTGAAGTCCTAACCCTCAGTACCTGTGAATGTGTCCTTATCTGGATATAGTGTTTTTGCAGGTGATCAAGATGAGGGAGTTAGGGTGGGCCCTATCCCAAAGCAACGGTGTCTTTCTAGAAGAGAGATTTGGACACAGAGACCAGGCACACAGGGAGACCTCCATGTAAGATTAGAGTTCTGCTGTCACAAGCCAAGAAACTACCAGAAGCTAGGCAAGAGTCCTGGAACAGATCCTCCCTTAGTGTCTTCAGAGGGAGCATGGCCTGCCCACATCTGGATCTCAGACTTCCAGCCTCCAGAACTGTGAGACAATAAATTTCTGTTTTTAAATCACCCAGTTTGTGGTACTTTATTTTGTCAACCTTAGGCATCTAATACAAATGTGTAAACATAGAAGTGAAAAAGATATGACTTCCTGCCTTGAAGGAGCTTACTGTCTGTACATTTCCAGCAGAACAAAGTAAGTAAAATCATTAAACAACAACAACAACAACAAAAAACCAAGGAAAGTCTTCTGGCTGTGCAGGCTAGAGAGTAATTCTAACTGTAGAGAGTACAATATACAACTTCACACTTTCAATTTATTCTTTCTTCCACATATTCGTATATTCACAGGAGCTACAGAATAAATTAATTAAGAGTATAGGCCTTGAAATCGAATAAATTCAAGTTCAAATTTCAGTTCAGTTGGTCTCTGTTCATGTGACACTGGGGAAGTTTTATATCTTCATGAGGCTCACTTTCCCCATCTATAAAATGAGGACAACCATACCTCCCTCGTAGAATCATTGTATGCATTAAATAACATAATGTATGGAAATATGTACATTTACATATATCGTAGTACAGTGCCTGACACATAATATGTGTTCCACAAATGGACACAATTAGCAGCAGCACTACCATTCATCCAACAAATGTTCATGGTGTCTGCTATGAGCCAGACAACCTGTTATGGATACAAAAATAAGGCAGTGGTTGTTGCCATCAGAGCTCAGGTTGAGCTCTGTCCGGTCATGGAGACAGGTGCGGAAGCAAACAATTACCAATAAACAGAGTAAGTGCTGATCAACGTATGGGCCAAGGGAGAGTCAAGTGAGCAGTGACTTGTCCTGCATTGGGGATCAGGGTACATGCAGAGAGGTGATGCTTGAGGTGAGTTTTGAAGGATGAGGAATAGTTTGCTGGGGAGAGCAAGACAGAGTATGTGTAAGGAAACAGACGCAGGAGAGACTAGGCAATGTTTGGAGAAGGGCAAATAGTTCGGTGGGAATGAAGCGTAGGATCCTGAGTGAGGAGACGCTCTTGGAAAGGACCACGTTGCAAAAAGCTCTCGTGGTAATCTGAGGATTTGGACTTCATCTATAGACAATGAGAACTTCTGAAGGACCTATTGTTTTTAAAAAAACAAACTGGATGGCAGTAAGGGAGTGATTTGGTAAGATGTGCTTTTTGATGCATTGCTCTAGCATGAGTGCGGAGGTGAGAAAAGAGGAAGGAGGCCAGTTAGGAGGTTATCACATTAGTCAAGACTGCGAATTGTAAAGACTTGAGCTGAGTCAGTGGCGGTGGGTGCACTTGGGCAATAGGCGACAGTGATCTAACGTCTGTGGTGCCTCGTGGCTGCCCTGCGTTTCTTGAACACACTTCCTATGGGTGGGGAATTTCCCAACTTATGAGTCCACCTCCTCAAAGAAGAAGCCAGAAACTCACTTCCCCAGCCTCCATGTCAGACGGAGCACAGGAATCTGATTTGGGCTCTGCCCCTCAGATGTCTATGAGGACTTGTTTTAGAAACGAAGTACATGAGGAAGGAAATAGCATGTGGAATTCATTCTGACAAGGATAGTGGTGGGACTGAGTTTTGAGAGACAGCGGTCCTAGCCGTCACTTTTCACCCTGGGGTTTGTTATAATCCATAGGACCTGTGCCAGCAGTGGCAGTGGCAGGATTTCTAGTGGACAGCCCGGCAGGGTAACCTGGCGGGGCATTGTTCTTGTCTACAGATCCTTCAAGTTCGGCTCTCAGACCTTCCTGAGGATTCTGTGCTATCTAATAATTTAAAAAATTCTTTTCTTTTTCTTAAACTAGCTTGAGTGGCTTCTGTTGTTTGTAACTAAAAACATAATCTGATACAAGTAGAAAAGACAGGATTTGGTGATAGATTGGCGGTGAGGAAGAGGGTGAAATCTAGAATGATGCTCAGATTTCTGTCTTGAGGGCCTGGGAAAATAATGCTGTTAAGCTTGGGAAGGACAGGGGCGAGCAGCTTGGGGAAGAGAATCGGAAGCAACAATAAGCTCAGGTTTTCAACATGTTAAGTTTGAGTTTCCTTTGGAACATAAAGGTCATACACAGTGAGACATATGAATCAAGATACCAGTAAGGAAGTTTAAAAACGAGTTTTGGACTTGTTAGCTATATTCACAAAGTAAATTAATAATATTGAGCACTTAGATTGTAGCAGGCACTGGGGAAACAAGTGTGGACAGGACATGACAAGATCCCTGCTCTCATAAAATGTATAATCGAACAGGAGATATCAGAAATAAGTAAACAATAAACACAAAATTTGATTTCAGGAGTGATAAGTGCTACAAAGAAAAATAGAGCAGAATAAAGAGATACAGAGTGATGGTTGGAGGTGGGATTGGAACAGTTATTTTAGAAAGTATTTCCAGGGAGGTGACATTTGAATAGAATTAGGGACTGAGCCTTACTAGGTTTGGGAACAAGGAAAAGCAATTTAAGCAAAGGGAACAACAAATGAAAAGGGAAAATAAACTTAGGGTGTTTAAGGAATAGCAAGTTTAAAAACAAGTGTTGGCCAATGTGGCTGGAGTGAAATGAGCAGGGGGAAAGGGGAGAAGGTACGATCTTGGAGATGTGGTTAGGGACCAGATCACATAGAGTCCACCTTGTTGACCATGATGAGAAAGTTTTATTTCATTCTAAGTTTCATGAGAAGCCATTAGAGGATTCTGAGCAGAGAGAGAAATGATGTGACCTATGTTTTTAAAGGTCAATGCTGCCATGTGGAGTAAAGTCTTTGGGGGAGCAAGAGTAGAAGAAGGTTAAAAAAAAAAAAAAAAGAGTAGAAAAGGTAGACCAGACAGGAAGCTAGTGCAGTAATCCAGGCAGGAGACGATGGTAACTCAGACTAAGGAGGTGATAGGGGCAGCAGGACGGTGACAAATGGTTGGATACTGGATATCTTTAGAAAGTACAACGAAGAGGACTTGCGAATAAAATTACTGTGAATGTTAGGGAGAAAGAAGTCTTGGGGAACTCCCGTGGTTTTGGCCTAAGAAAGCAGGTGACCAGTGGTATGATTTAATGAAGTGGGTGAGAGCAGCTTTGGGGAATGGTGGTGGAAATCAAGTATTTGGGTTTGGACTTAAGTTGGAGATGCCTATAAGACACCAAAGTGGAAAGACTGAGGCAAGCTTTATCAATTTGGAAGTCATCGGCTATCTCAGAAACAGTATGTAGCCATTTTCCTTCCTTTCCCTCCCCCCCCCTTTCCAAATCTCCCCTGCAGCCTTGGGAAGTTTCCTGTCATGGGTGAGTTATAGAAGGAATCTTTATCTTTCCTCTCTGGCACAAGTCTTTGCCCAGCAGGTCTGTGCTGAGCCTACCACAAGTAAAATAATAGAAAATAGGAAAAGCAGAAAAAACAAGGCACGGCATTGTTTTAAAAGTGCATTGCATTGCATTATGAATTTTAAAATTGTAAGATGAATGATTAGGTATGTGTGCTACACATTTTAGGATTTAAACTTCTACAGGCAGCAATTGTTCTGCTTTGTGTCTTCTTGGGAGGCAGTTTAGAGAAGTGGTTAAGATCACTGGCTTTGGACTCCCTCTTCTTGGATCCAATTTAGATGTGTGTCATCTTGGTCCAGTTACTAAATCTCTCAGTGCCTCACTATGCTCATCTGTAGAATGGGGATTGTAATAGAACCACCATTTTAGGACTGTTGTGGAGATTAAATGACTAAATGTGCGTAAAGAATGGTGCCCGTGTTGAATGCACTCAATACCACTAGCTGTTAGTGTTACGTAATTTTTAGGAACGGAGACACATGGTGGATCTCACAGAGGAAACGCTCAAGCAGAGATGAAAATAATCCTATGAAAGTGTTGTCAAGGAAACCCATATTGAGGAGGGGGGCTTCTAGATCTAAAACCTTCTAATCTTGGATACTTTGTCATTCTGTGAAATAACTCCTATGCTGCCTGCGAGCATGATGTGTTGATCTTAGGACAAAGTGTGAGGCTGGTGAATGAGGAACTTCCCGGTCTCCTTTTGATACCACTTTTATTCAGATGCTTACTCTCATCCCAGGTACCAGATGACCTGCTGTGCTTCCAGTTTTTTTGGTTCCCTGCTTTTCCACTCCTATCCTGCCATATAACCGTCCTCCCCATCAACGTGAAAAACAACCTATCCCGATTCCTGATTCTTCAGGTGAGACTCTTTGCTAGCCAGCTGACCATAAGGATTAGTCTACCATCCTTCTAGGTAATATGTGTGTTTTTAGTAGCGGCCACTGTGGAGAGGTAACAGCTGAGTGGCGATGGGGACACTGAATGAGGGAGATTGCAGAGCCCACACTAGACGGTGTGATTTGGACAGTTGCAGGTTCCCAGGACCATCCTGCTAGGGCCCTTGGGAGAGTTATTCTAGGAAGGATTCAACTGATTTAAATTATAAGTTCTGGGAAATAGGATATAAAGTTTGTACACCCACAGGGTGTCACCATGCTTGTATGTAGCATTGGACTGTAATTTCTCGGGAGAGAATGGATAAGATCTTTCTGTCTGGGAAGAACAGTAAAACTCCCTTGCAGCTGTGTTTCAGTGTTGTGTTGCTATTCTGAGTCAGTCACCATATCCCTGAACTTGCCTCAGAAAGTCCAGGTCGTGTGTGTTCGCATAACAAAGCACATAATAGAACCTAGACCTTCCAGTGTCATCTCCAGGTGCTTCCTTCCAGATGTCACTGGACAAGACACCACTTCTGCTCTGCCCCTCCCTCACTGAGACTGTGAGAAGGGTGGTCCTGGTCCAAGTATTTAATGGGGGCGGGATGTCTCACAAGGGGAAAGAACACTTGCACTGGGTCTTAGTGCAACTAAGTGAGCAGCCAATACAAAGTTCACGATCTCTGCCTAGAGGGACATGATGGCCAACTGTAATGCAAGGATTCCTGACTAGATCCTGAATCAGAAAAGAATTAAGAACTGTCAAAGGTATTCTGGGACAATTGAATGAAGTTGACTATGGATTGTATATTAATTAGATCCTTGCTACTCCAAGTGTGGGCTGTGGACCAGCAGCAGCTATGTCACCTGGGAGCTTGTTAGAAATAGTTTCAGTTCCCACCCCAGGTGGTTTATATGCACATTAAAGGTTGAGAAGCACTGTATTAGACAAGATTATTGCATCAATGCTGCATTCTTTTATGTGGTAATAGTGTGGCAGGAGAATGTCTGTGGGACACACGTGCGCCGTTAGAATCTTCTAGGCAGCACTGGCCAGGCATGGAGATGTGCACGACACCACGAAGAAAGATGCTGGAGTTAGACCAACCCCCTGGGAAGGAGTTGCAGGGTCCCACAGTGGGGATTCATCCCTACTATGGGACAACACGTCAACAAGGTTAGGATTCGGGTGTGTCCCCTTAACTCGGTGGGGAGTTTTTCCTCTTTGTTGGATGACACAGCTTAAAATTCCTTCCTTCATATGTTGTAATTCCCTTTGGTTTTCTGCAATGCTGTACTGAGGTCAGACACACCCCCTATAACTTTGAGTGTTGGTTACAGGGGAGAAGTGAGACCTGCCCTGTGTTCACAGCTCTTGGTGGAGGCCTTTGCAGAGATAGCAGCATCGATCCCTGGGTGGGGAGGTCCCGGGGTTGCAGGCAGCACTTTCTAGGAGGGGAGTTGAGCTGCTGCCAGATTATGGTCTCATCTCAGTGTCTGTCTCCTCGGCAGGTCTGAGTCTTGTATTCAGGATTACTGACTCTGAGACCTTTCTTTAATTGCCAAGTCACATAAGGGGAAGTGGTAACGATGAGTCTTCCTCAACTCCTGTAGTTCTGTAGCTGTAGAGGATTTGATTCATGCTGGGGTGTTTATTTCCAATAAAGACTAGCACAAACTGAAAAGACCTGAGAAATTACCTCCTGCCACTCTTGTTTCTAAATTCCATTCAAGTTTGAAACTTATTTGAACAATTTTCATTTTGAAACATGAAAAGGTGGAAAAATCCAGCCTCTGTTTGCTAACAGTAGACAAAGATAAGCATCTTTCCACAAAGGTACAACATTATGTTACCCTTCTGGAATCTTGGTAGCCAATTCAAGTTGTTTTTGAAGCACAATGCTACCCATGAGGCCTAAACCAAAAGAACCAGACATTCCAGATTGACTCAAATAATTCCATTTTTTAAATGTAATGTTCTGGCACCTTCATGGTTTCCATATTTGTTCCAGTTTTCATCACACCCTGTGATATTGAATGGTAAGATCAAGAACAAAATGTTTCTTTGAGTAACTCAGCTGTCTTCCTACCTTGTGGTTGTCAGGTATAGGACACCATTTTTTAGGAATTAAAGGAAAACAAAATTTCCACTAAGAGTTTAATTCTCTTTCAATAAATATAAAGGGGAAAAATTGTTTTGTGGTTTACTATGGGGAAGGAAAAGTGTTATTTAAAAAACAAAGGAATGAAATTCTCAATGGAAACTATGGATCTTAGATGAACTTTCCATTTCTGCATGATTTGAGAACTATTAAAAGTCAAACTAAAACCTATTTTGTTTCTTACTGTGTCTTTTAAGTGTGTGTGTATGTGCGTGCGTGCGGGGTCGGGGGTGGGTGACATTAGTAACTATTGAGCCACACGACTCTCAAATACATAGTAACTTAGCTTTGCAGGCAAGTCACAATGCTTCTAGAAACCCCAAGACAAGAAAGTTAAATCCTTTTCATTTTCTTTGGAACTATTTGGAAACATTCACAGCTCAGACCTGTGATGTCCATCCTATAGTCCCTGTAGCATAGCTATGTTGTCTCTGACTGCACAGAACAAGAGTTTACAACTGAACAAGAAAACAGCTCTCCTGTGCTACGTCTAGTCTAGTCTGTGTAGGCCAGACTTTATCAGTTTCTGGTACACCGTGTGATAATTACTGCTTGCCAAACTCTCTCGTCTGAATTATTCCATAAAACACACTTGATAAATGGACTTATCAAGACCATTAGGTTTTGAAGAACTTAAATTACTCCCAGATGACCCTCTTTGCAGTTAAAAAAATAACTTTAAATAACACGTGAATGTAAACATATTTTCAACTCAGAGTTCTATTTCAATCACTGAAGCACATTCTGGCACTAAGTGCTTTATCTATTTTTGATGTTTATGACTTTTGTGTTTGCTGGAAACAAATATGATCTCAGGTGGCTGTATCTATTTTTTATATTTATGACCCTTTTGTATTTGCTGGACACAAGGTCTTGATTTTCTATCTGTAAAATAAAATGATAACAGCTGCTTCGTAAGGATCTTAGGAGGATTAAACAAGGTAGAAGACACAGTGCTTATCACAGTACTGGGTACATAGAGAGTACTCAGCGAATCTAATAAGTTAATTCCTTTAGCTCTGTGCTAGATGTACATAGATTGGGAGGTAATTTAAATTTATTAATTTCTATCAGTTTTCAAATTAACTTATTTATCTTTCATTGCAAAATAATGGATTTCCACAGCAATTCAGAGCTAATTTTTTTTGTGCATTAGTTAATTTTTAATTTTTTTTTTTTAAAGATTTTATTGGGGAAGGGGAAGAGTTCTTTATTGGGGAACAGTGTGTACTTTCAGGAGTCGAGGAATCAAACTGGCACCCTTGTGGTTGAGAGCCCACAGGCCCATGTGGGAATCGAAGCGGCAGCCTTCCGAGTTAGGAGCATGGAGCTCTAACCGCCTGAGCCACCGGGCCGGCCCAAGTTTTAAAATTTAAGGCTCTTTCTTATCTGCGTTTAGGGCCCTTTGCTTTTTTGGTCCTACTCCACACCACTTCTTTTAGGGTCCCAAATCACTAGTCCGATAGAACCATGTACTGGTGCAGTCATACGCTCTGCAGTTTCTTTTCCAGTTTTATTGAGATATAATTGACTTATAACATTGTCTAAGTTTAAGCCATAACGTCTTGTATGATACACTTCTATGTTGCAAAAGGGTGACCACCATAGCATTAGCTAACACCTACATCACCTCATATAGTTACCATTTCTTTTTGTGTGGTGAGAACATTGAAGATTTACTCACTTAGGAACTTTTAAGTATATAATACAGTATTATTAACTATAACCACCACACTATACAATAGATCCCCAGAACTTATTCATTTTGAAACCAGAAGTTTCTACCCTTTGAACAATATCTCCCTATTTCCTACCATTCCTCAGCCCTTGGTAACCACCATTCTACTCTCTATTTCTATGAGTTTGACATTTTTAGATTCTACATGTAAGTGATATCATACAATATTTGTCTTTATCTGACTTATTTCACTGAGCATGATGCCTTCAAGTTCCATCCATGCTATAAAAACAATGTCAGGATATCATTTTTTGTAGCCAAATAATAGTTCATTATATATGTATATATACATATATATATATATATACATATATATATATATATATATGATGATATAGAATTAGATTTACATAAAAGTCACAAAGATTGTATAGAGAATTCCCATAGGCCCCTCAGCTAGGCTCCCCTCATGTTCACAACGTAAGTTATTATGGTACCTTTGCCACAACTAAGAATCCAGCACTGGTGCATTCATTGAACACTTTTAACTTATATTGTAGCTGACTTTTAACTGTACATTCCTTGGAGCCAGGCCCTGTGGCCACCAAATTATTTATTTCTGTAACATGTACAAAGTCTATGCTTATCGTTGAGCACCAAGTAAGCACTAAAATACTATTTGTTGAACGAAGGAATAATGGCCTATAATTGCCCACCTTAACAGAACACCTCAGTTTGTTTGTTCCTTGTAAGTCAACTTTTCTGTTGAAGTAAAACATACATGTAGAAAAGTGTGATCATGAACACAGAGCTCAATGAATTTCCACAAAATGGACACATTTATGTAACTATCACCCAGATCTTCAAACAGAACGTTTCCTGCATGTTTCCATTTCCCAGAAGCACCCGTTCCATTAACTATGGGCTTCCATTTTGACTTCTTCTATTGCCCTCAGTTTTATTTTAATAATGGGACACAGTGTCTTGGTTCATGATTATAATGGAACCCACTTTTATATTATTATCAGTGTATATATCATTGCATCATTATGTACAATGTATAATGTAACCCATTTTTATGGGTTGTTATCAATATTATTAATGTTACTACATCCATGCAAAGGGCTTGAATCTATGAAAAAATTCACTGCTTGATTAAAAGAAGTACCATGAAGCAGATTTTCCAACAGCCAAACAATGTCCATTGTCTTTGTAGTTTACATACGGGTTTCTACATCAAGGTCCAGCCTATGGCTGGGTGGACCCACTCTGTGCTGAAGGACAATTCCAGTCTGACATCAGTCAGGCCGGTGTATGAAGCAGGACATAAACCATTTGGATTTCTGTTCCCTAGAAACACATGGAACAAAATAAAGTTTGCCAAATGGAAATATAAAAAAATCCTGGGGAAATAAATGTTATTTTTAAGCTTCTAAGAGGCTATCACAAATAACTGGGAGGAGGGTGGAAAGAATTCGAAAAGCAGGTGACCTTTTAACAGGCGGAATACAGCAGGGTCAGCAAGTGCCTGTAGAATGTAGTGACTTGGAGAAAGATGCTGAGAGCCCCGGATGGGAGGGTCTGACCTCATTGGACACAATGAGGATGGGCCTGGCTTTCTCCCAATCCTGCGAGAGGTGGATAGCAAAAAGGAAGTCATCCTCCAAAAATGGGAGCTGAAAGCATCCCTGGGTACTAATAAAGGAGCAGATTTAGAGATCTGGGATCTGGTGGGTTGGCTGCTGGCAGCCAGGTCTGGAGTGTCACCCTCTCCTCTCCTCTTTAGAGCATACACGTCTCTGTGGAGACACCACGGTGACCTGTCTTCTGGGTGGAGACTGGAGAGGTGAGGCACGTGAGTTAGGGGGCAATGGCTGCACTGTCAGTAGAGGGACCTGTTCTGGAAAGGGGACAGGGGGGAGGGCAGGCACCTCTTCGGGTTTCAGAGGGGAAAAAAAGCCATCGTGGCCTGTCTCAGCCTTTCTGAAATTGTATCACTGCTTCACTGCTAGTTCTCAGATGGGTCAAGAATTGACAGCTACTTTGCAAAGCATATGCCAGTTACACAAAGTGCCTGCTTTGTGGTGCATATTTAAGGCAAGACAGAGAATGTTGCCAGTTGGTCAGTCTCATTTTCCTCACAAAGATAGTGTTGAGAAAACTGGTTTTACTAGTGACAGAGTTTGTGCCACACTCTCCTAAAGGAAAAGCCTCCCCAGACCAAGCAAAGAGGTCTGCCAATACCTGCCTGTTCCTACTTATCCCTTGGCTTACAGACAGTCACAACTCCAACCACAGCAGGACCTGTAGTGTCTTGGTATTCAGATAACTCACAGGGTTGCATGTCCTTTACTAACTGGACTCACATAGATAAAATGTGTAAAACCTTCTGGGAAAAAAAGGCCCTGGGAGCTTGAATTTGTTCTCAAACTACCAGCCTTTCTCTCACCACCCTCGTCTACTACCACAACTTTAGTCAAGTGGACTTTCAGGAGATATAGAGAAGAAGGCTCATGTGAGCTCACAGAGAAGTTCTGAATGGCTCGTAGGCTTTGCTTATCCTAGATATCTGGAATCTTACAAAAACATCACACCAGTCTCTCATAAACGAGGACAGGGACTTTCTAGAGGGGCACATCACAGCAAGGCAGAAAATGCACTAAATGCTCTTACTCTTCCTTCGCTTAGACCTGATCCTTTCCCCTGTATTTCTCTGAATTTTTTTTCGGTAAGAGAAAGAGACAAGAAGAGCTTTCCCAAATAATACACTGGAGCTTGGGACTAACAATTAAAACTGAGTGTTCAACATCAATGTTCTAAAAATCATCAGCTACTTATCTTCATGGAGAGTTTTCCCATTAGCTGCCAGCTTACTGTCTTTTCTTGGCCTCTTTCTCACTCTAGTGGGAGATGCATCGTGTTCTGCCACCAGCCTCCAATTTCACAGCAAAACCTGTGACCTCCATGTCACAGACAGAGAAGGTCATCCTGCTGCTCTGCATGCTGGTTCTCTGCCCTCAGCAATGTGGACAAGAGCAGAAGTTGTCAAGTTTCTGTCACTCTTGGATATATACTAGATAACACTTTTAGTTGGGGCTCGCGTGCTCCACCCACCACCAACCCTAGGGCAAACGTGGAGACGGTGCAGGGGTGGTCTGCCCACAGCCGACTCTTGGACCACACAGGTTTGAACTGCACGGGTCTACATACATGCGGGCTACTTTACCCCCCTTCTCCCCCCAGTAAATATACAAGTACAGGTGGCCCTCAGTATTCCTGTTTCACATCCACAGATTGAACCAATCTTGGCTGGAAAACAGTATTTTTGGCCTGGGGTTGGGAATTCACAGATGCAGAGGGCCAGCTGTACGCACTGTCGTATGCCATTTTATGTCGGGGATTTCAGCATCTGCGAATTTGGGTATCTGTGGAGTCCTGAACCAATTTCCAGCAGATACCTAGACTTTAGTTAAGTTTCTGATGAGTCAAAAGTTATGTGGATTTTTGGCTGCTCGGGGTCTGCATCCGTAAGCCCTGTATTGTTCAAAGGTGAACTGTACTAGTAAAAATTGGGACTATCTTAGATGCCCATAAATTGAGATAATATTTAAATAACTGACCTAACAGGACTCTGTGAGCTTTAAGGCAGTGTTTGCTAAAATACATAAAATATTTCTGCTGCAATATTAACTTTAAAAAGTAGGATATAAAATAAAATATTTGTAATATGACTGCAGCTGAGCAATGTTTAAAACCTGAAAATCTGTTGCAAAGAAAGAAAGAAAAAAAGACTGGAGGGAACTGCATGAAATTCATTGAAATGGAGCCCAGAGGTGAGGCTTTGGGTGATTGCTTCTCTCTGTATAATTTTCCACCTTGTAATCGAGCACGTCCTACTTTTTAATTATGAAACAAGGAAAGAAAGCTTGAGCTTTGGCATTTAACCAGTGCGCAAAAGTAACAAACAGCCTAGGCGCTGTGGCGGGGCACCCAGAGCTCCAGGGGCCACGGGGAGTATTTGGCTGAGGCAGCCTGGGCAGGGCGGGTCCCGGGTCGGGTCCCTGGGACAGCCTCCGGGACACAGGACCCTACTCCGGCAGGAGCCTTCAGAGAGGAGCCTGTTTTATCTCTGAGCATGGATGACGTCATCCTAAGAAAACCAGAAAGTGCTTATTAATCACGAAGTCAGGACTAATCCCTGAAAAGAACTCGGGTCGGGGTGAGACGAGAGGGTGCCCCAGACGAGATCACGATCTCAGACGCCGCCGGGGGGCCGCAGTCTGGGCCGCCGCGCCGCGCCAGCGCGGGGACCGCCGTCCTCGCCGAGGGGCGCAGGGGGCGCGCGCGCAGCAGCCTGCAGGCCGGCGGGTCCCCGCCACCCGTCCGCCACCTGCTCGCTTCGCCCGCCTGGCTCCCGCCCCGGGCAGGTTCTCTCTGTGCTGCGACTCGACATGGTCGCGAACCGAAGAGCCGTGCTCTTCAAGATGACTATCACCACGGTGATGAGACAATTGTTTGGCCGAGATCTGTTCCAGTAGCAGAGCCAAGAAGGGTAAATAGACCCTGGACTGTAATTGGAAGACACTTCGAGAGAGATGCCATTCTTCTTTCTAAAGCATAGGGTTTTCCAGCCACCTGTTTTAATAAGATCTGTATTCTAGTCACATATGATTCATGATTTTATTTTTATTACAATTCTTCTAACGATTTCATCCTGTTGTGAACACACTGCAAACTGCGGCTTTGGGGGAGCACCGGAGGGCTTTGTCAGCTCCGCCGCCCGAGGATGGCTGCCTCCCGGCTCCAGGGCTGCGCTGGAAGCCAGCGTCCCCCACCGGCCTGGGAGAGGAGCCCCCGCAGCAAACAGAGAACCGGCACCTAGCGGCACCTAGCAGCCCTGAGGGACGGGGAGGCTGATCCCCGAGAGGCCGTCCGAGGGATAATGAACCTTGGGTGCCGTCGGTTCTCCATGGAGAAAGTCATCACACTGGTCCAAAAGAGAGTTTGTCTAAAAGCTGCCTGTGGCCTTGAGGAGAAAAGAAAGTGATCAAAGCACTCAGGGAAGTCTGAGATGTCAGTAAAAATACCTGGCAGTGAAATGTGTTGCTCTTACGAATGGTTTTGTAAAATCTTCTAAGAAGAATTCTGGGCAAGGCCAGATACTGTTTTTAGGCCCCAAGCAGGAGGAGAACTTGAAGCATTTTAAGTGGGAAGCTAATGGGCTCTGCTCAGAAATGCTGGGAAGAGTGCCCAGGAGCAGATGGAATGAGGGACAACTCCATCTTGCCTTCACAGCATTTCTCACATGAACTTGGCCTCCTGGTCAGCCTCGCAGGGGCCCCCACTGGAGTCCTTGCAGTTCAGTGCCCCCAGCTCCCCCATGCTATGCTTGTTGTCTAGCTCATTAGGCGAATGTTAAATAGTGAACCACAGAGGCCTGTGGTCCAGGGGGCAGGGTGGAGAAGAAAGTACCTGGAACCTGGAGATGAATGGAGATGGAACAGGAGGTCGGGTGCAGGTGAGCAGAACTGGCACCCCGTGAAAACACCCCCCACACTAAATGCTCTGCCAGTTTGTTTTAATCATATCAAGGCTTGTCACAATCATTCTTTCCGTTTTCTTTCTTTTCAAAACAAAGGTTTCACTAGGGTTGCTTTTATGAACTTCATCAGTACAAGCTAGTGCTGCATCATGTTAGATTGTCTTGGCAGGGAGAGGGCATTTTATCTGCTTTTGATCACTGTTGGAGTCAGGCCTTTAAATCTTTTGAACTCACATCCATTGTTCCACATTAGCTGCTACTGATTCTACAACCCTGGTACTCTCTTGATTATATTTCTTTGGCTCAAATATGATGTCTTTTCTGTCTCCTGGGCTCAAGGAACTAGGGATGCCGAGCAGGGTTCCTAAGCTATAATCAGCAGTTTGAGTCCCTATGACCTGTTTGGAGCTCATAGTAACCAGAGTCAACAACTAACTGGGTTTAGGAAAAACAGCAGCAGGTTTATGTAGCCGGGGAAAGATAATCAATCCAGTTCCAAGACATGGGAGGAACACATAGGGATGTTTGGTAGCTGCTAAAACCAGAACTTCTCAAACTGGGGTTTTCATTAGAATCACCCAGGAAACTTAAAAATACAGACTTCTGTGGTTGGGAGTGGGGAAAACATCTGTGTTTTTCAAAGCTCTTGGGTGATTCTGACGTCAGAAAAGGCAGGGCCCACTGGCTTAGCGCTTGGGCTGCTGTGAATCAGGGGCAGCACTCAGCCTAGGCAGCTCGGTGTCTGGGGGTGGGGCTGCTGATCAGAACGTATGAGGTGCTGGGAATGCATTTGGCCCAGTTTCCCCAAACCACAGCCTTGCTCTTGGGGATGACCTTAAGATTTGGGAGACGGAGCTGAAAGGATCTGCTGAGCACCCTCCCACTTGGTTCCCAGCTTGGCCATCTTACAGGAGCCTGGAGCTCAAGGCTAGACAAGGGTTCTCAACCCGTGAAGCTTTGACTGAAGGAGATAATAATAATATTACTAGTAAGCATTACTAAAACAAATGCTATTGTAGTTAGTATTTATTAAGCACTGTACTAAGCCCTTGACAAGTACAAGGCCATTTAATCCCTCACAACAATCTTTTGAGGTAAACCATAGGTGCAATCTACAGATGAGGAAACCAAAGCTCAGAGAGTTTAGGTGAACCATCTAAAGATTCCCAGCTAGTTGGTGGCAGAAACAGAACTTGAACTTAAGGCTGTTTGACTCTAGACTGTGAGCTCTTTTGATGTCAGACTTCCTGTGTCATAGGCCTGTTTAGTACCAGAATGGGTTTGAGTACAAATTGAAGAGTTGGGATGGTGGTGGTGAGAGACCTTAGGGAATGAATGACAGTCAGTGCTACAAGATGCAAAGAGCAATTCATTTGAAAACTGCCATTTTACATATTTGAGGTTGTTGTTTCAAGGTGGTTATTTGCAGCCCGAGATGTTAGTAAGTCCACAACACCTTAACGTCAACCTGAGGATTACGTAAGGGCATAAGAAACCAAATCAGAGGAGCTAGAGGATGATTAGGTTCTAAACCTTATTTTAACAGACACTGTTCATACCTTCCCAGAATCATTTAAAAAGAAACTGGTATAATTGTATTAATATAGTCCTCACATTTTATCAGTGTCTCTAAAGTGTTCACCAACTGAGTTCGAGGTGGAGATTGGCAATGACTTGGAAACCATGTCGTCCTTGTAATATTGACCTGAGAGTACCGTGACGGAAGAGTGAAGAAAATGACAAAGCACCCTTTGGAGGCTGATGACAGAAATCTATGTATGAAAATAAATCATACCTTGGGGATCTTGGAGGATGTGCAAGCACTACAGATTACTCACCAGTTGTAAGATCTCCCAGCATTAATCCATCTTGACAGTGGGAAGGACATTACCAAATGACTACATGGCCTGCTGGCTTCTTCTAAACTCCTGGCTTGAAAAGCAAATGAATGAATATTCACTCTGGAAGATGGAATTATTTCCAGTATAGAGTCTGTCTCACGGAGGTTCTTCAGGCGAGTAAACCAGGATTTGAAATTTTATTTTTCTGTTGACTACATTACAAGAAATTCTGAAGCTTCTAAGTCCTATACAGACATACCTCAGAAATATTGCAGGTTTGGTTCCAGATCACCTCAATAAAGCAAATATTGCAATAAAGTGTGTCACACAAACTTTCTGGGCTTCCCTCCACATACAAAAGTTATGTTTACACTATAGTCTATTAATTGTGTAACAGCATTATGTCTAGAAAAACAATGTAAATACTTTAATTAAAAAATACTTCATTGCTGGAAAATGCTAACCATCATCTGAGCCTTCAGTGAGTTGTAATCTTTTTGCTGGTGGAGGGTCCTGCCTCAGGTTTGATGGCTGCTGACTGATTGAATTGGTGGTTGCTGAAGGTTGGGGTGGCTGTGGCAACTTTTAAAAATAAGACAACAATGAAATTTGCCGCACTGATTGACACTTCTTTTTATGAATAATTTCTCTGTAGCATGCAGGGCTGTTTGATGGTATTTTACCTACAATAAAACTTCTTTCAAAATTGGAGTCAGTACTGTCAGACCCCACCACTGCTTTATCTCCTAATTTTATGTAAGATTCTCAAGGCTTTGTTGTTATTTCAACAATCTTCACAGCATCTTCAACAGCAGTAGATGTTGGCTCTTCCTTTCACTTGAATACTGAGAGGCCATCGTAAGGTTATTAATTGGCCTAACTTCAATATTGTGGTGTCCCCAGGAACGGGGAGGCCTGAGGACAGGGAGAGAAATGGGGGAGAAATCAGTGGAGCAGTCAGAACACACACGTTTATCAATTAAGTTTGCCGTCTCATATGGGCACAGTCTGTGATGGCCTGAGACAATTACAATAGTAACGTGAAAGATCACTGATGACAGGTCACCGTACCAAATATAACAATAATGAAAAGTTTGAAATATTGTGAGAATTACCCAAATTACACACACACGCAAAGTGAGCAAACGCTGTTGGAAAAATGATGCGATAGACTTGCTGGACACAGGGTTCCCACAAACCTTTAATTTGTAAAAAAAAAAAAGGGGGAAAAAAAAGCCATATCTGTGAAGCACAATAAAACAAGATATGCCTGCACTGGAAGCAGTTTCTTAAGGTTTAACAAGACTCACGTCAGGCGAGTGACCACCAAAGTTACGTTTTTAGCCCTATGGTAATTTTAGACGGCTATGGAGATGTAAAACCTACTATCATATTGGCTGTGAAGAGAAAAAAAACAGCTTGGCTCTTGCAGGTGCTTTAACATTTTTAGGTCGATGTTTACTTCACTTCCAGCACATAAGATGGTTGGAGAATAGTGTACTTGCAGAAAAACAAGACAAAAGCATTTTTCCCCCCTATTGGTGGGATGAGTTTTACTCACAAACAGTAAGGATGACGTGGGGTAGGAGGAGAGGGAATTAACTGGCATTCAGACGCTGGAAGAGTTCTCTGGCCACCATGGATTTTGAAATGGCTGCCTCTTCTTTAAGTAGTTCTTGATGGGATAGTCGGGGAATAAAAGCCCCATTGTTAACCAGTAAGTCTCAGGAGGCATCAAGTGTCTTAGATATTAAAAGGAGAAAGACAGAGAGAGAGGGAAATGTACCAGTCTAGCGTATTACGAACCCTTGACAGCAGAGAGGAGATTTTCTTTGAAGGGAGGCACTGAATACATTTCCCACGTTATGCATACAGAGAGGGTTACCCAGGACCTGGCAGCAGGTCATGGACCACATCAGCATGTCATCCAGGAACACAACCATCCCCTAGCCCAGTTGGTCATGAAGACCTCATTCTTAAACCTGGGGCTATCACCGGCCTATGGAGAGATACTTTAGCTGCTCAGGGAACTCACAGGCCTGGGAAGATGTCTTTGTTCTTTACCTTACTGGATGGCCTCTGAATTGCGGGCTTGGTGAAGAACCATATTCCTCAGAGTGTTGCAGAAGGTTGGGGCCAGAGGCAGAGAGCTGTGAGTCACAGAAGTCTCTTTAGTTATTGTAGAGTCTGAAGTCCCAGATGTTTTTCATGACAAGCCATTGGCCTCTGAAGGTGAAGTGGAACATCGTATGGCCCAAGTTATGGTCTTATCACTAAATCTAGAGGCCTGTTGGCCCAAGTTTTATAGGAAGACAAGCATTTGACTGGACTACGTGCTGTGAGGAACAGCGAAGGGTGCAAGATAAGTCAGGGAGGAAAGGAAGCACTTTTAGTTTCCACCTAAGAAGTGTCTGCGTTCTAAAAGCCATTTTATCTCAGGGAGTATTGACTAGATTCCTCAGCAGTAGAGTCTAAGAACAGAGTCCACAGAAAACAGCACAACACAAAGTGCTGGTAGGAGAGGCAGGAAGAGAATCAGAACTACGCGTGGAAGGAGAGAATTCCAGGAAGGTAGATTCCAATTTGTCAGGAAGAGTATCTTGAGTGGTCTTTGAGAGAACAGTCTTTCAGAGTTTCGACAGCACTGTGAGGTGCTTGCCAGCACGTGGAGCCGGCTGACAGGGCGTGGGAACAGGGAAGGGCTGCCGCGCACAGCTGTGCTGGTGAGTGTTGCACAAGGGAACCATGTCTAAGAAGGCACAATTCACACAGTAAGCAACACAGATTTGATATTTGTTATGATGCTTTTTCTTGCAGATGTGGTAAAATATCTTGTTTAAACAAAATTAGTACATTACCACAATTTTTAGACATGTGGAAGTAAAGTATCTTTTTCTGATTCATGGGAAGATATCCCATGGGCTAGCAATGGCCTTGCACCTTGCAGAAAAAAAATACAGCACTCAAAAGTCATTCCATGCAATAAATGATATTAAAGCAGTAGATTCAATGAAATACTCTAAGAAGAGTATTTCTTTCTTACCTTTATCGATTCTATGGCTAAGAGCGAGGTGATAAAGATTAATATTTTTATGTGGGAGATAAGAAAGAGATCATTGAAAAGGAATCTTTCTACTTTAATCTGTATCAGAATGCAAGTACTTTATATGTTCTAAAAATTCCTACGGATTTTCTTTTCCAATTCTATCTTGTTCTAATTGACTCATGCTAGGGAAAGAGACCATTTCCTGTGGTCGCTAGATGGGATTTGAAAGTGGCAGGAGAATTGATAAGTGGGAAAGAATCATTACTTACGCCAAAACCCCTTGGCTTACATGTGAAATCCTTGATATACTTCAAAAATATCACTTGAAGCATATTAAAAGGTAAATTTGACTTTCAATTGTGACACTGTAGGTAATGAAGGGCCTCTAATAAAATTCTCCCAAGTTATTTCCTGTCCTATGTCCTTGGGAAAAGATATAGGAGAATGAGTTGCAATTAAGGTAAATAGAATCACAGTCCCAGAAAAAAAAAAAATCCACTCATCTTTCTTACAGTATAGTTGGTGCTGCCAAAAAAGGGATACCTAAGCGATTATTCTGTGTAAAGCACAAAGATTCTAATCTTTATGCTATGATTAGGGACATTTCACTGATTAACTTTTTGAATAACTAGTTTGCTATTTACTAACTTTGAGGCATTTTTTACAAAATGATGGCTGTGGGAAGGTTATATTAAAATACCTGGATAAATCACCCATTGTTTCAGTCAACCCAACTGTTTTTTTATCTGATAAATAAATGACTCACTTAGCCTTGGAGAACTAGAAAGACTTACCAAGATCATTAATTACATTTCCCCATCATGTAAACTTTGTGTTCAGGAAGGGCTGTAGTAGGCAGTACTAGGAATTGAGAACAGACAAGCTGTCCTACTTGTCTTCTGGGCTTCTCAGCTTGATTGCCTAAGTATATTTGACTTTATGCAGTTTCTGTGAAAAGTTCTGCCTTTCAAAGATCACAGCAAATTTACCTAGTGGCTTATTACATAAAGGAATAATATAAGGGATTGATTCTTGGGTAAGAAAAAAAAATGTAAGCTATTTTACCACTTTAGATTCGTGTGTCCAATAGAGGTTTTTCACTCCCTAGGACCCTGCTTCAGGGCAGTGTCTGTCTAAGTTTGATTTTCAAAAAACAGGCATCAGAATTAGTTGCAGGAGCTTGTTAAAAATCAAACAAAAAACAACAGATTTTTGGGTTCCCACCCCAGATCAATAGACTTGTCATTTCTGAGGACTGGGAAACTGATTTTAACAAGTTTCCTGACCTCTCCATCTCCTCCATGGTGATTTTGAAATACATTTATATATATATATGGACTCACATTCTGTGTTGTTCCTCTAGTGGGGTGAGGGGGAAGAAGAGAGAGATACAGAGATTGATTCTCAATTTTGTACCAAACCATGAACAGAGAGAGATTAACCTTTGTCGAAAGTTCTTTCTCTGATGAAATAAACAAGGAAGTAGTTGGAGAAAACCTGGTTGTGTTTGTAAAGGGCACACAACTGGCTATGTGGCTGATAAGCCTGTGGCTTAACATTTGAAATCACAAATTTATAAAGTCATGAGTTGCATGGATATTTAGAGTATTTTTTTTTAATAAGTGAGATCACATTATCACACAACTCTCATAGTTTGAATCCTAAATGAATTGGAATGTGTTACTCTTTATAAATATAAATTTGATGCTTATCAAAGAATGTATATGGAATTTTAAAAATCCTGCAAAATATCTAAACCAAAAGTTGAACATTCAAAGATTTCTCACATTAAAGATTTTTAAGAATATATAATAAATTCTTGGATTTGGCCATCAATTTTTGTCTGTTAACAAGCTTTTATAATGCTAACTTGTCAAGTAGTATAGGTACTATGTAATTTCTCATAATCTCATTTCATTTAATTCACTCATACCCCTATAGATCTTAGTTTAGATTACATGCTGTATAAAAGCAGATGGCATTAAAATATTTATGGCCTCTTTAGGCTTCGCACTGAAAAGTCTACCTGACAATCTACCATTCTCAATCCTTTCATTACATTGGACTTGGAGGGAAATCAGTTTAGGTTGCTCTAAAATGAGTAGAGAGCCTTCACATGAGAGTTGTGTTTGTGGTCTCAGAGGCCCTTCCACCTGGGCGCCTGGCTGTGGCCCTGGAGGGGAGGTTGAGAGGAGGGTCTCTTGGGGATTCCCTCTTGGTTTACTACTGTGCTGAGGCTGACGGCAGCGGCTTTCCCAGGCTTGGACTCTTGCAGTATTGGGGTGATGTGCAGTTGCACTCCTTTGTCTAGCCCATCATAACTTCCTGTTCTTACTCTGTCATGTTTTTCAGATCTGCTCTTTGCTGTTGCTTTCCCAAGTCTGATTCTGGTCCAGGCTCTAATTACCTCACACACACCTGCACTCCCCTAACATCCTCTTTCCTGTCTACAACTTTTCCTCTCACCGTTTTTTCCCCCCCCTTCACATAGTTGTTAGAATCCTCTTCCTTAAGCATCATTTCCATCACACTCTTCCTCCAGCAGCTCCCAATTGCATAAAATCCAAGCTCTGGTCCTCTGCTCCAAAGCCCCCTCTCCTTGCCTGGGCCGTTATCTCCTTTACAGCTGGACTCCACTCCAGCCAAGCAAATGTCCTGACACTATGTCTATACAATGCTCCAACATCTGGTTAATCCAGTCAACTATGTCAAATCTTCAGTTAATCATCTGGATGTTTTGTCTACGAGACGCCAAACATCTGGATTGACTGAAGAAATTCACTACATTGATGGAGGTTTTTTAAAAACTGAATTGACCAGATGTTTTGGCATCATGTAGACACATTGCTGTCTCCTACATTTGTCTTAATAGCTTGTCTGCACAACGTTCTCTCCACCTGGAACAGGACCTGTCTCCTCGATGCCACGTTCTTCCTTCCTTCCAAATTATGATCACAAGTCTCTCTGCCACAAAACAGTTGTAGATTAGTCCCACGAAATCAATCTCTTGGTTCACTTTAGCATTCATTTAGTTCTTACATATATAATTCTTTTCAACTGAAATCACTGTGTTTTGTGTGTTTAGTGTTGGGTGTGGTCCTCCCCTGCACCCCAAGAGATTATATAAACTCTACAGGTAAATGTAAGCTGTACAGTAAGACAATTTGGCTTGTAAAGTGAGAGGCATGGCAGCCTCTGTGATCAAGGGCAGAAGCTCTAAATGTCAGTTTTGTTTTAAATTCCAGCTCCTCCACTTACTATGTGACCTGTATTACTTATATAATGTCTCTAAGCCTCGAGTCTCCTCCTCATTTGTAAAGTGGAGATAATAATAGAGCCTACCTCGTAGAGCTGTTTATAAGGATTACAAGAGTTAATACAGATAAAGTGCTTAGAAAGAGTGTCTGGCATAAAGTAAATATCCATTAAATGTTAACTCTTGCCATTATAAGCTTTGTAAAAGCTTGGTCTTCTTGTCTGTTCTTTCGACTGAGGCAGCTTGGTAGGTAAGGCAGCTGGTTTCGCTCCCACGTGCAAGACGAGAAAACAGATACTAAGAGGTTATAACACTTGCCTGTTAAATCAGTTGTAGGTCTAAAGCCTGATAGCCTTCCTTTCTACACATTACACACTGGCCCTGGGTTCTTTCTAGTCTCAAGAATTAGATATTGCTTTTTATAAAGAGCATATACTCAAGGAAGCAATATAGGTAGAAACGTGTTTTTCAACAGACAAGTGGTTCCTCCAAACTGGTCTGTGGATCTGTCCCCATCTGTTAAAGTCAGAAAAAGGCAATGTAGTGAAGTTTCCTAAAGCTAAATTTATTCAAATGTTAGAGCTGCCCCCGAACTGAGGTTGAAGCCTTCCTTCATTTTTAGTGTAAAAACATCCCAATTTATAAAATGATGGTGATATTAAATTATAAAATATGGACCAACACTATATTGGATATCATTTTTTTAGTGTACTGGTTTATTTATTTATTCAACAAATATTTACTAAGTGACTACTGTTTATTAGGCATGGTTCTAGGTACTGGAATGATAATAAACAAAACTAACAAAAATCTCTGCCCTCATTGATGGCACCTTAGAGAGGTTAATTACTTAATTACTTAAACAAGTAATTAACCTAAGGTTGTTTGCTCACCTGTAAAATGATGACGAGAGCCTCTACTACATAGGGTTGTGGGTAAGAATTAAATAAGTTAATAAGGCAAAGTGCTTAGGCATTTATACTGCTACTGAATATAATCAGGGAGGGAGGTTGAGAGAGACTGAGCATGTAGGGAGAGGATGGGTTGCAATTATGAAAAAGAGTGATTACGGAAGGCCTCATTGTGAAAGTGCCATTGGAGCAGACTCGAAGGAGCTGAAGGCGTCAGCCATCTGGACATCTGGGGGACGAGCGTTGCAGGTAGAGGGACAGTGCAGGGCATAGCACCTGAGATGGACCACACCTAGCTCATCTGATGAAGTGCAGAGAGTATGGTGTGGCTGGCGTAGAGTGAGCAATGGGGAGGGTAGTAAGAGAGGAGGTTGGAGATTGAGGGGAAGGGGTGGTGGTTATCGAGATAGAGCTGTTTAGGCCATTGTAAGGACATAGAGTTTTACTCTGAATGAAATGGGGAGCCAGTGAAGTGTGCTAAGCAGAGAAGTATAACAATGTGACTTATGTTTCAAAAGGTTTTGCTTAGCTACTAAGTTAATGATAAAGTATAGGGAAACCAGGGTGAAAGCAGGGACACTAGCTATGATGTTGTCCATGTGAAAGATGATGGTCCTTTTGGGAAAGACCAATGGGAAGTGGTAAATAATGGTGAAATTCTAGATATATTTGGAAGGTAGAGACAACAGAAGAATATCATAACAGACTGGATGTGGGGTGTGAGATAAAGACAGGAATCCAGACTATTTGGCCTGAAACCCTGGAAAAATGGCATTGCCAATAGCAGATGGAGCAGGTCTGAGGGAGGCAGGCCTACAAAGTGCAGCTGAGAGTTCAGTTTTGGATATGTCAGGTTTGATGGCACATGATCTGCACGGTGGACATCATGAAATTCCATGCTGAAACAGACCTAGGCCTCACATAATATCATGCATAACATTACTATATTAATGTAAAAATCACTTGTTGAATTCTTTGGTTGCTTGGGAAGATAGTACCCACTGTTAACCAATCGATTCACTTACACCAACAATATAGTATAACTTTAGAACAGAGATAAAATGATCATATTCTTCTTAAGCGAAATAAAAGATTTCCTCAACAACAAAGAGTGATTTATACACATCACACAAACAAAAGCAAACTCAAAAATTCTAAGTTTCCTCAGAACCATTGAGAACCATGGAATATATACTACTTTAGTTTATTTTCTATACATGATACCCTTCATTTCAAATATATTGGTATTAAAGTATTTGAATATTATAATAAAGCTCTGGCCCACGGGAAACTCATTTAAGAGCTTCCTGCTCTCAAAATCATCTTGATTATTAAAAAGTGCCAGAACTTCAGCAACGATATCATTTTTGGCATCATGAGAATGAGAACAAAATTTTCTAAAAGATCAAGAACACCTTTTTGACTGGTGCTGTGAAGAAAGCCTCCAAAAGATGTTTTGCTGATCAAGTAACATAAATTAATACTATGATCTAACCTTAAAGGAATAATTCCTAGCAGATGTGGAAGAGAGAGACCGGACTCCTGCCTGCATTTTATTTAGAAGCCAGTCTTCTCTTTTCTCCAGGTAGGATTCTCCATCCCTAAGCCAAAATTCCTTTAAAAAAATTAAATGATGAATATGTACATTGTAACTTATAGGGAATAATTCGAGGAACTATAATTATATTCCCCCTCCTTTTTTTTCTGTGAGATTTGGTTATCTTGAGTTGGACATATGACTGAAACAAAAAGCACAAGCAGAGGGAAAAATAAATGTGAGCCAAGTGGCTTTGAAAACTCCATCAACAGAGAATCTGAAGAGACAAACGAGTCATAAAAACATAGGGTGAAGATATTGCCAGAACTTAGAACTTGACCAAATTGTGTGAAGTCATCACATAAAATAGAAATACTCATGAAGACTGTGATCTTGGAAAAAGGTTAAAAAATCATTGTGCGTTCTTTTGTGCCAACTCAAGTTACTATATAAGCTTTCAGCTAGCAGTGAAACAGAATGGGAAAAAAGAACCGGTTGTATCCTGGGGCTTCCTTTGGTGGCTTCAAATCAGCCATGGTGAGTATTTACACCATGGAAATCAACAAATGCTGCTAATCAGGGCTTTACTTTTTTTTTTTTTTTTTTTTTAGGAAGCCAGTTTCCCATTATACCACTGAAAACAACTCTGCATGGGGACTAAGGAAGCCCTTAGTACCTCTGACAGATATTCACATATGGCTTTGGTAAGGGTGGTTTTGGGAATAAATGAGTATTCTACAAGCAGGGGACTTCTAATAACTACCTCAGTAAGATTCAGTGTTTTATTATTTCTCTTGGAATTCAAATGGTATCAAATCCTTATTAGAAAGGATTTCTCTAAAAAATGGTCTTGTTTCATTTCTCTTCATTAAAAGCTATAAAAAGAAAGGAGATAAAATATATATGGGACAGGAAAACCTCCTGCTTTCTAGTAAGCAGAAGTGGTGCCACCTGATAAGCTGTATGGTTACTGGAATGGAGTCAAAGCCATAGAGAAACCAGACCTGCCTTTTTTTTTTTTTTTTTTTTTTTTTTTTTTTTTTTTGTGAATGACAGTGTTAAAAATGTAACCCCTCTTAACTTCTCTACACCCGGAGCATACAAATTGCTTATACTGATACAACCCTCAGTGGTAACTCACTTCACACCTCCATTTTCTTTCTTGTAATCAGCAAGATTAAACAGCATGTTTGGGCAATAGTCTGCATTTATCTAACCTTTTCTATCCAGGCCACACTGATAAAGCAGAACAGGCTTATGTACCTCACACGTCAGATCCTATCAAGAAATGTGGTAGTGACAGTTTGATAAGGACACCATAACTTATTGAACTTATTCTAAAAACAACAGCAGCAAACCATTCATCTCCTCACACTTTTTAATGATCTTGTTCTATTGTGTCCCCATGTTTAGATGCAGCAGATGTATTTCTGTTTGGCCTCGTAGCATACTGTGAGCTGAGGGCACGTGGCAATGTGCGTTTTGGTGTTATACCACTAAAAAATTCTAGAGAGTACACATGAAACTAATATTGAAAGTCAACTGTAATTGAAGATTAAAAATTTGAAAAATTCTAGAGATCTGCATTTACTTCAATTACCTACAGGGAAAGGAGAGATCTAGGGTTAGTTTTAACTTTCACCTTGCCAACAGCTTCAACCAAAGTGAAAAAAATGGCTTGTCAGAAAAGAGAAAAAACTGCCAATTGCTTTTTTCTTTGCTCTCCAAAATGTCTAGTGTTGTCACAGACAATGAACAAGAATGCTAACACTTTTTACTGTTTTAGGATAACATAGCCACGCAGGGCAAGACACATAAAAGAAAAATAAACCCAAATATATAACAAATTAGAATGAACTAAAAGGCTAATTTTCTTTTTTTCTTTTTCTGTCTTTAAACTGACTGGTTTTGCAATTTATTATGTCCCAAACACGTTCCTGTGACATTTCCAAAAACTTTACTCTAAGCACATTTAATACCATATTTAATACATAATTTAACTACATTCTTGAGCTTTTAAAAATTGTTATTGCTATTATTTAAGTTCAAAGTGAACATTATTACCATGGTGAAATTCTTCCGATAAGATTCTAATCTCTGTGGAATTTCAGATCTTTCTGTTCCTTGTGAATAAAGCAGGATAAAGAGCATTCAACCAACCTGAGGGTTTAATTTTGTCATTCAGTTATCTTTTTAAACCTACAAATATCCTTCTTCTGGTTTGTGCTCTGGAAGCCTGTGGTTTCCTCTGTTCTTGAGACAAGACCACACTGGTAAAGGAGGACACATTTGAGGAGGAACGGTAGAGAAATCCGTAGGGTCCTTCAATACAAACACATCTAACTGGTAATGCATTTCATAATAACTGACGAGAGACTCTGTGAACTTGGAAAACGAAATTTTGCTTTGTGAATGAATATCTGTAATGTGACTGATCTTACAATTTTGTGGTGAGGGGAAGGTAGGGCTCACTTCCAAACACTGGCTTATTTTTTTGGTGGCTTTGAGTCTGATCACCCTCCATTTGAATGGGTTGACACCTCCATCCTGTCCCTCTCTTCCTTTTTGAAATTTTCTCCTGCTTCCTGAAGCAAAAAAAAGGGATCTTGTTAGTATTAGGAGTTCTGTCTTCTCACTTCAGGTTTTAGATATGATTATAAAGAAAATATGGCATGTATCAGGCAGACCCAAATATACAGAGACTAATCTGAGGATTGAGTACTCACCATCTACCTCAGGATGTAAAACATTACAAATACAAGCAAAGCTCCCTCTTTTCTTTTTGCCTCCTCAGAGGTGACCACTCTTTCCACACGTTTTTATGTTTTTGCTACATATGTGTACATCCTTAAATAATATATAATGGTATGTTGCATGTTTAAAATTTTTATATAGATGGTCTGTTTTTTTTTCACGATTTTTTTTTTTTTAACTTTTACTTATTTTAAGTGTGTTTTTCCAGGACCCATCAGCTCCCATCAGCAGTCATTTCAATCCAGCTGTGGAGGGCACAGCCCACAGTGGCCCATGTGGGGATCGAACTGGCAACCTTGTTGCCAAGAGCACTGAGCTCCAACCAATTGAGCCAACCGGCCACCCCTTTCACATGATTTTTAAGATAAGCTAATACATATAGATCTGGTTTCTTGATCTTCACCAATACAAGGTATTTGATAGTATGGCTATACAACAACTTATTTATCAATTTTTTAGTTGATGCTTCGATTATATTTAGGACAAGTCTCCTTTGGCAATGTGTGAACATTTCTTTAAGGTGCAGACCTAGGATTAGAATTTTTGAATCACGGATATGCACATCTTTACCTTTACTGCTAGCTACTGCCAATCTCCAAAGATTGAATCACCAGCAGTCTATTTACCAAGCCCTCTGGGTTCAAAGTTTCAGATTCATTCACCTGGAAGGGGGTGGTGGTGGTGGGGAGAAGAGCAAGAATTTGGATTTCTAACCCGTCCTCAGGGGACGCTGCTGCTGCTGCTGCTGTAGTGTAGTGCCTGGCACTGCATTTTGAGAACAGTGCTCTAAAGAAAGCCTGTTGGATCACATTTCGAAAGTGAGAGCTGATGAGACACTACGTGAAAAGATGTGGCTGGTGAGGTTTTAGTAGGTAACTGAAAGTCAGCCTGTGGTATACTTTTAGCATTCAAATTCTAGAAAAAACGGACTAAATGCAGCTCCTATATATTAGGTTGGTGCAAAAGTAATTGTGGTTTAAAAGGTTAAAAACAATTGCAAAAACCGCAGTTCCTTTTGCACCAACCTAATAGTAAATAACCACTCTGAGTAATTGTCATTCAATTCTCAATTCTTAAATGAGTTCTCGGTCAGGTTGGGGCCTCTGCTGTGCTCCTGTCACTGCTGTGCTGAGAGGGCAGAGCACTGGGCAGGTGGCCTGGGGTCAGGCCAGGGGGTGCAAGGAGCGTGGCTGACGTTGTGTGTTAGTGTCTTGACCGCATCCATGCAACCCAGGTGTTGGCCCGCATGCAGGTGTGGATGTGCGCTTGGGGGTTCCTCAAGATTGAAGGCATGGGCTATTAAGTCTAACTGATTGGGTTATTTTTAGATATTTATATGCGAAACAAAAAAATTCAATATCTTATATAATTTAAAAAATAATATTCCAAAGTTAGTACTGTGGTAACAGAATGCCAGGGAGGTTTTCCTCATATAGTCTTTCTTCAAGAACTTCTTATAAAAAATCTTGAATAGGAAGCCTTCACATATTATAGGCTTGCACAGTCTGCAAATGGTTAACATGAAAACTAGAAGGAAAGTGATTTATTTCAGATTCAGCAATATAAAAGGTCAATTAGGGAGAAAAGCATGTACAGTAACAAAAAGCATTTGCTTATGTCATTCCACAATTTACATAACAAGATAACTGTTTTCCAAAACTAGACAACAGGTTCAAAAATACTTCTTTTCACACCCTGAAGTGACGGTGTCGGAGCGATGACTGGTCTAAGGCCATTTACTGCAGGCACTTTCAGCCAGTTCTGGTATCACTACTCTCACTCTATCTTCGTTCTTTTCTCTCTCTCATCAGCTTTTTGCTTTCTTCCCTTCTTCTTTTATTCACTGGGTTCCGAGGATCATAGATTTCAAAAGTGTCTGAGTCTTGCATGCTTGCATCTTTCACTTTTCTGCTTTTATCCTCAAACTGAAGTACATGTGACATCCTAGAGGGAGAGAGATGGTTCAGTGATTTTGGCATGAAAACGGAAAGTGGAAATTGCACACAACACTATCCCTGGCACGATGGATGCTAAGGGTACAGAACACAAAGATGGGTTTATTGTTTACTGGTGCTTATACCACATGGAAACGAACTTCTCAGAAAACACACAAATTTGAAAAACATGTCTGGAGTTTGCTCTGTTGGCTTGAATTTCTAGTAGTGAGTCTTTTTGCTTCATTCTTCATTTGAAATTCCTTCCCTGATGGGAGGTTAAAAGAGTGCTACCCTGAAGTGCTCCTTAAACTAAACTCGGGGAACATTCGGCCAGCTTCCTTTAAAGAGCACACTCATTTTAGCCAGAGTAAGCCAGGTTGCAGAGCAAAACTTCTGACAATAAACCAGCCCTATATGACGTTTTGTTGTTTTCAGTGGTTAAATGGGTCAAGAGTAGGGAATGTGTCAAGAAAATTCTTGTTCAAATAGTGTTATGACTCCCTTTTCTGTGGAGTTGTAGGGTTAAAAAGATTTTTTTTTTTTGGTATGAAAGGAAACTAAGCTTTTGGCACAGCTCCATGGACTAATTTCTCCCTCTTACTGTTGATTACAACAAATCTAACCATCCTGCTTTCCTTCTTTATCAAATGCTTACTGGTCTTAAGGTATCAACATGTGCTTGAATCCTAAGTGGTCATAAGCCGGCTATCCTTAGCAGTAGGGAAATATGCAAGTGATTGGCTCTGCCCCCACTAGGAGGTGTCAGGAATAAATGTGGATGTCAAAAGACCAGATTTCAGGGAAGCTGAACGAATTTGGAAAGAAAAAGTTCATTTTTTTTTATATATAAACATATGTATTAAGGCTTTCCCCCACTAATTATTTAAGCAATTTTTAAAATAGGTGTACCCGGCACTTTTCTTTATCACAGCAGATAGGGCCAAATTGCCTAAAGGATTAACAGTCCCCATACCATACACCAATTGTAACTTTCAGATGAAACCCAAATCTTACAGTAGTTTCTTTATCCCTGCAGTAGCACAAATGTTGAGTGAAGGTTACTTATGGGACAAACTCCCAAGGATACACTTGGATTTTAAAGAATCCTAAAAAGATTTTGGGAGAGAAATGCAACGTTACAATATCAGTGATACTAGTGACAAGGTTTCAGTAGCTACTGTTCACCGGGCTGACAAAGCTGAGTCTTCCCACCATTCCCACCCCCTTCTCTCCTAGATAAACCTCACTGGAATGCAATGAGTACTAGTGATATTATTATATGGATGACCTAGAGTCTAATTTACTAAAAGACGTAAATCACACTCACATTTCTATAGTTTATTACTAATAAAACATTATTTGCATCAAATTCATAACTGGTCTCAATAATACATAAACATGTCCTCTCACACGCGACAACTGTTGACTTTTTATACTTCCTGTTGCTTTAGTGAACACCTTTAGAAAATGCATTGTAGGATCATTGCTTAGATGGATTCCTCAGATTCTGATTTTCTTGTGCTTTCAATTCCCTACAGTATTTAAGTATTAGCTCCTTAGAATAAAACAACCCCCAAATCCTAGAAAAAAGACTGGTTATTCTACAACCTTGGGAACGTGTGACCACTAGAACCAGTTTGAAACACAATCAAACTGGATTTAATCAATTAATGATGATTAAATGATCATCATTAGGCCTAAATGATCAGCGACAACTCACTTCAGTAAATACACCTCTGAAAGCCAACTCACCAGTGACAGCCTTATGCTTTTGAGAGTTGGCCAGTGGCCGACTCACTCCAGTAAACACGCTGTGGAAAGCCAGCCAATCACGGACAGTCTCTCCTGAATAATGCGACTTCTGAAGCTGATGTCAACCCCTAAACAATCCCTAACCCCCAAATTTATGTAAAGATTTGCAACCTGCTTTGCTCAGAGAGACTGTGCCTAAAAGCATAACTCTCCCTTACTTCATTAAGTAATAAATTTAGCCTTTTGTTTCAGATATCAATAGGTGGTCTTTTTCTTTGATACTTCTTACAATCTGTGCTGCATTTCCCACAAAGTACACTTTTTAGAAACTTCAAATGTATTACCACGGTTGAGGTCCCAGTTTAGAAAAGTGGCAAGACAGTCCAGTTAAAAGTCCTTTACCGCACATCACGGGGAGCCCAGCCCTTACTGCATTTCAGTAAGTGCTTAGCAACCTTCCAAGTGACTCTTGTGCAGACACCCAAGCCAAAACTAGGAAGGAGCTGGAATCATATGCCCCTTAAAATAATTTTATTCAATACTCCTATATCGATATCAAAAAATAAAAACCACATTTCAGTTAACCTATTAATACCTTTCCATATACACATTCTTCTATTTAAAAAATTATCCCTTTTTGTACCCTACAATACAGACAGGTTTGGTGTAATATCCATTTCTAATAGGGTCTATCCATGTTTCAAAATGACTTTACCAGAATTTGTCAATTAAAACCATAAAAAGGCACCTTTCTCCTTCCTATCCTATGAGACAATCTTGCAACTATTGGATTTAGTTGGCTCTGGTATAAGGAATGACATCTAAACATGTGAACCACAGCACAAAGTCCACAGAAAGAAATAGATTGTCCTACAAATTTGAAAAAACAGCGTCATAAATTAAAGTAGCTGTCTTCTTCAACTGTTTGTTTCATACACCACTGCACTAAACAAATCCAACACTGTGATTAATAACAAACCTAAACCCAGAGGAAAGAAGGGGCTATCAGCTTACAAACTTCTTCAGCTTTAATATCATAATACTTAGCATGGCTGGTTACTCAGCAATAATATTTAATCTTTAATAGAAATAAAAGCATAATCAAAATGCTTCACCCATTTATCTTTCAACATGCTTCAATCACTTCATTTTAAAAAGCAAACAAAACAGTTATTATGATTTTCAGCATAATAAACTCCTGACCTGTGTGCCTCCATAAATCACAGACTGCATGAATTGAAAGCATGCCCACATTTTACAGTCTCCTGTGAGAATACACATGCAGATTTATAATACAGACTTAATTCGAGGACATAAGGGTCTGGTCGTTTACAATCTTGTATGTACCAATAACTCAGTACTAGCCACTCTGTGGCTGGTAGTGGAACTGGCCCAACAAGAGCAGTGAATATTTACACACCGATCATTTACATATGAAAATTTTAGAATTTGTTCTCTTGAAGGCAAAGACAAAAATTTAGTTCTGATTAATAAAAAGTTTTATATAAGCTCAGATTCTCAATAAGAACACCGACTTGAGTGTGTTACAGAAATATGGAGGCTTACCATTTTCACAGAGGTTATGTTTGACAGGTAAGCTTTTTTTTTTTTTGTATGAGACTATGTGGGATTATAAACAAAAGTAAATACCTGATTCATTGAAAAGGATCTGGACACTGATTTGACATCCAGTTTTTAAAGTTCTCACACAACCGTGAAATTGATTGAGATCTGACAGCAGTTAATAGTAATGGGGAATGCTAGCGAGGTACTCATTCTCAGACATACAGTAAGTAACTCAAAATAGAATTCCAATTTTAATAATTTACTTTTAGCTGAAATGCACTTAAATTATTTATGCTTATATAATGAAAACAGCTATGGTTTTCACTGGGAATTCTATAAAGCACGCTTTCCCATTTCCAAGTCTCCCTAATTTAGGAAATGACTACCCAACTCTTAAATTGTAGGTGTCCTAACTCTTCTACTGTTTCTCCTTTTAATCCTCCGAAGGTTCTAAAATAATCTTTCTTACGTATTTCTTTTATAGCATTCCTTTGAGCAGGAACTATCGTCTATTGTATTAAGCTGAAATACCTCAGCCTGGCCCTTAAAAGCCCCTAACTACTGGATCTTCCTACCTCACTGACCTGATTTCGTTTCTTTCATCAACTCTCAACATTTTGTAATTGCCTGTTTACTTAATTGTGAGCAGACTGTCAGTTATTCCAGACAGTTTGACTCTTGTTCACAGTTGTATTCCCAGTGCCAAAAATGGTGATTTGTGTTGTGAATCAAAGCCTTCAGCCCCTTTGTGCTGGCCAGGCCTGCTGGCTGTACTGGCTCGTTTGCTAAGCTAACACTTGACCCTCCTTTTGTGTGCAGGGACTGTCCTTTATTTCTGTGCTAAACTTCTAAAATGTCTAACAGGCTCTGCAGAGTCTCCTGCTCAGTACACACCCACCTTCTCACGACCTCTCATAGTTCGGCTTATGCTGAGTGTGGCTTTTCCACGGCACTCCCTCAGTGACGGCTGGTTTTTACTCCTCCGAGACTGCACTGGGAGCATACCTTCCATTCTTCTCCATTTCCTCTGGTACCTAATGCAGAACTAGACAGGATGTGTCTTGAAGCAATGTTTCTCAAAGTCTAATCCTTAGAGCCCCGTACCAAATGCAGGTTGCACATTAGAATCCACTGGGTCGTTCTGAAAACTATCAATGCCAGACCTCCACCTCCAAAGGTGCTGATTCAATGGTCCCAGGATGGGACCCCAGCATCAGTCACTGAAAATGTTTTCCTGGTGATTTTAAAATAGAGCCAAAGTTAAAACCAGAGCACTAAATTGAAGAACCTTTACACTTTCAGGTCGATTGACTTCATCAGCCATTTGTTCTGGCCCCTTCAAAGATGAAGAACAGGTGCTTCCTAATGACAAACTAGACACATATTTAAAGAAGCTTCAGTGGCCTCTGAGCCTATTATTTTAACTGAATAATCTCAAGTGTATTATCCATTTTTTATATATGGCTTGAGGATGAGGCAAGGGGCTAGATTCAATTATTCATTCAACAAACATCTGAGTGCTGTTTACATGTGAGACCCAATGTCAGACAACAGGGACACAAAGCCAAATATGACCCAAGCCCTGCTCTCCTAAAGTGAATAGTCTATTCGGGAATGAACACACAGTCACCAGAACAAATGCATATTTTGGAACTGCCTGCAAAATGTGAGGCAACAATAATACCGTGTTTCCTTGAAAATAAGACTGGGTCTTATATTAATTTTTGCTCCAAAAGACACATTAGGGCTTATGTTCAGGGGATGTCATCCTGAAAAATCATGCTAGGGCTTATTTTCCGGTTAGGTCTTATTTTTGGGGAAACACGTGTAAGAGTGTCCATTGATAGCACTCTACAAAAAGCTTTCACATGCTGTCTGGTGTTATCTTCACAATAACTGTATGGGCTAGGCAGGAAAGATGTTATCACCCCCATTTCATAGGCAACCTGCAAGATTCATGGTCAAGAAACTTATAGCTGGTAAGTAAGTAGTTGGCTAGATACTTTCTTGAATGTCTTCAGAGGTAACAAACTTTCATCTCATGAAGATGGATTTAACTTTAGGAATAAATCAAAGTTAACTCAGTGCTAAGTCTAGTGAGTAGGATAGAAAAAATGATATTGGGTAGTGCTTATTTTGGAATACAAAATTTAAAAAATACAACTTTATTTTTTTTTTACTTTTTTATTAAAAATAATATGCAACTTTAAAGAGATAAGAATGATTATTTGTGTGGCTCCCAGGCTAGTTTTGAAAGCATTCCAAAAAAGAAGTTCCAAAAATGTCTTGAGCAATGTGGAAGTGTTTTTAGGAAAAGGTACCTCTCTTTTAGGTGAAAGGTTGCTTAAAAACAAAGAAGCATTAATTTTCACTGTCAATTTTGATCCTCGTATTGCTTTTAATCAGTGCTCTCTGGAATCTCAGTCCCAGTTTCTCCTAATATTTCCTAAAATGAAGATGCTAGGTAGGGACACGCCCTTCGGCTGGAGGTCCAAGGGGCAGAGCCCAGGGCCCATGTGTGGTGGATGACATCGTGTGTGTGCACGTGTGTGTGTGTGTATGTGTGTGTTATCAAAAATGCAGATCCAGCCATGAAAACGCTCTGGTTTTAAATCTTTTAGTGGCTCCTCACTGTCTACAGGGTTTCTAAATGAAACCCACATTTCTTACATGGCCTCTATAATTTGGGTTTTGCTCCTCTCTTCAAGCTCCTATGTCACCTTCCTCCATCACATCTTATGCTCCAGACATCCCAAATTATTTGCAGTTTCTTGAACGAAAACTACTCTCTCCTGCCTCCTTTCTGCCTCTCTGTGGTGATCCATTTCTCCTCTCTGTCCCATTAGTCGAGGTGTCATCTCCTTGGGAAACAGGCCTGTCATGTTCTTTTTCCAGCAGGGTCAAGATGCTCCTCTGTACAACGCTCTAGGTTAGTCTCCCTCATGGGGCTGCAGGTGGCTCTGTTTTATTGTCTTTGGTACCAGCACCAGTCACCAATGCTGGGCAAGAAGATGCCCTCAATAAATGTTTGCTGAAGAAATAAATGTTTCTGGGTTGCCAGTCACCTCTAAAACCTTTGGCTAGAAATCGGGTTTTGCTCACCTTTCTCCTTGGTATTATGACCACATAATTCCAAATTATTTAGTGATTATGTTTATAAACCTTTCAATTTTCCAGGTAAGTACTCCACAATACCAGAGAAAAGTCTAATACTCACAAAGCTAAAACAAAGTATTTCCACCACTACTAACTTTATGCTATGAAAAGCCAACACTTATCTTTCTCAAATGGGCCCATTAAGCTGCCTAATGATTGACATTTGTCTCCTGTACACTTAGTCTCTGTGAGGTATGGAATGGGGGGGAAACGTGTATATTATCCTCAGACAGTCTTCCTTTGCTGGGCTTGAAAGGCCTTGCCAACCTTTGTGAAATTTTGTCATCCACATAATTTGTCTTTAGTAAACAGTGTTGATAGCTTCTCATTTCTCCATTCAGTAGAATTCTTAAGAAACCCAAGTAAATAACTCTATGGGACTATGGATTAGAAACTTAAATGATCTGGTTTAAGGTTTTTTTGGGGGATGTGTGGGGGTGGGAATAGCTTGAAAGAAGATTTGTATTTGAGAAGCAAAAGCAGTCATTTTTGTTTTTTAAGAAAAATCTCAGCAAGACAAAACAATTTTCAAGTTTTGCCCACATTTGACTCTTTGAAGGGACCATAGCCTGTATCATTGATGGGCTGCAGAATACTTTTGGCTGTGTCCTTTCTCTGGAATGCCCTGCCACTTCTTGCCCACTGGTTTATGCCCCCTGTCCGTTCAAAGCCGAGTTTAATTCTCATTTCCTCTGAAAAATCTCTTATGGGCCTCAGGACCTGCTCTTGCCTTTGAATTTCCGTAACACTTGCTATGGAAACTTTTGTTAATTGCAGTCAGAAGGCATGGGTTTGAGGTACAACCCAGTCACTAAATGTTTCTGTAGGAAAGTCACATTGCTTTTCAGGCCTCTGTTTCCTCATCTGTGAAGAGGGATGGTAGTATGAACCCTGCTTACCTCACAGAGTCAGAATGGGGTTCAAACAGCATGCCTGCAATAGTGTGGTCCAAACACTTATTATCATTTCAATTTATTTTGCACTTTGTGTGTACATGTTACATATAAACTGCTTGCATAAATGTTTATCATTTTTATAATATTCTATTATACTGCATAGCCTTTTTCAAAGTGTTTTCAGGTACATCATCATACACATAACTTATTTGATCCTACCTAACACTGAAGGCTTATACATATATTTTAAAATATGTCCCCTCTATATCAAGCATAAGCCATTCAAAAGGCAGAAACTATTTATAGAATTAAAGAATTATAAAATTTTTGTTTTTCCAACTTTTATAGCATGATCAACACAGTCACTGTTTTGTGTGCTTTTTCTTTGTGCAAAGTGCAACAATCCTGAGAGGCAAAAAGATAAAACAAACAAAAAAATTACCTGTAACTCCATAGCTCATCAATAACTGCTGTAAACACACAGATAAATCGCCTCCTGTACTTTTTCTATGGATGTCTATGTATCTATGTATGTATATAGTATGTATACATACATGTGTATATATATATGTATATATTTGAAGGTATCATAATGTATATATTTTATAATTGCTTTTCATACCCAAGTACACCACAAACGTCTTTTTACATGAATAACTAAACTTCTACATCATTTTATTCATTGTGTAGTATTTGATCCTGTAATTTACAATCAATCCCATATTGTAGGATTCTTACTTAAGCTTGTTCAAATTTCCACCTTTACAAATAATACTGCAAATAACATCTATGTGAATAACAAATATTTGGATTTTTTAATTTGTAGTAAATTTTTTTTTTTTTTGCCTAGTCAGCATTGTTTCTTTTGGTAGTTCTTTTCCTTTCAGAAATAATCTTTTCCAACTCTCAGTCCATATGGATGAAGTGTGATAACACCCCCTGTCCTTGTTCCAGGAAGGGGACACTTGGTAGAGGCCTGTCCAGAATAACCAGTGATTAGATCAGGGCATGGGCATTCAAACAGCATTGACTCAGGACTTTTTCTGGAACTACTGGTTGGCCATAATGGAAACATAAACCTAGAGCTTCCGGAGGCCGTCTTTGCCACCCACTTGAGGAAGCCTACCTATACATGTGGCCAACTGAGAAGAAAATAGAACAGGAGATAGAAAAAAGAGACAGAGATTCCTGACACTGGTTGAACTCTCGTAGCTCCACTCCTTAAGCTTCCCATGCTGATACATTTCTCATTTTTGTTTAAGGTATTTATATCACTTGCAATAGAGAATCTTTACTAATGCTTAGGATAGATAAATTCCTACTAGTAGAAATCTTAGGACAAAGATTGGTACATTTTTAAGGCACTTCATATATTTTGTCTTACTTCCCTTCAGAAAAGATATACCATTTCACAGTCTCATCATCTGAATGCCTTAATTTGCTTTGATTAATATAGTTAATTTTGTTTTCATTCTCCCCCCTATGTTTTTGGCTATTTGTATTTCTTCTTCTGTGATATGTATGCTTGTCTTCTTTGTCCATTTAAAAAAATGGCACATTCTTTTTCATATAGATTTGTGAGAATTCTTAGTATATTAAGAATATAAATCCTTATTCATCGCATAAACTGTAAATATCTTTTCTAGTTTGTCATTTGTCCTTTAATTTTGTTTTTTATGGAGTGCCACCTACTTACCTATTTCCTTTCTTCCTCCCTCCATCTCTGCTTCTTTTCCTTCTTTCCTCCCTTCCATACAGAACTTTACAATTTTTGTGAGCAGTCTCTTCTTTTATGGTCTCTGTCTTTAAAGTCATACTTAAGAAGTCTTTCCTCATATTAATACCATGTAAATATCCATCTATATTTTCTTCTAGCACTTTTAAACTTCTTTTTTCACTTGTTAACCTTTTGTCAGTTTAGAAACTTCTTTTGGTATACCGGTCAGATAAAGTTCTAATTTAATAATTTTCCCCAAATGGCTACCTAATTGTTCCAACTTTATTTGTTGAATAATGCACCCATTGCTTTAATTATCATAATTTTGGCATCTGATGAGGTAGATCATTACCCTTTTAAAAATATTTCTCAAAATTTATTTACTTTTTAAAATAGATTTTACTTTTAAGAGAGGTTTAGTTTTAAAGAAAATTAAGCAGATAGTACAGAGTTCCGTTATAGCCTCAAACAAATTTTCCCTGTTAGTACTATCTTACATTAGTATGGTACATTTGTTACACTTAATGAATCAATACTGATACCTTATTTTAAGTAGAGTCCATAGTTAATTTAGTTATAGTTAATTAACTACTTAGTCTATAGTTAATTTCTTAGGGTTATGGACTGGTTTGTTCCCCCAGCCCCATTCATATGCTGAAAGCCCTAACTCCCAACATCACTGTATTTGGAGATAGGGTCTTTCAGGAGGTAATTAAGATTAGATGAGGTCATAAACTAGCCATATAGAGAATAATGACATTATGAACCCCAAATATCACAACCATGTTTTCTTCTATGATTCTCAGTTCACTTTTGATACTGTTTAAACATAAATGACATTTTTGTTTACAATTCTTGACATTTTTCCTGTGATCTCTAGAATATATCTATAAATACAATTGAACGATTCTTTTATTTCTGTATTTTAACTATCAAAATGTAATATTTAAGTGAAAACGTTATGAATTTTTAATTTTAGGACTTTTCTCCATCATGAATTACAAGTAATGTAGGGTTCTCTTTTCATAAATGTTCAAAGCTCTTTAGGAATTACGAAGTTAAACGTTTAAAGTACCAGCACTTATGAAGAAAGAAGAGTGAATCTTTTTTTAACATGAAGTAGACAGTAGAGATGACAGTAATTCATATGAAGAGACAGACGGACAAAATATGAATGAAACCAGAGATCAAAGTGTGTAAAAAAAGTCTAAGAAAATGAAGTCACTGGCATTCTTTATGTCCAGCAGGGCAGCCCAGCACAGCACAGAGATGACTGTGAGAAGCTGAAAAGGCTGAAGAGGAGAAAGGAATCAAGGAGGAAAAGTAAAAATGAAGGAAGTCTCAAAATGGGAAACAGAAACAGTGACTTAAAGGAAGCAAAACAAAACAAAACAAAAATATATGCAAATAGAAATGGCCAGATCTCAGAAGAGAGATTTAATAATTAACGGAGGAAAAACAGGAATAAGAAAATGAAAAATATTTGAACAAACAAAAACAAATACAGGAAAACAGAGCATTAGGTTAACCAAGCACAGAATAAAATGGACACTGGCCTTTGAGAAAAAGAAACCAAAGATGAAAACCCGTGGATTTTCTTTTACTGGTCACCGTTAACATGGGAAAAACCTCCTTTGTTCTGAACTTTGAAAGAATGTTAGTATTTTCCCCTCAGTTTGGGATTTTGAAAAGCCAACTCTTAAAAATGCCTTTTTCCCCCCCTCAGTTAAAAAGAAGAAAAAATCCTCACATTATGGAGTGTCTTTAATAAATATTGAGTATTGTTGGAGCAAATGTGAAAAGATGTAATTTTCAAAATATCTTCAGCAACATGGGAATACAGTTTCTCAGCTTTCTTGCCTATCTAACATATTTAATAGTCAGCAAGACACAGGTGGAAAGATTACAGAGCCTTTCCAGAATAAATCAGGAATATGAATTCTTACACCTGCTCTGGGTTTCACCAACTGCTCAGCCAATAACAAATAATCTACGGCCAGTGAACTAACAAAACAACATGCGGAAGATGGAGACCCCAAACAAAAAGGCCTGTTAAGCAGCTGGGGTACATGGCTATCTGCCTGTCTCTCAAAACAAATCCATCAACAGAGCAAACTTCCTTAAGGTGATAGAAACTTATTTCTGGGCAAACTGTATGAAAGCACAGAGTCAATACAGAAGGGTTTTCTTCATTCAGAAGAAAAAAAGGAGAAAAAGAAGTGACATCAGGGATTGAATAGAGGGCTTAACATTAAAATAATCACCTTTGCAGGGCCAGCAACTCTGACAAGATCTATTCATAAAAGGACCACATTGGTCTTCTGCAGCATTATTTATATCCCTGTATAAAATGAACAACTAACTAGGGAACGTGGTGTATAATCACAGTCCTTCTTACTTCATTTTTATCATGACCTTAGAACTTGGCTAAGAGAGAAATGGAAGCAAAACATTTACATTACACTGAGCTTATAATTCTGTTCTCCAAAGAGATGACATTCTTTTGCTTTCTATTTAAATTATACTTCCAATTGATGTCCCCCTCCCCTTTTCTTTTTAGTATTAGTCTCAAGGGAAAAACCAATATTTCATTAATGAGGCATTACTGTTCACTGTAAACAATCTCAAATCTCAAATTTATTTTATTTCAGAATGTTAAGAATTATGATAGAAACTAACATTAACAACTGCAACTTATTATGGGTTAACTAAGAAAAGGTCATAAGAACTGTCAGACATTATATAAATGGTGTAAATTCTAATAATCATTGTAATAGATCTACTGACAGTAGTCAAATCTAGAGAAATAAATTCTTAAAAATATCAATGATAACACTGAAGATGAAAACAAAACATTTATTGATCACCGATTGTTCTAGACACTCTGCTAAATCCTTTAAAAATAGCATCTCATTTAATCTACAAACTAATCTACCAGGAAGGTACAAATATTATCCCCAGTTTACATTTTAAGGAACAGGGTTAGAAAGGTTATATAATTTGCCCAATATCACACAGCTAGTCAACTTCCAAGCTGGGATTTCGGTCTGACTCCAAATCCCATAATCACAACCACTCTACTTATTTCCATATTCCTATGAAAAATTATGGGTAAATGCGGCAGGAACTTCTTGTTCAAATTAAACAAATTTTTAAGTAACTTTCTGATTTTTAATTCTTCAAATAATACAAGTATTATAATATTAGGAATATGGACTTAATATCTCCCAGGATTTAAAGGGGCTAGGTAATTTTTGACTAAGATTTAATAAAGTCTTGAAGTCTCTTGTTTGGCCTTATTACTATAGTCTAAAAGAACAGCACTACTTTATTTGAAAAAATAAAAAATATACAGGCTAGCTCAGTTAGAGAAATTGTTGCAATACAAAATCACAAATAAGAGATAATGTATTCCAAAACAGATAGAATTAAACTATCGAGCCAAGCATGATTGTCTAATTTCTAAGATCTACAACTTCCTAGCTATGTATCTTGACCTAAGTTACTTAACTTTTCTGTGCCTCAGATTCTTCCCATATAATTTGGGCATAAGAACAATATCTAACCTATAGGATTAAAAAAGATTGCTTTTTAAATAAATGTTCATTAAAAGTTAGCTTCTTACTATAACTTTTATTTCTACTAAAAAACAGCTCAAACCCAACATTTTGCTTATCATGGTCAACTGAATTATCTGCACACAAGGAACAGACATTATTATTACATGTAACTTAATTATCTGCATTAATACCAAAGAGGAGAAGGGATATTAATAATTAAAAACGGCAGGTAGTAGAAAGATTATTAATGAATGTCTTTGGAAAAGGATTTTATGTTTTGTATTTATTTATATGCAGGCGTTCTAGATGTCATGGGGATGCACATCATATGAAATAAAAGTGAGAGGTTGTCCACTAGGCTTTGTTAAACCTTTGCGCTTTTGTTCAGTACCAGAGAGATGGAAAACATTCTGATTAAACTACTCATAAAAATATTTATATACCTACACCAGAAAATTGCAATAAAATATCCTAGATTTTGTTCTTTTTTTATTCCTCATGCTACTTATTTTCCACATGTGATCTTTTACATCACTTTGAAGGTAGGGTGTTTGTCTAAAGACTGATTATTTCCTTTCTGGCACTAGGGCTACAATTCAGGTAGCGGCCACCTGTTAAATAATGGGGTCTTTTTATTGACTCCATGGTCAATTGTCTAAGCTTCTTCCAAGTGTGGTTAACTAACAAAATAATTATAGCATATTATCCAGCCACTTAAGCTTTAGAGGAAAAAATGTGTTGACCAATAAAGGTCCAAGTTGCTTACCAGATATTATATAGTATTATATTGCTACAATAAGTTAGCAGTGAGGTAGTGACACAGGAAATGACAGACAGATCCATGTAAGAAAATGAAACTGACTGAAAAATATACATAAGGCCTTCTATGATAAAGGATACGTTTAATATCAGTGGGAAAACACAGGATTATTCAATTGTGGTGGTTAGCAATTAAAAAAATAGTTATAATATTAACTTAATACAATACAACAAATCAATTCCAGATGGATTACAGATGTAAATTAATAATAAAAAACAAAATAATACAAAGACCACTGAAAGATACAACTAGGTATTTATATAATCCTGGGATTATGAAGAGCTAAAGAATGACACTGGGCAGAAAACATGGAGAAAAAGATTGCCAGATTTGGCAATGCAAATTTAAAACTCTGCATTAAAACCAAAACCAAACAAAAATTTCCATAAACAAATTGAAAGGCAATGACAAACTGGTAAAAATATTTAAAACAAAAAATAATATCCTTAATATTTAAGAGCTTTTGTAAATCAACAAATATATAATCACATTAGACTACATACTTGACAACTACAACTACAACAATAAAATATAAAGGGTCAATTAAGATATTTAAAAAGTTCAACTTGACCACTAGACAAAGAAATACAAAATAATACAAAGTAGAAATTGGCAAAGATCAGTATATCTAAATCTGTTATCTGTGACATATTGCAACACATATATGCTCACATAATACCTAGAGTAAGGAGAAACCAGCAATTTCATACATTGTTGGTACAGGTACAAATGAGTCAACTTTCTGGAATGCAATCTAGTAAAAATGTCATCAAAGACCTACTTGAGCTGACAGAAATCAGAGTGGCTGGAAAAGGGCACGAGAGACTTTGCGGGGTAATGTAAATGTTCTATATCTTGGTTTGGTGTGGTTTCCATGGGTGTATACAATTGTCAAAACTCACAAAAGTGAAGAGATACAAATTGTGCATCTTCTTATATTTAAATTATTGCTCAATTAAAATAATTTGTTTTAAACACAGACTTAACTCAGCAGTTTAACTTCCTTTAGCCTAAGGAAATAACATGAATTTGCAAAATATTTAACTATTGGATTATTCATTGATGAAGGCTTATAATAAAAAAAAGAAAAGAAGATGAATTTTTCCATTCTTGGAAAAAGTAAATATATAAATATATGAGGATAAATAAAAGCATCTATATGTTTATCTGTGAGATATAAAATTACTAGTGATTTTTCCTTTCCTGTCATTTTTCAGTGCTTTATATCTTGAACATATATTATAAACACAAATTATAATATATGATATTATAATATATGAAAAATTATAATATATGAAAAATCAGTATGACAATTAGTATTAATTTCACCTAATAACTCCATGAAAGAAAATGACACATTATTTAAAACTATCTTTAAAGAAATATAAACAACTATGTATAAATTATGCACCTTGCTTCACTAAATTTCACCTGGAATCTTACTACTTGGGTTTTTCCATCCTGCTTTAAGCATCATTTAGCTTTCAGATATGGTTAAAGTGTCAGAGTGCTTGGTGATAATTTCTTGATTGCCTGTGTACAATGAAAACTTTTATCTTGTACTGGCTTTGTTGTTATCTGGAACTACCACCGTGAAATGACTTTTTACTATATAGTGTGCTAATCCCAAGGACCTTTGCTCTTTAAACTTTCTTTCCAATAGAAATAAACTACTTATGCCTGCGAAGCTTTTATCTGTTCCAAAAGGCTGTCTGCTAAAAAGAAAAAAAAAAAAGATTCTGGAGAGAGTCCACAATCTATGACTGTATATTCCCAACAGAAAAGGTAATCTTGTCTACTCTTCTCCTTTCTGTATGATTGCTAAATTTATATTCACCACTCTAGATTCAGCTAAACACCTGCTTTACTACACTATTCTCTTTTTCTCAACAGATTTTAAAATATTAGGTTGGTGCGAAAGTAACTGCAGTTTAAAGGGTTGAAAATAACTGCAAAAACTGCAATTACTTTTGCACCAACCTAATAGAACCATTGAGCACTACTAGCAAATTTAATGAATATACCGGGGGTGTCCAAAAAATGTATACATGTAACGTGTATTCATCTTTTGTTATCGGTATATATTGAATACTACAATTTTAATACAGTTTTTTCCTTTCTTAAAATGTGTAGACATTTTTTTGGTACCCTCTGTATATACATTCCTTCTAGGTCACAGATAACATAACTGATGCACGTTAATATTCATCTTTTCTTTATATATTTTTCTTTGAGTTTATTATAAGAGGACTGTATAACTACCATTCTGCCAATTTAATTTAGAATGTTTAGTTTGTGCTGCTTGAGTCATTTGTCAAGCCTTACCAATTCTACCCGAGTACCATGCGCCCTCCTCCGTCTCTCACACCTAATATTTCCCGAGCGCTGCCTAAAAGTCAGGCGCTGTGTTGACTACTTTACATGAATTATTTCACTTAATTCTAACAATAACTCTGAGGTAGGTATTGTTATCTGTACTTCACAGATGAAGAAACTGAGGCATGCAAGAGAAACTGCTTGCTCAGGTCATTCAGGAGTCATTGTCAGAGCAGGGATTTGAACCAGGCAGTCTGATTTAACAGCCCACTTTATAGTTAGGAGATAATCCAATAGGTGGGATTGTAGAGAGCGTCCATGATGGTGCATTTCTTTAAAAGAATGTGGAAATACGCCAAAGATGAGAATAGGTGAGCTATATGCTGTAACCAGCTCCAGAAGACAGACATTATTTAGAATCAAAGGTCTCTGAAAGTCACGTTAAATTTTTGTTCTTATCCTACTGATTCTTACTTTATGATGAAATCCCTGTTGGTAAAAGCTGGGTTATGGAAGCAGCATGGGCTCTTATGTGTAAACGACAGTCTCACCATTTATTACTGTGGGATCATGGACAAATAACCTAATTTCTTTGAGTCTCAGTTTCCTCATTTATAGAATGGGAATAATACTAATTATCTGATGGAGTTGTAAGAAACAAATCTACCACAACTGGTCCCTAACCTATGAGCTCCATGAGGCTCTTGTGAAGGTTAATGAGAGAAGATAACATAAAGGTCCTAGCAGGGTACCTGAAATACAGTCGGCGCTTGAAAAATGGTGAGCGGGGTGGTTAGGGGTGCCAACCCCCATGCGCTCAAAAATCCATGTATTACTTTTGACTCCCCCAAAACTTAACTACAGTTGGCCCTTTGCATCTGCAAATTCAAACTCAGATGGAAAACAGTATTTTCACTCCACGGCTGGGAATCCGTGGGTTTTTGATGTGGGGTCATTGAATCCCAGGATGTGAATCACACAGATAAAAAGGGCTGACTGTATTTCTTGAAAAAAATCTGCTTATGAGTGAACTCCTGCAGTTCAAACCCATGCTGTTCAAAGGTCAACTGGATTAACACATGCAAATAACTGCTTCAAGAATGAATTGGTGGGATCCAGAGCCACGTTTCTCTCCTGCTACCAGCAGAAGAGTAAGAGTAAACAAAGCACAGAAAGGTTGTATATTTACTTTAAAGTCAAGTATAAGTGACTTGTACTCTGTCAGCTATTTTGTATAATCTTATTAATTAATCTGAGTGACTGATAATTGGCTAAAAATATACTTAACCAGTGCTTTTAAAAGAAACAATAAAATTTTACATTAAAGGATCTCGGCAGACATTCCAAAACAAAATATGTCTGTGAAAATATAAATGCTCTACAAGCAAAAGTAATGAATCTAGACACAGACCTTACACCTTTCACAAAAATTAACTCAAATGGACCACAGACCTAAATGTAAAATGCAAAAGTATAAAACTGTTAGAAGACAACATAAGAAAAAAATCTACATGATCTTGGGTATGGCGATGACTTCTTAGGTAACACCGAAGGGGTGATCCATGAAAGAAATAATGAATAAGCTTGACTTCATTAAAATTAAAAAATTCTGCTTTGTTAAAAACAATGAGAAGACAAGTCATGGACTGGGAGAAAATATTTGCAAGAAACAACTGATAAAGAACTATTATTCAAAATATACAAAGAACATTTAAAACATAACAATAAGAAAATGAACAATCTGACTGAAAAGTGGCCAAAAAAAATTAGCAGACATTTCACCAAAGTAGATATGCAGATGGCAAATAGAATGTGAAAAGCTGATCACGTCATAAGTCATTAGGAAAGCAAATAAAACAACGAGATACCACTCCACACCCATTGGAATGGCCCAAATCCAAAACACTGGCAACCAAATGCTGGTGAAGATGTAGCGCACCAGGAACGCTTATTCATTGCTGGTGGAGATATAATATGGTACAGCCACTCTGGAAGGCAGTTTGGTAGTTTCTTACAAAACTAAACATACTCTTACCATATGAAACAGCAATCATGCTCCTTGGTATTTATCCAAAAACAAGTTTACATAAACACCTACATACGGATGTTCATAGCAGCTTTAGTCACAATTGCCAAAATTTGGGAGCAACCAAAAAGTCCTTTAGTAGGTAAATGGATAAACTGTGTTGTACTCAGACAATGGAGTATTATTCAGCACTAAAAAGAAATGAGCTATAAAGCCATAAGGAGACACAGAGGAACCTTAAATGCATATTATACTAAATGAAAGGGGACAATCTGAGAAAGTTACATAGTGTTTGGTTCCAACAATATGACATTCTGAAAAAGGCAAAACTATGGACACAGTAAAAAGATCAGTGGTTGTCAGGATTAGGAAGAGAGGGAGGGATGAATAGTCAGAGCATAGAGAATTTTTGGGGTGATGAAACTATTCTGTATGGTTTTGTAACGGTGGATACATGTCATTATATACTGGGGTGCCAAAGAAATGTATACAAGTGGGCACTTTGGTCAAAGTTGCTCAAGCAGTAGTTCACCGCAATCAGAAGTGTCTGGATGCTGATGGTAACCACTTTGAGCACCTCTTGTAATTTCAGAAGTCAGACGTGACTTGCATTCATCTTTTGTTATTGGTATATATTATTACAATTGTAATAGTTTTTTCCTTTCTTAAAATGTGTATACATTTTTTTGGCACTCTCTGTATTTGTCCAAATCCATAGAACATACAACATCGAGTGAACCCTAATGTATGGACTTGGAGTCACAATGATGTGTAAACGTAGGTTCCTCAATTTTAACAAATGAACTGCTCTTGTGCAGGATGTTAATAGATGGGATGGCTGTGTAGGGCGGGTGGAGGGCAGGGAGAATATGGGAACTCTGTATTTTCTGCTCAATTTTGCTGTGAACCTAAAACTGCACTAAAAAAACAGTCTATTTAAAATTGTTTTCTAAAAACGAAGTCTCCAGATTCATTTAGTTTCACTGGCAAATTCTATGAAATATTTAAAGACGAATTAACACCAATCTTATACTATCTTTTTCCCCCAGAAAATAGAAGAGGAAACAATCCCTACACATTTTATGAGGCCAGCATTACCCTGATATCCCTACTACACAAAAAAACAGCACAAGTGAAAACTGTAGAGCAGTACCCCTCATGAACATAGACACAGATTCCACTGACAAAGTATTAGCAATCTCAATTCTGCAAAAATAAAAAGGAAAATACACCATGACCAGGTGTTTATTATGTGATTGCAAGGCTATTCAAGATTTGAAAATCAATGAGTGTAATTTACTATATTAGCAGTCAAAGATGAAAAACACAAGATCATATCAATTAATGCAGAAAAGTATTTGACAAAATTACACGTTGTTCATGTGAAATACTCTGAGCAAACAAAGTGGAAGGGAACTTCCTCAACATAATAAAAAGCATCTACCTAAAACCTATAGGATAATCTTAGAAGGAGAGTTTTTCAGAACCAAGAATCAATCTTCAGAACCAAGAAGATTACTCAGAGTTGAGGATCTTGAAGAATTACACTGAAATTTATACCAACTTTATTAAAAACAGAAGCAAACAAGACTGTATTTTTAAGAAATTTACAAAGACAAAGCATTTTTTCTAAAAATCTATTCTCTTTCACTAAGCACTGCAAAGTATTTTAATTAAGTCTTGAGATTCTAACAGCCCTAAAAGCAAGTCATAAAAATGATATTTACTTGGAAGTATAAATTGGAATGACATTTTGGGAGGGCCATTTGAAAATATTTAGCAAGAGTCTAACATACATACCCACTGATTAGAAATTCCAGTTTTAGAAATTTATCCTGAGAAAATTAGCAATGACAAAGATACAAGGATGTTCATTACAGTGTTGTATATATAATAATAATAATTTAGAAAACTGGAAGAGCCCAAATATCCAGTAACATGAAGCTGATCAAGTAAAGTGTAGTTCATATAATGGAATATTACATGGCCATAATAAAAAAATATAAAAATTATATAATAAAATAATGTATGACAAGGAAAAGTATTCACTATATATTGCTGATGGAAAAAGCAAGTTATAAAATTGTAGTATTGTAAGTTCTTCTTTCTACTTAAAATATGTATATGCATATAAATATCTGGTGGGGTATATGCATGTATAAATTAATATTTATCGTTGAGTTTTGGATCACAGGTGATTTTTATTTCCTTTCTTGGAGAAGTCTGTATTCTGTTTTTTTCTACAGTAAATATCTTTTCCTTACATAATAGAAATAATTATTATTTACTTGAGGTAATCATGCAGTTGTTAGTGTTTCCCTAATTCTTATAATACTGAATACTGTATATACTATGGGAAAGTGGTGGAGGGGAGAGAGAAAGAGAAGGAGGGATAAAGGCAGACAGACCTTTATATTGTGTATTATTTTATCATGTACATTTGTTATGAAGTTTTGGGTTAATCTTAGCTTTAACAATCTGGAAAGAATTTTTGATGGAACATAGTAGTGAATAGTTAAGCTGCACACGATAACAATATACTCTCATAGATTCAATTTTTCTCCTCTTCTTGGAATGCTGAGTTTGTTGCGTAAGGAGCAGGTGGCTTTCTTTTTTATAAGTCTCTCGACTGCCTTGTCAGACACAGCTCTCTCAAAACTTTTTTGGGAGCTAACCAAGCTTTATCTAAACAAACCCAAAATGGCATATGGACTTCATCCACATGGTCATATGAATCCTTTGGCTGATGACTCCAGCCATGTATCTAATCGGTTTTATAAAATCCATGCTTGAAGAAGGATTCTATAATATATGAGAGTGTAATGTGTGGGGCAAAGGAATGTAGTGGCCAAGAGACCCAAGCTGCTACCCTGAAATCCGGTGCCCACCACTGCCACCAGTATTGGCAGTATATATCTCAACAAAGGGGAGAATCTTAATAATTTTGAGTGAAAAATTTCTATCATGCATTTCAGCTTAGATCTACTAATAACACTTCTTTAAATGCCTTGTTAGACAGTGAAATCTGGAAATAATTATCAAACACCATATATAGTGTTTACAATAGAATCATATTTCTTTTCTTTCTCGTCCCCTCCCATTTTTTTTTTGCATAAAAAATAGAATGCTGCTGAATGGTACCCAAATATCTGTTGTATACCATGCCAATACAGCAGCCTAGCCAAAAATGCGAACAGAACAGTTTGCCAAGTAAAAGAAAACATAACAAATTGGTAATGGTTTCTATCTTGACAGAAAATGAAAATGATCCCTCAATGTGTGGTCACTCATGCGGACACATAAAAATGTCTTAGAAGCAATCATTTTACCTCAGATAACAGACCCTGACAGAGTAGTACAGCACTGGCTGACTTTTACTTCTTAGAAAAGCGGCAACCGTGACCTACAAAACAGTCTGGGAGCCATGTAATTTATGCATAACACACGTGCACATGCCAGGCACTCATAGTATTTGCTATAAATCATTCTGAATACAAGACTTCTTTTCTGAGTGGAATATACTTTATGAGAGATGATCTAAATCACCAGAGACTTGATAAAGCTGAACTGGTTTATTTATGAACAGAAATAGTGTTGCTTATCAGGTTACAAAATTTCAATAGTCTATATCACAATAAAAGAGCATTATATAAGGGCCCCAGATATTATATATGATTCTGTAAGTGCCTTAAACACTAAAGGATTTTATTAGATGTTAGGTAAAACAAATACAAAAAAAAATGTGCAGGTACATAGCATACAGTTCTGACTTGCTGTTTGGGAGACTACAATTGAAAGGCAAAACGAACCCCTTAAAGCCCAGGTAATAGTTCCTTAACATATCTCCCCTTCCTTTACCACTTATTTTTGTTCCCCAGATGGAGAACTGGCCAACGTCATTGACCAGTGATTTTCCCCCCTATCTGGTGAAGTTTTCCCATTAGTTTAACTTTCTAATGAGAATGTTAGAACAATGATTGTATTGTGAAACCGTATCACAAACAAGAATGACACTTTAAAAAAACACTAATTGATACCTGAAGCTAATGAGGAATTCAAAATGAGAAAATACAAGGGGCTAGGAAGAACCTTGGGAAGTTAAATGGTCTTGCCAAGTTGAAAGTAAATTTGAATCCTGTGGGTTATGAATTTCAAATGGAACTTCTGGGTTTAAATTTGTTGGTGACTTTCCTGTTCAATAAAAAAGGACTTAAATGGCTTACAAAAAGGTTAAAAAAACTTATTGGGCATCACACTGCTCTTACAAAACACCCTGTTGATGAGTTAAGTGTAAATGAATCAGAAACACATGGATCATATTTCCTTAAAAAAACGCATATGGATTCAAAAATAAGGGGAAGACGACTTGGCAAAACATTTTTGAGTGTGGTGACTGAACCCAAAACATTTGAAAGATATTTTGAGACATTCAAGGAATCCAAAACAGAACTAAACCTGTCCAGTCACATAAAACCCAGAAAGTCCTATGCAATGTGCATTTATCTCTATGGGTCTATCAATACTCACTGAACCTTCGCTTTTGGCACAGAACTATAGGGGCAGCCAGCTTCTGTCTTTAAGCAAGTTTGAATTTATGTATAAACAAATATACATAAATAATAGAAACAAAGATACATAATAATAGAAACCAGGGTTTCACAAAGAATTTGGCATCATAACCCAGATCGTACAGAACTATATTCAGAGAAATACACAAGTATTTCCAGGGTCCTAGGGTAGGTAGGATTTATTCCATTCAAATCATCACGTCCTCAGCCTTTTTGATTAAAGTTATATATCGTTTCAGAGTCTTACTTGCTCAAATGTTTTGTTAATGAGTGTTTTTATGTCTTTCTTAATGTGTGTCCCAGCACTCCTTCCTCCACCCTCTACATTTGTGACTGTTCAACAAATCTTGCTGACCAGTTTCCTGGAGGATGCGAGTGCTGCACACGGTTTTGAAATAGGGCAGCGATGCTGTTTGGCAGAGAGGAGTGAGGCTGTGATTCGGGTTGGGGTAATGGCACATGTGATAGGTCAGAGGCGCCAGAGGGTGAGTCATGTGTGGGGGGTGACCCACTGGCTTGCTCGTAGCAATGTGCATGAGCCAGGGTGCAGTGGGGGACGGAGGCAGCGAGGTGTGGGGAGGCCTAATATACTACATGTGAAGTCAGCTGGAGGACAGAGGAGTGTGATAAGGGAAAACACAATTCTTAGTCTTTGTTTCTTTCTTTTTGCCAGTATAGGATAAAGTGCTAAGCACAGGACACGCACAAGTCATTAATTCCTTTATTTCTTATCAGTGTCTTAAAAAGCTGAAAAATATCCAAAGATAAAAATAAGTTAACTATGCATGTATTTCTAGGTTCCTGTAGGTCATAAATTTGAAGAGAAACTTAGTAGGATTATGAAATGGATTGCTGAGTTCTAAAGTATTTGTGGGAAAGTGCAGAAATTAATGATTTAGAATCCTTTAAAGCTGTTTTTTAGTTGTTTGATGTGAGTCTTATCTTTTCCACAATATTAGAAAGCTATTTAGGGCTGGGATAGGGTCATATGTGTCTTGTATATTTCCCACTGGCTGGCACAATGCCGGGAACACACTAAGCACCCAATACATGCTTATTGAAGTGAAATGAAGTAAAGGGTGCTGGAGCCCTACAATGGTGGTCGGAGCCTATCTTTTCATGGTTCATATAAAGAAATCATCCTTCACCATCATCTACTTACCATCCTTCATCATCTTCCACTTCTGTTTCAGAAACATTATTTTCAGGAGTATCAGCAATTGCTTGAGTGAGTTTAGATTTAAACTGGTTCAGCAGTGCAAGGGTCTGAAATAAGAGTAAGACTGTTAAATTTTCCGATAAGGATAAGTAGAATTTTAGAAGAGATATTTAAATTTGTTATAAAATATGCTACCAGGATGTAAAACATTTAGATAAATTTTTAACTTTAAAGGAAAATAACAAAATTGCTTTCCAGCTGCAACAGTGACTGATATTCACAAAACTTGACGTTACTTGGTTTGCATTTGCACTGACATTGTACGTCAGAGACACATGACTATTTTCTTATTTGGGGAACATAAATTTGCTTATATAAAAGACACTTAAATTTTAAAATGCATGCTGATTATAAATAGCTAACTTTTCAATGTCCACAAGACAGGGAGGTACTTCATTAAGATATGTGAAATCAAAAACAAAACACTAACCAATAGCATATTTCATTGAACAAATTTACAAAAATGTAAAAATGTTGGGGAAGGTGAAATAAATGAACACATTAACTGTTGGAAGATGGGTACACTGGAGTGATTTAGAAAGCTGCTTACATGTATTAGAAACTTTCAAATGATCATTCCCTTCGCCTCAATAATTCCAATTCTGGGAATACATGTAGAAAAAAAAATCTAAAACACCGAAAATGGCTGATGGGAAAGAAGTGAGCTGTAGCTATAGTCACACAAGTGGAAAAATGGAAACATGTTAAATGTCTATCAATAAGGAACTAGATAAATTTGGTAAAAAGCAATGAATATGCTTTTTAATATGTTATTAAAAATTCTACACATGAAGCATTACACTGTATAGTTAAGTGAAAGAAGTAGTATATAAATATCATGCTCAGTATGTTTTTTAAAAAAGGAAGCATTCCTGTGATTCTTGTTTGGCTCCATGCCCTTTGTAGGTAAGAAGAAACAAGTGCGTACAATTTTGGTAATCACATTGTCTCCTGGCTATATCTTAACAATCTCCTCCAGAATTTGAGCAGAGAACAGAAGTTAGAAAAAAGATTTTTATTCTACAGTTTAAAAAAAGGACATAATTATAAAATGGGATAAAGTACTACCTACATATAAAAATCAAGTATCTAAGATATTGATACATTGAATTCAGTACTAAAATACATTTCAAAAGGAAAAAGTTGTGTGATAATTCAGTATGTGAACAACAGGTATAATAAGGAGTCACAATAAACTGCTAGGTTTCAGAATTTATCTAGCAAATATTATTAAGACCATAGTGCATGGAAAGATTAAGTAGGTTTTGGTGATCTAGAACCTAAGCTCAATAAAGACAGGTGGTGCCAAAATAACTGCAAGACACAAAGGCAGTTACTGCTAGAAAATGATAGTGAAGCGTGCCTTGTATGTTTCTGCAAAATTTAATGCTCACATGAACAACAACTGAAAATACACACATGGCCATAGCTGTTGAAGGAGAAGAGTTTGGGGGAAAAACCTAGACATTCCTATAGAATATCCTCATAGTCATTCTGAGGGCTGCCTGGTGTATTAGGGTTTAGATATTTTACCTGTTTCTAGAGTAGTGGTTGTAGGGCAAAGCTCTTCAAACAATGTTAACAGATAAAGAAGGCATCCCTTGTTTTTAAACCTTACTCATTTAAATAAACATTTTTGCTTACCAATTTTAATTGTATTTGCTTTACAATAGGAAAAAGTTTTACAATATTAGAAAATAAAGAGAAGCAAAACAAAAATATCTATTATTATACCACTCAGAATAACCGTTGTTGACATTTTGGTATATATCCTTCACGGCGTGTTATGTGTGTTTGTGTATAGGTATGTGCTTATATACCTTCGTCTACATTATATAAATACATATCTCCATATGAATATCTCTTTATCTATCTATCTATCTATCTATCTATCTATCTATCTATCTATCTATCTATCTATCTATCTATCTATCATCTATCGCTTAAAAGTAAACTCCATCCATTTATAATGGTGGATTTTTGTACACTTGGAAATTTCTTTTCTGAGAGCATATAGAAAAATGAAAACAACGGAGAGTTCTTAGTGGAATGAAATTTTAAAACTTCCTAGCAATTTACGCTAGCACTGGATCTTTTTCCTTGAGTTGTAAGTGGCAAGGCAGTCTGTTTTTAGAGCCAGTTAATGTGCTACTGGCATTTGCTCAGAGAAGGGGTCTGTGACAAACACAAAAAAATATCCTCTTGGCCTTGCATAGCTTTATTCATTTATTCAAGATTGGGCTTTCTCTAGCTTCATTCTAAAGGCAAGAGAAGACACTAAGCAGAAAAGCAAATATCACAAAAATAATGGTGCACAACATAGGGTGAAGAAGATAGGATCTGCATGGAGGCATTTCTGTTTGGCACTCACAGGGGAATTAGTCTTCTGGCTTTTGCTGAGGGAATGCACGGCCAACCACTTACAGCATGGCTCTCCAGCACAGTGACAGAGAACCTTCCCAGTGTGGAGAAGCTGTTCTGAAGGGGCCCTGCCTTGGGAGGCTTTGTGCATGCACAGATCTACACATAAGACTCTCTCAACTGGCCTCTGTGCTTCCATCCTGCCCTGGGTCCAGTCTGTTTTTCATACTGCAGCCAGGTGGGAGGGATCTTCCCAAACCGCAAATGAAATCATAGCACTTCCTTCCTTTGATGGCTGCCCATTGCCCATAGAGAAAAATCTTAACTTATTAAATACCTTGCATGAGATGGCTTCTGCTTACCTCTCCAGCTTCATCTCTCTCTCTCATTTATTCTCCAGTCACACTTAAGATCTTTTAGTTCTTTGCAGAGATCAAAGACTTCTCATATACTGTTCCTTTTGTCTAGCCACATGTGTCCTATTCAACCTTCAAAGCTCAGCTGACAAATCGTTTTCTCATTACAGCCTTCCCAGATTCTTAGGACATCATAGTTCCCTGTACCTAACCTGTCATAATGCTCATCCTCTTTTATTGGTATTCCTGTACTTGTTTAACTGGCTCTTTTTCCTGATAGCTCAGAGAGAGGACAGATGTAGTTACCTTGTTCACCACCAAATACAGTAATTCGTACATGGTAGCTTACTTTCTTAATAATTATTTGCTGGGAGGGGAAAAAGAGGGATGCACGAATAAGAGTGATCCTTACTATCTTTGTTAGTATAGTCACTACAGTTGCTTTTCAAAGGACTTTGTGATTCCAAGAAAACAAGTTAATCATGTACTTTGGCTTAATTTTCTTTGGGGCTCCATTTCTTCTGAAAACCGTACAAATTAGTTCTTTGTAATTATAATTTCCTATACCTGACTTCTTGTTGAACTTTCCCTATGATTATCTTCATGCTGAGTACTGATGCATGATCCTTCCTTATTAGTAATTAGGTGTCATTTGTAATATTAGATTAATTTATCCAAATATGGGTGGGCTTATAAACTTTTTTTATTTTGCCTATTTCATTCATATGTCTAAAATGGCATGTTCTCACATACACACGGCAGCACCAAAATTAAAAGATTTTGGTCTGCCCTCCTAGCTCTTCAACATGAAGGGCTGCTGGGTTGCTAAGATTTATTTTATTGGTGCCGAGTGCTGCGTGTTGTGTATGACTGACTCCCAAACTGTTGAGCTAGCTTCCTATCCCTTGATTCTTGATTTCTGACAATCTTCTTAAATTACTACTTAAAGGTACAGGAATTACTTGCAATAAGCAGAATTTTGTAATATTATTCACAGTAGATGTCAACTAGTGAACCAAATGCTTTATTTACAGGCAATGTACAGTTTCAAGTGGAGCTGGCCAGTCAGTATGTGAGATGCTGGGCCAGAAGAGACCCCTTCATCATTTATAATCACCACTTCTCTATTTCATAATATTTACTTAGGCAAAGGATCTACCCGAGTATCTGATAATATGTGGCTTTACAAGGTTCCTGTGCTTGATATGGGAGTAAAAGGTTGAAACCTGCAAGTTTTAGGTTTTTTATCTATATGTCTGAAAAGAACTCTATCATTTGGACCTTTTCATGAGTGGCAACACTCCTGCCATCTCACTCCATATAAATACATCCCTTTTCATTTTTAAGAAGCAGCGCTTCCCCTGATATATAATCAAATCTGGCTCCATTAACAACACTTGAAGACAATTAAAAGGCAATGAATTACGTATGGATTTTTGCTTGTGAAATTACCTGTTCTTCCCGGGATGTTCCCTTCTGTGATTGTTGCTTCTTCAAAGTTTCATACTTTTGCTTTTCTCTCCTGTATTCTGCAATAGCACCATCTAGAGCAGTCTCTTCCTCTGAAGAATAACAGAATATTCTTAGAATAAATAGTAAAAAGGCTGTACATTCATATTTATATCTATGCTCATATCTCTGAAGAGGAGGTCAGAACCTGGGATTGGTTTTCCTCCATTTAATTAAAAAATCAAACCAATAAACTCCACCATTCCACAACTATTTCCTAGATCAGAAAGTGACTGATGTTAATTTATCACCCAATTTTATAAACATCTGTGTTATATACTGTATGATTATAGTTATTCTTGCTTGTACTTATGTAACTACAAATCACCTATCTCACTTTTACAATTAAGATTTTCCTAAAATTCAGCAATACCATTTTATATTATTGCCTTGCCTTATAAAATATAATCTTTCAATATTGGTTGATTTTTCAATTACTTGCCACTTTCGTTCCCCAGTTAAAACAATAATAATAACAACAAACAACTTCCATTTGATGGCATCATAAAATATAAATATATCTAAAAAATAAGTCAGGACAGTTACCAGAAGCAGACAAAAATAATTTTCACTAACCTACAAATTAGAAAACAAATGCATGGATTTGATCCTACAATAATTCCACATGAAGATTAATTAACATCTCGGTTCATAGAGTACAGTTTTGCCCCCCGCAAAACAAGTACTTGTACTAACATTTTACAATAACTTACATGCATACGTATTAATGAAAATCTGTGACTTAAAAAAAACACAACCTAACTCTTCTCATCTTTGGCTGGCAAACAAAAATGAGCTACATGTAACCAAGAATACCAGTAATCGTTCTGTTCAAGCCTGGGTTTGTTGCTTGCCTCTTTGTTACCTAGTTTAAAGAATATTGTTAATGTGCACTGTATTAACAACCAGCCATTTTGTTCAAGAGCTTTTCTAGTTAATAAAATTTTGAACTATGAAACAAGTAGTCTTTTCACGGTTACCTAATATCATAATTTTTATATCGATCAAAGGGTACAAAGGTTTAATTATGTGGGATAGACAAGTTCAGGAGATCTAATGTATATAGCATGATGTGTACACACACAAACACAAATGCAAATAAATTGTAATTATTTGAGATGATAAATATATTAATTAGCCTGATTATGGTAATCATTTCACAATGCCTTCTCTAGTTCTTAGTTTCCTGATATTTTTATTGCCTACTTTAAAGATATCTTTCCTCTCCTGCTGTTTTAATTTCTAGCCCAAATGAACAGGCAAACAGCTTTAGAACAGCTGTGAGGTTGGCTGGTCTTTTATTACATACATTTGTGATACCAGGATTAAGCCTTCTAAGGTTCCATCTGGACTGCATGGAAATCGTAACCCAAACACTTTAACATGGGACACATAGCCAAAAACAATGACATCTGCTGCACAAACCCAACTGTGTGAAAAATCTTGTCAACTCTATTTCCTAATGAGCATATCATATTAGCATACTTCTATTTATAGTGTGATCAACTATAAATGAGCACAGTGTATTCATTTTCATGTTTTTATTTCTCAGCAACACATGCTGAGCTGATTTCCTTAGCTCCATGTTTCAGTTTGCGAATTCTCTGTTTAGTTGTATCTAAGAAGTTTTTGAGATATAAACCGAGTCATTGATTTTAATAATTCTTTGGTTCTTTTTCAAATTCACCCACTTTTTTTTGATAGCCTTAGTTTTATCTATGATTTTTTTATTCCTTTAAAAATCTACTTAAAACATACTTGTAGTCTCTTTCAGATTGTTCTTCGGGATCCTTTTGTTATGTCTTCTGACTCTCTCCCCAGAGTGGTCATTTCTCTGTGTGTTTTCTAATGGGTAATTGTGCGTTTATCTTCAGCCATAGGAATCCTACGCACCCAGGACTGTGTAAGAATTTCTAGAGAACTTTCGCATTTGTTTCCACCAGGCCATTAAGTGGCCCCATTGGTTCAGAGCCATTTATTTTCCAAGTTAATTTCTTATGTTAGGATTCCTGTACCATATAGGTAGTTTACATTAAGGCTTTATAGCCATGCCTGGTAGAGGTTTAGAGTTTTGATTTTGATTTTTTATGACAGACCTTTTTTCCCCCTCCCACACATAGCTCTGAAAAATGACAAGCTTCTTTGTGGCCTTCCTGACCAGGTGAACAGTTTTTTTAGTTTCCACCTCTCTTGACCCAAGGCCACATCTCTATACAAGTGTGAGATTGAAAGCTCAGCTTCTTGCTATTAGAGCCTACATCTGGTTCCAATATCCCCCTGGGCAACTATAGTGTCAGCTTGCTCACTTAATGCTCTGGTTATGCTTCCTCTTTGATTCTGGTACCTAGGAATTTTCTCTTTTCTCTTCTCTTCTCTTTCAATCTCTCTTTCTCTCTCTTTGTCTCTTTTTCTCTCTCTCCCCCTCCCGCTTAGCTAAGTATTTAAATTGGGCTGTACTGTATTTTATCCAGTATTTCTATATATTTGTAGGAGAAGGAAGTTATGTGTTAACTCAGTCCATGTTGCCAGAACAGAAAGCAGTACGTTCATTTCTTATGTGCTTGAATCCCCCTGAATAAACAAAAATTGAATACGCGACATAAAACTGATTACTAAAATACACAAGGAGTTTGAAAATTTCAGTTTCTCTAAGTACAAAATGCTCTGTATTCTTTTATTCTTCTTATAAATCTCAATATACACTGGATGATAATTCATAAATAATGCAATATGATGACTATTTGACGTTAACTGAAATTTCTATAAAACATATGCTGAATAAATACGAATGAAAAATGGGGGGAAAAAGCATTTACGAAGGACCTACTATATGTTAAGCACCATGCTAAACTAAGGTGCTTTGATTATCCGTGAAGAAAGTATTTACCTATCTTGAGGGAACAGGATTGGACCACAATCAGAATATAGTAACATGGATTTGAGCCCAGGTCTGTGTGATACCAAAGGCCGACACTATGCCCTACTGTCTTCAATGAAAACTTCAAGTCAGAAAATAAAATTTAGTAACTGTCCCCCATATACCTGGCACTCTGAAAAATGCCATGCAAGATATCTAAAACATACATGATACAGACTTTTTGCTCTAGAAAGTAATCAAAAGGGTAAAATTAATATACATCTGTGAAAATAGTTAAGAAATCACCCGTTGATTATAAATGTTGAACTGCTGATTCTTGGATAGAACACCAGCCTTCTAAAGGGCTTAAAGCTTCCCTATCTTTCAGTGTTAGAAAATTTTTTAAAAAATAGCTTTTTTTGAGATAAAATCAGGTAATCTATACGAAAGGGCTTGGTGAAAGGAATGTCCAACACCACTATAACCATCAGTTTACTACTAGAGCATCCGTTTACTAGAGCACCAGCGCCAGAAGTTACCTTGAGGATTTTCTAATCTAACTTCTCAGTTTATAGGTGAGGCAACCAAGGTCCAGGTAAGTGAGGTTACTTAGCAAGCATCCACTGTGGATTAGAAGCAGAGCCTCGGCTAAAACTGGTGTTCTGACTTTTAGTTTAGGTGACAATCTGCAGTAAGACTGAATATTAAGTACTGTACTTTTGTCCCCACAGGCCATAAAGAATGCCTCTAACCTTTCCCCTAAGAGCTAGTCAGAAACTTAATCCTTGCTTCATTGATCCTTTTCATTATGAAACCTTTTTGTTCTGAGAATAAAGGGGTGAAGACTATCAATTATTGGTTACTTAGCTTATGAACCCATGGTACCCATCTACAAATTTCATTTAATAGATAAAAGGCTTATATCCTCTGCTGTCTCGGGACCAGAACTCAAGGAGTTAACATATCCAAGTAGCTACACATTCATTCATTTAAAAAAAAAAAAAAGCATATCGAGTGATTATTATATGTCAGAAACTGTAAGCCTGCTTATAAATGATTTGTTAAAAATCTGGATCCACTACTCCAAGGAAATTTTTGAAAAATTCCCATAATAAATGAAAACTTTTATATAAAGGTGATATGTTACCGATAATGAACAGAATTTGTAAAGGGACAGATTTTAATGGATATAGACAACTATCAGCGCTACTGAAATCTCATCATACATTCTGAAAGCTACAAAGTATGTTTTTATCAAACTTTATATATACCAGACCTTAAATTAATTCTAGGAAAAGTACCAGACTTGAAAATAGCTAACACGATAGCTAACATTTCAAGTACTCACTACGTGCCAGAAACTAGTACCTGAATTACTTGTTTAATCCTTATAACCAACAACCCTATGAGGAAGGCATATTATTAGTCCCAGTTTGCCAATAATGAAACGAATGCAATAGAGGTTAAATCACTTATCTCAGAGATTATAAACATTGGAATATAAACCCATGCAGTCTGGTTTTAAAGTACAACCTCTTAACCAGATTGTTTTTTTTTCTTCTTCAAGTCTGAGATACAAGAAAACTTAGAAGAAAATATTCAACTTTGACATAAAAAGGCATCGGGTCACCAACTGGTGTGGTGATGAAATAAAATCCTGTCAAAAAAAGGTCCTAAATTCCTCTCAAACTATAACAAATGGGAAGTACAGAATCCTTTATGGCTTTTTCTTGATTCTCCTTCAGTAATCATATTTTTCCCTCATGTGAACCTTTAAACACTTTGTAGCTCCTAACCACACTACATCATAACTGCCTCTTTGTCTGTACTGCCCCCTAGGCTATAAGCTCACATAGCAGAGACGATGCCCTGTTTGTGGCCTAGCATTATGCCTTCTATGCAGTATGTACTCAATAAGTAGTAGCTGAATGGACTAACGAACAGACTGATCATATTTAGGTCTTGGATTACAACAGTGTCCATAGTGGCTTCTTGCTCTTGCTAGATGGAGCAGCTCCTGGAGGGGTTTGGAGCATACAAATACTTTTTCAATAGATAATTGCCTATTAAGTTGAGTTGTAAGGAATTAAGTAATTTCTGATACTTTTTAAAGAGGTGAGAAGAGTAGAAGTCAACTTTAAGGCAGTTACCCCTGATAAAAGCCTCTGAGCACTGAGCTTCTGGGTAGAATCCCTGCAAGAGTAGCAGCTATTCACTGAGGCTTTGCCTCTCCTTGAGGAGCTACTGGGGATACACTACATATCCTCCCCCCAAGTCAGAAGGCCTGTTTTTTGGTTTGTTGTAAAAAAAAAAAAAAATCCTTTATGGAAATGATATCAATGGGAATATTCTATGACATTAAAATGAGGGCCTACATGTAATATATTCTTTATGATCATTTTTTTGGAATTATAATCCATAATATTTATTGAGTGACTATAGGTTGAATCGGTACTAATTTTATTTTAAAGGTAATCGAAAATTGTTCAGATGGTATCTTTAAAAAGTGAAGAAGAAGAAAACTGGTCTCCCTATCCAATGAAAGAACCAAAGAAAAACTTATTCACAATAAAGAAATTATTTAATGGAGGTGTCTAGATGCACACTTACAAAGACTATGCAGAAATTTAGTCAAAGATTGGGCTAAAAATATTTTTTTTCTGTACGATGAACTAAAATAAGAAGTCTACAACTTACTCATTTTATTAAGCAATTTTAATTCTCAGCGTATTTTTTATTCTACAAATTGAACAATGCTGGCTCCATCTGGTGGTCAAAATAAGCCCCTGGAGTTTCATGAAAATTGGTCAAATGTGGTTAAGTGATTTAGGGACTAGTGGGAAGTATGTCTGAACATTGAACACTGAATGTTGGCATATACTTCAACATTGACATTGATTAAATGGAATTCAGTCTACATTTACATGGAGTTTATTTCTCTTTCTCTGTTGTTCATCCTAGATTCACTGCTTCATGTTATTTTGGGTCTTAAAATAATTCTCAAAATGAAGTAACAGAATATTTTCCTCTGTCTTTTACTAGTAACAGATTTAAAAAATGTGAAGGTAACAAATTATAATACAATTATACTTATTCAAATTTTCAAGTTGTATTCCGTTTTGGAATTTAAACTATAAAAATACTCATTGGATTTTTAGCTGTATTTTCCATTAGACAGTTCCAGATAGGGTAGCTTGTCACTCTATGAAAGTTCATATCTAGGGGTTCTCTACACTTATATTCTAATGACAGCTTAATCTTAATTTTAAAATTCAGTTTAAAAGGAGTATGTCCAGATTCACAAGACAAAATATTAGTTCTAAGAAGTTCTTAGGCAGCAATGACTTGTTCATTTTATAGATGAAAAATCTAAGGTTCAGAGAGGTTAAATAATTGTGCTAAGCTGGGAATTGAAAAAAAAAAAACAACAACCAGATTTTCTGACAACCCAATATTGTTTCCTCTCTATACAGTACTATATGTCTTTTCTCATTGTAGTGCATAACTACTGTTGGTATATTTCATTACAATCTAATAATCACTTTGCAATTATACACATTTATGGTACCGTGTGACCACTTAGGAAATGGCATGAATCCTCAAAATAGATTTAATTCTCTAATTAGTTTTCTTAATTTTTACTTTTGTATTTTCCCTTAAGATATTAGAAATTTTTAAAAACTTGTTTTTAAAGCCCCACTATTATCCAAATACAAAATTTGATCTTGCTTTTTTCCAGAGCATTGTTCTGTTGAGTTTATAATTCAGATAGCAGTCATGTTGGTAATATTGTACAGTCATAATAGCACATAAATTAGTTTAAAAATGGCACACAACGTATTATATTAAAAACCAATTCAAACGAATTTAAATAAACTTGTCTAATAGAGAACTTACATCAGTAAAGACAACTTCTGAACACTAAACATTAAATCCATTTAAATTGGGCTTGTCTTATCTTTTACTAATAAATTATATAGATTCTATCTGATAAGCTTTTTAGCAGTTGTTTCTCCATTCATCTTAATAATGATCATAAAAACCAATTACAATACATGAATGATTACTGACAATTACTGAGGTACAGGATGGCTTTTCTTCTGTCAGCTGACAGCTTTCCACCTGTGAGCTGCAGTGTGTTGCTCCCGTTTGAATTTACCTCGTTCTCCCTCACACGGACCTCGGGACTAGCACAAAGGTTGATTGATGTTGCCTTCAGGTCCCTCAACAGAGCACACTTTGTACTTCTCCAGGTGGTGTGACCCACAATTCTTGTAGTTTGATGGCCACCTTGACAACACCCCTATGTTGCCCTGTCATTCTGGATGTGGCAACTACAAATTATATATACGCTGTCTTGTAGCAATAAGAAAAGAATTATAAAAGTCTTCAAGATTAAAAAGACTTCACAAAACCAATAAGCGAGACTATGAAAGAACGAATGCTGCCTAAAATTTCCTGTGACTGTGATCACCCTAGCAAATTAAACACTGCAGAAGACCTGCATTTCTAACTGTACTAAGGTAGGTTCTATTGTTTTGTAGTAAACTCATGATGTATTTTTCTCCAAATAGTTATAAAGGTTTACCAACTGGTTCAAAATAGTCCTTAAATACTTGCATGCGAGGTATGGCAGACTATCCTTTACATCCCCTAAATGGCTGAGGAAACTGAAGCAATACAGTGGCTTCTAAAATATAAGTATGACCACTACTACCGGCACCATCACCATTTTTCAGGACCTAGCACATCTGAGATGTAATTCTAAGAACTCTGCATGCTTTCTCACTTAATACTGTAACAACAGAAGGGGTATTACTATCTCTATGTTATGCATGAGGAAACAGAGGTTCAGAGAGGTTAAGTATCTTGCCGAAGGTTATATGGGTTATAAATGATAAGAGCAAGGATTCGAAATCAAGCTGTCAGACTTCAAAGCCCATGCGTTTTAAAAATTCCATTGTAATGCAAACAGTCATGGGGGAATAGGGACCCTGTTAGGTATGGGAGTGAGGAAAACGAAGACAGCTCCAGTGTTAAGTAGCTTATAGGCTGGAAAAGAGGTAAGATGTACTCTCTAACTGTGTGGTGGCACAAATGATGTAAGAGAGGTCCGGATGAAATCCATGCAGAAGAGGGAGAGGAACAGCTGGGGAGAGGCTGTGAAGAAGAAAGAAGACAAAGCCATAGCAGGTAGGAGGGACAGTCAAAAGCAAAGCATGAAGGCAACACAGTGCAGGATGCTCACGAGGAAGAGGAAAAACATTTTTGGAAAATGAGGAATGGGTGAATAAGACGGGGGATAAGGAGAATAAGATAAAAATCTGATCATGAAAGTCTCTAAGTGCCAGATCAAGGAATTTTAACTTTATTTTGGTAAGCAATGAGCAGCCATGATTTATATCTTTCAGGTCTAAACTGCAAGGAAATCATTCACAATGTTTGTGAACCTTTTATAAAACTAAATGAGGTGTGCTGAACCACCCTAGATTGTTACGTTGTTTGAACTCATTTCTAAGAATTTTTTAAAAAGGGTATTTTCTTATGGTACTGGCTTGAGTTAGTAGATAAAATGGGGGGGCAAAGTTCCAAGTTTCCTGATGCCCATACTTCTTTCAATCAATGAAAACAATGCATTCCTCAGTAGTTCAGTGAACAAGAGAACAAAGGCGGTAAGAGGGTAGAGAGGCAAAGAGGGAGTCTGACTCCCAAAAATCTTGTTGAGATTTCCACCAATTACTTTTGGAAGAAACTTTGAGAAATATCCTGGTAAAATTATTTTTCCACATCTATCAGAACATTCTAATTTAAATGTGAAAATATGTGCAATTATTTGAAGGCACCATGCCCAGTTGTTTCTGGCTGTTTACCGTCTCAGAATTTTTTACCTGCCTAGAACATGTTCTCTACTACAGGTACACAAATTCTGATTCTGACTTCACCCCTCTTCCCCAACCCCCATCTTTAATGATATCTCTAGCAAGCTAAATTTTGAGATGATGTGAGGATAGGAAAAAGGTCACCAAACCACGCTTCCTCTGAAGTTGATCTGTGTCCAAATGTGCTTTCTGGAAAATGGGGGTGGAGGGTGAGTTGGATGGGGGTCACCTTGCTCAATCTTAGTGGTATTGCTGTGAATTGTAGGCCAGCCCTCAGTCTGCTGATTCTGGCTTCCAGTTAACAGGTCATATTGCTTGTGGCTTATTTTATTTTATTTTTTAAGGAAACAATGGTTTGCAGTTTTATAGTGGAAAGAATATTGGACAGAAGAGAGGACTCCTTAAATCGACTGTTTAAGTTAGCATGAGTACTAAATATCTTTAATGCTTTGGTTTCTTCATTTGCAAAATGGAAACTATAATACTTGTTTAATCTACTTCTCAGGGCTGTTACAGAAACAAATGTAATGAGGCATGTTACAGGACTTTGTAAACTGTTCATGTTATATAAATAAAAGGTATTATTATCTGGCAGTGAATACATGGCACTGTATTTTGTCTACAAGCTACTTTATTAGTTATGGTTGCCTTCAAATGATCAAATCTCATTTGAAGAAGCAAGGAGTAGATACACTATTTTTCATTTTATTAACATACTTGTTTGAATAAAAAATATTTCTATATATTAAACCAAAATTTCAAAGCACCAATAAAACTTATAATGGAATGTGGAAAATGCTTTTGTGACGTGAATTATCAAAGTTTAATTTGTATTTCTATACATTTGGATATTCAAATGTAGCAATCTTATGCCGTTTACCTATAATTCTGAATTTGCTTAAGAATAAGCAGTATCTGCTGGTACATTGAGAGGATGGAAAATGCTTTGCTATTGCCGTCTTACACTACAGCTAATACTTGTACAAATAGTGCTTTTATGTGCCAGTCAGTATCCCAAGTGCCTATACGATAATCACTCTTTAAATAAAGTAGGGTAGTTGCTGCCACTAAAAAGATCAGGGCATTACACTTGGAAACCTATCTTTTCGGAAAACAGCTGAAAACTGGAAAAAATATGTGAGGAGTGACTGTGAGTGAGCTCTGATTGACCAGGGCACCAAAGTTGGACCCAAGAATGTGAGTTCCTTGAGGCAGGGACTTTTCCGATTTATTTGCCATTTGATGTCCAGAGTCTAGAACAGTACCTACACATTTTCAAGCATTCAATAAATATTATTTGAATGAATTAATTTTCTTTTTTTCTTTCTTTTTTTAAAAAAAACAAAACAAAAAAAACCGTAAGTGATTTTTCAGGGGAAAAAGGATCCTTAGTGAAAGGAATTGAAAGAGAATAGGGAGACAGTCGGGACAAAGCAGAGTAGGCTGCATAACTGGCTTTCCTTGTCCCGAATCTCGAAGAGCTGTAACCATCAGGTACCAGGCTTAATGTCTCTGAACATTTTTTATGTGGTATACAGCCAAACATGATCAGGAAACAATAGAAATATAATACTCATCAAGGTGATTTGTCAACTAAAGTTAGAGTCTCTGAACTCTATGTTACAAAAATACATTTGCTAGGGAAAAGAAAAAAATAATTATTTTTTTTAAGTGCCTTAGTTTTGAAATGGCATTAATTAAACCTTTAATGAAGAGGGATTATTTTGGTTTATTTGTCTGATTAATTTCATAAACTGAAATTGTTACTAAAGCAATCTTACACTTTTTCTTGCTGAGGTGGAAAATTTCTCACCCTCTTATTGTGGATTAGAACATAATTACAGACACATTCTCACTGATTAATTTTTGAAAAATCTTTGGCTTAGTCACAAAACAAAGTCAACACATTGAATGGATCGAGTTCAATATTTCGAATTAGCAACTTCACATTCTATTCCCAGCTCCGTCACTTGCTGGAGTAAAGGCGTAAGTCCACCCCACAAATGCTCTGTCTCTATTTTCTTACATGGTAAACTCAGCACTAATTATTATTGCCTTAAAGGTATGTAATGTAGTTAATTAATCAGTGTGATACACTGTTAAAAATACCCAGAATAATAAGAGTATGAAGAAGAGAAAAATAAGCAAGTCAATATTGGGAAATATTTCTGAGAAACTTACTGGATTCTATCCCAATAGTCTGCCCACCGTCTTCACCAGATACAACAGACTAGCAAAGTCTTTGACTGTGGTAAATACTACAACCATCGACTCTTCAACTACAACCCAATTGGCAAGAATAAACATAATCATTCTTCTATATATACACCTCATATGGCAACTCAACCTGTATGGAATAAACCCAAGGGACTTCTCCATGGGTTTTGTAGAAGGAAAAGTACAGAGGACTTATCTTTGATGTTGTTTTTCTATAGCAGACTCAGCCAGTCTCCTTAAGTCACAGGAAATAAATGCAGCTTATAAAAAGGAAATCAATGCAGCTATTTCCTGATTGGGATTACATGAAAGAAGCCCAAACTGTAAGGTTGCTTCTAGAGAGAAAATATAGTAATATAGTATCTAATAAACACTGTCAAATAGTAATAATAAAACTATAGACTTGAGGGAGAGGGTAAAAATGACTGCATGAAAAATTCCACCCTTTTCCACTCTGTGTTCCAAACACACAACTTGCAAGGTAAGAAAAGGTATCATGATTTCACTTATCTCCATGCATTTGCACGCATTGTATCCTCTGTCCAGAACACCTTTATTCAACTAATTTACTCACCTGAACCAGTAGCCTCAAAAATCTGTAAAAGTGAGAGGTGTCTAGTGTATAAAATGACCCACTGAGAGGTGAAAACAAAATGCTAGAATTCTGTTTACATTTTGTTGTATGTTTGAAACTATTATTATTTATTTTTGGTGTATATATGTTATATATAATACATAATACATATGAGTTACACATTTAAAAAAAACATATCTTAGAATATTCACTTTATTTTATAACCCAAATGTCCATCAACTGACAAACAGATGAACAAAATGTGGTCTAGCCATAAAATATTATTTAATTATAAAGAGGTGTGAAGTACTTGATGTATCCTACAACAGAGATGAACCTTAAAAACATTATGCCAAGTGAAAGAAGTCAGTCACAAAAGGCCACATATTATATGATTCCATTTATGTGAAATATCCAGAACAGAGAAATCTATAGAGACAGAAGATATATCAGTGATTGCCTAGGGCTGGAGGCGAGGAGGCTGACACTTTACAGCAGATAGTAAAGGCAGGGTTTCTTTTTGAGATGATGAAACTTCTAAACTTGACTGAGGTGATGGCTGAAGATGTCCATGAATATGGTAAAAACCACTGAACTCCACACTTTAAATGGCTGAACTATATGGTATATGAACTATACCTCAGCAAACTGTTTAAAATAAAATAAAAAAAACAAAAAACTTTATTCTACTGGTGTACTAAAACATTTTTTTGAAGACTACCCATTTCAATAACTGATAATTCTGCTTGGGTGAATGTATCTAGAAAGATATGTTGCCGTCTAGATTTCATTGTCTTTCCTTTGCTCCTCTAAATCTTCATGAGAATATGTACCATGCTGTATTAATATCTGGTAGTTTGTTACTTTTACCTGCTAAACTACAAACCTCATAGTCTCACCCCACACTATGAATTAAAATAATTTGCAGGTGGCTTAAGCAATTAAAAGTAAAAGTACAATAATAAAAGAACTAGAGGAAGATAGGGATTAATGTTTAAACCATCTTGACCAGAGTCCTGGGAAGCTTCAAAAAGTACTGACACCTGGACCTCACCTTGTGAGCTTTCAAATTTCCAAGTGATTCTAACGTGCAGAAAAGTTTGAGAACCATTGGTCTTGTGATGAAGGAGAGATCAAGAAAGGCATCTTAGAGAAATGATCTTAAATAATGACTTGAATATGGCGGCAAGATTCATTACATATGGAAGGCATTGCAGGAAGAGGGAGCTGTGACAGTGAAGGCTGAGATAGGAAATAGATGGTATGTAGAAAAATGCAGGCTGCACGGCACATAGGATCCACTGTGAGAGATGAGACTACTATGGCAGGCCAGGTCGAGGCCATCTAGGGCCTTCTAAGGCACGCAAAGGATTTTATCCTGGAGGAAATGAGACGCCATTAAAGAATTTTATGAAGGGGATTGACACATGATCAAGTTTGTGTTTAAGGAAAGCCACACACAGAATGTATTGGCAGGATCTGAGAGTAGCAACAGAGATCTGCTGGCAGCCTGTTAGCAGGTTGTTAAAATAACCCAACAGAAAACACATACACACACAGACACACACACACACACAAAACTGTGGTTAAAATGGTTGTGGTAGGGCATAAGGTACAAACTAGAAACTTGTAGGAAAGGCGTGGAGTTTGCAAGAGAAATGTTCAAAGAACAGATTTGTTTTAAGGATACTGTAGTACTTAGAGATCTGAATCTAATGCCATTCATTCAGAAAAATATGAGAACACTAATCCTGTGCTGACACATGATAAATGATGTTTTTCTCTAAAAATACCTCTAGGTACCTAGACAATAAAAGTTTCCAAAATAATTATCCCCGAGGTCTTGGATTTCACATTCATTTTAAGAAATCTTAAGAAAATTTTCATTTCCTAAGTAAAATAATACATTTCCTTGAGGTTGTAATTTCCACATTTACCAAGGTTCTTAAAAGAAAACTCAAATCTGAAAAAAAAAAAAATCCCCTAAACACCAACTAAGTAAAATTAAAGCTGTCTTGTACAGTACCATAAGCTCTCAAGTGAGATTTCAAAAGTCTTCCCAAACAGTAGGGCCTTGCACACATTAAAGTTAGTGGTTGTCAAAGTGAAACTGTTGTCTGATCCTATTTCATCAAAAGTACGATCCTATTTCAATAAAAAATTCATGATTTCTTCCCTATATAGGTTATTTCCTCTATGGAATCGAGGTTCTATAAACTACTGAATTATTGAACTCATTACAGAAATGAAACAGGGTAGTAGTTTTCACTGCTCTGAATCTCATGAAGTCTTATAGTTCATCTGCACACTAAATTTAGCACTTGACATACTAATAATTAATACCATTTAACTGTGACTATTGGTTATTAATACTACTTGACTATTAAATATAAAATATGTTTCATGTGAATAGTCTCGTTCTACCCAGTGGAGGCTATTTTAGAACAAGGGGGAAGAATTCTGTGGGTTTTTTCTGGGCTTAGCACAGTGTTATTAGACATTTATTCTAACCCAATGGTTTTTGAACTCTTTGGATCAAGACCTACTGTAGGAAATCTACATTTTCATCTGAAGTCTACACACATACATGTTTGGTACATAGCTAATGTGTAAAATTTTATATATAAGGTTGAACCATGTAAAATTACTGACATTGTATTATTTTATCTACAAAATAATAATTTCATATTGTTCAACAAAATAGAATGAAAAAAATTCAAAATTTCATACACTATTTACCCTTACTACATGTGATACACTCCAATGTTCTCGTCTATGCCATTCCATTAAATAAAAAACGTTGATTAATATGTAATACTGATTTTGTGATCCACCAGTGAATTACTGGCTACAATTTGAAAAACCCCACCCTAACCTCTAACCTATATGCTAAGTGTACCTCTAGCACCAGCCTTCACCTAGCAGGATGAAAGGATTCTGAAAGACTCACAAGCAGCCCAGCGCAGCGGGGTAAAGATGTAATAAGAAATACAGATGATGAAACTGCCTAGAAAAATAATCTCTACACTTAGCAGAAGTGGCAAGGATCATACTAAACGGCGGGAATTCAGAGATTGGAGATTCTGATTAAATCTTTTCTGATTTGACAGCTACACTGATCACATAATGGAATGTGATTCACATGGCTGACTAGTGATGCTCAGAATGAGGGTTAGTCCTTGGAGCACAGTGACAGGTTTTATAAGGCTCTCTCCAAAGCCCTTCCTGAATCCACTGTGTAAAAGTTTACATGTATGCCAGATTTCTCTGCATAAAGAGGGGAAGCCCATTGGGAATATTTCTGACACTTCTTTTCTTGCTTTCTAGAAGATCATCTTTATGCGAAGTGAACTGTATAACACTTCCATGCCGTATATCATTTTCTAAAAGTGAAGCTTATCCAGTTCTGTTAATAACTAGTGAAACGGTACAGATGATACCAGATTGCAGACGTACTGCTTATATTCTGATTAGGCTTTTAGCTGATTAAAAATGATGTTTATATAAAGATCTTGTACAGGTGTTTAATTATTAACCATTTTGTCAGTAAAACACAGAAAACATGATCTCTTATCCAAATGACTTAACTATGAGCAGGCAGATAGATGCTGATACAGGCATGGGCAAGTGGCACTGTCAGCACTCAGGTGCAGCTAAAGGAGACTAGACTTCAAGCTCGAGCGCAGGAATCCACACAGGCTGACATGGGAGCAGGCAGAATGCTGTTAGCCTGCTCACTGCAGCTCAAATCGTGTGCATGCATACCACCCCCTCTCATCCTTCATGTTACCAACAGCTTTATCTGATGGAACAGTGTTGACAGAACTTGAACTGGTGCCAGCCCTACTGATGAGGAACAAGGTGGAACAGTTGCTGGCTGGAGGGAATGTTTCCTTTTTAGGAAGCAGCAGTAAGATGATATATGAAAACATGGTTGGAATGGACTGTCGCAGGTTGCTGATATAAGAAATATTTTTAGTTTTTAGAAAACAATGGATCAAAGACAGTCAAATAAGTGGCCAATGTATACAAGAAGGCACTCAAACACTGAGATGAAAAGTATAAAGTAAATAATAACTGGCCACATAGATAAGCATACTAGCAACCGAATTGAGTTCTAGTCGATGCGGGATTATGTTTGGTCCTTTTACATCAGCAGATTAAGCATGAGAAGAATAGTAACGATAAGAATAAGTCCTAGTCAGCTGAGAGGCCTGACTACTTACCATGCCAACCAAAAACTACCGACAACCTATGATGCCAATATAAAAATGAGATGGAAAAGAAATTCCTTGCCTAATTGCAGGAAAGAAGTAAAACTTGAGGCAGTTAAAATTTTATAACTGTAAAAGCTTACAAGAGCAAATGGTAACAGTAGTTTCATTAACAAACATTTTTCTTAAACTTAGCATAGATGTATTCATTCTCAAGTCCAGACCAATATGAGCTAACCTCTTTCATCTGCTCCATCATCCAATTTCATGTTACAACACAAAGGCAGCCACTGTATTTTCTTCACTGAACTGTGAACCTGAATGTCTATCACTCTATTCTCCTCAAATTTTGTGAAATTGGACATGTTTATCCACAATGCAAATAATAAATGATGTCCATGATACTCGCCGATGGAGCCACAAAATCCAGAAATGCATATTGAAATGTTAAAGAGGAAATAAATCACATTCTGGACAGTTCAGTGTTAGATTATTTTATTACGTGCATTGGATAAGATGTACACATTTATGGTATATGTCTGTGTGTACCTACATAGCTGGTATACTAGTATCTCAGCATACTAGAATACTTCAAATAACTCCTTCTAGGTAAAAGAGTTTATAAATATCGTTTTCTCTACCACCTAACAAAAACAGGTGATAATCATTTCTGCTAACCTTACTTGATGGATTAAAAATAATTTTATCTAGCATTTGAAATATTTTGACTGTGGTTCTGGCTTGCATAGTTGCTGGAAGAGATAATTTGTGGTTGGGAAGAGAGGAAATGATGTGGGTAAAACATGGAGGAATCTGATGGCAAAGCAACATATTCTGCATTCCATTGTGTAAAAAGGACATACTGGCAGTAAATAAGATATCAGTAACTACTTCATTAATTATTTCAAAAGTACTTCAATCTAAGATATAGAAAAGAACAGATTCTTATATTTAATAAGTAGTGCTTGTTTTTTCATTTTGAGATGATAGGCAAAAAAAAAAACCCCTAAAACCCAGCAGATTCATAATCACTTTTCTGGAGCTAACGGCTCTCTTGGCTCACGTGCAGGTTACACAGTATTCCACAAAACCCTGTACTATATTGACTGCTACTGGTATGGACAGAAGACTGCAGTTGCTATCAGCCAATTTCAGTCCTATGAGCTGTGTTGATGCTCATGGGGAAAAAAAATCAATTAACTTATCTGAGCCACAATTTCCTTCTGTAAAATACCACTTGTTCTACCTTTCATGGGTTCTTGTAAAAGAGAAATGAGGGGAGGAGAAAAGAAAACAGGTATAACATTATTCACAGGTATGTGCTTGTGTTAGACACAGGTGATTGCCCAAGTAATAATTCTTCTATCGTCTTTTTTGCTAACAAAATCCAGATTTGGTGTAGGCAACAGAAAGCTCAGTGTCAGAGGACAAATCCTGACTGTTTTAAGCCATTTAGTTTATCTTTCATCTTTCATTTCATTCACTCATTCTCCAAATATTTTTTTGAATGACCATCACATGCCAAATACTATTCCAGTGTTAGGAAGACAATAATAAAGAAAACCTAGGAAGACAGAAACAATAAATAAGTTAAATATATAGTATACCAGAAGATGATAAGGTAATTCAGAGAAGAATGAAGTAGGGAAGGGCAATTACTGAGTGCCAAGGCGAGGTGGTCACAGAGCCTCAGTGAGAATAAGACCTGAGAAGTAATGGAATGAGTCATGTTTATATCTGGAGGAACTTCAATCCAGTCAAGATAATAGCATGTGGAAAGGCCCTGAGGCAGGGAGCACGCCAATATGTACTGAAATCAGGACAAAAGAGATTACTGTGCCAGAACAAAGTGAATTTCAAGGACACGAAATCAGAGAGGTTAAAAGAAGGTGAGGGGCACAGATTATGCAAACCCTTGTAGGCACACATAGGGTCTTTGGCATTTAAGAAATCATTGGTGGTTTAAAAAAGAAAAGGAATGACAATGTCCAACTTAGATTTTTAAAGGATCATCCTGGTTGTTATGTTGAAAATAGGCTGCCGGTGGAAACAGAGATCAGTTAGGAGACAACTGCACTATCTAGGTGGGAGATGACTGTGGCTTCCCACCAGGGTATAACAGCGGAAGTGGTCAGATTATACGAGTATATCCTGGGTTTGCTCATCAGTTTGATTGGGGGTATAAAAGAAAGAGAGGAATAAAGGGTAACTCTAAGATTAACTGAGATAGGGAAGATTTCAGGAGTAGCAGGTTTGGAAGATAAGATCAGTAGTTCAGTTTGGAACATGTTAAGATGCCTACTAAACTCTTTGGACATTATAAATATATAGATATTTAAATGATTAAAAGATTAAAGTTAAATATATGACATGAGCGAAGAAGTAAGTGTAAGAAGTATAACAGAGAAGAAACTGGAGGTCAAGTAAAGACGGTGATTCAAAGAAGAGGGAGTGAGCAGCAGTACAAAATGCTGGAGACAGATCACTTCAGAGGAGTAAGCAGCTGCCTTGTCAGGATGGAAGTGTAAGGAGTATATTTAAGAGGCAGTAGGAGGAGAGGAATTGGAAATGACAAGCATTTACATCCTTTCAAGGAGTTTTTCTGGAAACAAGGACAAAGCTAAAGGGCAGTAGCTGGAGGACGATGTGGGGACAAGAGAAGTTGTATTTATTTTTAACCGAGAAAATACTGCACGTTTGCATGCTGATGGTAAACGATCTGGCAAAGAGGGAAATTTGACGATGCAGGAGAGAAAGAAGAGGACTTGTTGTGATGTGTTCAAGGAGAGGAGAGGCAGCAGGATCTAGTGCAGCAGAGGGGGCGGTGGCCTCAGAGTAGGAACAGCTCGTCTGTAGTTACAGGACGGCCGGCACAAAAATGGCCCAGATGCAGGTGAGCTGGTAGTTGTGGTGACAGGAGTTTTCTCTCCTGATTGCTCACCGTTAAGAAATCCCCCTCCTCTTTGTCAGTGATTGGTCCAGGTCACATGTTCATTCTCAGTAGACCCAGTTTTGGCCGATGATACGTAAAGGGAAGTCTATGGTAGGGGTTTCTGGGAAAGATTTTTTTCCCCATAAAGAAAAAGGTCCAAGAGGTGAAAGGCTTTTTGCATCTACCTTTCCTTCCTGCTTTGTATGCCATTCTGCGAAGACACGATGCTTAGAGCTGCTGTAGACATCTTATGACTGTGAGGGAAAATCTACAATGGTCCAGTAACTTTGCAAATATGGGTGAAATGTGAGGTCCATTAGGACAGAGGTTTGTGTTTGTTTTTTTCCCCCCAGCTTTATTGAGGTATAACTGACAAGTGAAATTGTAAGATATTTAAAGTGTGCAATGCAAGGATAGGATATATATACGCTTACACATTGTGAAAAGATTTCAGAGGTCTTCATTTTGTTCCCTGGTATATTCAAAGTGTCCAAAGAGTGCCTGGCACATAGTACACACTCAATCAGTATTTGTTGAATAAATGAACTATGATCAATATGGAACATGTTTTACAGGAATTCACAGTTAAGTAATATACACAAGCAAATACAGAGATAATTACAGTAGCATGCTCCAAGCTGTAAGACAGGGCTACGTACAGCATGCTAGGAAGCGGAGGCAAGTTTAGCTCACTTGACTCAGAAATACAATCAACTTAGCTGACTGAAAATCAGCTCATCCCTGTTTGGATGCTAATTATAAAATGTTTTGCTCCCATATCAATATTTCCGTAACTTCTTGGATTTCTTTATAAAAATGTATAAAAATAAATATATTTTACATAATCCTTGTATTTTCCTTGGTAAGACACAAATGATCTTGGGTCACATTTGTTTTATTCATTAACTTCACTCTTTCCCCTGGTCTCCATCTTTTTTTGACCTAGGAGTACACTCATACTGATGAAACATTTTACCACAGCTATCAACAGTTTTTATAGAAAAGCATACAGGATGCCCTGTTTTAAACATTTAAGAGTTTCAATGTCTGTTTTTTTCTTCAGAAGAGTTATATTTCTATGTTCCATGCCAGCATGCTTTTTCCTCCTTTCATTTTAGCAGATACCATTATCTTTTTTTCTCTAGAATCATTTTTGTATACCTGAGTACAATGAGCTCCTTCACTATACACCAGAAGATAAAGTATTTACAATTTTATTATAGGAGCACACATGTGGCATTATATGCACAGGAATAAAATTAAAGCTGAAGTGTCCAAAGCCTGGACTAAAACCATATTTATACTGCTGAAGGCAAGAAAAATTATTTAGTCTACAGTAACAAGTAAGTAGCAGCAAAACAAATATTTGGTTGACTGTGGAAAGCCAATGTTTTCATTACTTGTTACAAGCATAAAAGCTAAAAACAGGCTGACCAAGCACATTCTGACAGCAAATAACACATGTATTCACCAATATTTTGGCGTATATAAAACTGTGACTCCTAATTTATGGATTTATATGTAATGAAGGTATAACCAACTTTGCCTTAAATATAGCATATGCTATTATGCATATACATATCTATTCATATTGCCCATTTATTTTAAAAAGAACTATTGCAAATTTTTCTTTGAGACTGGTATAAGATACAATACTTCCTTCCCTCCAAAGTACTTTAATCTAGTGTAATATACTAACAAACTTAATAATGAACTATTTATCTATTATGTAAATAACTGCTTTGATAATCTGCAACATGGGTACAAATTGCTGAATGCTTGCTATGCTAAAAAGTCTGTAATTGGTGACATATATTATTTAATCTTATAAGAAAATTAATTATTATTACTCTGATCTCACAGATAAGGAAACATACTCAGAAATGACTTGTCTAAGATTGCCCATTCCCCAAATCAGAGTGAATAAAGAAGCCCACATCTGTCTGAGACAGGATTCTGCAAAATCATACCCCTGATAGTGTAGCTGAGGGGCTCAAGTATCTCGCAGATGTATGCTTTTGTATTTAGCAATTTAATTCTCCATCCTTTTTAAAAAATGAAATTATAAATATTATATACAGACACACACACACACACACACACACACACACACCCCCAGAGGGTGACAAGAAAATGTATACAATTGGACACTGTGGTCAACGTTGCTAAAGCAGTAGTTGGCCATAATCAGAAGTGTCCGGACGCTGATGGTAACCACTTTGAGCACCTCCTGTAATTGCAGAAGTCAGATGTGACTTGTAGTCATCTTTGGTTATCGGGATATATTGAGTATTACAATTAATACAGTTTTTCCCTTTCTTAAAATGTGTATACATTTTTTGTTACAAGCATAAAAGCTATTTGGTTGGTACAAACGTAATTGCGGTTTAAAAGATTAAAAATAATTGCAAAAACTGCAATTATGTTTGCACCAGCCTAATAAAAACAAGCTGACCAAGCAGTGTATAGAATGGATCACTTCTGCGAGATTCTAGAAGAAAAACACGGTTTAAGTTTCCTTATAGTAGTGCCAAGAAACATGTGGTAAGAACCCGAACTAGGGGACTAGAACAGGACACATAAGAGATTCCACAATGGGTGAGTGCGTAAGACCTGTCAACTGAATGTGGCACAGGTAAGGAATTGGGACGAGGACAAGGGAAGAGGTGATGAAGTGATACAAGCAATCAAAGGCTACTGAGATTTAGAGACTGGACCGTTGATAGAACAGCTTGAATTCAGATGAATTGAAGAAAACTTCCTATAGCTGGGCCTTTTAAAGGCTAAGGATCCCAGCCTTATAATCCTATAAAAGCACGTTCTTCTAAACAGTGTCAAGTAAGGAAGCAGTAATTCTGGCCTGTGATTCTATAAAGCATATTCCTCTAAACAGTGTCACGTAAGGAAGTGGTTTTCAGACTCGCAGATTTTAGAGATCTGTAAACATTCCAAACAAACTTTAATGGATGACATGCTTTTTAATTTTACAAATTAAGAACTTTAAAAATCACTTCTATTAGCTGTTGAGAGTAGAAATTGGTAAAACCACTTTGGGGAAAAAATGGCAAAATCTAGAGGAGCTGAAAGCGTGCCTATGCCACAGAATATGGTTTGTGTATAGTGTATTTACTAAGAACATACCTGAGTTGAATCAGGGCTCTGATACTTCCTACCTGCAGGATTTTGGACAATTTACTTAATTACTCTACAACACAGTTTCTTTATCTGTAAGAGGTGGAAAATAACAGCATCTACCTAATGTTTTGAGTATTAAATAAATTAATACATGCAAAGCACTTAGAACAGCTCCTGGCACATAGCAGCGGCACACAAATTACCGCTATGATCACGATGATGATACTGACAGCGCACACAAGCAATGCCATTTCAAGACAAACCCCTGAAAAACTCTTGTTTCTGTGCCCAGGAGACATGTGTAAGGATGCTGTCCCCAAAATGTTTAAAATAGAACATATATGGAAATAACCTCAAAGTCTGTGAACAGGAGAAAAATAAACTGACATGTTCACTGAATGCTTGTACCATTTAAAATGAATAAATATGTACTACACATAAAAACATGGGTGAGTGTGGAAAGCATGTTAAGTGAAAAACAAGATGCAACTGGATACATACCATTTGATACCACTCATATCAGTGGCATAATAACGATATATTATTTTTAATGGCTACCTACAGACACACGTAGTAAAAGATAAAAACAGGCACAAAAAGGGAACACACTCACTTCTGGGTAGTAGGTACTTTTGGGAGGAAAGAAATGAAACTGGAGCATATAGAGAGGACTTAAACGGTATCTGGAAAGTTTACATTTGAAAAAAGAATGTACAATAAATATGAAAAAAAATTATGAGTAGTTAGGTAAAAATAAGGTTAAATCCTTGTACTTTTACGTATATTTAAAATATTTTGTAACGCAAAAAACGTGACTGTCCCTCAATTTGAATACATTTTTAAAAACACAGTACATTTTAACATTTTTACTTATTTTGAAATCATTTTAAACTTACAGGAAAGTTGTAGAATGACAATTCTTATTTTTATGCAAAATCACCAACTTTTAATATTTTGTGACAGGTTTTAATCATTTTCTCTCCCTTTGCACATATGCATTTCTTTCTTCAACCACCTGAAAATAGTTTGCCATACATCATGGCTCTTTACTCCTAAATACTTCAGTTTGTAATTTATCAGAACAATGATAATTTCTTATGAAACTATAGCATGGTTATCAAATTCAGAAAATACTAATGCAATGCTTTAATGTACCGTCCATATTCCAATTTTATCAAGTGATCCAATAATTTCCTTCCTAGCATTATTTTTTCCTTTGTTTCCAGGATCCAACCCAAGATCATACATAGCATTGAATTTTTATGTCTCTTTAGTCTCCTCTACTTTTCTTTGTATTTTATAACATGGACATTTTTCTAATAAACAACTTTGGATTTGTCTGATGCTCCCTTATGATTAGGTTCAGGTTATGCACCACTAGCTAGAATACCGTAGAAATGATTCTGTGTCCTCAGGGTGCTCTTAGAAGATACATGGTGTCCTTCATTGCTGATGCTAATTCTGATCAGCCAATCAAGGTGTTACATGGTTTCTCTACTGTAGAGAGAAACAATGCATATATTTCACACTGCAACTAATAAGGGAACACTGCCATCATGCAGATACACTGCTCTTCATCAAACATTTTCCCTAGATTTAGAATCCACTGTTTTTTGGCCAAACATCTTTACTACGAAAATAGTAATTTTTCAACTCTACTGCTCCTTTCACATATACTGGTTGTGTAAGGAAGATTCTTCCTTTCTCTTCTAAGTATTCATTCATTTGTATCACTATGGACTCAAGGATTTCTATTTTTCCCCCAATGGTTAAAATTTCATCTCTGTCCTTAAGTATTACTTTTTGCATTCTTAAATTGAGATAATATTCACGTAACATCAAATTCACCATTTTAAAGTGTATAATTCGCTCGTTTTTAGTATGTTGTACAACGATCATTGTCTAATTCCAGAACATTTCCATCACCCCCCAAAAGAATCAGCGTATCTGTCAATGGAAACACGGTTAGTAGTCAGTCTCACCTCCCTGTAGTCCCTAGCAGCCACTACCTTCTTTCTGTCTTTTTGGTTTGCCTCTTCTGGACATTCCATATAAATGCAATTCTAAATTCTACATTATGTGGTCTTCTCTGTCTGGCTTCTTGAACTGAGCATAATGTTTACAAAGTTCATCCATGTTGTAGCATGAATTAGCACTCCATTCCTTTTTATGACTAAATACATTTTACTGTATGGATATACTACATTTCATTTATCCATTTATTAGTTGATGAACACTAGGTTGTTTCCCCTTTTGGGCTATTATGAATAATACTGCTGTGAACGTTTGTGTACACATTTTTGTTTGACCACTTTGTTTTTAATTCTCTTAGGTATATACCTAGGAACGGAATTGCTGGATCATATGGTAATTCAATGTTTAACTTTAGGGAACTGTTAAACTTTTTCCAAAGTGGCTGTGCCATTTTACAATTTCATCAGCAATGTATGAGGATTCCAATTTCTCCATATCCTTGCCAACACTTTTTAAATATATTTTTTTAAATATAGTTGTCCTAGAGGGTATGAAGTAGTATCACATTGTGATTTTGATTTGCATTTCCCTGATAGCTAACAATGTTGAACACTTTTCATGTGCTTATTGGTCATTTGTGTATCTTTTTTGGATAAATGTCTATTCAAATGCTTTGTCCATTTAAAAATTGGATTGTTTAATAGTATATATAAAGAACCATAAAGATTCCACCAGAAAACTACTAGAACTGATAAATTCAGTAAAATAGCAAGATGCAAAATTAATATTCAGAAATCAGTTTCATTTTTAGACACCAATAATGAATTAACAGAAAGAGAAATTAAGAAAACAATCCCATCTACAATAGCATAAAAAAAAATCTAGAAATATATTTAACCAAGGAAGTAAAAGATCTATACTCAGAAAATGATAAGACACTGAAGAAAAAAACTGAAGATATAAATAAATGGAAATATATACCATGCTCATGGACAGGAACAATTAACATCATTAAAATGCCCATACTACCGAAAGCAATCTATAGATTCAATTCATCCCTATCAAAATAGCAGTGGTATTTTTCACAGAACTAGAACAAATAATCCTAAAATTCATATGGAACCATAAAAGACCCCAAACAACCCCAGCAGTCTTGAGAAAGAAGAACAAAGTTGGAGGTATCCCACTACCAGATATAAAACTGTACTACAGGGCTAGAGTAATAGCATGGTACAAGCTTGGTACTGGCATAAAAACACACACATAGATCAATGAAACAGAATAGAGAGCCAAGAAATAAGCTCACACCTACAGGGTCAATTAATTTATGACAAAGGAGGCAAGAACATACAATGGGGTAAACATGGTCTCTTCAATAAATGGTGATGGGAAAACTGGCAGATACATGCATAAAAATGAAACTAGATCACTTGCTTATACCATAAGAAATAAACGAAAAATGGATTAAAAATTTAAATATAAGACATGAAACTATAAAACTCCTAGAAGAAAACATAGGAAGCAAATTCTTTGACATTGTTCTTAGTAATATTTTTTTGATATACCTCCTCGGGCAAGGGAAATGAAAGAAAAAATGAACAAATGGGACTACATCAAACTAAGAACTTTTTGCACAGCAAAGGAAATCATCAGCACAACAAAAAGCCTACTGAGTGGGGGATGATATTTACAAATGATACATTTGATAAAGGGTCAATATCCAAAATTTATAAAGAACTCATACAACTCAACACCAAAAAAACAAACAATCCAAGTAAAAAATGGGCAGAGGACCTGAACAGATATTTCTCCAAAGAGGACTTACAGATGGCCAATAGACACATAAAAAGATGTTCAATGTCACTAATCATTAGAGAAACACAAATTAAAACCACAATGAGATATTCTCACACCTGCCAGGATGGCTATCATCAATAAATCAACAAACAACAAGTGTTGGTGAGGATGTGGAAGAAGAGAACCCTCTCTCCCTAAACGGTTGGTGGAATTGTAAATTGGTGCAACCAGTATGGAAAATGGTTTGGGGGTTCCTCAAAAAATTAAATGTAAAACTACCTTATGACCCAGAAATTACACTTCTGGGTACTTATCCAAAGAAATCCAAAACACTAATTCAAAAAGATACATGTGGGTTGGCCAGATGGCTCAGCTGGTTAGAGCGCGAGTTCTCAACAACAAGGTTGCTGGTTCAATTCCCGCAAGGGATGGTGGGCTGTGTCCCCTGCAACTAAAGATTGAAAACAGCAACTGAACTTGAGCTGAGCTGCGCCTTCCACAATTAGAATGAAGGACAACTACTTGGAGCTGATGGGCCCTGGAGAAACACATTGTTCCCCAATAAAAAAGAATAAATGTTAAAAAAAAATATGCATCTCTATATTCATTGCAGCATTATTTACAATAGCCGAAATATGGAAGCAATCTAAGTGTCCATCCATAGATGATGAAATAAAGATGTGGTACATATATACAATGTAATATTACTCAGCCATAAAAAGAAATGAAATCTTACCATTTGCAACAACATGGATGGACCTAGAGGGTATTATGTTAAGTAAAATAAGTCAGACAGAGAAAGAAAAACACCACATGATCTCACTTATACGTGGAATCTTAATAACAAAGTAAATGAACAAACAAATCAGATACAGATTCATAGATAAAGAGAACAAACTGCAGGTTGCCAGAGGAGGAGGGGGCGGGTTGGGGAGCTGGATGAAAAAGGTGAAGGGATTAGGAAGGAAAAATTGGTAGTTACAAAATAGTCATAGGGATGTAAAGTACACCGTAGAGAATATAATCAATAATGTTACAACAACTATGTATAGTGCCAGGTGGGCACTAAACTAATTGGGGGGAATCACTGCACAAATTATATAAATGTCTGACCTCTATGCTGTACACCTGAAACTAATATAAAATAATACTGAATGTCAACTATAACAGAAAAAAAATAATTAAAAATAAATAAATATGATATAAATAAAAAGAATTCCAAAAAGTGTACATTTATGATTATATGCACATTACATTTACATGTTATTTTAAAGCTAGTAATAATATTAACTGTATAAAGAATCTATTCACCACTACAGTACTTAGCAGAATGAAGTGACTTAATGTTTGATGTTCAATAAACATTGCTTTTACACAGTAAAACTGACCATTTTTTTTTCTTTTGCAGAATAGTTTTTGGAATATCTCTCAATTTTTAGAGCAAATTAATACTCATAAATACTCATTATATAAATACTCATAATATAAAATGATGGCTAATCCCAGCTCAGAGAGAGATTAAAAAGTAAGAAAGTTAAAGAAGCTGAGAAGTCATTTTCTGGGATAATTCTGGGAAGAAAGTAATATAATATGCTCTTTCCCTCCATTTATTTGAAGACCACTCCCTAATAATTTTCTTTTCCAACACTAATATTAAAACACATAGACTTTAAAAACCAACCAACCAACCAACCAACCAACCAACCAACCAACTAACCATTAAACTATTATAACTTTCTGGCAACTTAAAACCAGTAGAATTGTCAGTACTAAACGTTATATAGCAGGTTCTCAAATAACATCGTTTTGTTCAACCTCGTTTCATTATACATTGATGAGATGCTGTTGGAACTTAATTCTTATTTGTATCACTTAGCCTATGGTAAAATTGGTTTTGTCAAATGTCTTTTTGCTTAACGTCTCAGATCCCATTAATGACGTTAAGTGAGGACTTACTATACTGTGCCTGTCCTACCTATCCTATGTCCAAATGGAATGTAAGCCCCATGTGAACAGACTTCATCATTTTGTTCTCTGTTTTATCCTCAGTGCCTTGAGTAATGTATCTCAGTGCCTTAGAATATATTAGGCACACAATAAATATGGACTGATGAACAGAAAATTAAATACAGGATCCTAATGCATGTAAAGAAAAAGCAAGCCTATGTAAAATAAGTTTTTATGATATAAAAATATCAACATTGTATATTACTAGGAATTGACTATATATTTGGTTTAGAAGATCAGTGCTAAATATCTAAGATACTAGAGTTCAAGGGTTTATAAATTCCTCTTTCAAGTAAGATTAAGTTTTGTCTTGAGTAAAATAAATGGTTGCAAGTTTCATAAATTATGTATATTTAGTTGAAATTATGTTTACATCAATGAAATTTTTATTGTGAGCCTTCAGAATATATGATATAGATTGATACATAAAATTAATACAAGGCAGTACATGGCTACGTAGCATAAGAAGTTCACTGATACTCAAGTAAATGTATCTTGAAATACGCCTGAGGCTTAGAGCTAGAAATGAAGAACAGTGAATCATCTGGCAAGGTAATCAGCAACCACATCTTTTGTGGATTTTCAGTAGAATTTAAGAGAGCTAGGGAAAGGTTCATCGGAGGTAGAATGTTTGACATGGGACATGAAGGACAAGAATTCCAGACTGAAATGGTGGAAGATATCCAGGCCAATGGAATTGCATAAGCAACATGATACAGACAAGAAAGAGAGGGGTGTGGTCAAGGATCCATGAGGGCATTTGGGGAGAATATGGAATCTGCGTGTGTGGGGGGGGATGGGGGTGGAAAGTAATGGGAGAAAGGACTTGATTATCTGTATTACAGCAGATCCTCAGGACTCTTCAGTAGTTTGCTAGAGAACAGGATGGGCAAAGATCCAGGGTTTTGTTTACTTTTTTTGATTTAATTCTCTGGACAATCACGTGAAGTTGGCAGACACACCTCTCCCTACACCCCTGAATCCATGAGACTCTAGTGGTGCTGATTCTATCTCTGGCTTGGGAAATGGCATGTGACGCAGGACTGGCCAATCAGAGCCTTTAATTCCACAGGTACAATAACGGATTCAGGGATGGGCACATGACAGTATCAGCAACAATGAGATGGTTAAAAGATTTTTGTTGAGACTTCAGAACAAAGGCAAACATCCTTGTCTACTGGATTGGAATCTGGGAATATGTGAGGAGTTCCTATGACTGTTCAAACACATTAGGGAAAAGCCTGAATGGCTCAAATTAGGGTGTGTATGTGGACACAGGGTAGGGATATGAAAACAGAATCAAGAGTTGCAGACATAAAGAGGAAAGGTCCACTTGACATCACTTTAGCCTCAGAGAAAGCTGTGCCTGAAATCAGTTCCACCTATAGCCCCAGTGTAAGTCAGGTTTTCAGCAACGTCTGATTAGCTATTTGAAATCATAAGATACTTAACTAATAGAATGTCATTTCCGCTTACAAACGAAGAAACTGAAGGACAGGAAAATTAGATAATTTGTCCAAGACCAGGTTTTAAATAACAGATTTATAGCTCTAACTCATATATGATGGCCCCAGGCCCATGTTGCTAACTACAATTTTTCTTTTGTGTGTGTGTGTGAGTATTCATATGTATATGTGTATGTGTGTCAAAGAGAGGGAGGGGGAGAGAAAATCAGAGTTTAACTTTGGTCAGTTTATTTTGGTATATAAAAACAATAAGTACTACTCACTGAGCACTATGCTAAGTACTTCAATAAAATTTCTACAGATGCCAATAATTACTAGCTTGTCCATAGCCACTTCTAATTGAATCTTTCTTGTCTGTAATTGCTGCTTTCTCTATTAGCTTCAGAAGCTGGGGCCAGAGGTGGAATACGAGCCACGTATGCTCACGAGAGCTTATGATTGTTGAAGCTAATCAAAATATGAGATAGACAAATCAGATTCCTTTTTTTAAAAATATGGTGAGACTGACCTAGTTGGTGGTATGCAAAAGGACATTCCGTCATTTGAGACCATGTATAACACAAAATTCGAAAGGAGAATAGAAAGAGAAGATGGCATAGAAAAAATACAGGTCAGATGTAAAAAGAGAAGTATATACAAAGAGAAAAGCAGATCACATAGCTTTTGAAGGCGAACAGCCTTAGTTTCTGATCACATTCTCTCTATACTCTTTGGTTCATGTCTTTGGGTGCCTGTGAGATTTCACTGCACGCTTACAAGAATCTTTTTTACCTTAAACTAACTCGAATGGTTCTTGGATAATAAAAGCAATAAAGTACAGACCAGAACAATATATCATCTTAGTGAATTATCACAGTGAATTAACCATGAGATGGTTATTTTCAAGGTAAAGTAACTGAGATTCAGAGAGTTTAAATTTCCTAAGGGAAATGACTAGTGTAAGGTGAAGTTAGAATTAAAGCCCAGATCTGCATGTCCTAACTGCACAAGTCTAGCACTAACAGAAAGAGGAAATACTAGAGACAAGGAAGCCCATTAGGAAGTGACAATACTATTTTAGGAACATATAGTGAGAAACACACCTAGAGCAATGGATGAGGTAACAGACATGAAAGGACAGGTAAAAATGGATAGGGTTGTCTATGGGGTTAGGGAAGAGGAGTGAGTAAAGAAGTGGAAGAAGTCAAAGGTGATACTAAAATTGTTTTTAATTTACCTGACTGGAAGACTAGTGGTGCCATTAGTGACAGTAGTAGAAAAATTAGGTCTGGGGCTTTTTTGCGTGGAGAAGAAAATACATTGAATTTTGGTCACTATTACTTTTAAGTAAACTTGTTTAAAAAGGGAGTTAGCATTGCGAGCCTGAAGCTCAGAGGTAGAAAAAGGGATCCGGGAATTAATTTAAAGCAGTAACTTCATTTTAAGTCTTTATAAAACTCAGTGAATCATTAAATATACAGGGGGAAAAAAGTCTAGTATTGCATATGTACAAAGCTTTAAATTAAGAGAAACCACTACATTTCATTCTAAAATGAGATTGCTTTAGATTTTTAATTTTACTCTGGCCAGTATTACGGTGACAAATTTATTGGACCCAAATGACAAAATGGAACAACAAAATGTAGTTATTTAGTTCTATATAGTTAGCAACACACACACACTCACTCACTCACACATTTATATCTTTAAAGGATATAATAATGCTTTAAATTGTACAGCAAAAATGCATGGCTATAAACCCACAAAAAAGGACTTGTTTTTATGCCCTGTATTTCTCCATGGAACTTAAAATTCTTTAACAGACATTATCTCATTGTTTTAAGAACTGTTATGAAACAATCTGACATTTATATAACACCATTCATTTTCAATAATCCCAAAGGGCTTTACAAATCCTGGAAGAATGACTTTGCTCATGTTCAATACGCAGCCTCCGAGAGACGGCAGTGGGGTGGGTGGGTAGAGAAGTGGACCAGGCTGCGGTAATGTTCTGTGGGACACAGCAGTAACATTATACAACCATTGACGGAAGGAAGTGAAAGACACTATTAAACTGAAACCATGAAGAAACAAGCAGAAAAGATCCAAGGTAAGATTGCGTTACACTTGTTAAATTTGAGATAAAAAATAATACCATGGGTCTTATTCTCATTTTTGTGTTTTACTAGAATAATGTACAGATACTTTCAAGATTAAAAAAATTGAGATTATCTGCTAAATCAGGAACTCCATCTTCTATAGTGTTTTTTGTGTGGGTAGTTGTCTGTTTTCCAACTGTCAACCACATCTAAGATGCTATGTTATTAGTAATTATGCATATGCATATGCATATACATATACACACTTCTCCTCCCCTCCCCTTCCTTCCCTTTTGGACGGAGACTGGGATGCTAAAAAACAGTCAATTGAAAAAATTATAAAGGTTTTATTTTGTTCTTTTGTTTTTAATTTATGAGCTGTGTGTATCAGGGTTCTCTAGAGAAACAGGACCAAGAAGGTACATATATACATATATATATATGATTTCTTAAAATACTGTACACTTTACATACTCAAACCTTACAAAAAACAAATATACCCATTTCACAAATGAGAAAACTGAGGCAAAGAGAGGCCAAGTGTTGTAGGTATGTTTTTGTTTACCTAGCGTGCTTTTGATCACTTCTTCTGGTAACAGATCCTGCCCCTGATGACAGAGTGAAACATGAGCAATGAATCAGTATCTGTCTCCTGGGTGCTCAAGAAAGCTAGAAAGAATCTAAGGTGAGTTGTCTGATGATAGATTCTAGAAAGAGTACAAGAGCTCCTGCATCCAAGGCTCTGGAGTGGCCCCTGGTCTTCCCATCCTTCCTGAAGCTTGGCTATGCAGTACTTTATTCCGTTTTGTATACTAGCTCAGTAGCCCATCCTGTGGCTTAGGTTGTAATTGGTTGTAACCAAGAAGCTTAAGAAATATGCAGATGCATTATGTAATTTATCCATCAATGGACAAGATAAGACTCAAATCTAGACTTTTCTGACATCAAAGGCTGTGCTCTTAACAATGACACCTCACTGGTTTTTGAAAATTGGGATCCTGTAGTATTATCTGTCACCAAAAGAAATTATAACATAGCCCTGATTTTATATCTTGGCTTCTTTAGTAAATTTTTTAAAGTAGTTAAGCTAACATGGAAAATCTTATAAAATTACTCTATAAAACATAATTTCATTGTTGAAAGGGAAAATCTTTACTGGGCATATTTGAGTTGGGATATCTGGATATTATATAAAAAGGACAGCCAAAGGTATAAGTAAATGGTACTTGAATTGTGCTTTTTCTCAATCAGTGGGAAGAAATGAAAACAAAACCTTCAGAGAAGCAGATGAACAGTAGAAAGAGAACAGACTTTCTCTTTCAGGTTAATATAATGGAAAGACTCAAACATTCAGATTCTTCTAGTTCCACAGTTGTGTAAACTGGGCTAAATTAATCTCTCTGAGCTTCAGTTTTCTTATCTATAAAATGGGGATAGTAACGTCTATTCTAAATAGTGTCACTGTGTGAGAATTAATTATCGTTGTCCTTCATATCTGCAGGTTTCGCACCCGCAGATTCAATCAATAGTAGATTGAAGATATTTGGGGGGAAAATATCCCAGAAAGTTCCAAAATGCAAAACTTGAATTTGCCACGTTGAGCACTACATTGAATCCATGCGAGTGACGTGATGTGTAGACATACGCTGCTATAGCCTATATGCGAATATAGGTTATGTGCAAATCCTAGGACATTATATGAGGGACTTGAACATCCACAATTTTTGCTATCTGTGGGTCCTGGAACCAAACCCCCACGAGCACCGAGGGATGACTATAAATAATACATGTAAAGCTTATAGTATAGAGCCTGGCACATAGTCAGCATTTATAAAATGGTATTGCTATTATTGTTGTAGCTGTCATTAAACTTTTCAAGTCTCTTATATGTATTACATTTCACAATAAATACAAGATTGAACACACACACACACACACACACACACACACACACACACGAGCACACAAACACACACGCAAGAGATCCTAACAAAGAATTAAAAATCCCTATCCATTAGATACTACATTCATCCTTTTGGTTTCCAGCTATGTATTATTCCCAGATTCTTGGTTTCCAGCTATGTATTATTCCCAGATTCTTCTCAGCAGCTTTCTCCTGTCAGTCTCCTAACCATGGTAGCCTGACTGAGTTTAATGAACACATTTTGTTAGGATTTTCTGTTGTGAAGTGGCTATTGAAGTTTTTTGCCCAGTTTTCTTTGGGTTATTTGTCTATCTCATCAATTAATAATAGTTCTTTAGATATTCTGGTTATGTTGTAAATATCTTCTCCTTTGCTGTGGTGTCCCTTTTTACTCATTTCAGGGTATCTTTTGATAACAGGTTTTTAATTTGAATATAGTAAAACTTAGTAAACATTTCCTTTACGATTAGTTTTCCTGTACGATTATTTTTGTGTCCTAATCCTTAAATCCTTACACCTATGACATTCTTCTAAAATATTTTCTAGAAGTTTTATTGCGATGTCTTTCATATTTAGATCTATAGCCTTTCTGGAATTGATGTTTATGTACGGCATGAGTTAGGGGTCAAATATTTTTCTATCCTCAAATTAATAATCCAATAGTTCCAGCACCATCACTGGAAAGACTTATTTTCCCACTGCTTAGCTGGGCCACCGTTCTAGGCTCCCTATTCTATTTCATACATCTGCCAGTCATTGCACTAGTCCCAAACCATCTTAATTACTTAACTTTATAATAAGACAGTATCAGATAGACATAGAATTCTCACCTTCTTTCTGTGTCATGAACATCTATGTAATATTTATTCCATTTTTATTCTAATGTAAATGGGATCTTTTAAAATTTCATTTTCTAAATCTTTGTTGCTTGTATATGAAAAATAGACTTGAGTTTTGCATAATGAATTTATATCATTATTTTATATACTCACTTATTAATTAAAAAAATTTACCTGTAGATTGTTGGATCTTGTATGCATATAACTGTACCTGAGAGAAAAAAAAACAGTTCCTTGTTTTCTATACCTTTCAACTTGTTATTCTTGCCTTATTACAGCAGCTATGATCTCCAGTAAATCTTTATGAATGTAATAATGTTGAATAAAAGAGATTATAATGTGCATCCTTATGTCATGCCAGATTATCACTATTCTGTATATTTTCTGTATGTTTTTTAAGATACCCTTTCTAACAGTACAATCCTATTTCTAGTGTGTTGGAATGTTTTACTAAAATAATGAACACGTTGAATTTTATTGAATGCTTTCTCCTATCAAAATAATAAAATGATGTTTCTCTTGATTGTATTAATATGGTAAATTATATTGGTTGCTTTTGAATGTTAAGCCAAATTTGCATTCCTGGAATAAATCCAAATTTGTCAGGACGTATTATGCATTAAAAATATTGCCTCCTTTGATATAGTAGCATTTTGTTTAAAATTTAAGGAGGTTGGTCTATAATTTTCTTTTCTTGCAGTGTCTTTTGTAGGTTTTCTTATTAAGGTTACATTGGCTTCGTAAACTGAAGAGTAAAGTGCTCTCTCTTTTTCTATTCTCTGGAAGAGCGTCTGTAAGATTTGTATTGTTTGTGCAAGTCTTCAATTATGGATTTGATTTTTCTAAGACTAATGTTTAGAATCCTTCTTTTTCCTACATTAGTCTTCATAAGATGCAATACTTCTTAGTAGAATAAGTATTTTTTTTAATAATATCATCTTGAAAGGATTTAGTGTTGGAAGGATCTGTAATTATGTCCTGTTTAAAATCGTTAATGATTATTCACACCTCTTTTCTTATCCAATTTCATTAAGAATTAATCAATGTCGTTAGTTTTTTAAAAGAACGAGTGTTTCTCCTTGTCATCCCTGTACTATTACGTATGTTTTCCAGTACACTAACGTCTGCTTGTATTTTTATGATTTCCTTCTTTCTTCGCGTTTAATTTACTGTTCTCTTTTCTAACTTCTTGAAAGAGGTACTCATTTAGTCTTGCCTTTGAATTTCAAGAACAAAGTAAGTATATTTATTTTAAAGACTGTACCTGATCATTTCAGTATCTGGAATCCCTTTAGGATTGTTTCTATTTGTTGTTTCTGCTGGGTTTTACTCAACAGATTTTGCTTCTTCGTATGCCTATGTTTTATTGTATGCTGGATACTGCATTTGCTGAGTTGTTTGTAAAAAATGTAACGCCTAGGATGATGGTATTTTCCTCCACTGATGATTTACATTGGCGTCTGCTAGTGGCTGAAGTTGCTAGCAATTCAGGATCACTTTAATCTAATTTCAGACACTGATAGGATTTGAAGCCGTATACCTATAGAGGCCTGTCCACTTCCAGTTCACCTTTACTGACAAAGAAAAGGTTTTAGGCACCAGACCCAAAGTGAGAGGTATTCACAAACATACCCTTTCTAGGCCCTGGACTCCATTCCCTTTTCCCCCCCTTAAGAGGCTGCCAAAATCACTGCATTAGTTTTCAGCCTTACCACTATGCCTTATGAATTCAGCAAATTTTCATAAGGGAAGAGTTGCTGCAAATCGTGGACCTCCATTCTCCAATGACTCTTAGCCCTGAAATTCTTTACTTTGTTAGTTCTCCAATGTCTTAAAGATTTCTAATGCTCTTTTTAGCATTGTTTAATTTGCTATAAAACCTATTGAGTTTTTAATGTCAACTATTAGCTTTTTCATTTCTATATTTCCATAATTTGTTTTAAAATCTGCTTGTTCTTTATATTGTTAAACTTATCACTTCTTGAAATATATATACTTATTTAACATTTCATGCCTGAAGAAAATCTGAAGAATCTGTGAGTCTGATTCTGTTTTCTGTTGTTTCTATTAGTTTTTTGTCAGGGTGCCTGAATTGTGTGTGTGTGTGTGTGTGTGTGTGTGTGTGTGTGTGTATGTGCGCGCGTGTGCTTTCATTCAGTGCTATTTATTTTCTTTTGAACTTTCTTTGAGGACAGGGAATGAAAATAGGTTCCTCCTGAAACAATTTATATTTGCCTGTATCACATTTCTGGGGGCACTAAGGATCCAGGAACATTTCCAACTAAATTCTTGGCTGGAGAATTTTGAGGCCAGGCAGGCAGGATGAATTGGGACTTCAAACTGACAGGGGGGGCTGCCCTGTGGCTATAGCCCCTAGGAAATGCTCTCGCCCCAAAATACTCTGTGCCGTGATTCAAGACAGGCACTTTTCCTTCTCGTCCTCTGATAGCAGTGAGGTGACTGTTTATTTCTAACTCTCCCTGCTACTAAGGATGAGGTCCTTTGCTCCCCCAGCTATAGAGGATAGTCTTCTATTAGAACCTCCCTACTTAGGAAGACCTTAGCTTTCACATTCCCTCTTTGTGAGACCTCAAAAAAAAAAAAAAATACTCCAGTTCAGCCAGCTTAGCAAATGTCATTAGAGTTAAAGCTAGACCGAGTGCTCCACTGACATCTCTTAGTTCATACCTATTCCCTGGCTTGAGTAATCCTTGTTTTTTTGTGTGTTTTTTTTTCTTCCCCCAAGTTCATAGGAACACATGAGAAGATGTTTTCATATTTTGAAAGCCAACGTTTTCAGTTGTTTACAGTGGGAGGATCAGGTTGGACTCCTAGTCTGCTATGTTGCCAGAAACTGATTTTCTATAACATTTAAATTTTTGTCATCCCTTCCAAAATTACATGTTTAGTCTTTGAAAAGGCACAAGTATGATAATAATGGGGTCTCTAAAGGGCTCTAAGTTTGTTGATGGGGTTTTACAAACAATTATTCTCACCAAAGCCAAAGGAGATTTTAATAAATACCAGTTACAACTTTACAGACTGTATCTACTCAAAGTCGGATCAAACTGAAAAGTTCTGGTTCTACTACTTTTCTGTGTGACTATGGATAAGCCCCTTAATTGGCTGGCCTGAGGTTTCCTATGTATATAACGAAGGGATAGGGCTGAATGCTCCTTTCAGGACCAAACTCTGTGATAACTGCACAGAAGTATGCACTACAGACAGAGCACACTTAAGATCAGAGTTTCTGATGCTCAAGACATTTCTTAAAGTTAGCCTACTTTCACATTTTAAACATATTGCAGCATAATGTTTTAAATAAGCTTCATCAAATGTGGCCATTTAAAAAACCGAATATAAACTACTTTTGTACTTCAAAATAGATTCTTAATGTTTTTAATAGTTTGATATCATTTTAGTTCTGAACACTTCATTATTCCCTTTGTTCTTTCTGGCATTTAAATTCTTTAATGTAGCTATTAATATAATTTAGGGATTACCTGGTTTTTGCATAAAAAATCACTACTAATAAAGCTGCATCTGTACCATTTACCAGGAGTTAATGTGAAGAATTTTGAAAATACAACCATTTAAACTGTCAGCATATTGCATTAATTATTAAAAAAAATCAACCTAATACCATACAGATTAAATTGTTCAAAGTGAGTTTTAATGGAACATGTTCACAGGTTTACACTACAAAGGTGTGAAAAGAATATCTTTTTCAAATTTGATTAAGTGCTACAAGATGTTGAAGAAACTCAGCACTCAAATGAATTAATGTTTGATGTCATTTTTGGCAAAGCCTCAGAAAATGTCACATAAAAGAAAACCATCATGAGATCTGGTCAAGATGGCAGAGTAGGTAAATGCTGTGCTTACTTCCTCTCACAACCACATCAAAATTACAGCTAAACTAAAGAACAACAATAGTTGAGAACTGCCTGAAGTCTAGCTGAACTGAAGCTGTACAACTAAGGACATACAGAAGAAGCCACCTCGAGACTGGTAGGAGGGGCAGAGATGTAGATCAAGCTTGTTCCACAGCTCTGTGTGACCATTACAAATTGGGAGGGATATCCCGGTGGCAGAGGGTCCCCCCCCCCAGGGGACGGAGGGGTTCCAATCTCACACCAGGCTCCCAGCCCAGGGTTTCAATGCCAGGAAGAGAAGTACCCATAAATTCTGGCAGTAAAAGACAGCACAGATTGTGGGTGAGTGAGATGGAGGGCGGCTGCAGTCCCAGGTGCTCCTCTTAAAGGGTCCACACTCGGACTTACTTGCTGATAGACTCACTCATTCTGAACTCCAGTGTTGGGGCAGCAGCTTGAAAGGCACCAGGGACATATCGGAAGGAACTGAGTTGTCAGGCTAAATTTAGGGAGAGGGCTGGAGGGGCAGCTTTCTACTGGGCTGGAGAAGCTGGTCGAAGCCATTATTTCATTGTTTAGTTCTCCGCCACTGAGTGCAGATGCAGGCGGCTGCCATATCTAAGTCTCCATCAACCTGGCTGATGCCATTTCTTTTGCCTTGATTTCCTGAGACACTGTCCCACCCAACTTTTGGGCCCACCCAAGATGTTACCAGTGGCTTTTCTGAGTAAATGACCTGACTTGGCTCATGTTGCAAACTGTCCTAAAATTTCTCCAATTTTCACAAAAGTCAAATAAGCAGCATCTAGCTTTGTTGTGTCCCATACCTCTGATTGAACAGCCCTAAGCCCACACTAGTGACAGCTGGCCTCAGATCACGGCTTGGCCTTTTGAGGAAACTCCAAGCCAAGTGTGGGTGGCGGCCATTTGCAATTGCTTTGTGGCTCATGCCAGGTGGCCCTGGGGAGGGCACAGGCTGTGGCTGAACTTGGCCAGCAGTGGGGTCCCTCCCAGGAGGCCCTGGGACTGGCACACTTCGGACCAGGCTGGAGCATCACCAGGTAACCTCCAGGGATGACACACCCAAACGGCACACTGGGCAGGCACCAATCCCTGCTAAAGTGAATCGTGCTCTGTAGGGTCAGCCCCTGCACAGCGGCTCTTCCACTGTAGCCATGGCCAGTCCTGTCAGCCCAAAGATCAATCCCTCCCATTGACGTGCAAATAGAAACAAAGCTCAACAACAACATGAGGGCACACACAACTAACACAAGGGACAAACCTGGTATACTCAGCTTAGGTGACTAGCAAGACTCTGCCACTGAGCCCCACAACACACCTACTACATAAGGTCATTCTACTAACACCAGGAGACATAGCAGCCCTACCTAATACATAGAGACAAACACAGAGAGGCAGCCAAAATGGGGAGACAAAGAAACATGTCCCAAAGAAAAGAACAGAACAAAGCTCCAGAAAAAGAACTAAACAAAATGGAGACAAGCAATGCATCAGACAAAGAGTTTAAAACACTAGTTATAAGGATGCTCAAAGATCTCAGGGAGAACTTCAGCAAACAGATAGGAAACATAAAAATGGTGATAGAAAACATAAAAAAGAACCAATCAAAAATAAAGAACATAATGACTGAAATGAAGACTAAATTAAAGGGAATCAATAGTAGATTAGATGAAGCAGAGGATTGAATCAGTAATTTAGAAGATAAGGTAGCAGAAGAAACTTAAACAGAACAGCAAAAATAATCCAAAACAATGAGAAGAGTTTAAGGGGCCTCTGGGACAACATCGAGCATACCAACATTTGCATCATAGGGGTACCAGAGGAGAAGAGAGAAAGCAAGGAGTTGAAAACCTATTTGAAGAAATAATGATGAAAAACTTCCCTAACCTGGTGAGGGAAATAGACATACAAGCCCAAGTGGCACAGAGAGTCCCAAACAAGAGGAACCCAAAGCGGCCCACACCAAGACAAATCATAATTAAAACGTCAAAGGTGAAAGACAGAGAATCTTAAAAGCAGCAAGATAAAAGCAGTTAGTTACCTACAAGGGCGCTCCCATTTAGACTGTCAGCTGATTTCTCAACAGGAATTTTGCAGGCCAGAAGGAATTGGCAGGAAATATTCAAAGTGATGAAAAGCTAGGACCTATAACCAAGATTACTCTACCCAGCAAAGATACCATTTAGAAATAAAGGACAGATTAAGAGCTTCCCAGACAAGAAAAAGCTAAAGGAGTTCATCACTACGAAACCAGAATTATAAGGAATCTTAGAAGGACTTCTTTAAGTTGAAAAAAAAAATAGATGAAAAATATGAATAATAAAGTGGCAATAAATACATATCTATTAATAATTACTTTAAATGTAAGTGGATTAAATGCTCCAATCAAAAGACAAAGGAGGGTTGAATGGATAAGACAACAAGACTCTTATATATGCTGCCTACAAAGGACTCATTTCATATTGAAAGACACAGATTGAAAGTAAAGGTATGGGAAAAAGATATTTCATGAAAATGGAAAACAAAGAAACAAACGAGCAAGCAAACAAAAGCTGGGGCAACAATACTTATACCAGACAAAACAGACTTTATAACAAAGGCTATAACAAGAGACAAAGAAGGACCCAATAATCCCACTTCTGGGTATTTATCTGAAGAAAACCAAAATGTTACGTCCAGGGGACGTATGCATCCATATGTTCATTGCAGCATTGCTTACGATGGCCAAGATAGGGAGGAAGCCTGGGTGTCTGTTGTTGAGGGAGTGGACAGAGTAGGTAGTACATATACGCAATGGAAGATTGTTTGGCCAGGGAAGAGGATGGTTCTTGCTATCTGCAGTGGCATGAATGGATCTGGGGTACTGTGCTGAGTGAAATATGTCACACAGAGACAGACAGATGCAATGTGATTTCGCTTATATGTGGAATCTAAATAACAAAATAAACAAACAAAACAGAAATAGACTCGTAGATACAGAGAAAATTTTGATGCTTTGCCGAATGGGAAGGGGTTTGGGGGATAGGTGAAAAAGGGGAAGGGATTAAGCAGTACAAATTTGTTGTTACATAGCAGTCATGGGCTGTAAAGTAAAGCATAGGAAATATAGTCAATAAATATGGTAATAACAATGTATAGTACCAGATGGATACTAATCAAGGGGATCACTTCTTAAATTATATAAATGTCTAACTGCTATGCTGTATATCTGAAATTAATACAAAATAATATTGAATGTCACCTGTAATTGAAATATTTAAAAAGGGGAAAACAGGAGAAGTGGATTAAGAGGTTCAAATGTCCAGGTATAAAAGCAATAAGTCACGGGGCTGTCATGTACAGCATAGGGAATATAGCTAGTAATATTGTGATAGGATGGTACAGTGTCAGATGGTTGCTGGAATTATAGTGACCACCTCTTTAGGTCTATAAATGCTGAATAACTGTTGTGTACACCTGAAACTAATATAAGATTGTATGCTAGCTATATTTTAATAAAAATCTTTAACGAAAAGGAAAACGTCATACTTAAAATAAGGTCTTGACGGCAGTCTGTAATAGTTAACAACACCATTCCCAAATAGGAATGCTGGTTGTAATGAAACTTTTAATGACAATATTAGTCCCTCTGCCTTGAGACAATTGAAAATAACAAAAGAAAATAAAAAACAACATAGCACTCACACCCACAGCCCTCACCTCTTTTACTTTTTAAAGCGGACAAATTTGTAATTATTTCAATTCAGGCTCCAAATATCTAATGTAATCTATAATGTTTCCTTGCAGATTTATCAGTGGCCACTTGAGAAATGAAAAGGTGGCAGGCTACCACCAGGCATTGTCAGTCAGTTTTGTTGTTGTTATTATTGTTTTGTTTTAGTTTATAAGTGGTATAAATAATTCCTATCAGCAATGGAGATGAAGTCCCTGGGTGTCAGTGCCCTCAACATGTTCTAAACTCTAGAGCTGAAAATGGTGGGAATTTTTCATCTCTGAACTACTTTTATACAGTTTTTACATCTATTGTCTTCTGTACCTTATTCTGATATGAGGGAATTAAGAGGAAGAAATATCCCTAAAAGCAAGTTGTCCATTTAAGAGTTATCGGTCAATTTCACTTGGAAAGTTTTTTAGAAATCATATTCCAAACAAGATGATAATGAACTAGCACTATAGAAAATAATATGCATGTGTATTTCTGGCATGAAGATTAAAAAGTCCAGAAAAAAAAATATCACAAAGTAAACTATGGTAGCCTTTGGCAGAAGTATGTGGGGTGATCTTTCTTTTCATCTATATGCTTTTTTACATTTTCAATATTTTTACAAAGGACATATGTTATTTTTATAATTGAAAATAATACAGCTTTTCAAAAATAAACAGACAGTTATGACCAAAGATTAGTACTTACCCGTATCAATTAACAAACCTATTTTTATTGGGTTAGGAAGAGCACTGATATCAATAACAGAAAGATAAATTGCAGTTATGACAAATATAGCTAAAGGTTCTTGTCAAATTTCCTACACTGGAATTACATCAATCAGCAGGCAGAAAGAATGCTTATTTAGAAACTATATAAAGACAGTGAAGGGCTGCAAAGAGATACCTCTAACACACTGGTTCTTAAAAGGAGCAATAGATGTGTCCTAAGGAAGTCGGCAAGATAGTACAGAATTCAAGACATATAAAATGCATGAATTCATTAAGACTTTATTTTTCATTGCTCATAAAATTAAATATGCCCATAATGTATTGTTCTAAAATAAAGTTTAACAAGATTTGCTCTTGATGGCCAGTGAAAAAGTTTGAGATGGATTGTCCAAAAGAGAACAAAGCGCTTCACGGACTCTCAAATTAAAGATCATGTCTCATTCACCTTCCCAAAAGATTAAATTCCTTGTCTAATGGTAACTGTGTGCACATCTTTACACTTGCTATGTACCTTTGAAAGTCTTTACTATTTAAAAAAAATTATTATTGAAAGACATATCGTTAGAAATATAGTGTGCTTTCTGGCACAGGAAGGTAGCAACATGTATTCAATAAAATTTTACTTGAGAGATTGATTGCCCTGACTACAGAGGGAAGTTTTATTTTTCCAGGACTTCCAGGGAATGAGGTGTTCCACACACTGAATGTTTCAGATAAGAGAATCTTATCTTTAATGGATTAAAGTGATTAAAAAAAATTTTTTTTTCACCAATTAAGTTAAAGTCATTGCCCATTCTGACTTATTAAACAATAATAAATACAATCTGAACTTTTCATAATCAATCAGGGACTTTATAATGAGCATCTGACATGTTCTCTCAGAATATAATAAAGTGTCTTCTACAGCAAATGTATCCCTGATATTCCACTCCTTTGTTCTTGTGTTTCCTTCCCTACTGTCAGGCAGTCATCTACCTCTTGGCTGCTGCCAGAACAAGTATCTGTAGCTATGCCTGTCTCTCTCTTGTTTTTATTTTAAATTTTTTATCCCAATAAAATATTAGGCTATAAAGATCCACAGGCCAGCTCCTGCCCTTGTTTTTCTTTTGCTTGTTTATTTCTTTATTTTTTAATTCTTGAGACATACTTTATATGTTACATTCATAAATTTTATGAATTTGCCTTTTTAAAGGGTATTCTCCCTCCCTTTTATTATTCTCTAATCTGTTTTAAACTTAGAACCAGATAATCAATTTGTCAGCACCATGCCCAAAGTATTACATGGCTGGCCTGAGAGGCTTTCTAGGAGTCAAGGGCATACACACTTCCACTTTTCCATGTAAATAATAACAAAAGTTTACACTAAAAGTTAGGTTAAAAGTAGACGATGGGAAAAATAGGTCTGATACTTCTGGCCTCCAAAAAAGAATGATGATTCAAGAATACTGGAAGAAAGAGAACTGCTTTGGAAAAAAGAATTTTTGCTTACTTTGCTCAAAGAGAGAAATTAATTCTATCGTATCAGGCACAACACAGAGCTAACATTCCCAAAGGGTTTCTGTTTCTTATAAAAACCAAGATTAAGCTAGTTTAACATTATATGTTAGATAGATGAAAAGTAGTCAAAAACTATACACTTTCACAACCTATCAAGCCAGAGGGGCCCTAGTCTGACCTAATCCATCATTAAAAAGATAGAAGAAACCTCAAATTGTCTAGTGCAATTTGAGAAGTACTGAGCAATTCAGGGATGTGTTTCATGAAGAGGCTTTAAAATTTTTTCTTGATTTACAAGCTCAGATTGCCCTTCCTCCTCTAACTTCTGGCACTAACCATAGAGCAGGTATTGTGTGCTTAGAACTTTGAAAAGAGCATCTGACACCTTATCTCCCTAAAGCTGATTAGAGAATATGTCCAAACCTGTATCTTTATGTGACTATGTTCAGTTTAGTACTAGTTTTGAGATGATGAAACAAAGAAACCTGGAAAAGACAGACATATAATTTAACGAAAAGGATTATATGGTTTATTAAAGAACTTGACAGAACCAACACAAGAAACCAACTCTATCTCCAATTAACAATCAATCTTATTCAAAATCTATTACCTCCCACAAAAATCTTATGCACAGACCTGGATGATTTACAGTCGGACTAAAGAGACTCCTAGGCCTATAATCAGGATTGTCCTATGGTACATCTCTTTTGACATTGTTGGTCTCTAAAGTAAAACACCACATTTATTGTTTAAACTGAGGTGTGAGAGCCTATGGCAAACTCTGTATTCAGCTAAGAAATGTAACTTTTGAATTTTAGAGTCAAATTTCATGCTTCTATAAAAAAATTCTAATTATATAACTATCACAATGGTTTTATTCCTTGACAGTCTATTTCTTTAATTCACTGAATGAAGCCTTCTTTTACACATTATCTGAAGCCTTTAAAAAGTAATAGATGGCAACCCTATGGCAAAAATTGTGAGGTTATATTTAGGTAACACTTTTTTTCTTATATGAAGGTATAATTATATCCATTATCTGACAATATCCTTGTGATATAAGGAATATCAGATCTTGAGCTTTAATGGGACGATTGAAGAGAAAATGGTCCCAAATACATATCCTCGTATATTTTCACTACATATGAAAGCTTTTTTATGGGGGAATGATATCAGCATCGTGGTTGAATGAGATACTTTCTTTGTCTCTCCCCTGCAATCTACAACTAGTGGGACATCTATAACTCAACAAAGATTCTTCTGTTCAACACACTAGAATGTCTGACAGAACCACACATCTGTATAGCTTAAGGTGGCTGGATGAAAATGCATAGGGGAGGAGGAACTGGGGGAACGGGAAGGACACTGCCCTGGTTCCTCAGCAGTGGTGGCTAAGCCTGCAGCTCTAGCATGCACAGTAGCAGCAGCAAAGACAGGGCTTGCAACTCTGCCACTACCCCCCATTACTATCCTAGAACAGAAAAAGGACGGCAGCAGGATCAGTGTCGTGACTCTAGTTCCCTCCCTAGAAGCAGAGGTTCCACACCACCAGAGAGCCCCATAGCAGAAGTAGAAAAGGTACATGATACTCCTGTCTCCTGGCCACAGCAGTGCCAGCAGCCATAGGGAATTGGGCAGCAGCAGATGTGGTGCTTGTATCTTGGGCTTTCCCAATGCCCTGCCATCCGATCTACCACCCACCACACAAAGTTGCCCAAGATCCAGACAACCCCAGATGCAGCGGGGGCACACGCCATCCCTGTAGCCCTGGTGCCAATACCTGAGACCTGGTGCCAATACCTGAGACCATGGTGACATTGCCAGCAGCAAGGTGCCAGCGAAGCGACCCTGAAGGCACAAACAGCAATGAAGAAGGCACCTATGACACTACTGGCAGAGGTGGTAGAAGGTGGGAAGTACTGGCTCTCAAATACAACTGAGTCAGCTCAGGAAAGAGAAACCAAGAACTTGTGCTATAGCAAGTACCTCCTACTAGGGGTGGGAAGTTGCGGGGAGAAAAGCATCTCATCATCAACCTGCTGAACTGCTAAAGTTAAAACAATACTGCACCTAAATAAGAAACTTGTTCCCACTTCAAATGCACCAGCAGAGGAAAAACCCATCTAGCACCATGAATAATCACAATAACAGGCTATCACAAAAATAAAGTGACAGTTCTCCGGAAAGCAAACTCAAAGTCACAGAAGATTGTGATCTAAATGATAGAGAATTCAAAGCAGTTGTCAGAAAGAAACTCAACAAAATAAAACAAAACTCAAAACGGCAGTTCAATGAGTTCAGGAATAAAATTAATAAACAGACACAGTACTTTATCAAAAAGATTGAAACTCCAAAAAAGAACCAAATAGAAATTCTGGAGCTGAAGAACTCAATAAATGAGATTAAGAATGCATTGAAAAGCCCTGGAAACAGAGCAGACCACACGGAAGAGAGAATTAGTGAACATAAGGATAGAAATCTAGAATTGACTCAGGTGAAAGAGGAGGGAGAAGTAAAAATTTTTTTTAAACAGAAGAACTCTACTAGAACTATCTGCCTCCATTAGAAAGGGAAACATAAGGATAATGGGTATTCTAGAAGGAGCAGAGAGGGAGAAGGGAACAGAGAGCTTATTTAAAGATATAATACATGAGAACTTCAAAAAACTGAGCAAGTACAAGAACCTAATAAAACACTTAGTTATCTCAATGTAAAAAGACTATCTCCAAGATACTTTGTATTATAAAGATAAAGAGGGAAATCCATTGAGAAGACATAATGTTTATTAATATATATGCACTCATTTTAGGAGCACCAAAATATATAAAGCAATTATTAACAGACCAAAAGAGAGAATTTGAAAGCAAATCAATAACAGTAGGAGGCTTTAACCCCCCCAATGAATGGATCATCCAAACAAAAAGTCAACAAGGAAACAATGACCTTAAATAACACATTAAATGACATGGAATTAATAGATATATACATGATATTCCTTCCAAAAGCAACACGATATATATTCTTCTCAAATGCACATGGAACCTTGTCAAGGATAGATCATATATTGGGACACAAAACAAGTCTCAATAAATTTAAAAAGATTGAAATTACATCAACCATCTTTTCCAATCACAATAGTACAGAACTAGAAATAAACTACAAGAAACCTGAAAAAAATCACATATATGCGGAGATTAAACAACTTGTTACTGAACAACTATTAGGTCAACAAACAAACAAAGACATTTAAAAATACATGGAGACAAATGAAAATGAAAATATGACAAACCCAAATCTTTGGGACCCAACACAAGCATTTCTAAGAGGGAAGTTTATAGCAATACAGGCCTACCGCAAGAAGTAAGAAAAGTCTCAAATAAACACTCTAACCATATACCTTAAGGAACTAGAAAAAGAACAATAAAGCCCAAAGTCAGCCGATGGAAGGAAATAATAAAAATCAGAGAACTAAATGAAATAGAGATAAAAAAGACAATAGAAAAAAATTAATGAAAGGAAGATCTGGTTCTTTGAAAACATAAAGTGAACAGTTACTAGATTCACTAAGAAAAAAGAAGAGAAGATTCAAATAAATAATATCAGAAATGAAGAAGTTATAACAAATGCAACAGAAATACAAAGGATCATAAGAGAATACTATGAAAGGCTATATGCTCCAAATTGGAAAATCTAGATGAAATAGATAAATCCTTAGTTATACAACTTTCCTAGACTGAATCATGAAGAAATAGAAAATCTGAATATATCTATCACTAACAAGGAAATTGAAATAGTAATTGAAAACCTCCCAAAAAACAAAAGTCCAGGACCAGATGGCTTCACTAGTGAATTCTATGAAACATTCAAAGATTTAATACCTACTCTTCTCAAAATATTCAAAAAAACTGAAGGGGAGGGAACACTTTCTAACTCATTTTATGAGGTGAACACTACCTTGATACCAAAACCAGGCAAGTACAACACACACACACACACACAAACACACAAACACACACACACACACACACACACACACACACACACAATTACAGGTCAATATTTCTGATGATCATAGATGCAAAAATCCTCAACAAAATATTAGCAAACTGAATATAATACATTAGAAGCATCATATACCGTGATCAAGTGGGATTTATTCCCGAAATACAAAGACGGTCAAATCAATCACAATGATACACTACATTAAAAAAATGAAGGTTAAAAATCCTATGATCACTTCAATAGATACAGAAAAAAGCATTTGACAAGATTCAACACCCATTTATGATAAAATTCTCAATAAAATGAATATAGTTGGAAAGTACCTCAACATAATAAAGGCCACATATGACAAACCGACAGCTAACATCATACTCAACAGTGGAAAAACTGAAAGCTTTTCCTCTAAGATCAAGACCAAGACAAGGATGCCTACTCTCACCACTTCCATTCAACATAGCTTTGGAAGTCCTAGCCAAAAAAATTAGGCAAGAAAAAGAAATAAATGGTACCCAAACTGGAAAGGAAGAAGTAAAATTCATGATTTGTGAATGACATGATTTTGTATATAGAAGACCGTAAAGACTTCACCATAAAACTAATAAACAAATATAGTAAAGTTGCAGGGTACAAAATCAATATACAAAAATCTTTTGCATTTCTATACATTAACAATGAACTATCAGAAATAGAAATGGAGAAAACAATTCTATTTACAATCACAACAAAAAGAATAAAATACCTAGGAATAAATTTAATGAAGATCCTGAAACACCTGTATATTGGAAACTACAAGACATTGTTGAAAGAAATTGAAGAAGACACAAAGAAACGGAATGATATTCAATGTTCATGGATTGGAAGAATTAAAATTATTAAAATGTCCATATTACAAACCAATCTACAGAGTCAATGCAATCCCTATTAAAATCCCAAGGTCATTTTTCAAAGAAATAGAACAAAAAAATTATAAAACTAGTATGAAACCAAATAAGACTCCAAATAACCAAAGCAATTCTGAGAAAACAAAGCCAGAGGTATTATCCTCCCTGATTTCAGACTATACTACAAAGCTGTAGTAATTAAAACAGTATGGTATTGGCAGAAAAACAGACGTACAGATCAATGGAACACATTGAGAGCCCAGAAATAAACCCACACATATATACGAGTAGACAACTAATTTACAACAAAGGAGCCAAGAATACAAAATGGAGAAAGGAAAGTCTCTTCAACAAATGGTGCTGGGAAAACTGCACAGCCACATGCAAAAGAATGAAAAGAGACCACCACCTTATACCATCCATACACAAAAATTAACTCAGAATGGATTAAAGACTTGAATATAAGACCTGAAACCATGAAATACATACAACAAAACACAGGTGCTAAACTCCTAGACATCTGTCATAGTAATGTTTTTGGGATTTGTTGCCACTGACAAAAGAAACGAAACAAAAATAAACAAATGGGACTATATCAAACTAAAATGCTTCTGCACAGTAAAGAAAACCATCAACATAACAAAAAGCCAACCAACTGAATGAGGAAGATATTCGCAAATGATATTTCTGATAAAGGGTTAATGTCAAAAAAAAGAAACAGCTCATATAACTGAACAACAACAAAAAACAAATAAACAATCTGATTAAAGAATGGGCAGAGGATCTGAATAGACATTTTTTTTCTAGAGAAGACATACAGATGGCCAACAAGCACATGAAAAGATGTTCAACATCACTAATTATTAGGGAAATGCAGATCAAAAGCACAATAAGAGATCACCTCTCATCTGTTAGAATGGCTATTATCAAAAAGACAAGAAATAAGTGTTGGAGAAGATGTAGAGAAAACAGAATCCTCATACACTGCTGGTAGGATTGTAAATTGGTGCAGTCACCATGGAAAACAGTGTGGAGGTTCCTCAAAAAATTTTTTTAAGAATAGAATCACCATATGATCCAGCTATTCCATTTCTGGGTATTTATCTGAAGAACATGAAAATGCTAATTTGAAAAGATATACACACCCCTAAGTTCATTGCAGCATTATTTATAATAGCCAAGACATGGAAGCAAACTAAGTGTCCATGGATGAATAAATGGTTAAAGAGGTCATAAATATATTCAATGAAATACTACTCAGCTTTAAAACAAGATGAAATATTCCCATTTGTGACACCATGGATATACTTTGAGGGTATTATGCTAAGTGAAATAATTCAGATGGAAAAGGACAAAAATCATATGATTTTGCACACATGTGGAATATAAAACAAAACAAAAAAATAAACAAAACAAAAACAAACTCATACATATGGACAAAAGATTGGTGGTTATGGAGTGAGGGAGGGCAAAATGAGTCAAAAGGGTCAAATGTATGGTGATGAGCACCCAATAGTGTATACAGGTATCAAATTATAATGTTGTACATCTGAAACTTATATAAAATACCCATGGCACTAGAACCACAATCAGGTAATATCAAATTGCAATGTATTTAGGATTGTTCAATTGCATGGAACCCAAAGTATTTATTAATATAAAGCAACAATCTTTCCTTCAAATGATTTTTAATTATTTTATTTTGTCATAATGGAACCGAAGGAATTAATAAAAATACAGTAAAACATTAAAAACAGGAAGAGCAGATCTTATTTATCTTTACATTTATAATAGAGAAATAGATGGGTTCTGATTTTAAAGTAACTTGCCTAAGGTGACAGAATAGATTTAGAAGGAGAGTTCTATATTCTATTCTTAGAATATAAATTACTAATTATCTCTACAAATTTGACATAAGTATCTAGCCCAGGAAATTGGGTAAAAGTATAACACTAAAGGGATATTACTCCGTGATCAAAGGTGATTTCCTAAGATAACAGAAGCCTTGAAGAAAGTGTCATACCTATTAGACACATGGATAAATGCGAGACCGTCATTCACACAAGGACAAAACCAGGTATACTGATGCATGGACATGAGAAAGCAAAGCTTTCTTGTTCTTATGGGTTTCTTCCCAAGTGTTTTTAATTCGAGGATGATACATTAAATTCTAAAACAAAGTGTCAATGGTCAGCAAGTATTAGACTTGCCAGATGAATTCATAAAACCAGGAAACACTACTACTGTAGTTTTATTTGAGAATGTGCACAAGACCACACACATACACCTTTTAAGAAAATGTGATTATAGAAGGCAATTGTGAGAATGCATGAAAGTTTATTTTGAGATTTTAATTTGTCATACCTATATGTACCCATATGGATTATAGGCTTTGACTGCGATGAGCACAGTATTAAAATTCTTATTTTCAATTTGTAGGCTTTTGATAGAAAACAAAATGGAACCATGATAGCTATATTTTTCTCCTACAAATTTAAAATTATTATTTTTATATAGCAATGTAAATTTACTTAAGGTTTTCTCATTACCTAATTTACTTCTTAAAAGAAACGTGAGGGGTGCACAAGGTATTTTATGATAAGAAAACTGAGTAACAAAGGCTTAAACAACTTCACTTCCAGTAACTGGAATTAAGAGTCATATTTTTTGAGAAAACATAATATTCTAAAGCATTCTTATAATTATTAGAGTTATATATATAACAAACAGCGAGTATTACTATCAAATTACTATTAAAAATAACAAAATTAATGTATTTTCAGTTTCTTTTTATTAGCAGATGGGGTATACGCATCCTGATGAAAATTCATATGGAAGATAGGTCTACATTACACAATTTACTACACACCAAAATACCCACAAGGCTGGTTTTAACATCGATTCTATTTCTAAGTTTATTGGCATATTAAATTGCTAGATACAGCATATCATGTTCAAAAGACCAAATCATTCACAGTTGCCATAATACTCAGATAATTTAGTCTTGGATTAAAATAAAATGCTTTAGAAAAGCCTGATATGTAGCCACATAGCCCAATCAAGAAATCTTTCCTGAATAGGTTCAGGAAGGTATTCGGCTCAACTGATGCATGAAGTTATAGAGCCATGGTCAAATGACACTGTCCAAATTCTTTTCATGTGATAATCTTACTATGCAAATGCATACGAGAACCTTTGGATCTGTTCCCAGAGTTTACATAGCTCTAACCTTGGAATATCTGGTGGCTGAGAAGATAAGCTAAGTTCTGACATACATTCAAGGATGCCTAAAATTCTACTTTGTTTCCATAATGCTCCGCAGTGAGTGGGCTCACAGCATAGTTTTTAATCATGGGGAAAGAAGCACTACTACACTGGAAAACTGCATAGGGACATGTGAATATCAAATAAAATGTTGAATATCAAATAAAATGTGAATATCAAATAAATGTAGTGTTTATTGAAATTCACAAATTTTTGACATGAAATAATTTTCTATTATCTTATAAGCAATACTTGCCAATTTTAAAAGATAAAAGTAGTAAGTTTAGAAGAAATACAATCCCAGTAAAAAGGTAATCCATCATGTATCATAGTTAGGGGCTAAAAACGAATTTTGTTAACCATTCTACGAAAGTGATAATACAATACTGCTCCTAATAACACTCTTAAAAATATTAGAATCAGAATAAAATGGAAAACTTAAGTGTCCACATCTTGGTTTCTAAATACAAACTCCAATAAGAGAAACCAGAGTTCCTTGGAGAAGCAGTTGATTCCAAATGTGAAGAAAGCAAAACACAATATTAACCTGGAGCATCTTGTGCCATAAAGTAAGAAAGTATTCAGAAGATGGGGGCAAGATGAAAGAACACAGAAGCCAACCTGAAAAAGCAACTAGGGGCCAACGATGGTATTATTTGAACAACAAAATAAATAATGACAATTTGGGAGTATAACACATAGAATAAAAGAAATACATAGTGACATAAATAAGTACATACCTAAATAACAGAAGAGAGAGCTCCTTCTTACAGAATTATTCCAAGCAACAAAAGTAACAGGAATTAGGGAAACAGAGAATCACCATTAGAACACCACAGTAAATAACTAGACTATAGGCCTGATCCATTCATGGATACTAAAATTAGCGGGGAGAAGCTTACAAATAAACAGAATACGTATGTAGTATCACAGTATCTTCTCCAAAAGATTTATAATCTCAAAAGGAAAAAGAGTAATTTTATAGCATTGAAATTCAGCAGACACCACTTTAACTACCAGTAAAAACACAGTAGACATCTTGTACCTCTGATATAATGCACTGGGAAGGACGTATCACTTATGTGGCAATCTTGCCAAGAAATGCATAACCTCAATCTAATCACAAGAGGATATCAGACAAACTCAAAGTGAGATATTTTACAAAATATCTAACCAGAACTCTTCAAAGTATCAGGTTATGAAAGACAAGAAAAGACTGAGGAATTGTCACAGATCAGACGAGAACAAGGAGACATGCTAACAAAATGCGATACAGAATTCTGTATGGAATCACAGGACAGAGAAAGGACAATTAGTGGGAAAACCAGTGAAATTCTAACAAGGTCTGCAGTTCATTAATAGTATGGTATCAACATTAATTGCTTGGTTTTAATCATTGTACTATGGTTATACAAGGCCTTAACATTAAAAGTATAAGGGAACTCTATTATTTTTGCAACTTCTCTGTAAGGCTAAAATTATTTCAAAATAAAACAATCAAAAATAAATAAATAAACTGGCTCATTCTGAGATTAGAAGAAAAATGATAGCAACCATATGACCCAATTTTTTGGAAGCTAATTTTAACTTTCTCTAAGTTATTCAGACTTAGAGAATATCCAGGTATTACTAGATAATATAAGGGAGATTAAATTCAGAAAAGCAATTACTAACATAATTCTCTTTTTAGTCATGGCAAAAAAAAAAAAAAAAGGAGAAAGATTTTAACACGGCCAACTTTCGCATAGACTGAAATAAGCTCCATGAGAATCTTTTTTTGTGTTACGAAATCATTCTTCAAGGCTAAAATCTTTCTTCACCTAATTGTATGTAATATTTCAAAAGCAGATAAACACAGCACAGTTTATGTCTAATATAGGCCTTAACCATACAGCACTATTACAGTAATTATCAATTTGCAATTCTCTCACTCCTACTAGATTATGAACTACGAAAGCAAGAAATATCCAGCCATCTATTGCCAACTTCACGTCTCTAGTTCAGCATGGTTCTTAAGACATGGGGTACTAACAATTATTAGCACAAAATGATAAAGAAATTAAGTAAAAGATCTCTCTAGTAAAAGGAAATTATTTTCATATATTTTAAATGCTTTTAATTATAAGAAACAATCCCCATGTAATTTACGTTTATAAAAAGAAAATAAATTTGAGAGTTCTAATCTGCTAATTGGAAATTGAATATTATACATATATATATATAAATTGAATATTTAGAGCTAAAACAGTTTTAAACTAAAGATCTTCAGTGAAATAGCTTTTTTTGAAGCTTCTAGCTTTATAAAAATCATAGGGAAATAAGGAACATATTTAACCTGTATAAAAAAGCAAAGTATAATTTTGAGCAGCTTTTGGTCAGTTTTATCAATAATTTAGATTTTCTGTATCTAAACATAAGGGTCAAATAAAAACAAAAAAAAATTAGTTTGCATTTAGTACTGTTCAAACCAATGCACAAATGTTTACACAAGTCTCAAACATAAGGCCTAAATACTTTTCTTAGAAGTTTTAAAGGGTATACAATATAAAAAATAAATATTCCATTCCGTGCACTTCTAGATATATAGTATGGCAACATTTAAGTTTTGCCTGATGTGAAGTAAATTTTTTTTTTCTTTTTTTTTACTTTAGGAGTAAAAGTTATTATTATGTTTGATTGAATTTATTTCTCAAACAAAAGTCCTATGTGGAAATTTATTCTATTGGCTCACTGTCCAAAGAAAGTATTTTTCTTTTTCTTTTTTTTTTTTTTAAGCAAAATTCAACTTAGGAAGGAAGGAGGCGGGAAAAAGGAGGAAAGAAGGCGAGAAGAGGGGAGGGTGAGAAGAGGAGAAGTACCATGTAAAAATATAAGCCTGATAAATGCTCTTACCTTCACTTCTTTCTTCTGCTTGTTTTGCTGAATTTTCTTTTTTTTGTTTTGCTGCTAAGAGTTCCCGCTTTAATTGCCTTGCTTCTTTTCTGAGCTCTTCACTATAAAACAAAAACAACCATATCACATTAGTACATACTATACTGAGAGGAAGATGTTTAGCAAAAGCAACTAAAACTGGTTTTCAGGTACACTGAATCTCTGAGAAAAACAAAATGAATAATGTAATTCATTTTCTTTCTATGTATGTGTATTTGTGGTATGAAAACATACTTAAGGGATATTTTTAAAGTTGTAATTTTTCATATCAAACAGAAGTAGATAAGTAGATAAATGTAGATAAATTAGTAGATAAGTAGATAAATGTAGATAAAAAGTAGATAAATAAGTAGATAAATGACCCATTGTTCTCCCTCTAATTTACTTGCAAATCTAACATTCTAGTTTCAGTTTATTAATTCATGTAGATCCAAATCAAAACAAAAATTTTAATATAAGTACTATTTAATATGTACTAAACCTGGGCATAACCAAAAAGATTTGGCTTCAAAACTTGGTGAACTCCTCAACTGACACATAGAACTACCATTTATTAACCAATTATTATGAGCTTGGTATGGTGCTAAATTTTTTATAAACTCAATTTTTTTAAACTCAATTTTTAACCCATTTAATACCACAATTTTGCAAATAATTTCCTCTTCTGTGAAACCTACCAGATTGATACTGATGATGAATATAATCATATATTAAAGGCAAACTGAAATGCAAAATGTTGACTTCAGGACGACAAGTCACTAATTAAGTGACTAGTTTCTACAAGTCAGTTTTAGAACAGGAGATATAAATTCATGCCTTGGAAAAAATGGTTAACTACCAATGTCATGAACCCTTAGGGTCATTTGTGAATAGTCAACACTATGCATTTTATATCTAGAGTGAACGTCAAGCATCCACTCTATTTTCAACAAAAGCTAGAGTGGATCACAGAAACAGAACACTATAGCCAAAGCAGACGTGTCATTCTGGAAAAGACACTCATGCCAAGGTTTAATCTTAATAGTCTAAAATAGTATTATACTGATTCCACCTTTAATGCTTCCTGCTGATCGCCAAATCTCTTAAGTTTCCTTTTCACCTCTGTCCTATAATAGAGTCATCAAACGGATAGGTCTCACATTGTGTATGGCTCAGTTCTCTTTTCCTCCTTCCCACATCAAACACACACAGCCAGCTTATGTTTTGTATCTGCTTGGCCTCCATGATTCTGAATTCTCAAACTTCTCTCTTATCAACATCTTCAACCTTTTTAGGTGAACCTAAAAAGGTTGAACCTCTGTCTTTCATTCCTATGGAACCTGTGCTCAGTCTTATAATAATGAAAGCCGTAGTTCAGGGTGCACTGGCCCTATTCTAACTCCAGTTAGTTCTCTATCCATTCTGGATGTTATGGTCAGCCATTTCACTGATGTCCTCAACTGCACCCTTAATTTTCTTGACTTGTTTGTCCATATGGATACATCATAATCACCTAGAAGAACTTGTTAAAATGTCCCAGAAAACAAACCTCCAGCGAATATGATTTCTTTAAATGTTGGACGTTGCCTGGGAATTTGCTCTTATGACCAGTTCCTCAGATGATTCTATTATGAATTCAAGTTTGGAACCCAATGCATTATGACCTTGCTATAGAAATTATCTTCTTTCTTATAACTTCAAGTAGTTCTACTTCAAAGATTCCTTTTTTAGCCAACAAACATGCTCAAATTTCCCCGTACTCTGCTCAATCAAGTGATATTATCTTCCCCATGGACTCCCGGCCTGAAAGAAGAGTTTATAATATACAACCTACTTCATCAACCTCTAACTTCTTAATCTCTTGCAATCTATCCTTCTTATACGCTACTGAAACTGCTTCTGTATCGACCAAATTTAGTGGCCTTTTCTCAGTCCTCTTCTTCCTCTTTGGCTTTCCTATCATTCAACATTAACCACTCCATCCTTCTTAAAATTCTATCCTAATCAGACTTATGTACCATTTTAGAGCCTTGATTTTCCAGTTCTCCTAGTTACTTTCTCTTCTCATCTTATAATTGTTGGCATTTTTCTTGTTCCCATACCCTTTACAATGGCATTTTAATCTAATTTCATAACATCAACTATCACCTTTATACAGGTTATTTCCAAATCTAGATATTTTGCCCTGATTATGGTCTTAACATTTCTGTTATAAATATTCATGTACATTAGTGCTACCCAACAGAAATATAAAGGCAACCTTAAGTTTTCTAGCAGCCACATTTAAAAAATGGTAAAAGAAACAGGTCAAATTAATTTAACATATTTCGTTGAACTCAATAACTCAGTATGTCCGAAATATTTTTTCAATATTGCAACCAATATAAAAATATTAATATGATATTTTACATTCAGTTTTTGTATTAATCTTTGAATTCTGGTGTGAATTTATACATCTCAATTCAAACTATACACATTTCAAGGGCCCAGATCTAGATGGGCAGCAGAGGCTACATGTCTCAGTAATCACAAACACTCTATGTGCAAACTTGAAGTCATTTCCTTCCTGCCTAAATCTGTTCCTTCTTCTGATGTCCCTATTGGATCGTGGAATCATTTTCCGTCTAATGACCAGAGTTTAAACTTTCTGTGGGACTCTTCTATCTCCCTTTCACTGAATCACTGTAGAAGTACACCATTTTCCAGTCTCTCTCACATATAACTGCTCTTCTTGACTTTGACCACCGATGCCTAGTTTCGGCTCTCATTTTGTACTTCTCAGATGAATGTAATCACTTCCGATTCCCTGAGCTCAGGGAATAGCAACCACATTTGCTCTGTCCACTAAATACCCTTATCTTTTTATTATACTGGTTTACAAAATTTTTACTTTGGTAAGTAATTCAGAAATTTTAGATGATATTTTCTGAAGACTAAAGTCTTTGAGGGGATGATTATTTTGAAAGTTGAAAAGGAAATGCTGCATGATGATGCTTGAGCAAATTTGTTATAAGAATAATTTTAAGTCTGTGAAGAATGAGAGGCAATGAAAGCATATATTATTGTAGAGGCAGCAGAGCACAGTTATTAAAAGGATTAGCTGTGGATTCAGAAAGTCCCAATTTAAAAGCCAACTGCATCACTTACTATCTGGGTGATTTAAGAACAATTACTTAACTTCTCTGAGACTAAGTTTCCTTAAGTATAAAATCAGGGTAAGATATTTAAAATATTGGGCACTCAATACACATTCAAAAAATGGAAGCAATTATTATTTAGGTCACATGTTCAAAATAGGAATACAGTTAAGGGCTATTTGCCATGTAGGAATATTTATTATGTTATTTATTACAAATGTATGCCACCTCTACTACATTTGGAGATCAGCTAGGTTCACTATCTTTTAAAAAGGGAAATGAATGCATAACGTTAGCTTCTAAAAATCTATCCTTAAATAGTCAAAGATCTAGATATACTCCTGAAGTAGCCATAGTAATATACAAAATGAACAATGATGAATAAAAACTCGAAAAAGACTAAGTGAGATAGAGATACAGATTATTAAAATATGCTTCATTATTCTGAATTCTTCAAATGATTAAGGATTTACAACACTGTCAAAATCTTTCAGACTATTCAAACACCATTTGTCAGTACTTGTGAAATCCATACCTCTTGGAATGAAGTGTAAGTTTTTAGAATAGTCTTTAGATCACAGTTTAGTTTTATGGTTCCCAATTTTAAATTCTCTGGAATATAATCCTATCCATTGACACTAGAATATATTTAAATCTGATATGATGAGAATGAAAATTGTAAGCCTAGCACATACCGCTTACAAAGCAAGCATACAAACTATGGGCTTGCTTTAGAGTCCAGGCAACATCTTCTTGGCTCCCTCAGAGCCTAGTTTCTGCTCGTATGGCAAAATAAATGGCTTCTGTAAGCTGCTATTAACTTTAAGCTAATTAACTTTTTTTCCTAATAGTATGTTTCTAATTTGAAGTCATCTGATTTTTAATGTGGTTTGTATGACATCACCATTATCCACCAGATAATTCTGCACCCTATATATTTTTAAATCTGATAAATCTGTAATTAGCTCTGCTCCAATGGGGGGAAAAACGATTCTTTCCAAAAAAAAAATAAAAAAAAAATCAGCCCAATAAAGTAGCAGCAGCCTAAAAATTATACCAGTACCCTTTATATATTTAGTAATAGCAAAGAAATTAGTAATTTATTCAACAATTTCTAGAGCATCTAATATTTGTTAAGTACCATTCTGAGTGAGGGCACAGAAATCAAGATGAGTAAGGAGGGAAAAGAACCTAACTTCCATAGATTCTTTAAATCAGTTTCCTCCCTCACCACTTAATCTTCTCAAAAACCTGTGATATAGCATTTTACAGGTAAGAAGGCTGAGGCTTACAGAGATTAAATACTTAGCCTCAGGTCACACATTTTATCAGGAAGTGATAGAGCTAGAAACTAAAAATGGGATTGTCTGAATTCTAAGTCTCGGCTCTCTTTCCATGATGGTACACTGATACCTTGAGAAAGTCTCCAAGGGAGGGACGTGAGTAAAGTACATAAATAATAACAGTACATAATAAAAAGCGGTAACTGCCATGACAAAGAAATGACTAAAGCATTTTCAAATTAGGAGAAGGAAAGATTATCACAGGCTAAATAAGGGATGGCTTCACAGAAGAGGCATTTAACTGGACCCTGACAGATGAGTAGGAGGTAGCATGTGGAGATACAGTGAAGAAGCATCTAAGTAGTGTGTCTAAACCAAGAACAGAGAGTAGGGAAAATATAGGTGCATGTGAAAATATTATGCTAAAGCATCTGATTTAAAAAGAGGTGGCGGGGCTGGTAACAAAAGATAGCGTAAGGAAGAGAATGTGGGGCAAAGTCTAAACGCGAAGCATTTGTGAGTGGCGAGGTAAGAACATTTTCCTGCAATTTATCCACACCTTTGAGCTTCCAAATTTTTTTTTTACAACCTATTTCTGAACTGCTCTTGTCATCATTTACCCACTATCCACCTATTTTAATATCTTACTAGTAAACTGTACACCCTTTAAATTGCTATAGTCTAAGAAGTAACTTATGACCTCCTCATCAAAAATTTCAGCGGCGTCCCTTTAGATCGTAACTTAGGCCTTCAGAAGAATCCGACTTCATCGACCACCTTACCTCTGACCCTTTGCTATCTCAGACATACTGCCCACGGCAGCTCTCCTCCTCCCTTTTGATATCCTTTCTCTGTTTCCAGTGGGTTTACTTTCCACTTCTTGCTCCTCAAATATAGGTGCTTCTCAGTAGCCTAGTCTTAACCCCTTCTCTTTCTCTGTCTAGAAATTTCATCCACGTTTAGGACTTCAATTCCATCTAAATGCAGTCAAGTGTGTAAAATCAACTATATAAATAAGCCTGATGCTTTTTACATACTTCCACTTTCAAGATTAAATTCACATTTCTAACTGCCGGATGGACACTTTCATTATATATCCCATAAATGCATCAAATTTACAATTTTAAAAGTCAGATTGATCGTTTTGGCTCTCAAAAACACCACTTTATTTCTATGTTTCCTGTATTTGGTAAAGCCACCAGAATGCTGGGTGTCAGGCCCACTTCTGGTATCACTTCCTTACTTTTTACATCTGATAAGTAGTCACATCTTTCTTCCTTTACAAAGTCTCTTTCTTTCTTTGGTCAATGACAGCTCTCGGGGATTGACTATTACAACCATCTCCTATGTGGTCTACATGCCTCTGTTCTGAACTTCCTTCCATTCATTTTGCACACTTATGTCAAATCCTATACTTCTACTCCCCTGATCTTCATTACTCCCCAAATCCTACTGAATTGTGCCCTAATTTCTTTTCCAAGCATTTAAAGTCTCTCTCATGAGCTACCTTCCAACTACTTTTTCAACTTTATCTTCACATATCCTCTACAGTTACTCTAAATTTCAGCCAAAACATACTAATCATAATTACCTTGGCAAACTTTAAGCTTCAGCACACATACCCCTTTGTTCATGCCATTTCCATTACTTAAAATGGTCTTTCCTCCCTATTTCTGTCTACTAAAATCTTCCTAATTTTTCAAGGCTTCATGGAGAAAGTGGCACTTGAGCACGTCCTTGGAACAAAGTTGTCAATTTCACTGAGCCTTAGTTTTCTCATCTGTAAATTGTGGCTATGTTCAGCATATGGATTATAATAAGTCTAATGTAAAGGTTAATAATTAATATGAGTAAGAACACTGTCTCATGTTTAGAAGGCAGTTTTTTAGAGACAAAATATATTACTATCAACTCATGACTGTTAAATTACATAATCAGTTTAAAGAATTTAAACAGTAAATAAAAATCAATGATTTTAAGTAAAAATGATAATAAGATACCAGGGGGCAGCTGGATGGCTCAGTTGGTTAGAGCGCGAGCTCTAAACAACAGGGTTGCCAGTTCAATTCCCACATGGGCCAGTGAGCTGTGCCCTCCACAGCTCGATTGTAGACAATGAGCTGCTGCTGAACTTAAGAGGTGCAGCCGAATGGCTCAGTTGGTTGGAGCGTGAGCTCTCAACAACAAGGTTGCTGGTTCAATTCCTGCATGGGATGGTGGGCTGCACCCCCTGCAACTACAGATTGAAATCGGCCACTGGACTTGGAGCTGAGCTGTGCTCTCCACAACTACATTGAAGGATAACTACTTGGAGCTGATACTTGTCAGCTGGAGAAACACACTGTCCTCCAATATATTCCTCAATAATATTTATATTAAAAAAATGATACTAATTCCTATACTATTAAAGATATCTACTCGAATATTGTTGGATTGTTTTTTTCTTTTAAAAACTAACATCCATTCTAAAAGATTAAACAGGACATTTGGGTAAAAGACAGAGATGTTAATCAGAAGACCTAGACCCAACATCATTATGTGGCCGTGAGAGTGCAATTAACCTTCCTTCTTTGCTTCAGTTTTCTCACCATCTAAGAATAGTCTGAGGAAGGTGTAAATTAATATTTCTGAAATGCATAATCATAATTATAATATAAATGCAAAAAGTGAGTATACTCTGCAGATCATTTTATTTCAATTCCTTTGGATTTATGATCTTAAAGCCCATTCATTATGTAAGGAAATGGTGAGATGCTGAATATAGCCATCGTCATCTTAGACACAAAGAAGTTGAAGTATAGAGATAGTAAAATATTTTTTTTCAATATTGCCCAAGTCAATGATAGAGTGGCAAACGTGACACAGACATCCCAATTCTTTAAGCAGTTTTTCACTTAATTGGCTAACTTACCCCACTAAATGAAAAGTACATTTAGACATTTTTAAGCTGAACATGTTTTTATACAACTGAAGACACTACGAATAAGTGACTGCACAGGAACGTTTTTACAACTACAGTATGTTTACAATTTTATCAGACTTTATATTACTTTATAAAAGTAGTTTAGAAATCTTGCAATTTTTTTAATTGTGCAGCTTTTCAACTTGAGATTGAAGATTTAAAATGGCAATGACACGTATCTTGCATAATTTTCAGTCAGTTTTTATTTTTTCCCAGATGCTTTTCTCATTTCCTCCCATTTCCAGGAATGTGCCTCAGGAAAATTCTGAGTTATATTTGTTCTTTTTTCTTATGGCATGAGAAATACTATCTTAATATAAAGGTGGTGAGCTCAAACACTGACTTTCTTTAATATTCACCTTCAAAAAAAAAAGTAAAGTTGTTAAGACCTGAGTGTGTGATACGTTTTTGAAGAGAATTTAAATCTACAAAAATGAATGGAATATGTATAAACTTCTTATATAATACAGTAAATGCATTTGCTCAGAGACCTAGTTAAGCAGGCTGACAGCTAAACACATGCCCATTAGAGATCATTGTTTACTGGACCATGGATGTGATACTTGAAGTTAAAGCCCGCTATTTCCCAACATCTGATAAGAATTCATAACACATGGACATGATTGAAAACCAAACAGTACACCCTTCATGGTTTTTAGTCTATTGCTTTAATCACAAAGATACCCAATATGTTTGTAATGAAACAATAGTTTCGCTGTTGATGAAATCATAAAATAGCTGTAACAAAAGCCCATCATAGGCATTAAAACTATCGATGTATGGCATGATTTTTAGACTTTGGTATCATCAGCAGTAGCAGGGATGCAGGTTTATCGTATATCAGAAAGTATTAGAATATGCTGTAGTTTATATACAAGAATTTTGAAAATGTTTGCATATATCCAGGAAATATCTAACCAAATTAAATCAGGGAAATCCATTGTATGTTCAAAGCTCTGTTCTACCTATTAATAGCAGTATGCCCTTAGACAATTAAGATAACCCATCTAAGTCTCAGTTCATCTTGAAATGATAAGCTTGAAGTAATAATAAGGTTGTAAGAATGAAATACAATTCCATGGAAATTACTTAGCATACTTAATGTGGTGCTTGGCCCAGAATGTGTACTCAACATTAGTTTGCTTCTATTATTATCACCATCACTGTTCTCATCTCCACCACCTACACTACTTCTATTCTTACTATCTACAGAATTAGTTATTGACAAAATGAGACCTCTGGCTAACTCAAAAGATTAAAAAGGCAAATCCTTCCATTTTCTCATTGATGCATAGATTTCAAAAGCTTATTGACATGTTTTTGCATTTGATACACTGCTTGGATTAAATACCAGAAGCTATGAAAATAAGAAATGTAACAGTTCAAAAAAACTAAAAATTACAAAATTATCATATCTTCATTCTGGTCAGTAATACCTGCAACTCAATTGCTTATATTCTTTCATTATAATCTACTTGAGAAGGTAAAAAATAAACAAGTCAACAAAAAAATGTATATATACTTACAAATTCTATGAGGGAGGCTAACAGGAACCTACATTAGTTTAGTCTAAGTGATCCTGGAAGGTATCTATCAGCAGATAAAATTTAATTTGAGTGATAATGTTCTACATTCCCTTTATAATATGCTAGATCAATATGTAAGAATAGAAAGACTATATACTTATCAGTAAGTACCCTGCAATATAGAATGAAGGAGAAATCTGAATGTACCTGCATATAACTGTAGACTTACAATCTTACTCCTTTCATATGAAAGATCACATTTATTTTTAAATAAAAAGTTTAGACATCTGATGTAGATTGCTATTAACCTTGTAAGATCTCTTTCAAATCTTAAAAAATAGTATCATCTTTTCCAAAATAGACTAAACCAGAATGGATACTGCATAAAATCATAAAATGTCCATGACAACAGTAGTTGATATTGCTATTCTGTCTAAACACCAAGTAAAAAGTTCAGTATCAAATATGTTATTACACAGCAAGAACTTGGCTTTGTCAATATTTCACAGAAGTGGAGCAAATTCGTTGTGGCAGAAATGCGGTCTTTAGCCATATGCCTCTTCCTCAATCCAACTTTATAAATGATATTAACTCAATATGAAAAACAAATGAGTTTTCCATTTCCAGTAAGGCAGTATACCAGGTAACCTGCAAACTCTCTTGCAATCAAACACCTAGAAATGTTGAATAAGTACATAAAAACAAAAACAAAAAAATAAAAAAACAAAACAAAAAAAACCCCAATAACCTTTAAATGCATAGCTTAGCTCACTAAAAACAAAGGGGTTTTAAAAAAAAAAGGAGAGGACTGAAAATCAGAGCAAAAAGCACTGAAACTGTTACTGGGACACTCTGAGTTACTGGTGTTGGTAACCTAGGAACATGAGTTTTAACATGAGGTTTTAATCATAAGTATTAGGACTTGGTATTCCTACACATAAAGCAAAGGATTCTCCACTCATTGGGAAGGTGGGAATAAACACATCTGCTTAAAAAAACAAAGGAAGACCACAAAAAGTTTGTGTGCCTTGGATTCATGCAGGAAAGTAAGCAGGCTCTCAAGCTAATGCATATTCTTAGGGTATCTAAGGAACATTTTTAGTTAAAATCTCCAGTGATCTATAGCACTCCATCGCAACTGTTAGAACCACAGGCAAATTCTATCAGAAGGAAGGTATCCTTGATCCAGATTTCACAGAACTCTGAAAAGTTCTAAAAAAAGAAAATAGCCCCCAATAAAAATATTTCATAACGTACAAGGAAACAAGGCATTATGGATGAGAACCAGGGGAACAACAATAACAGAACCTGACTCTCAAAACTTCAGATAATGCAAAAATAAAACAAGTATATTTATTAGATGGAAAGAATGAAAGAGAATAAAAATTTGAATATAAGACCTACAACAATAACTGGAAAAATAATCAAAATAACTTTTAGAAGGGATAAATAGAATAGCTAGTTAAACTCAATGAAAATTTGAATAGCTGAAAAGAGAGTGTGAGTGAATTAGGAGAGACATTGAAAGTATGCATAACACAGGATACAAAGCACAGCGTGAAAAATCAACTACAGGAGGCTAAAAGTCACGGAAGACAAAGTAAGAAGGTCCACTACATGTATAAGTGGAATTGTAGAAAGAGAAAATAAGGAGACTGAGATTGAGAAAATAATGTCTGAGAATTTTCCAAAATTGACGAAAAGCAATTCAGGAAGCTCTATGAATCCAAGGAGGATAAATAAAAAGAAAATTTAAACGAAGACTTATCATACTGAAAATACAGAGCACCATAGATAAAGTGATCTCAAAACAACCACCATAAATTAATAAGGACAAATCATTTAAAATTAAGTTGACTTTTTTCTTTGACAGAGAAAGTAGATTGACATATTGTGAGAAGAAAACAATCAAGGACTTATTACAAAACAAGACATGAATGATGTCTTTCATTACAGCCATTAAAGCAAAGAACAAATAATGGGTGGGTGCTTAAACAAAAATGATTATGGATTAGTCCTAACCAAACTATTCAAGAACGCTAAATAACAGGTCAAAGTTAAGCATAAGATTTATTTCTACTAAGATACTGTAATCCAGGTCTCTGCCCATATTCTGGCATATGATGCTGCATTGAGTATAAGACAGAAGACAAAGCATTTATGAGTGTAGGGTATAAGGACTGGATCAAGAGGTAGGAGGCGTAATAGCAGCAGCACCAATGGAAAAGACTAAGGGGATTTAGATTATAGTACAATCAGAGTCAACACTGTGATGTGACTGCCAAACAAGTGTGCATGGTCGTAGGTCTCATTAAGAGAAGTGTAGTACTCCCTATACGCCTGTTACACTTTTTGTAATTGTCCCACAGTTTTACATAGTCTGTTCTGTTCTGTTCAATCTTTGTCTCTTGGTGTCAAAGACTCTATCCTTTAGCTCAGTGATTTTCCCCCCCTCCATATCCAGTCTACTAATAAGCTGTCAAAAGCGTTCTTTAGTTCTCTTACAGTGTTTTTGATCTGTTACATTTCAATTTAGGTCTTTCTCAAAATTTTCATCTCTCTGTTTACATTGCCTGTTTTTTCATGCTGTCTACTTTATCCATTAGAGTCCTTAGCATAGTATATTAATCATAGTTGTTTCAAATTCCCAGCCTGATAATTCTAAAATCCTTGCCATGTCTAGTTCTAATGCTTGTTCTGTCTCTTCAAATTATGTCCTTGCCTTTTGGCATGCCTTATAACTTTTTCTTGATAGCAAGACATGATGTACTGCGTAAAAGGAACTGCTGTAAATAGGCCTTTAACAAAGGGGTGGTGAGGTGTGGGGGAAGAGGACGCATCCTACAGTGATTGGGTCTGTCTTTTAGTGATTCTATGCGTCCAGACTGTGAACCCCACCAGTGTTTCTCAGGTTGTTTTCTTCCCCACTTAGGTGGGAAGGGATGGCTAGGATGGGCTGGAATTGGTATTTCCCTTCTCCCATGTGGAAGGCTAGTGCGGCTGGAGTTGGGTATTTCATTTCTCCCACATGGAAGTCTACAGCCAGCTGAAGTCGGCTATTTCTTCCCCCCAGGTCAATTAGGCTCTGATAATACCATAGGTTAGGCACTGGTTAGCTAGCTTTCCCTGCGGGCAAACCAGAAGAACAGAGTATTGTGGCATATTTCACAGTGGTTTCTACCCACCTCCCCACTACTGGAGGAAGCACTAGGGGATTTTTCTGTGATATTTACTGTGAGAACCTAGTTGAGCTCTGGGAGGTAAAGCTCAATATTGTGCCCCCGCCCCCAATAACTGGGTTTTTAACTCAGACTTGTCCACAATGAGCCTTCAGCAATTTATCAATTACAGTTCAAGTTTTCTATCCCAGCACTGTTCCCACTGTGGTTTCTGCTTGTGTTCAGGCAAGGTGCAATTCCCTGTATCCGTCTGCCTCTCTCCAGACTTGAGGGGGAGAGGTTGGCCCTGTGTTCTCACTTCTCTTAGTGATACAAAAAGAGGAAAAAGCAAGAGTAAATAGATAATTTTATTAAAAGAGAATATTATATTTTATTTTACTTAAACATAAAAATGCCAAATAGAAGTGAGACTAAAGAAAGTTCTAAATTGCATAATAATGTTTGTCCCTAAGAGCTTTCCTAAGAAATTCCTCCATTTTATGAAAAAGAGTTATGAAAATGTTAAGAAATTAAAGTCAGTTTTTAAAAACTACACGATTCCATTTTAGGCTGTACTCATTAACTTCCTGCCCTAAAGGTTGAGGAAATTAGTATACTTAACAGTTTTCCCACTTTTTCCTTTTTCCATTTTCCAATTTGAATTAGTTATATTATTGTTTTTTTACATTGTTAATGTTCATAGCATTTATTTGCAGAATTTTCACAGTTGTATAGTCTTAGTTTTATATTTGAATGGATCACTGTTTACCACCATCTCTTTTATCCCAGTACCTCTGTCCTCAGTTCAAGATATATCTGGAGTAATTAACTTAACGTTAATGATAGTTATTTTTGGATGTTTTCAGATGTGTTGTTGTTTTGGATTTCCTATTTTCTCCTCTTTCTTTCTGATATACTGCCACAATTTTTATCAGTAGGCATCATTTTTACAACAACTAAAGTCATTTAGATAAAAACATTTAACGAGCTACATTCATCACAGTATCTAACACTGTGATTCAATATGTAGTACATGTTAAATCAACGTAGGCATAAAGGAAAAGAGAAATGGTATCAGAATACCAATTCTGGAAACCATCAGAGAGAGGTGTGGGGGCCAGGGAAGAGGAAGAATTTTGTGAGAAGACAGACATCTCAAATGTACCACACAGAATAAAAATCACGAAGAAACTGAACCAGACAAAATAATGTAAACCTAAAAAGCATGAGGTCATTTTTGTGAAGGTCATACTTGGTGACAGATAACCATTATGTAAATTATTTATTAAAGATTTCTCATTTCCCACAGTGTTCTTGCCTTGCTAAGTTTGCTTTCTTGACATAAAAATCATTTCAACATTATATACAAAAAACAAAAATGTGAATAAATGACTTTTAAGTACAATACATGGTATGGATTAAATAGGGGAAAAAAGTGACGCAGAAGTTTTCCTGGTGTTCAGCTAGACTTTCATCAGTATGGATTAGAATTATACAAATTGGCTTCCAGAGGATCATAAAGTTTTACACAGTGTTTCACAAATGGAGTTGCATGTAGGTGATACTATTACGTCACGGAAACTTCACATTTTCAGTGTAGGGACCGATGGCCCTGCCTTTCGCACTTAATGCACACAGACACCCTAAGGTCCCTCCTTCACCTGCAGGCCATTCCATATAGCTTCTGAACCATTTGTGACGAAGACAAAAAGTATATAATGAGCTTCTATACCACTCAAGAATGAGTCACTCTGTTTTAGTTCTATAATCGAGTATAACTAAGTATAGTCTTTCTGATAATAACTACAAGATGATGATGATGATATTATTATTTTAATACCTAGTTTTTCTAACTCTAACTTCAGACAAGAGTGGGTGGGTGGGAGTTCTCAAGTCCCCCAGGAAGTAGTTTGCTTGCTTTTTCAAAACAGAAGAGCCATTAGATAAACGGTGCTTTTGCTTACCTGACTTTGAAATTTGTCCTTCCTTACTGCCTTGTCTAATTGGCAAGCTTGGGCTCTTTTGGTACAGATACCTTCCCAAATGAAGTTCACCACATCCGTTTGACCTTGGGACTCTGCTTTGCTTGCCTTCAAGTTACTTCTCAAACTAGAGCCAGGGTAATTTTTTAAAGCTCAAAGTTGATCTCATTGCTTCCTTGCGACAGCACCCCTTAATTCTCAAAGTCCATACTCACAAACTCTGCAAGGTTCTTCACAGTCTCAGCTCTGCTTTATTCTCCAGCTCTGTCCTTGGTGCCTGACCTTCTGTATGCATTCCATACATTCTCAAATCATATTAGTTCTCAGAATGCATCATAATCTTTGATACCTACTCCTCATGGCCTAAACCCTCCTGCCTTCCACTGCCCCTCTCCTCATAACTCACATTTATCCTTCACATCTGTTTGTTTCCATGCCACTTTCTCGACAAAGGCTTCTGAATGCCCAATACTGGTATTCTGAATGCCCAATACTGGTACGCAAGCTCCCTGTATTTATTCTTACTGTTATAGTTACCATATCATATTTTAACTTCCTGTTACCTCTTTGCAATCTTCATTAGTCCAATATAACAGTCATTTCATTTTTTTTCAAACCTAACAACTAACACAGAATCTGACACGAGCAATACTCAGTGTCCAGTGAATATGTCAAATCAGACTAAATTGCTGGTACTGCTAATTTTTCTTTTAGATTGCTTAGTGTGGCAATTTTTCACCATTTTGGTAGATAAAAAAGTACATTTAACACTAAAAAATTCACTTCTCTTAAGCACTGACAAAGTGTCAATTCTAAATGTGTATACCCTTCAACTCAGCAATTCCAGGCATTCATCCTACGGACTCAAAAGTGTTCAAGCACCTGGACAAATGCAAAAAAAAAATGTTCTGGCTGTTCAGTACACTGTTTATAAAGGGAAATGTCTATTTAAAATAATTACATTACATAATAAAGATAGAGTATTATTTGATTTATATAAAATCACATATTTGTGAATGTGTGTACATGCCAACATCCAAAAATTAGAGAAGATTTGAAAGGTTTACCAAAAAAAAATAAAAAAAATGATTAGTTCTGTAGCGTGCAATACCATGTGATTTAATGATTTTATAAACTAATAATTCTGATTATAAAACAAACCTATTTCTGTTTAGATAAAGAAAAGTTTCCATTTTAGGTGGAATATTTCTAATGATTTTCCCTGAACATCATTGGTGGGTATAATGGTTTATAGTTCCTTCGGTGTCCTTCTTTAAAGTTAAAAAGAAAAGAAATTATAATTAACAAGTTAATCAACTAAAAATACTCTGATGTCCAGGATACTTAATGCATCACTTTTACTGATTTAAGAACCCAGTTGTTAAAATATTTTGATTTTCACAATGGTATCACTGAATAATCTCAAATAGTTTAGAGTATTTTAATAGAGTATATAAGTCAAGAAAAGAAAAGAGGGTGTGGCATAACTGAATGCTTCCTTATACGATGCTTACATTTTTCTATTTGTAAGACAAATGAATTTTATTGTAGGGTATATTCCAATTTGTACTAAGTAATAAGTCTATTACCATAACAACAGTATTGAGACTTTAAGCAAAGGTTTCTTAAAATTTCCATTGTTATTTTATTATCCATCACATGGACAAATAAATTCACTGTATGAATTTGATAAAACTACAAGCTCAAGTCACTCAAAAACATTTTGTTCAAATTTTATCTCACATACCAAAACTAAACATTTGTGGAACCAAGCCGATATATGCTTCTGTTCTATGGCCATTATACCACTAAGAAGGTATTTTGGAGAATGAATACAAAGCTTTACATTTTTTAAAGCTTCTTTCCTATCCTAAGAGGCATGGGGGCAGGAGACAGGGAAAGAGGCAAGAAACAAGACAGTGAGAAGGGAAAAGGAAAGGTATTACAATTTTTTCAACAGTAAACAGCAAAGCTCCAAATTTAGAGGAAAAAATAGTTTTCATTCCTCTCTAGCTACAATGCACAAACAACACAGTATAAATGCATTATGGACACGATAGGCACGAAGCCACAGCAGGGGCCATCAGTTTGTGCTTCCTGACTTTAAATTCTCACCTACCTTGTGGCTTAAAGATTTGTTGTATATTAACCTACAGATTCTCTACTTCTAGAAGTCTGGCTGGCATTTAGCTGAAAACAAGTGGCATCGTCAGAGGCATTAGTGACCGGATATAAGAACTGACAAATTCCCAGGCTATTGCGGCAGAAAAGGCCTGTTTTTCTTTTCCATAAGTCTATGTAGACAACCTCTCTGTGGGTTTCCTACTCTGTTACCACCTGGCAGACAAACACGACCAAAAAATTTTCTTGAACTGTGCGAGACCAACCCGTCAAGAAAATAAGGACAAGATGTGAGCCAGGAAAAGCACTTTGGAAACTACTTGCACCTAATAAAAACATATTTTTAATTTAGCTAATGTGAAATCCAAACTAGTTCAGTCCAAATGGAAAAGATGCTTTATTTATATTTATGTGAGTTCTTAATTTAGGCTTGATTCATGCTTCATGAATAAAAGCTACCATTTTATAGAATAAGGTGCACATTTGGCCTTCTGGTACCCCTACTGCTTTTTGTTAAACTAATATGAGATATGTGGCAAGATTCAATATTTGTTCTTAATTCTGTCAATAAACTAGAATTTTCCTTTATGGAGTATATTTATTAAAAAGTTAAAATCAGTAAAGTAATATGATCAGAATTTCACATAGTTACTTTCAGCTTCTTCTCTATTCCAAAAATGTTCCAAGTAGTGTACTAATACGCATATCCATATATACTATCTCATTTAGTCCTCACATCAAACTCTAAAGAGTTCTATTTTTATTATACAAGTGGGAATTGGATGAAAGAAAGGTGTGAGGAATTGGACAGAGAAAATGGTATATGAGAAGATAAGGAGGCAAAAAACAGCAAAGCAAATGAGGTAACATTTCTGTTTACCTGGAGGATAGTGTACAACAAGTAGAATGGCAAATTATAAACCTGGGAGAATAAAAGTGATGTGTTTCACACAATGCACTCTTAACACCATAACAAAAGAGTTTGATTAAACGTAGGAACTTAAAGACGGTTTAGAAAACAATGGGGGAAGGTGGAAAGTGTTTTCAACAGAATATAGTTTAAACAGTAGTTCTAAAACTTGAGCACATATCAGAATCACCAGAGGACTTGTTAAAGCACACATTGCTGTGTAAAAATTTTTTCGTTTGATGTAGTCCCATTTGTTTATTTTTTCTTTTGTTTCCTTTGCCTGGGGAGACATATCCAGAAAAACATCGCTAAGAGCAGTGTTAAAGAATTTACTGCCTATGTTGTCTTTTAGGAATTTTATGGTTTCAGGTCTTACATTTAAATCTTGAATCTATTTTGAGTTCACTTTTGTATATGGTGTAAGAAAGTGGTCTAGTTTCATTTTTTGCAAGAATCTGTCCAGTTTTCCCAACAACTATTTATTGAAGAGACTGTATTCACCCCATCGTACATTCTTGCCTCCTATGTCAAAGGTTAGTTGACCACATAGGCGTAGGATTTATTCTGGGCTCTCTATTCTGTGCCACTGATCTATGTGTGTATTTTGATGCCAGTACCATGATGTTTTCATTACAATAGGCTTGTAGTATAGTTTGATATCAGATAGCGTGATACCTCCAGTTTTGCTATTCTTTCTCAACATTGCTTTGGCTGTTCTGAGTCTCTTGAAGTTTCATTTAATTTTTAGGATTATTTGTTCTAGTTCTGTGAAAAATGCCATTGGTATTTTGTTAGGGGTTGCACTGAATCTGTAGATTGCATCCAAAAAACTAATTTGAAAGCAAATATGCACCCTTTTTTTCACTGCAACATTATTTACAATAGTCCAGATAGGCAAGCATCAGTTAAGTGCCCATCAATTAATGACTGGATAAAGAAGATGTAGCACATATATACGAAGAATATTACTTAGTCATAAAAAGAATGAAATCTTACCATTTGGGACAACCTGGATGGATCTAGAGTGTGCTATGTTAAGTGAAATAAGTCCAACAGAAAAAGACAAATGCCATATGATCTCACTTATGTGTGGAACCTAAAAAAAACCCAAAATGAACCAAAAACAAAATAGAAACAAACTCATAGATACAAAGAACAAATTGGTGGTCACCAGATGGGAGGGGTGCTGGGGGCATGGGTGAAAAAGATGAGAAGAATTAAGAAATACAAATTGCCAATTATTAAAATAGTCACTAGGATATAAATATAAAGTACAGTACAAAGAATATAGTCAAAAACATAATAACTATGTATGGTGTCAGATGGGTACTAGGCTTATCAGGGTGATCACTTTGTTGTAAGATACGTAAATGTCTAATCAGGATGTTATACACTTGAAACAAATATAATACTGTTATGTTGAATATAATTAAAAAATAAATTTAAAAAACTTCAAGTAAATATAAAATATACTGTTAATATGCAAAATACCCACTCAAAAAATTTTATGGGAAATTTTAAGCCAGAAAGATTAATGTTGTCGTATTATTGCAGCAATAACATTAAAGACCACAAAACCACGAGTCCTGGTCATATAAGATGGCAGAGTAGGTAAACACTGCACTTGCCACCTCCCATGACCAAATCAAGACTCCAACTAAAGGGCCAGCCCGGTGGCTCAGGTGGTTAGAGCTCCATGCTCCTAAATCTGAAGGCTGCCGGTTCGATTCCCACACGGGCCAGTGGGCTCTCAACCACAAGGTTGCCAGTTCAATTCCTCGAGTACCGCAAGGGATGGTGGGCAGCGCCCCCTGCAAATAAGATTGAACAGGCACCTTGAGCTGAGCTGCCCCTGAGCTCCCAGATGGCTCAGATGGCTCAGTTGGTTGGAGCGTGTCCTCTCAACCACAAGGTTGCCGGTTCGACCCCCACAAGGGATGGTGGGCTGTGCCCCCTGCAACTAGCAACGGCAACTGGACCTGGAGCTGAGCTGCGCCCTCCACAACTAAGACTGAAAGGACAACAACTTGAAGCTGAATGGCGGCGCCCTCCACAACTAAGACTGAAAGGACAACAACTTGACTTGGAAAAAAGTCCTGGAAGTACACACTGTTCCCCAACAAAGTCCTGTTCCCCTTCCCCAATAAAATCTTAAAAAAAAAAAAAAAAAAAGACTCCAACTAAATTACAGAACAATCAACCTGGAGAACCATCTGAAGAGTAGCTGAACAGAAGTCCTATAACTAAGCATATAAAAGAAGTCACATCAAGATTCATACCACAAATTAGGTGGCTTAAAAAAAACACAAAAAAACCCCCCAAAACCAAACACCACGATTAGTTGTATTGAATGGGTACCCATCATAAAACACAGTCAAAACAACTACAGAAAAAATTTAAAGTCTAGCCTGACAATCAGGAGTCTGGGCTAGCACTTCAGCCTTATCTGATGACATCTATTACAGGATGGTAGTGTGCTTTGAAATCACATGCAGGGCAATTTATAGGGTGATATATGCACTCGGCCCCAATAACGCTGGCAGGCAAATGCTGTATTTAGATAGATGTAGATTTTTGATGTTTTATTTACTGCATATGTAATGACTTCTGCATTTTATTCACATTGAGGGTTTAAAGAGATTTTAAAATCTAGTATCATCATATTAAATATTCTAATTCTTCCACCAATTCATATTTTAATTCATTTAAATATCAACAAATGAATAAAACTCTTAAAAAGTGCTGCTTATTATGGTTAAGAATGTAACGGTACAGCAAGTATGGCATGGCAGTTAAAAATGCATGGTTATCTGAAGTGAGACTACGTGGGTTGAAATTTTACATGGTACTTAAGCTTTTGACCATGGTTTCTCAACTCAAAAATGGGTCTAATAATAGTAGTAACTACCTTGTAAGGTTGCTAAGAGCATTTAATGAATTAACATAGAAGGGTGTGTATATAAGATGTGCCAAATAAATACTTATTATTGTTACATTTTAACTTCACCAACAATAAATGCTGATATTACAGTTTCAAAAGTCAAAATAAATCAACAATCACATTTTAAACGTTCACATACTCTGGTAAAAGTCTCACTAAGAATGAGAAAATCAACACAAAAGACTCAGTATAGTCCCTGGGACATAATAAACACTCCTAATAATAATAGAACCCTAACAGGAAACGATCATAAGAAATCATCTAATTCTGCATCTAGTATATTGCCTTATAGTACCTTCGTTAGACAAACTTTGATAATGGCGGAGTGTTTTCTTTTGCTTTTGCTCAGTGTTTTCTTTTGCTTTTGCTCAAATGATTTTACCATTCCTTAGAAGCCTACTTCCTACCACTTTAGTGATGTTTACTCTGAATTCTAATCAGGTCTGTCTACCTTTGCAAATTTTCTTTACTTTGAAGTACAATTTATATACAATGCAATGTATCTTAAGTGTATATAATTCAATGAGTTTTATTCAAAGTGTATATAATTCAATGACAGAGGTATACACCTGCATAACCCAAACCCCTAGAATGTTCTCATCATCTCAGAAAGTTCCCTTATCCCCCTTGGCACATGATCTCTGCCATCCCTACCACCTCCCCACCCCTTGCCCACAACTACTGCTCTGTTTTCTATCACTATATATTAGGTCTGCATGTTCTAAAAATTCATATAAATGGAATCACACAGTATGTTCTCTTTGGTGGCAGGCTTCTTTCACTCAGCACGATGTTTTTTGAGAATCATAGAAACTACTATAGTATGTATTAGTAGTTATTTTATTTTATTTTTTTATTGCTGACTACTTACTATACTGCCAATGAATATACACAGTTTGTTTATCCATTATCCTTTTGACATAAATCTGAGTTGCTTCTAGTTTTGGCAATTATAAATATAGCAGTTATAAACATGCATGCACAAGTATTCTTGTGGAAAAATGCTTTCATATCTCTTTGATAAATACCTGGACATGGAAAACACCTAGGCATGATGGGTCACAGGATAAATGTATTCATAACTTTATGAAAAATGGTCAAATTGCTTGTCATATTTTACACTCCCATCAGTGATTGGTGTTTAATAGTTCTGATTTGCTACATCCATACTAAAATTAGATTTTTCCCAGGCTTTTTGTTTGTTTTTTTAAATTTTAGCCAATCTAGTGGGTGTTATCTCATAGTGGTTAAAACCGTGTTTCCCTGAATATGATATTGAAGACTTTTTCATGTGCTTATTGGCCACCCATTTGTCTTCCTGTGAAATGTCTGTTCAAGTCCTTTCTCCATTTCAAAAACTGTTTTCTTATTTTTGAATGGTAAGATTCTAGATACAAGTCTTTATCAAACATACTGTAAATATTTGCTGTTGTAAATATTTTCTCCCAATCTGTGGGAGAAATCTGTATTCATTTCGTAAATGTCTTTGGATAAGCTGAAATTTTTAATCTTGTGTAAATCTTTGCTATCCCTTTAAAGTACAATTGATACTGAAATGATGTAAAGTGCAATCACAATTCTAATAATCATTTAGTAAATCGGGAAGAACACACAATGAGGCTCAAATGAGTTTTTAGTAAGAGACCTAGATCTGTCACTGACTTTGATCTATGGTTTCTTCCACTACTCTGATACATCTGACCTAATGGCTTTCCATTTTTAAGTCTTTTTTCCCCGACTTTTAAGGCCATGTTGAATGACTCCCTGACTTCTAGTATTTCAGCAATACTACCTTATTTATGCAACTATATTCACTATTATCATGACTCCTTTTTTCAAAGCCAACAAATTGGGTATTAATATGGAACAGGCACTCAATGTGCCCTCATGTTGCCAAAAGCTGCTCGTAAGTCCTTTGTGGGTGTGATTCTTAAATTACCTAACAGTAGGTCCCTGTCAGGGGTTCCACTTTTATAGGCTTGTATTGCTGGATTTCTTAAACCTGGTAGCCATCAGGTGAAATCTTGACTGAGCATGTCCTGCCCACACATAGGCATTTGTCTTTGTCTGTTTTTGGACCATGGAAGAACACCAGAGAGTGAGTAAATGTGGTGAAAAAGGAAGTACAGTGTTTATTAGGCAGTGATAAATGAACTGAATACTGAAATTTAAACTGGTAATAAATGGTGCTGCCTAGACTTTATTATTTAAAACAATATATCGCCCAGCTGTTAACTTACTCAAACCTTAAATCAAATAAGAGCTTACAACATCTCTAATCTGGTACCTTCTCAGGGAGAATGGACTGGAAAATGCATTGTCAACTGACACTTTTCTTTTTGCTCCTAAAATATTACTATTCTTTATAGGCTTTTACACATTTACAGATTTTGATCAACATACTTATATTTTCAAACTGGGCTAGTTACATTAGCTAGCCACATCTGGTTCATCACAAAGTGTTATTGTATAGAGATCATTGACAGAAATAATATATAATGCAGGTTTGATTTTCAGAATTATAAAAATGGGATTTATTATACAGAAAAGCTATGAAAAGACAACTAAAAATAATTCAGCCTCTCTTGCCTCCAAATATTCTTTCAAATGTTTCTCTCAAACTCAAACAATTTCTATCCCTTAAAACTAGCACTGACTTAATATGATCTTCTTTTCTTCTAATGAACATGATATTCCTGAATGATCCAAGTCCCTAAATTCTTTCTGGAATTACTTTTTGCAACTAGAGCAATAAGAGAACCTCATAAATTTCTTACCCCCAAAGTCACCACTAGATAATAAAAACTTGCTGAAAAGCTAAACTATTAAAAGTTCAGATTAAACTCTAGGAACTTTTCATATCTATCTATTGATTAATCAATAGATATATACACTGAATTTTTTTAAGATAAGTATGAAAGTGGTACAACAGCTCTCAAAATATAAATACAGGAAATAGTTTTGAGAAAATTTTAAAAAGCTAACTCTATCAGTTTTACAGCAAATGCTTTATAATATTTCTTCTAATTAGGAAAACTATTTACATTCACTTTGAAAATATACTCTACAAAAACTTTCATTAAAGAATAAATATATTAACATTTGAAAAACTGAAACAATTAGAACAAATCAATTGTGTCCATAAGTATTGCTACTAGGTGGTGAGTGCTAGTGATGTAATTGGTCCATCAAAGGATCACTTTTTGCTTTTTTAATAAAATGTGGGATATATTCTAAAATATCACTAGTGTTGAAGATTTCAGTCATCTAAAAAAAAAACCACACACCACAAAATCTGCATCCAAAAAAAAATGATATGTAAGTTTTTGGACTAAAGAAGATGGTGATATTAATAATAATTCCCCTTAAGCCAAGCTTCCTCTAGATAGCTGAATTTATGTTTTACCTCCTATTATAGATTTTTTATAAACAGCCATTTTGTTTCTTTGCTTATCCCTTGGAGGGCTAAAATAAGACTGCACTAAATCAAGAAAGAAATTTATTGTAGAAAAGAAAATATGAGGAAAATTGTCTGAATAAAAAAGGTTACTCCCCTGTGTTCAATCTGATAGCTAGTCATACTTTCATACTCTCATCTGTCTTTCCTATTAAGCAAAAAGGAGAACCCGAAGAAGTTTTCTATACAATCTTTTTGTATTCAACCAAATATCACTTGTGAAATGGTCATGATGGGACATAATTTAAGTAGGTACAGTCTTACCAGATCACCCCTAACTGCTCATTGTGTGGACTTGCTTTGGTCATTATTCAATAAACATTTATCTCTGTAAGGTTAAAAGAAGGTGTTCTACTTGTTGGAGCCTTGTAGCACTTGGTTTTGATTCATAAACAGAGTACAGCTATACCTTACATTATTTCTTACGCTGCTGTCAAGAAGCAGTAAGTTAAGTGAAACCTCCTTATTTTAAACACAGAATGGAGCCCTGCTCTCTATCAACACTTTACAAGGTGAAACAGCTACAAAGCACCTGACTGTTCATTACACCAACACGCTCAGAGAAAGATCTATATTATCCAGCTGCAAACACAAAGTCTCTAAGAATGCTGATGGCACTCACTGCTGACAAAATACTACTTAAAACATCCTTCTGCAGTAATTACTTAGGAGTGAAAACTTTCTTCTCTTATTTTTTTATTTATTCCCAAATCATTTTTTTTTCAAATATGATAACAATAAATCTCTTTTTCAAAAGGCCAGGAATTGCTAATTGTTAGACAGTTAATATTGAGGTTATCAAGCATTTATTCAAGATAGCAAAAATTTAAACATGACCACATGAACTATAAACATGGTAACCAGCACCAGTGATCTCATAGTGGCCTGCAGGCACCGCCGGGGAGAAGAGAAGAGAAACACTAACCACCGCGACTCTAAATGTAGTAAACTAGACTCTTTTTTTTCTTGACAAGTTCTTAAAAAAAGAAAACAACTCCAAAAGCCTTAATTCCTAGGTACACTGAATAGTGTTCTTGTAGAGGAATCAGCATATTTGTCTTTAACAAGTGTATTAAAAAACTGCTGGAATCAAAGAGAGAAGCACACTACTAAATCCATGGATATTTTATGACCCTAAGCTAGGACAGCGATGGGTATTTATGAGAATAACACATAAAAGTCAACATCAGTGCTGAAAATTGGAATATTAATAGAGCAACAGCCGTAAGAAGAGCGATTTCTAAGATGTGCCTTTATTTTATCCTAAAGCACAGAATATTGACTCTATTAAGAATCTCTATCCAAGATCAACGTTATAAAGCAAACACTGCATGAAAACATAACATAAAGTTTTAGTACGTCTCAACCATAAGGTGTTATAAAGCAGCTGCTATGCGTAGGGTATTGCGCAAGGCACCGGAGTCAAAATTAGGTCAGCATTCCACACCCATTTGGATGACTGCTATCAAAAAAAGCAAACAGAAAATAACAAGTGTTGACAAGGACGCAGAGAAAACAGAACCATTGTGCACTGTTGGTGGGAATGTAAAATGGTGTACTACTGTGGAAAACAGTATGGCGGTTTTTCAAAAAATTGGAAGTAGAATTATGTTATGACCCAGTAATCCCACTCCAGGGTATATGTCCCAAAGAACTGAAAACAGGATCTCAAAGAGATACTTGAACCTCATGTTCATAGCAGCATTATTCACAATAAATAGCTCAAGGTGGAAGCAACTCAAGTGTCCATCGATGAATGAACAGATAAAAAAAGTACATAAATAAAATGGAATATTATTCAGTCTTAAAAAGGAAGGAAACTTGGATACATATTATATAACATGGATGAACCTTGAGGACATGATGCTAAGTGAAATAAGCCACTTACAGACAGACAAATACTGTATGATTCTACTTATATGAGGTATCTAGAGTAGTCAAATTTATAGAAACACAAAGTAGAATTGTGGTTGCCTGGAGCTTGGGAGGAAGGGAAAACGGGAAGCTGTTTAATGGATATAATTTCAGTTTCGCTAGATGAAAAAGCTCTGGTGATTGATTGTACAACATGAGTGTACTTAACACTACTGAACTGTGTAATTAAAATGGTTAGGATGATAAATTTTGTGTTATCTGCATTTTTACCACAAATAAAAATAAAAGTAATTTGTCTTAAGTTAAAGTTAATTGGGATGACAACTGTTAGTAAAGTCAAATAGGTTTCAAGTGTACGGTTCTGTAATACATCATCTATATCATGCTGTGTGTTCATCACCCAGAGTCAGTTCTCCTTCCATCACCATATATTTGATCCCTTTTACCATCATCTACCATTCCCCCTCCCCACCTTGCCCTCTGGTAACCACTAAACTATTGTCTGTGTCTATGAGATTTTATTTCTTCATTTGTTTGTCTTGTTCCTTTGTTGTTTTCAGTTTTATATACCACATATCAGTGAAATCATATGGTTCTAGATTTTTTCTGTCTGACTTATTTCGCTTAGCATAATAATCTCTAGACCCATCCATGTTGTCACAAATGGTCCTATATCATCTTTTCTTACCGCCGAATAATATTCCATTGTGTATATATACCACAACTTCTTTATCCAATCATCTATCGAAGGACTCTTTGGTTGTTTCCATGTCTTGGCCTCCGTAAATAAAGCTGCAAGGAACATCAGAGCACATATATCTTTTTGGATAAATGTTTTCAGATTTTTTGGGTAGATACCCAGGAGAGGGATTGCTGGGTCATATGGTAATTCTATTCGTAATTTTTTGAGGAACCTCCACACTGCCTTCCATAGCGGCTGCACCAGTCTGCATTCCCACCAACAGTGTATGAGGGTTCCTTTTTCTCCACAGCCTCTCCAACACTTATTATTTGTCTCGTTGATGATAGCCATTCTAACTGGTGTGAGGTGCTATCTCATTGTGGTTTTTATTTGCATTTCTCTGATGATTAGTGATGTTGAGCATTTTTTCACATGTCCATTGGCCATCTGTATGTCCTCTTTGGAGAAATGTTTATTCAGGTCCTCTGCCCATTTTTTAATTGGATTTTTTGTTGTTGTTGAGTGGTAAAAATAAAAATACATTTAAAAAGTGAATTCCAGGGGTGAAGAAAGAGGGCAGAAATTATATCAATACTTTGCATATATTAGTACTCAATAAATAATAAATATATTAAATTCTTGATGATATACTGAAAAAAGGCCCAGAAGTTTTACACGGCTCCCTCAGAGGAATGCAGGGGCTCACTGTTCAAGTCAAAAGGAGACTTAAAGTTCATTTCTCAAAAATGAACTCCACCCACTCCATTAGCACCTCTAGCAAAGGGCCACCAACTCCCATTTGAACATTTGTACTTCTTTGTGATATGGCTGCCTCATTCTTTTTGGGCCTGGTCTAGTGTTAGAAAGATTTTCCTTATTGTTGAACCCTCCTAGTAACTGCCTCCTAGTAACTTCCATTCATCCATTGTGGTTCTGTCCTTAAGAGCTCTAGGGAGGACAGAGATAACCTAGATCTTCTTTCATCTGAACACCTTTCAATGTAAAGGGGTTAGGGGACAATGCCATAATACCATAGTCTCCAGTTCCTTTGCCAGCAAGTCTCTAGCTAGTTTCATTGCCCTGAAGGATGGGCAATAGGACCCATATAATTTTAAGTCATTTTTCTCTTAAAATAGAGTTTAAAATGTTCTGAATAGATATTTTCAAATGAATCGTAATGATAATTCATTTGAAATCATTTATAATGTTAGGTTTTCTTTCTATTTGAAAATGCAAGCCTTTAATTTAATAACCGGAAGGGCTTTGCTTCTTGAATCACTGCAGTCAGACTCTGAAATTCCATTTGGCTCTTTCCTTCCCCCAAGTAGCTCTCAGACATCTAATAATGCAGTCAGCAAAGTGCTTTGGGCTGAAGATTATGACTGAGCATATCTGACTAGTAGTTATTTCATTTCCATTTGTGTTGAAGATTTTAGCTGTTCAGCACTAATATCTAAAGTGATTAAAATGTCTTTAGTCACTGTGATCATTGGGTTCACTGGAGCACACACATAAACATGAACTAATACTAGGCATTACTTAGTAGCAGATACAAAATGACTGAAGCACTCTAACTACTTACTTATGTTTTCCTCTCTAAGGCAATCTGTTGTGTTTAAATACTAGTGAAAGTTATTTCAGGAAATACGAAAAGTAATTTAGGTAACAGTATCAAGCTTTAAAAATAATACCAATAGGCTATGCTCTCTAAATTATATTGATAGGCTATGCCATACACTGAAATAATTATAAACTTTTTGGAAAAGTCTGGTTTTAAGTACTTAATTGAAATTTTTATTAGCTTCTAAAAGGGTTGGACTTCACCTGAAAAGGGAAGAGAAAAATGAGCTAAGATAAATTTCTGGATATTGCCAATCATTCCTGTAACCGATTAATGGAGACTGAGACTAAATTTACAAATGAAATGCCTTAATAATGCACACACACACACACACACACACACACACACACACACGATTTAATTAGAATTGAGATGCTAAAATAAATACTCTGTCATGTATGTAGCAAAACTTTGATTCTATTCTCTCTTGCATAGAAAGCTATCTTTAACTTTTCCATTGTGTTCAATTTAGAAGTCCATAAAAGGCTCTGAGTTTCCTGATAACATATAGTAGTGGTCTTTTCAGAATCATAAAATAAAGGAAAACAGTAGAGATGTGAAAATCTTAGCAAGCCTCAGATTACTGCTAAACAAGTAAGCTAATGTTTGGCAATAATTACTTTCTTCCTTTTTACTCACATACACATTTGACAACCAATGGGCCAGGGTTTTCCAAGAAATAGCTCATAAAAATACAGATTCATATATCATATAGCATCTTGAAAGATTAAACTTCATAACATTAACACTAATGGAGATTGTTCTTGTGTAATTGATCCCTTTAAAGTGACAATTACAAAGGACTTGAAGAATGAGATCTAGGGTTTACTGGCAAAGCCATTTTGAGGAAGGGTTGGAATTTGAAAACCTAGAACTTGTCACCTGTAAGGAGTTGTAGATTTAATTCTGTTGGCTGTTGAGAGCCATTAAAACAATAGGAGCAAGGGGGTTTGACATGAACATCAAGTATTTTAGGAAAATCACTCCGTCAACACAGTAAAGACCAGATTGAAGACGGAAAGAAGGGAAACCAGTTACAACACTATAAGTAATATTTCTGTAGAGGAACAGACAGTAAATATTCAGACTTTGTAGGACACACGGTCACAATGACAACTACTCAAGTCTGCCACTGTGGTGTAAAAGCAGAAATAGACAAAAATGTAAACAAATGAATCTGGCTATGTTCTATTGAAATTTTCAAAAACAGATGATTCAAGAAATAGGTGCAGGATGGATTTGGTCTACAGGCTGTAGTTTGCCAACCCCTATTCTACGTCAAAAATAAAAACTAGAACGTGGCAAATACAGTGGCAATGAAGATGTAAAGTAATTGATCTTAAAGATTCAAGTGGAAGAAGATCTGGTAGGTTTTTGGTGACTGGCTAGGTGTACGGTAGACATACAGAAATAAGAGTCTAGGATGACTTCCAAATTTCTAGTTTGGGCAAGTAGGTGGGTGAGGACATAGAGAAGGAATCTGGGATGGGGAGTGAGTTTGGTAAGAATGGTGAAATTTCTGTTTTGGATATGTTGAATCTGAAGGTCATGTAGGATATCTAATTGAGACAATTTTAAAGTGAGGGATGTAATAAAGCAGAAACAGGAAAGTATAGCATGCTTTTCCACCTCCATACCTTATCAATCGCCACATCCTGTCAACTTTTCGTCATAAAACTCACAAGTTCCTTTCCTACCCCCCATTGCCAATGCCTTGGTTAGCCCGTTACGACCTGGGCTGCTGACATCGTCTCAGAACTGGTTTCCAGGCATCCAGCCTTGGGCCCTCTAACACACTGTCTACACTACGGCTACGGCCGAGGAACCACTCTAAAATGTAAATGTGATCCTGCTCCTGTAAATGTGACCAGGCTTCTCTTCAACAGCTCCCAGCAATGCATAAGCCCTTTTATCATCTGATTTCTAGCTACTTGCTGTCGACAAACAGTAACGAGCAACCACAGTAGCTCTCTTTTGCCTTTACATGGTGCACACTGTTACCTCCGGCTGAAGAAACGTGCTTCAGAGAAAAACTTGTGGAAACTATACCAAAATATTAACAGCTCTATATGGGCAGGGAAAACCTTTTTTTCCTTTTTATCTGTCTTCTAAAATGTCCTTAATGAGTACATTATTACTCTTTTTTAATGAAAAGGGTGATAAAATTACAAACGCACAGAATAACAAACTTCCTTTCCTGCCAACCCCTTCTGATCACTTCTTGGGAAGGCTTCGTCTTCCTATCTGTTATCCCTGAGGACACCGGGGTGCTGTCCTCCCTCCCGTCTGACCCCTGCTGCTCATCCTCCTGAGCACCCTGAAGAGCTCGGTTCTCTGCCTGCCACTCTTCGCCACTTGTTCCCACCAAAGTGACTCCCAGACACAGACGTAGAGATTTGGCTCTGGAGAAGGCACGCCTGGAGGACTAAGGCCCTGGCAGGGAGCTTATCGGCAGTAATTTCCTCCCAAAGAGAGCACTTAGAAATTAGTTCTAAGGGAATTTATAATTTGCAGTTTTCTGGCCACAAATGGTCTTCCTCAGGCAGTTACCACGCTCCTTATAAGAAGTGTCAGGAATCCTCTTTGATTCCACCCTCTGTGGTCACTCAGTCAGTGCCATACCTAGTTGCCATTTCTTCTTTCGCAACCAGCTTTTTCCCATCTTCTCTTTTCCATGTTCTTTTCAAGTGCTCTAATCTCTACCTTGTATAACTGCCCCAGATTCCTAACAGATCTTTTTGCCTCCTGCTTCCACCACTGTAATCCATCTTAACATTAGTGGTCAGAAACCTTAAACAGGCCTCTGAAAAAAAGCCAAAACAGTCTGCCTCAAGACCTCCACACTCCAAGCCACCGGGATTTGCCTGTGGAGACAGATGTACCTCTCCCAGTTCCCTCACCAGGTCCTGCGCTTTCTAGCTTCCAGGTACTTTCTCAAATCCCCTTCAAAAAGGAATGACCTCTGTCTACCTGTCTTTAAGCCACTCAGTTTTAAGGCCTGGTTTAAATACTGCCTACTCTGTTAAGCTTTCTTTGTTCACAAAAGTCCATTTGAATTCCTTTAATATTACCTATATCATACATAGTTGTTCTCCAACTTCCATCTCCTGTTTCATGCCATACTTCCTTATACCATAGCTTTCTTTCCCTCATCTTCTTCCTTCTTGGAATCTTGACAGAGGCCACCAGAATTCAATGTATAGTAGATGAATACCAAATGTTTCTTCTCAACAAATATTTTAAGGACCAAGACTTTGTCCTCACATCACTAACCTCTGTGCACCTAATGTATTTAAGGGCCCAATGAAAGTAGTTAATAGATACAAGAATACTACGTATTCATTCATTCAATAAACACTTCTTAAGCACCTAGTATATATCAGGCACAGAAGTCAGGAATTCACAAAAAGGGCTGAACTAAAATTATAAAAAGAGTCTGTGACATAAGAAAAAAATATACATATTTGGTCTATGCCCTTGAATTCTGACATAGAGCTCCTAAAACTCTAGTAATTTCCTGAGTGATGGTGGTGACAGGAGCGTGTTGCACAAAGCTCCTACATCCCTTGGAATTCCCTGGGAGATAGGAGCATCTTTTGTTCTAATGAGGTCACTCTTGGTGGGTTAACTGGATGGTCAGGATGGGGCTGGTCACCAGTGAGACCAAGCCACAATTAGACGTTTGGAACTTTCAGCCCCACACCTCATTCTCTGGGGAGAGGAGAGGAGCTGGAGATTGGGTTAATAACCATTCATGACTGTGTAATGAAGCCTCCATGAAAATCCCTACACTATGGGGATTGGAGAGCTTCTGGGTTGGTGGAGTTCAGGTGGTTCACTCTAAACTCCATTGGGTCAGAAGCTCCTGTGCTTGGTACCTTTCTGGATCTAATATTATGTACCTCTTCATTTGGCTGTTCATTTGTTTCCTTTATAAAATCTTTTCTAATAAACCAGTAGGCAAAAGTGTTTCCATAAGTTATTGAGCCATTATAGCAAATGATCAAAACTGAGAAGGGGGTTGTGGAAATCCCAGATTTGTAGCCATGTCCAACAGAAGTGTGGGTAACTTGGGAACCCACCACATACTTGCGATTGCCATCTGAAGGAAGGGGCAGTCTTGTGGGACGTGAGGGTTAAAAAGATACAGTATAAGGGGGTATGTGATGGGATGGGGGCAGAAGTTAGGAACAAGTATGTGTGAAACATATGCGCTAACTCTGGGTAGTACGTATCAGAATTACATTAAATTCTAAGACACCTACTTGGTATCTGTGGAGAATGGCTTGGTGTAGAAAATGCACACATTTGGTATCAAAAGTGTTTTGAGTAGAAAAATCTTTTTTCTTTTTTTTCTTTTATGGTACAACCATGCATTTTTTAAAAGACTCTTTTCCTATTAAAGAAGCGAGACTAGATAGCTTCTCAGTTCCTCTTGAATCAAGGTTTCATAACATGATTCATTACTTTGCATAAATACCCTAAGTACATACAATCAAACCTGAGTATAAGAAAATCATTCTAAATTCAAACATAAATGATTTTACAAATTTGGTCAATTTAGATTACTTTTCTTTGAGGCAAAAAATTAAGAGCTTACTAGGTTATCTTAAGATTCAAAGTTATAAATTTCAGATTTAATACTTATGGGGAAATGGTCTTTCCAGAACACTTGTAAGTCAAGAAGCAGAGGACACCTGGGTATTAATTCTGCTTTCTTCCTCTGGATGAGAAAGTGTCCCTGCTGACACTGAGATTGGTTCAAGAACCAGAAAAGTCTGATAATTATAAACATTCCCTTAAAAGGAAGCCTACAGATTGTAGTTCAAGTTCTTCTCAAATTGTTATGAAAATGGAATAACCCACAGGTTGTTACTTCTTTTAGAACAGTGAATGTGCTTGTAAAAGGGTGGTGACATGAAAAGAAATGCACTATCCTGATGTAGGGACCCTATCTTACATGTACACTGTTATTAGCAACTGCTGGTACCTATTAGGGGCCATAGTGGCCTAGAGAAACTACTATGCTGAGATGTATTGCATCTGCCTCTGCCTTGACTTCACTTATAAAATACTGAATCTTTGCTTAATGAAATTGGGAACTAAAGCTAAAAGGCACACATATGTATGTTTATATGTTCTCCTCTTGTCAATCTATAACCCACCCAAATCACTGTACTTGAATTAGAGAAAAACTAAGATAGCAAAGGCAATCTAAACACTTTGATTAAATAATGCCAGTTACTAAAGAATAAATCAATTATGTGATCAATACTATTTGTGGAGAATGCTCACTTGATTAACTGGAGAGTCACTTTTAAGTAAGAAATCTTGATCAGGAAACAATATGTAGATAACTTAAAAACTCTCTAGGAAAAATGCCGTGTTAGTAAGGTGCTTTTAATTTAAGAGATATGATGTCAGCTTATAAAGATGATATCTCAAAAGACAAAAGAGATTAAAAATGGCTTCCAAAGGAAATACTATTAAAAGTTTTCAACTTCAAAATTACTTTGAAAGGAAAGGGGTTTCTAAAACCAGCAACATCTACTTCAGATTTCATATTTTGGAACAAGTTCAGTAAAATTATACACTAAGTTACTAAGTTGTAAAGTCGTAAGACTCTAAATAAGAAAAATTCCTATGAACTGTTTTGGTTTTGTTTGTTGTTTGCTTTTTAAGTCTAAAATGGGAAAAAAGAGTGTTAAAATGGGTTTCATTACACCTGGACTTCTTTCTTGTTGGCTTACGGACAAGCCATTTTGCTGTATAAGAGGTAAAACTAATCCTAAGTATTAAGCACAACTGCACTGAAATCTTTTCTGGATTCCTTATGACAAAGAGACTGATTAAAATCTCATGAGTTTTGAAACCAAATTTGGCACTTCAGTAGCCAAAGTAAGCAATGGAGTCACATTAAAAACTTAGTGTACAAAGTTCTTTTTAAAAGTTGGCTAACATAAAGTAAGCTATTGAAGATTTTAACATCTTTATCCCAGGCCCCAAACCAAAAATGCAGTTACATATGATAAAGACTACAATAGTGCCGTTGCACACCAAAGGTGTTAGAATTCCTTCCTGAAATGAAGTGTGCCTCTAATATATCTACTTTGATGCAAAAAAATAAAAATGTAAACTTTAAAAGAGAAATCTCATTCCAGAAATATAGGAGGGCTAATTTTCTGAAGGTTTTTCATGTGTACCTGGAAAAGTCTTGAGCTTGAATGACTCGTGAACCGCAATTACGCACACCCACAAATGGCCTACTGCAGACATGAGTATTTGTTTGTAACACTTGGTGGGTATGAAGTGGCAAGCACAAAAGCCATCCTTTTGAAACTTTTCCTGGTGTATGGAAAATCTTAGTTTCTCATTTATGTAAACCAGTCCTGTAACTCACATAAATACAACTTTTTTAGGGTAGAAACATTACAGCAGCCTTGCTTTTCCTCAGCTAAACTTAGACCATTCAATGATGGGCACATTTTCTGGGCTCCACCTTCTGCAAACAAATTTAAAAGTACTGAAAAGCAACCAAGGCTTTACATCACAGAATAACAGATTTAGGAATGAAGACCGAAGACATGTTACAAACAGTACTGTTACCCTGTTGGGTCATTTAAACAGTTAGATTTATTGTCTACTTCTAGTCTAAATTTTAAACCATGGATTTTGTCAAAGGTTAGTACTAACGTACATCAAATTAACTTGATGTGAATGAGCCAACTCACTCCTAACCACATACTAAAAGTAGGAAAAGGATTTGCCTTTTTTTTTTTTAAAGAAAAAGGTCACATGCCTGGGACTTCAGCAAACAGTGTTATTAAAGAGAAAACTCCGTGTGATTCCAAGAATGGCAAAAACAACTTCATAGAAGAAACTCTTGATTAGCAATTGAATGAAAGTAAAAATATAATAGTCAAGTGAAATACAAAAACAGAGCATTGCACAGAATGCTCTGTTAAGCCACAACGAACAATCAGTACTGTTTGCGCCGGACTGCTTGAGATTCACCTCTTTTTCTTGTTCATTGTCTCCTACAGCCACCAATGAATGTTAGGTTACCTCCAAAGTGTGGGAGTTATAAACACTTGAAAAAAAAAGTGGGGCCTCAGCAATATTCAAATTTAACTGCAAGCCATTTTCTGAAGCTTCACTAGATACCATTTTTATTTATAAATTGATAAGAATAACATACTCTCAGCCAAGTATTTTAAATGTGATAAGTAAATACTTATTTGAATGTAGTTTCCAAATATTTGTTAAACTGGGTGTGGGATAAAATTTGTAAACTAATTTATTTCTTCATTAAATGTCTTCTTTTTGTCTATTTTATCTACCAGTGTCTATTTTATCATTAAAATTACACTAGGAAGTTTAAAATCTTTGTTTGGGCTTGATTGCCCACATTTCAACAGTCCCCAAATTAAGGCAGGCTCAAAAAGAAAAAAGATATAGCAGCAATATATATCATGACAAAACAAGTGTTTTTTTTCCTTAGGCAAGAATACAGTGGTCTCCCTCATAAAAACAAACCAACAGAAAACCTTGTAATATAAAGATATTCTATAAAACAAGTAAGTCACCAGAGATGTCTGAATAATTTTGCTAGAGGCTAATAATTCCATAGTGGAAACTCCATTTCCACGTTTAGAGGAAAACAGAAATTATTGGAAGAGACTGGATCTTACAGACAATGAAAGAATATTATAAAATTTAAGTTACACCAAAAACCTGACCACCAATTCGTGGCAAACTATTCCTTTAAATAGAAATGAATCTGTATTACCTATATTTAGCAAGATAACATCATAAAGAAATATACAGCTATTTCCACTGCTAATTTACATAATGGAAAGTGGAAAAGTTTGCTGTTTCCACATCCCAAGCCAAAATATATAATCATCTTTGCCAAATGTTCAGCAATCTACAGGAGATACCCATAGCCAGGAGTACTTCTGTTTTATGGACATGCATGGATGGGAAGGAAGAACATAGATTTAGCCTATACTCTTCTAAATATGTGATTTAGACTTTTCTTTACGTAGGAAATAATTGTTCATCTATTCAGTAACTGTTTGAAAACTAAATTCTCCAATTATAATGTTGGAAAATGTTTACTATTTAAAGACACTGTATTAATGTGTCCTGAAGACGCTGACTGGAGCTATCCCATTGTTAGGTAAGTTTCTTCAGTCCACTGTTACGTGCCTGAGAGGGTATCTTTTTACTTATCAAATAAAATTATACTTACACATCTAAAAACCCTAAGAAAATACACTTGCGTTACAGTGTTCACCATTTCTGTTTTGTTAATTTAGATCTTGAAAGATGTGTCACTGCACTATTAAGAGGAGGACCTATGCAGGCTCCAGAAACCTTCAGTTGTTGTCTGGGAGCCAGGGGAACTCCCAGAATTGCAAATTCTTTTCCTGTTCTACAATTGAATCCAAGGACAATCTTTAGAAACAATTCTTGTTTCACCAAATATGAAACTTACTTTTGGAGATGACTCAGGGGAAAGGATTAAGAGCTTAGGTGTACACAGTTTGAAGAAACAACACAATATAAGCATATGAATGGGAAACTTTTGGTCACTAGGTAAAGTATACACATGTGTCCTTGGCCTTTACGAAGAAACACTTTAGTTTCAATCAAAACAAACAGCAGAAAATACAAGAAAGGACATACATCGGTAAAAACAAAGTTAAGAAAAATGCTTGGAAATCTCTCCATTTTCCTTTTGAGTGTGTCACTGAACTGAGCATTACCTTTTGGCCAGGCTGAGAACAGTGATTATCATCTAGTCTAACTTAGCGTGAAAGGCGTTTCATAGAACTCCAAAAACCAAATTATAAACATGAGGTTAAAACAAAATATGAAATTATTCCACATCTTCTGCAGGGTCTTAGCAAATTACATCAAAGTTCCATTGGTTAAAAAAAAAATTCCTTTAGTGCTTATGACATGTAGAAGAATACTGAGTTAGTATGAGGAGACATGATATCAGAGTTTTATAGAAGAGTTCATTGAAAGTTCGAATCAGAAAAGAATAGAATTTTGTTGCTGGTTACAAAGATGGCAGAAAAAAATTGTACTTATTACCCTTTTATGCAAATAGATGTGATTTAATATGCAGAAATTTTTCAAAGAATTTATTTGGTTTTACTTTCTTTAGAATGTATAATATAATTTAGATATTAATGATGCAACATGATTTATTTTTTTAAAGGGGGGCAAGTTTTGAGGTTGCTTCCCAAAAAAATTCAGTTGTTTTCTCCATCTCATGTTTAGTGATACCTCACAAATTTAGGTAATAGTCATTTACTATTCTAATAGCATAACTTCATTTAGTGTGATTGATCAACAGCATCAAGGCTCCTATTGGCCCCAGAAGTATGATTAAGCTACCTTAACATTTAAACAGAATTTCTGGCAAATATGTTCAAAAACAATAGAAGCAATCAAAACGATGGATTTAACTTAAGTAAACATTAACTTGGACTCAATTCAGAGACTCAGCATTTTCCTCCTACACTGTGTTGGCAAAGATGGTAACTATCGTCTTAGCATGAAGCTCTGGGTGAAGACCACAGGAAAAACAGAATCAACACTTTAAGTATGTCATAGAGCTAACAACTGTCAAATAAATCCACGTTGCAGAAAAATGTATGAATTGAAAGCAAAAGTCTAAGAAAGGAATACAAATGGTTGTTTAACTTTTAAGACAAGTTGTGCCATCATTTAACACCAAAACAATCCAACAACCCCTTTTATCACACTGAAAATACCTCTCAAGGTCATTTAAACTCTAGAAGGAATCATCTCAAAAGCACACATTAATCAATAAGAGGATCCAATTAGAGATATAGATGAAAGCATTTATTCCTCTATCACTACTAGCAATACAATTCAAAGTATACTCTGAAACCTGAAGTAGTATTAACCAGATATATAAAAACCTGCCTCTGAGGGCCTTCAGAACTAAAATGTATGTCATCTATTTGGTCTGGTTTAAGTAGGAGCTGATTTGAAAGCCGTGAAATGAACTTGAATGGAGTTTTGAAATATCCATAATTAATTTGTATAATACAAAATAGTAACTTGCAAACACACAGGCTTACTCTATGTCAGGTACTACTCTAAGAGCTTTATATGTTAACTCATACGCTCACACAAATCTTATCTCTAGTACTACTATAAGCTTGCTGTACAAATAAAGTTTAGGTAATGACTTGCCCTAGATCTCACAGCTAGGCAGGGCCAGATTCGTTTAGTTCTATCTGTTCTTAAATCACTTTGAAAGCAGTTCCCAAAGTATGGTTTGAGGATCCTGGAAGACCCTGAAACCATTTCAGGAGAGTCCACAAGGTAAAAGCTATTTTAATAATAACAATATTCAGATGCGATTTTCCCCTTTTCACTGTTGTAACATTTGTACATGATGGTACAAAAGCAATGCTGGGTCAAACGCTGTGGCATGGACCCAGGCAGGGGCAGCGTACTGTGCTAGAGTCACTGCATCCATCACTGCCAGGCACTCACAGTCAGAAAACATTTCACTTAAGAATATCCTTGATGAAGTTGAAAAAATTATTAATTTTGTGTGACAAAATAGCCCTTGGCTGCTTCTATAGTCACCACTCATCTTCTGGAGCTCTGTTTTGCTTCTGAAATAGGATTCCCTATTTCCCTACTGGGAAGAAAATGTACTGACCACAAACGTGAAAATTAGCTTGACAATTATAATTCTATAATGCAAGAAATTGTTACCCAGCATTAAAAAAAGTAGTCTTTTGACAATGTGGAGAACAGTAATAATAAATTAAAAAGCTATGAAGGTCAAATAACCAGCAAACCTATTTGAGGACTCCTAAATGTTTAAAGAACACAAAATTAAATGTGTGATTCACAAATAGACCATATTTATAATGTAAGGCAAATACTGATATAAGCACAACATAATGTAATACACTACCTATTCAAATTCTATCTTTAAAGATCCGGCTGAGATACAAGATTTTTAAAATATGCCTTAATCACACAGCAGATGCTTAATAGATGTTAACTCTTAACTGAAAAACTAAATGAATAAACTGATTAACATGATTCTCCTTGCTCAGACCTGTCGTTGAAATTATTGTCAGGATATCTTTAGCAATCACGCATGTGTGGCTTTATGTGTACTTCTAATGGTATTTCACAGATTTCACACACACAGATACACACGCTCTCTCTTTCTCTCTCTCTCTCTCTCTCTCTCACACACACACACACACACACACTTTTGTATATGTATCCAAATATAGGTTACATATTTATTTCTTGATACCATTTTTTCCCTATTGCGTTCCAATGATCCCAAATTAAACTTCCTAAATGAGGGAAAAGCAATTATCAATTACAGCTTGTTTCCATAGGAAATTTTTCTTTAGTTCTAAATAACATACAAATAAAATTGCAAGTATGATCCATTTATGAGTCAGTAAGCACTCTGACATTGAGCCCATAATTCTAAAATTGGAAACTGACTAAATATTTTGGATCTAACACAAAGCATAACAATAAAAAAATAAAACATGTGAATCTCAAAGTACAGGTAAGGCCTGTTTTTAGAAAACCCAAATAAGAAAAATCATTTTATAAGAAAGGACATTAATAGCCTAATTATTCTTTTGTAATCAAATTTGTCTTAAATAATTCTAAAAATACTAAAACTCAAACTTTCATTTTGCACAATCACTGGTATCCATTTGCATGATCATAGATTCAACATTCACTCATTCCTTTAACAATGGTTGAATACTCGTAATTACCATATACTAGAGAATGATTGGCAGAAGCTGTGACCACTTTTCTGAATGGCTTCCGGGCCTTTTGCTTCCATGTACCCTTTTTATTAACTAAGTGAGTGGAGGACACATGTGAATTGAATAGCTGCTTACCCAATTTAATGTTATTATAGACAGGTGAGCAGTTTGGAAGCTTTCAGAGTGAAGCACAGAAAAAAGTATGCCAGATTCACATTCAGACTCATTGAGACTACTACCATGTTTCCCCGAAAATAAGACCTAGCCGGACCATCAGCTCTAATGCATCTTTTGGAGCAAAAAATATAAGACCCAGTATTATATTATATTATACCCGGTCTTATATTATATAAGACTGGGTCTTATATTAATTGTTGCTCCAAAAGATGCATTAGAGCTGATGGTATGGCTAGGTCTTATTTTTTGGGAAACACGGTACCTGACTTGACAGTTAGTATAGGCCTTCCAACTCCATACTTGCATAATTCTATTTAGATGCTGTGAATAGCTGGCATAAGAAGATTAAGTGGGGCAGGAGATTAAATGCTACTTGTGCAGAAAAAAAAATAGTGTAGATGACACCTCCTAGCTATTTAAAAAATGGATTAAACCTGAATCGTTTTTTTCCTTAAATTAAGAAATTCAAATAGCAAACAGTATTCAGAAAGAATCATTTGAAAGATTCTGAAAATATATTACAGAATATCACTATCTTGAAAATATAAAAAGAAAATATTGTTAACTGATGTAATTTTTAACAACTATGATTTGTCAAATGCTTACCTACTCATCATAAAACAATCTGGTAAAATTGGTATTTTTATTCCTATTTTAAAATGAAGAAGCCAAGGCTTAGCTATATTAAATAATTCATCCAAAGACACTAAATTAAAAAACGGCACAGCTGGTATTCCAGACTGGGTCTGTTTGACTCCAAAGCAATACTCTTTCCACTACAACAACATAACACATGTTGATTCCTACAAATGAGTCTCTTTTTTATAGTTAAGTTTCAATTACTAATGGTAACGGGAAAAGGAACAACATGGAAAAATAAATCCCACACAAACATGTTATAATAGTTTATGACATGGAATAAATTACAGTAAAATGAGTTCTGGGGCTGGGTGAGATTCTGTATCAGATGGCTTCTCAGGCACCTTCCAAGTCTCAAATTAAAAAATATACTTAATTCATTGAAGCTTAAACAGGTTATCTAACCTATTTTCCACCCATTACAGAAATTTACAACTTATATTACATAAATTTACCTTAATCACAAATAGTAAGCATATAATTGAAAGGAATAATATGGGCAGTCTTCTAAAAAAAGGATACAAAGACTTGCTTTTATTTAACTATTTTCTTTCATTGAGTTTGTTTAAAAGAAAAACACATTGAAAATTCAAAAGGCCATTTTAACCCTGGCTAATAATGCTTTCTTAAAGATGTCAAAAATTTGCTCCAGAGAAGAGTACACTGATCTGATTTTTCATTCCCATGTACTTTACCTGTTCTTAGGGTAAGACAACAAAAGTGCCCCCCAACACACACACAGAAATTTTTTCCTGAAGAAAATTAGGTAGGACAAGTCCAAGAAAATTTATCAACTAAAAATTTATTCTTGGATAATCAAGAGGAAACTGAGAAAGATTTCTAAGTGTTATACAAGATAAAACTAAAAGCAACAAATATGAACTAACAGTTGTCTTATATTCTGACCTATGTAAATAATCAAGTAGCAAGAAACAAAATTAAAAATAACTATTAACTTGTTAATTGCAGTAATTAATGAAGTATAAAGTCAGAACTTACTGCTTGGTCTTTTAGTTTTTCAGAAATAAGCTCATTTAAAAAAATCTGATCAATCAAGGAAATTTGTAAGCTGTCAGGTATAATTTAAGCCTTAAAATGCAAGTGTAAAGTGCCATCAAAAATAATGGGGTCATTTATAGAACATTCCAAACAACCACAGCAGAATATACATTCTTTTCAAGTGCACATGGAACATGCAACAATATAAGCCATAATCTGGACCAAAAAACAAGTCTCAATAGATGTAAAATAACTGAAATTGTACGGAATATGTCCTTTGACCGCAATGAAATCAATTTAGACATCAGTAACAGAAAAATATCTGGAAAATTCCCAAATATTTGGAAAATAAACAGCACACTTCCAAATAACCCATAGGTCAAAGAAGAAGCCACAAGGGAAATTAGGATATATTCTGAACTGAGTGAAATTGAAAGCACATTTCTACTAGTCCAGGTTCAACCAGAGAAACAGGACCAGTGGAATACGTGTGTGTGAGTGTGTGTGTGTGTATGTGCATATATATGTGTATATATATATATATACACACACACATACATATATATGTGTGTGTGTATATATATGTGTATATATGTACATATGTGTGTATACACACACACACATATATACACATATATATGTATGTGTATGTATGTATATATATATGTCTCTCCAGTAAATCCAAGAGATCTGGATCAAGCATTTGAGGAAGCAGGCCATCTAGAAGGGCAAGCTGGAACTCTCCACACAGCATAAGCTGAAGCTGCTATCCACAATTGGAATTTCTTCTTCATGGAAGCCTTAGCTCTGCTCCTCAGCCTTTCAACTGCTTGAACCCGGCCCCTAAATTATCTTGGGTAATCTACTTTACTTCAAGTCACTAATTATGGAGTTTAATCATATCTAAAGAATAGCTTCATAGCAATACTTATATTAGTGTTTGATTGAATACCTAGGGTCTATAGCCCAGCCATGGTGACGCATAAAATGGACTATCATAACATATTAAAGCTGGTGAGATGCAGAAAAAGCAGTGCTTAGAGAGAAATTTAGAGCTTTAAATGCTTACATTGGAAGAGAAGAAAGTCCAAAATCAACTAAGTTTCGAGCATAAGAAGCTGAAAAACTAAACTAAACAACAACAAAACAGAAAGAAGAAAAAGGAGAAGTAGCAATTAAACAGAAAGTAGAAGAAAGTTGGAGGATTACTTGAATTTGAAGCATATTATAGATTATATAAATAGATACATCAAGAAGTTTTAAAGACATGTAAGAGGTGCCAATTTGAAAAATTCCCAGCTCCAACTTCTCCTTGCTTACCGTGCTTTAGATAAAACTTACATATAAGTTGAGAGCTGGATGTACCCTTGAAGGTGGAAGGTAGTTCGATCCCTTCATTTCCAAGAAAAGAACACTCAAGGTCAAACAGCTGGGGGGAAAATGCTGTGCAAGGACTAGATAGAACCCTGCTTTCCAAACCCCTCCCCAGAGCTCTTCCTACTGCAATATCTCCAAGTACCCTTACACATCACTAAAAATCTGCCACACCGAGGCCGTTGTACTATAGTAACCACTGGGAAAACACATCACCATACCTACCAGCTCATTATCTTTTACTTCTTAAATGTATTCACAGGCTAGCACATGAGGTACCTTTACGTGAATTAGAAAAGGGCACCCCTCTAGAGGAACCGCCTAGAAAATAAATACCTTTTCTTGGGTGAGAGATTAGAAAAAGATACCCCTTCCTGGTGCGAATGGGGCCGTTCACCAGAGCACAAGGCTTGGAGTGGAGCTCCAGCTCAGACTCCATGGCTAAGCTCTCTTTTACAGGTCACAATCTGCTTTCAATCATCTTGTCAAATGCAGAAAATCAAGTAATGTCATTCTATAAAAATATTCCATTCATAAATGAGTCAAATATGAAAAACATACTTTAAAAACCGTATCTTAAAACTCTTAAGCTGTATCTTAAAACTCTTGGCATACCAAAGTTCTAATATTGTAAATATTCAAGCAGAATCACAATGTTAAGAATAGATAGGAAAACTTTACTACCAATAAGTCATTTTAAAAAGTGACATTTTATATTTGTTTTATTTAATAAGATTTTAAGTGCTATATTAAAAAACACATAGAAGGAAAAAATAAAGCAACGTTTTCCTAAGCAATAAATGTCATCATTGAATTTTCAGCAGGACATTTATCTTTCTAAAATAAAACAGTTGCGTTCACTAGCTAAAGTTAGAATTTTATCTTTTAAATTTGTTTCCTTAAGTGAACCTGTCCATAATCACATCTGTAGACACATGCTATTTTTGTTTTATAAAGTTGTCATTAGATTTTTATTATAAACAGGATGTTCTCAAAAATAAAGTTTTCATTTTTCATCAACATTCAAAATGAAACAAATAAAAATAGTAATGAAGAATTTAAAATACAACAAATTAGCAAACCCATTATCTCAGAAGAGACCATTTCTTTTACTCGTGAAATTACTCCTACAAATCTTACGCCAGTTTAGTTCTGGCTGTTGGCAGTATAAACGTGCCTTAACACACACCTTCAGGAATACCAATTAACCTCATCTGACTTAACATTTTACTTGGAATTTCCCAAGTATTTAGAGTACTCAGTCTGTCTATGCCATTTGATACTTTTTAATGTATTACTTTCTTAAGTAATTTCCTGTGCTCATGTTTTACAGAGCATGATTTAGGCAATAATTACATCTATGCAGAGTATCCTCTGTAGTCAAGAGAGGGAATGGGATACAGGAGGTGGAAGAAGCAGGATGCTTATGAAGGACAGCGGTGATTAACTCTCTCTCCACACAGGCTTGTTTTTCTCCCCAAATTGTCCGCGGGGACTGGGTTCATCTCTTCTGCTTCACTGGTATCATAAATACACACATTCCCTTAAATACTACTCTGGTTGCCATACATACTTAATAATTATTGTCATTTACCCGACAAATTAATTTTTCATTTTATTTTATGAACTATGCCGTCGCTGGAAGGGGGTACCAGAAAGTTAGCTCTTCTATCGTTGTTAAATGAGGGTTGCATTGTGCGTCATCAAAGGCACTTTAAACTCTATCACCATAGGCCATCAATGGCATCATATTTTAAAAGTAGTCTCATACATTATTTCTTTTGACCTGACCACATCCCTATTGAGAAAGGAAGGGCAGGTATTAACACATTTTACAGATGAGGAAACAGATTCAGAAATGTTCAGATATCCTTTAAAGTAAATGATGCTGGTATCAGAATCTAAGTCTTCATAGATCACACATGTCATTACACTTGATTAAGATTCATTACACAAATAACATTTTCAGCATACTGCTCGAAATAAAATTTGTTTTCATCTTGCCACGAGGTAGATTCATTCCTCTCCCTAAAACTACCACCTCATTTACCATAGGGACTTGGTATTCATTTTCAAACAGTGAAAAGTAAAATAAACATAATTACCTAATGTAGTAATCTCACCAAACCTTTCACTCCTCTCCAAAAATGTAGAAATCCAACATTCACCCAACCTTGAATCTTTCAAATTGATTTACTCTAGTTGATAAAAAGAAGTTGATCTACATTTATCTGTACACTTGAATTATAACACATAAATCAAACCAAGTGAGTAATATTTGCACTTTACTATCCTGGAAGGTCCCTCATGATCTGGTCCCAACCTATCTTTCCAGCTTTATTTCTAACGATATCCTCTTCTCTAGTCACAACAGATTGTGCTTCAAATACACTCTGTACTTTTCTCAGTTTCCTCTACTGGAAATTCCCTTCCCACCCATTCCCTTCCCCACCCATTTCCACTTATTCAAACTCTACCTCTTCTTCAAGGCCTAGTACTAACGCTATCTACTTTGCATACATGCAGACTTCCTGATCCCTAAAGTCAAAGTTAATCTCTCTCTCCTCCATGAAACTACTGTACTTTCTCTGAACCTATTTTATATAGAGTTCATTGTGCACAGATGGCTATCTATCTGGCTCAGCTGAGAACTTTATTTGTAGGCAAAGATCTTTATTTGTAATATCTTTCTTTATCTCTCTATCTACCACATGCATATTGCAGATGTTTGAAAAAAGTGTTTGCTGAATTCAAATTACCTAGCAAAGGGAATACCGTCTTTATTCAGATTTTCATCATATCTCACCAGGACTTGGACCATTAAAGCAGCCTCCTAGTCAGTCTCCTCAACATCTAGTCTTGCTCCCTCCAGTTTATTGTCCATATTACCACCACAGTGATCCCTCTAAGACAAAAATCCTAACCATGTCACTTCCCAATTTTACACCTTTAGATTTTTTTCCACCATCTGAAGGACAAAGTCCAGTTTCTAAATATATCATGCAGGGCCCAAATTGATCTGGCCCCAGACTACTTCTCCAATACTTTATACTACAATTCCTACCTATATGTGTCCATGTGTACACAAGTTCCCACAGTTATCAGGATACCAAACTTTCACCCATCCCCTTGCATACACTATCTGCATCCTTGGTCCACCATTCTAATATCTCATTCTTTATAATTCATCTCAGAGGAGATATAAAATGGCAGTTAAGTCAAACATATCTATACTTAAATCCTCGATTGTCCGTTACATGGAGAGTAATCCTGAGTAAGTTAAAGTCTGCAAATGCAACTGAAGGAAGATTGGAAAGCTCTCAAGCTTCACCATTCTTCCCTTACTCTCTTTGCAATACCACTCTGCTCCTATGCTTCAGTAGGGAACTTCAGCATTTTATGTAAAATAAAAAACTAAGAGCCAGCATTAGAAACTAAGCTTTAGGTTCTCTATAAGTGGAATTAATTAAATTCCAGATTTAAAAACAAATAAGTTTTAACCTTTGTGTTTTTCTAGCTCCTTATTCACTATACACTACAATGTGAAGAAACAATACAAAGACATTTTTAAGTCTTTTTTTTGCTTACAATGTGGTCTATCTCAGCAAGGATGTACATATAAGATATTTTCATATGCTGTTTGCCGCATATTATCTTTGTTGAAATATATGTTCAAATCTTTTGTCCATTTATTAAATTGGTTTGTTTCCTTATTTTTGAGTTTTAAACAACAGAGTTCTTTACATATTCTGGATACAAGTCTTTTATCAGATATGTGATTTGCAATAATGCGTTGCAGTCTGTGGCTTGTCTCATCCCCTTAACAGAATCTTTTGCAGAGCCAAAGTTTTAACATTTTCATGAAGTCCAATTTATCAGTGGACTTCATGATTTTTATGTCTAAAAACTCATTATCAAACCCAAGTTCACACATATTTTCTCCTACGTTTTCTTTCAGAAGCTTAATCTTTTTTGAGTTAATTTTTGTATAAAGGATGAGGTATGTGTCAAGGTTCATTTTTTACATAAACACCAACTGTTCTAGCACTATTTGTTGAAAAGACTATAATTTCTCAAATTGCCTTTGCACTTTTGTGAAGAATTAGTTGACTATATTTGTGTGGATCTATATCTGGCCTGTGTATTCTGTTCCATTGATCTATCTCTCTATTTTCTTTTCTCCTTTTTAAGATTTAATAAGTATGTAATGCTCTAGATTTTGGAAAAGCTTATACTTAAGTAGGCCCTCTAGTTCAAGGTATCATAGCTCTATATAAGGATTTCTTTCTGTTCTAGGAATCAGAAATGGAAATGTAACAACAAAAAAAGTTAACTTAAGCAGAACATGACTAATGTAAAGCAGAAAAAGAATGTTGTCTATACTAAGGCTAGACAATTGGCCTAGAAAATGGAAGTTTCTCCACCTCTAAGAGCCCAGATGAGGCGAATCCTTTTGGCATAATCTATTTCCACGTCAGATTTATAGCTTTGTAGGGGTTGTAATGTTTATATTTTGTTTTAACCTGGTGTAGGTGCCAGGTGTTCATTTATCTATACTAAACTTCAGCAGTTACAAAGTTTTAAAAAAGGACAATTCAAAGATACATACAGTATGAACTTACATTCTTAAAAAGTTACTTTAAAAACTTTTTAAAAGAACAGACTGAAATTAATTTTCTTACACAAATATGCCTTTTATATTTTTTTTGTTGGAATAAACATTATTTTAATGAGAGTTTTATGAAAAGTAGTTGAGTCAGTAGGAACTTTATACTTACATTCCATGAATTAAGGTAATTCAAACACCCTTCAATATTATAGCCATAACACCAACAACCCAAAGCTGTGATGTTGCAATTCAACCATCCTTAGATTGCAACCCCACTCAGGTGCTTCATTTTTGTTGCAGGCTATGCTTAAGTACCATAACAGGTGTTATGTCCCTTTCTTCCTACTGAAAATTGTTGCTATTCGCTGGCACAGCTTAGAAACAAGGATAGTTTGACTGGGGGAGAAAGGATCCTCTCACTTGGTCTCTTAGTGTAGAATAACCATTGTCTTCTGCAAACATCCGAAAATAGCATTGAAAAAGAGATAGTCTAGCTCCAATTTGCTTTTTAACCTTATTTACCTTTATTCACCTAGGCTTCTAACATGTAGGAAAAAGTTTAGTAAAATGTGCATTTTCAAAATTAATTTGCTACAAAAACTATGTGCAAAGACCTTTATCTACTAAAACGTAAACACACTTTGTTCCAACATTCCTTCCATACTACAAACCATAGGCTAAAAAAATGAAAGCAATAAAACGTAATTTTTAAAACTTTACTGATAAATCCTACCTGAGAATATAATAATGAGCATAAAGCCAAATAATTCAGGCTGGTGTTATCCTGGCCTTCAATTTCTGGGCTACTCTCCAACAGCATCAGGATTAGATATTCTCATCTTCTGGCTCACAAAATGTACTTTCACAGGTTTTTTTTCCTAGGTGACTGGGCAAATGCATACACACTGTACCTCAAACTAGCTGAGTCGTACCAAACAGCAGCGGGACAGAACATACACGGACTATAACACTCCAGTCTTTGTCTGAGGCCTACACGGTATCTCTCTAAACTCTTTGAAGCCAAGCCAAGGGTTTGCTTTTTAACTCCCTTAAACAAAGTCTGTCTTTAAGGTATTTCAAGTTACTGTCAATATTGTGAACAAATAGGCATATCTGGAAAAATTTTTCATTAATTTGTAATGATTAATAAAAGTAAAAAAGTAAATTCTTATCTAAAAGGAAGAAGAAATTGGCAGGAAGTCATTATATAACTTTCAAAGTTAAGAAAACATTCTTTTTCACAGAATCAAGAAAATCAAATACACAGCAAAGGACAAATCTAACTTCCTATCTGTTGAGTACATATATACCTTTGATCTAATGAATTTCTAGAGTAAATTGAAAACACACACAAAAAAGAAATGATTCAGTACTTAAGCTCATATGCCAATTAGTATCTGCCTTTGACCACAAGTACTTTTCAGTAGCAACAGAAACTTACCCATTAACATGCAATAAATTTGATACTGTTTAAACAAGACAAGTCTTTAAAGAAGCAGCTAAATCAACACCATAAATTTCAGAAAGGAAATCAGACTAAGTTGATATCACGAAATTAGCAATGAACAATACCACGAAAATGTATCAAGGATCTTCTTTAAAAAATTAAGTGAGTAGAAGAAGCCACCAATACACTCCAAAGTAATAATGACAATCCCACTTAAGGTTTAACATTCACATAAGTGTATTTAAATAGTAAACAGATTGAAATCAATATCAATGTACACATATATTTAATGTATTGATATATATGGTATAGCAGTATCTAAATAAAGACTAAGGAGGGAGATCAAATATTACTAACATCAAAATTGGCAAAAAGGTAGGAAAGAACTGCAATGAATTCTGTGAGATTCGTCTTCAAAGTACGTCATTACTGAATAGTTTATATTGTGTCTACTTTTAAAAGAATGAGCTTAAATAAAGGCAAAGATTCAATAAGACTAATAGAATGAAATCCATTCATTTGGAAGATTAATGTTGATGAAATACTACAGTCATTCTTCAAAAGTTGTAGAACTTGTAGAAAAACTGATTTTGGCTACGAGAAGGGACCCTCTCTCACTTCGCCTCCCTAAAATAGAGTGTCTTCTGCAAATTTCTGAGCCTAGCATCGAAAAAGACAGATAATCGAGAGCTAAACTTGCTTTTTAATTTTATTTACCTTTATTCACCTATGTTCCCAATAGTCACAGGAAAAGGTTAAATAATGTGTATTTTCATCACTAATTAATTGGCTACAAAAACTAGGAGCAAATCACATGACAGACATACGACTGAGATTTTTGTGTTTGGGGGAGGAGTGGATCCTAGATACGCGTTTGGTAAAAGTCAAACAAATTTTAAAAATTTGTCTCTAGGTCATTTGGATAGTTCTTGTTTTAAATAGTGTGGTCCGAAAACGTCTCTCTGAAGAGATATTTGAACAAGGAATTGAATGAATAGAAGAACTGGTTACTAAGAAAATCACAGAAAAGAAAGTTTCAGGCCGAGGTATCTCCAAGTACAGAGGCCTGAAAGAAGAACGCGCTTGGTGGGGCTGTGGAACAATAAAGACAAATATGCCTGCCACGAAGTGAGCAACAAGAGTAAGGTGGATAATACCTGGCCGAAGTGTGTAATAAAGCGAAAGGGTGTGAAGACCAGAGCACAGAGGGAAGGGGTTGTCTTTGCTAGAATACAGATTCAGATGCAGATGGATAGATCTGGTGGGAGGAAAATGAGGAAGTTCTCTCGCTACTTCTGTTTTCCTAATGAAATCAAGAATAAAGGTGATCAGCCTAAAGTGAAAGAGGGGTGAAGCTGTTGGGCGTTATTAATTAATGTGACTGTCTTCCAGGAACAAGAAAATCAATTAAGAAAGGTATTAGAAATAATCAAACAGCTATTCATTCCCTGTCTGCCCACGTTCCCACCTCAGAGAGCCTATCATACAGATGCACAGCCCTGGAAGAAAGAGCCTTACTGTAGCAGATAGCTTTAGGTTCTGCTACATTTAATAGAAACCCCAAATAATGTGGCTTACACAACATGAAGGTTATTTTTATCTCACACAGAAAAAGTCCAGAGATAGGCAACGCAACGTGGAATAGTGGTGTCAAAAAGTCCTCAAGGACCCAGGCTCCTTCAGCCTCGTCATTCTGCATGTGGTCTGGCAGGAGACAAGGATGGAGGAGGGCTAGCCTCTTCCTTCTTTCCATTAACAAAGACTGCCTGAAAGTCTGACGCACTCATTAGCCAGAATTTGGTCACAAGGCCATACTTGCTACAAAGAAGACTGGTGAATGTCTTTTAGCTAGGCAGTCATGCCTACAGTAAAAAATGGGGGTTCAAATTACTAAGTAAGAAGGGAAGGATAGATGACGGAAGGACTCGCCATCTCTGTCACACTCATAAACCTCATGGCTTTCCAGCCCCCCTCCACTACTGTCATCCTCTCCAATAACATAACGAAACGGATACCTAAGCCAAACCAAGACAATAAGATTCTCCTGAGAATTTGTACTTGGGACACAGAAATCAAGTCAATTTACTTCTGAAGAGCTGAATTGCAAGAGGGAGCAAACTAGAGTTCTCTAGAGAAAACACAGATTGTAAAAGATAATGGAACAAATGAACAGAGAATAGCAGAAAGTCTGAGGCTGCAGAGCGAGGGAGAAAATATAAGTTTCTGATAACATTCTATCCTGTGAGGCCTCTATGCAATCCTTTCATCTAGATTCTATGCAATTCCTCTATGCTGTTATATAGAATTCCCTTTACTTGAGCTAATTTGAATGGGTTTCTATTCCCTATAACCAAAGGATCCTTAAAATATCTAACAAGAAAGTTGTAATTTAATATTCTATGCATATAAAGTGTTTTGCATCTTCTGTGAAACTTGTGGAAGGCATGCACTGTGTTCTCATGTAAAGATAAGATAATTCTATCTGATAAGATAGAATTTTCTTTAGAATTCTGTACTTTTTAAAAGTGACATAATTAGGAATTGATACCCTTCTTTTTAAAATTCAGATAATATGATCATGTAATCTTTATTGTATCTCTTTTTGTCCTGTCTGCTAGGAAGCTGACAATTAAATTTATTACAGTCACAGATGTCCACAGCAATTCTTGGTTAAAGCACAAAGACTGTAGTAGATTGCATTATTGCTTCTAACCATTTACTGCTCCTCCCTGTGAAAGATTTATACTTCACCATATGGACATCAGGCTTGGCCATATTACTTGCTCTGGCCAACGAAATGATGAAGTGATGTATTCCACCTCTAAGTCAAAGCTTTAAGAGCCAGCATATGATTCCATCATGACTCTTTCACCTCTGCCATGCCTCTCAGAAAGAGGCTGTTTTCTTCATCCTGGGCCTTTGAATAAAGATGCTCCAGAGCGGATTCACAGATCCCACCAGGAAGTAGGGAGAGCCAACAAAACAAACATTAGCTGAGGTTTGGGGACTGTTTGTTCACATAGCATAACCTTGCCTAGGATGACTAATAAAGGAAGCAATTGAATAAGAAACAATTCAGGATGCATGTTTATGTGTAGGGACATCGAGGTATATCAGAAAGTAACAGGACGAAAATGTCTGAGGGCAGCACTAAGACATCCAGCGTTCCTATCTCAAAGCTTATCTATCACCACCACTTCGCCAGTCATCCAAACCGGAAACCTCCGGGTCCCCGGAATATATCCTTTTCCTTCAGATCTCCTACATCCAGTCTTTTACCCCCTTACTATTTCTCAAATCCGTCTCGGCAGATAGCACCTTTGTTAGCTAGACCCTTATTGCCTCTCCCTTGGAGCTAACATAATAATCTATTAATTTGCCTTTCTGTTTCTGTCTCCTTCCTCTAATTGATCCCTGACACTAACATAGAGTAATATCTCTAAAATGATGTCACACCTTTGCTGGAAACATTCCTTGTGAGAGTAACACTTTAGCTGGACACCTACGACTTGGCCCTGGCCAACCCCTCTCTAGGCTCTGTAGAGGTGTCAGACCATTGCAAGTTCAAGCGTTGCCACTTTCTAACCACAAGTCACTTAACCTCTATAAGTCTAGTTTTTTTGTACCTGTGAAATGATAATAATAATACAAATTATGATTTGTTGTGCGAGTTAAACTAGAGAAATAAACTGATTTGCCAAAGTGCTTAGTCACACTGTAGAAGAACAATATATATTTGCAGAACAACAGAACAACTCTCTGGCTATAGAGCATCTAGGAACACTTCACAGCTCTTATTTGCTTATACAAGTGTCTCCCTTTACATGAAGGGAGACACTCAGCAACTTGAGAAGAGACTGAGATTTACTAATCTGAGCATCCTGGAACCTCCTTTGTGCCAGGGAGTACAAAGGAGGAACTCAAAATGTGCAAAAGTGAAGTAATATCTGAAAAGTAGTAAAATCCCCGAACAGTTAGATGGGAAGGGGGCAGGAAAAAAGGCTAGGAATAAAACAAAATAAAATCACTAACTATAATTTTTTGTCCTATCTTTGTGTAATTCTATGTGCTTTTAACGTCATGCTAAACAAAGAAATTTGCATCTTGGGTAGACCTTGTCTTCTTTATTTTACCCAAACTATACTTGCTAATTTAATTTACAGGTGAATTCATTAGGAAAACCAGGAAGGTAGGAAAATAGTGAACATTTCAAAACTTTTCAACGTGACTATCTATATTCCAGGATAGAGAACACTTCCTCAAATGCTGAACAACTTAAAGAATGTTTTTCTGCACATAATGTCAATACTACATTTGAAATGTACAATTCTATTGCTTGTAAACAACTGGTACTGCAAGATCAATAGAATGTAACTCTTAAGGATAATATGAATCAATACATTCTAAAGAGATGCAAATACCTCTTCCCTATTTTGACAGGAGAATCTCCCCCACATGTGCATTTCACTGCCTCCTGTCTGCTGTACAAAATCTAATTGTAAAAGCAGTAGGGTTGTCATATTTCTGAAGTATATAATTGAAATTCAAGGATTTTGTTTTATTTTGAAGGTGATTCCTTGGATATGGATTAAAGTTCTCAATGAACTAACAGGATATTTTTAAAGTGGTATTTTATTTCAAACAGCCCAAGAAACAGTTTTGTCCAGAATATCCAAAATTCTTGTTATAAAGATCCAATCAGAAGAAAAATGGAAGCTTGCCAGAAATGCCAAATGATGGTATGGTTTATATTATAATTGTTATTATTCCAACATTTTACACATAACAGGTAAAGGCAATAAACAAACCATCTAGTCTACAGTGGGAGAGGATGTGACATTACTTTAAAGGATTGGACTGAATGCTAAAATGTTATTTCTTTTAAATAATGGCTTTAAAAATGGTTTATCTTACTAGCTTTAGGGTGAAACTTATGAAATTGATATTTGACTGTTCTTGACCTACAAAAATGGCAATTTTATATTTAGCCCTTTTTAACTTGGTATTTTGAACTTTTCTGGAACTCTATATTGCCTACGTAACTTCCATAATTCTTTGCATGCACTTTTATAAGGGCACTTGCCATATTGAATTGTAATTAATTGTTTATAATTCTTACTCTTACACTACTTATGAAAGTTCGCAGACAGAAACCATTTCTCCTTTATTTCCACGTTCCTGGAGCCTGGCACTGTCTGGCAGGTAGCAGGTCCTGCACAGTGATTTGTGACAAGGGTAACATATATTTGAGAATTAGAATGATTGGTTATGAAAGAACATACAAAAAATAGAAATCAAGTTCTAGTAAATGTAAGCTTCATTGAAATCAGGATTGTTCCAAAGCTTCGTATCTGCTGTTAAACCCAAATATTTCTTGAAAATACAGTATCTGTACCACTACTACTCCTTACCAAAGAAACAATAACCGCAAATTTTCTTTATTCAGAGATTAATTACCTAGTACAAAGATCTTACGTTTCTTTTTCTAACTGTGTTTTACTGTTTGCTTCAATACAACACCTTGAGGCAAAGAAGGTGAAAGAAAGAAGAAATGCTCTAACTGGTTAATTTCATTCCTTGCTTGTAAATGTTTCGATGAGAGGAAGAGAGGACTTCTTAGAGATGATGATTCTAATGGTTTTAATTGGATTGTGAGAAAGTCTTTGGATTTGTCTTTGTTATTGTACTCTTTTAAAATTTGTACCATCATTTCAAACTGTGTACTCTCTTTTAAATTTTTGAAATTTAAATGTACTACCTTTGTGAATGTGCTAAAGCAAACAAAGTTTATGTATAAAGACAACTCTGTACTTCATAAGTCTAATCATAAAGTAAGAGAACCAGAATACAAAGTATATTAAGACTCAAAAATTCCCAAAGGCTGAGAGAAAGATTATTAATGTTTTTGTAAAGGCTAGAAATACTGGGGAAAAAATTATTCAAAGTTCCTAAGAAATCCTAGTCACATATTTCAAACCCACCACAGGGAGATGAGAGACTAAAATTAGAAACAGCTCATCCGGGTGTGCACCAAGGCCTCAGGAGGCCTTGGGCCTCGCGACTGTTAGAATTTAAAGTTATAATTTAAAGCTCAATCCCACTCATTAGATCTTCCATGTCAATCAACTGCAATATTCATATCCAAATTCCTGATGCTATCATTATAGCAAGAGATTTCTTATTCAGCCAACCTAATACAGCTGAGGAAAACACAAATTCTAATTAACTTTACCAAATATGACAGTTGTTTTATGGAAAAGGGGTAGTGCCACAGTCAACTAAATATGACAGGTAAACAACACAGCTAATCAAAACAGAACCCGTTTGAACACCAAACCTAATACCATCTGGTTAACCTTGAAAGATGACTACCAAATATTTAATGATTGCTATTTGATGGGAAGTGTCAAGATTTTTTACTTATATTTCAAATTGATAAAAATAAGTTAGAAGAGCAATTACAATAAAATAACAAATGACACAAATTACACAATAAAAGACTGAATTTCCAGAATGATTGTAATCATCACAACAAACCACTGATTTTTTTCACTATCTGGTGTACTTGTTACATCTGATTTTACCGTTTGGCCATTTATTATAAATCAATACACAGATGCTAAAAACAAGTAGGGCAGACAACTCAATTTGGTTTACGTGACTAACTTGCAGCAGCTGAGCTCCACCTACAGGCAAAAAAAAAAAAGGCTTATTCTTTACAAAAAGCTTTAAAATAGGAATTTCCAAAAGACAAGCTACAACTAACTATCCCCAAACTTTCAATTAAGCTTGAGTGCACACTGGAATTACCTGGGGTATTTTTGGTTTTTATTTCATTTTATTTTTTGTTTTTTGCATTTTTATTTTGTGATAGCTTTAAAGAAGTTGTGCCCTTCCAAATAGAAGTGATTTCACTGACATTTATGCAGTAAAGATGAATGCTTAGATGTGGCAATAGTAAGTTTTCTTTTTGTTGGCTTTTTGATGTGATGGCCCCAGTGATTTCTAAGCAAATATTATTTCCCATACCACTGGTTGAGAAATAAGCCTGAGGGATGAAAAGATTGGTGTTAAGAATGCTGGGTCCTACTGAATTTCAGAAAGGAGATTGCCTGCACATCCTTCATCTCCTCAACCTCTGCAACATGGCTTTTGCTCCCAGCACCTGGGGTACTTTCTTAAAACTTCTATGGTCTCATACCAAAAATTCTGATTGACTTGATCGGGTGAGGGACCTGTTCTCAGGTAACTAAAATGTACAGTAAAGGCTGAGAGACACTACGTGCTATACACCTGAAACTAATATAAAATAATATTGAATGTCACCTATATAATTTAAATAAAATCACAGGGATATAAAGTACAGAATAGGGAATACAGTCAACAATACTGCAAAAACTATGTACGATGTTGATGGGCTGTAGACTTGTGGGGGCTATCACTTTGTGAGGGGTGTAAGTGTGTAATCGCTATTTTGTTTTGTACACCTGAAACTAATGAAAAAATAAATCCTGACCAGCACACGTCTTTTAAAAACATTAGGAATACTCAAATATCGCACTTTTTTTCTAAAGTTAGTTTATTTCCACTATACTGATCCTTACCCTTTTTAAAGGTTAAAACAAAGTTTAGTTGATATAAATGTCTTATCCCTGTTAGACTGCAAAAAAAAAAATCTGACATGACACTAGAATTTTTTAAATTCCACTTTGATGTTATTCTAAACCTCAGAAGAAATCAAGGGAGTGTATGTTAAATGGGGAGTACAGTTCTTAACTCTGGATGCATATTAGACTATCTGGAGAGCTTTTATAAAGCATTATTGCCCTAAATTAATTAATGTATGTTCTTCGAAGTTAGAAAAGTGGTTACTATGAGGAGATGAGCGGGGAAGTAACCAGAATGGGGCACAAGAGAGACTATCTAGGTAATGGCAATTTTCTGTTTGTTGATCCGTGTGATGGATATATGGCTGTGTTTGGTTTGTAAAAAATCAGCAAGCAGTATACTTAGGATATTATGCGCATGCACTACAAAATACAGTTCATACAGATATATTCTGTATATAATTATACTTCAATTCAAAGTTAAAAAATAAAAGGAGGATCTGCCCAGGCTTCACTGCAGACCAAATGATTCAGAATCTGTGGGAGTGAGGCCCAGGCATCAGTATTTTTAAAAAATATTTCCCCAGTGAATCTAATGTGCAGTAGGGAGTGAAAACCATGAATCACAAATGCGTTCGTTCATTTTTCCATTCCCTCATTACACATACTTTAATGACCAATACTATATGCATAGTATAATGGACACAGAAGATGTAAAGATAAATAAGATGGTCTCTGAGGAGCTCATGGTAGGCAAAGGATAAAAACCAGTAGTCAAGCAGATAGGGTTAGAGAAGTTGGGCTGGATAAGAAAGAGTGAGATTGAGGCATTTAGAAAAAGAAGGAGGCAAGGGATGGATATCCTAAGGAAGCCAGGATGAGTATAATGAGAAAAGAAAGGAGAGAAGGTAAGAAGAGCTTTGGATTTTTTTCTCCTGAACCCCTAAATACTAAAGACATTGCTGAGAACACATATGAGGGAAAAATTCTACTCTATGTAAACGTGTTACAAATGACATTGTTAAATACCATTTCCCAGCTTAAATATTAAGTACTCAACAAACCTGCTTGTAGGTCTAACATCCAAAGTGACAAACAGCTTTAACAGATTCCAGATGTTTCTTTACCAATAAAAGCAATTATCAAAAATGTTCAGTAAAATTAGACTTTGAATGGCTCCTTGCCTAAAGGGCTGGTAGGCTACTCTAGTCTCTAATCCCTACTGCTCATATAAGAAAATGACCGAAGGATAATAGAGTACTTCTAGCACATCCAGATGAAAAGTTTGTATCTAGCAAGGTCATTCATTTTGAAATAGATAATGATTTCACACTGATATCCTCTCCAGCTGGCAGCTATACATTATAATTCAACTTAGACTGAGCAGCAAATATAATTATTTAATTAATCCTGTTCACCACATTATAATTTTTTTAAGACTCTTAGAGGTTTCCTGGTTTGGTTTGGTTTTTAACATAAAACTAACTTGAGATGTAAACTATAGTGAAGCTGGTATAACTGACCAAAAACACTAATGATTTCCAGAACTTTTTATATTTAAAACAAGCAGTCACGAGACAATCACGGAAATTTCTAAACAAGGGCGAAAAACTGTATTTTCCATTAGAAATTCTGTACTTTCTCCTGACCTCATTTTTCTTTGATTTCTCTCTGTAGGTAGGAGAAATAGGATGAAAATATTGAAAATTCTGGAAAGCGGAGAACACTTACAAATAGATGTTTGGTATTTTCACCATTTATTAAGGCATATTTTTTCACATTAGCTTACTTTCATTCTGAAAGAAAATTCAGCTTTGCTAAATTATAAGATCTATTAGTTACCGGTTACATAAGTATTTGAAATTGTATTAAGGGCAACAAGATAGAGTTGAGGACTTAAGGAAACATTTAAACATAACAAATACTTGGTTCATTTATTAAAATTCAAAATGTATTTTTGTCACATTATAAATGTAATCTTTAGAAATGCATAGTTCTGGGGGGTGGGGGGTGGGAGATGAGGGTAAGGGGGATCAAATATATGGTGATGGAAGGAGAACTGACTCTGGGTGGTGAACACACAATGGATTTATAGATGATGCGATACAGAATTGTACACCTGAAATCTATGTAATTTTACTAACAATTGTCACCCCAATAAATTTAAAAAAAATGCATAGTTCTTAAAAATCAGAAAACACGTGTCTTGAATGATAGAGAAAAAAAGTAACCTTGATTATATTCATGATTTGACTAAAAGTTACAGAGCTGATGAGAGGCTCATCAGCTCCATCTGTGTATAAGCATGTACATGATCACTAAAAATGATCTTGTCTGTAGTGCCCCAAAGTTAATTTACTGTTAAAGTTAAATTACTATTAAATTATGCAATAGTAATTACTTGAGTGTCAGATGAATGGTGCTGCGGGAAAAAAAGATATTTAAAGTAACTTCTAAGTACCATTTCTGAATGTAAAAGGTTATACCTTCAGTGGGAATTTCTGGGAATTACTTTCTGATTGCATAAAGGAAAAAAATTGAGTGAGCTAAGCAATGACCACATGGAAATATTTTTTATTTGTAAGTTTTTCTATATGAGGTTGAGAAACATAACAAAAAAAAGAATGTTTATAAGTACTTCCATCTATCTTATCCCCAAATGTAGGCCATCCAAAGAAAACAAATACTATTACTTTTTAAAGCAATATTGTTTAAAATGTATACCATAAAGTTGTAAAAAATCAGAGTTTTTAATTAAGTTGAATTTCAAAAGAATAAAATATTGAGTCATAAAATTTAACATTCTTTATCATCAGACAATTGCTGAAATTTCTTTTATGATATGACACCATTGAGATGAGGAAGGGTATATAGTATAAATCAGACTTGAAAAGGTATTTGAAAATGTTTTCAGGCCCACATACTTCCTCAACAAGTTCTGACAAATTTTACTCACCTAACTCCGAGGCTATCTATTTTGTTCTATACAATTACTCTACTGCTCTCCTTGATATTAAACAAACACAGCTTTCCATATCGAGCTAATACATTGCTTGCCCCATCTATAAAAATCTACGGAAGCTTGTAAATAAGAGATCAGAGAGAAATGAAGTAGAATTAGACTCATCGGACCACTAATGTACGTAATTACTTTAAAACTGGTCTATTTTCTTTTAGGCCTCCAAATGGGCTAATTTAGGACAACTGGTATATACATTAAACGTTATGAAAAGAGTATTTTAAAAAATAAGTTTCACAGAGGAAACAATCTTAATTTTAAATAAAGTATAAAAAGACAAATACTCTGATACGTAGAAGCACAATAATTGACTCACCTTCGGCTAGCTGATTTCTTCTCCACATCGCCCTCTCCAGCTGATTTGACACTTGCACTTGGTTCCTTTTTTAACTTTTTCGCAATTCTTTCTTTCATCAGGCTCTTCTCATCTCCATCATCATGCTCTGCACTTTCAAATTCTCCATCCTGTAGAAATTGAAATGGAGGATTTGCGGGCGTTCCATTTCCCCTTCCAGTTCCAAAGATCCATCTCAGACTCTCTTCACTGAGTTTTGGGCCAGGTTTGTTTTTGTTTTGTTTTATTTTATTTTGAGTTAGTAAGGGCATGAAGAATCCGCTGTAGGTGGGAATACCGCTGGGGTCTGCTCCAGGCAAAGCATGTAAGTATGGGATACCCCACTAAGGGTCATTTGCTCGTTTCACACCCAGCCCCTCTCTGCAGCACAGAAGGGGCTCTCTCTGTGTCACCCTGGATATTGCGCATATTTTTATTCCCATTCTTTCTCAGTGGGAAATATGGCTTCAGGGGGCAGTTGGCCAGCACACTGACCTCAACCTGGGATTAATACAAGTAGAACAGGTGGAGGTGGAACAGCTGTGATTTCTTCCTACAACCTAAATCATAGCTATTACTCCTCTCCTCAAAACCCTTCAGTGGATCCCGAACTCACTCAAGAGTATCTGTATCTCCCTGATAATATCTCCTACAACTCCAGGCTAGCCACACCAGCCAACTTTGGAGTTGCTGCTCTCTTCTGCCTGAAACACTCTCATGTCATGTATCTGCATTCCTCGCTCTTTCATCTCCTTCAGATTTCTGCTCACATGTTACCCTCTCAGTGATACTTATCTTGGTCACCTTCTTAAAATGGCAAAACCACCCACATCCAGTACTCTATTCCTCTTTCCTGTCCCCCCCGCCAAAGCATTTATCACCCATCTGATATACTATATATTTCAGTTTTTATGTGTTTACTGTCTCTCTCCCATAATTAGAGGATGCACTCCATGAGGGCTAACATTCTGGACTGTTTTGCTCAGTGCTGTATCTTGAACATCTGGAATAGTTCCCTGCATTAATAGAGAGAGGAGTGGAAGAAGAAAGAAGGAGGGAGGGAAGAGGGGGAAAGAGGAAGAAAGTACCCCAATTAGAGTTTTTTTGTCTTGTGATTCTTTGATCAGGTGAGTAATGGTGAGGCAGGATTCTTAACTTGAGAATGTGGACCCTTAGAGCAGTGGTCCTCAGACTTGATAACATGGATTGTTTGTCAAAAGATATAAAATCCTAGCCCTCATCCCAATCTTTCTGAACCAAGTCTCTAGGGATAGAAATTGTGAATGTTTTCAGTGAGATGATTAAGAAATTCTTTAGTCCTAAAAGTTGATAGACACTGATGTAGGTCTTCCATGCTTAGTCCTCAGGAGAGCTAACAAATCCCCTGTAAATTCTTAAAATTTTGTTTGTGGGTGTAGTATATTTCCTGGGAAGAAGGTCTATAGTTTAAGTCATTGTAATGGAGCTGGGACACAAAACTGGTTAGAGGCTGTACACTGCCCTTAGATGACCTCACCCTCAAGACCATAAGAACGTATCTTTTACATCAGGCCTTGATCCTATCTTCCAGACCCATATTATTGTTACACAGATGTCTCCAAGTACTCCAAATCTCAAAATCTACAAATTTAACCCCAGTTACTTTTCATTTTTCTCCCCATCTCAAGCCTACTCTTTTGTATCCTTCTAACAAATCGCCTCAGTCAGAAACCTTGCGGTTATCCTAGACTCCTCCTCCTTCCTCAACTCCTAGTATGGAAATCAGTCACCTCTTAGACCACTTTCAAGTCTCTCTTTCCCATCTCACAGCTGTGGTCTTACATCAAACTCTCCTCTTGCCATAGCTTCCTGATAGGTCTCCTTGATTCCAGTCTGTTTCTTCTCATTTGTCCTCTATTAACATTGCCCACAGTGATCTTCCTAAAATGCAAAGTTGACCATATAGCACTCTTCGTTTTAACTAATACCCTTTAACTGTTCCTCATTCGTTTTAGGGTGAAATTCGAACACCTCTCCATGGCCTATGACGCTGTCTAATAGTTGGCTTCAATCTGCCTCGCCAACCTCATCTCACTCTCACTCCTGTCGCTATACTCCAGTCACACTGGTTTGCTTAGAACACACCAAACACTTTCGTGTTTCAGAGTCTTGTATACATGTAGTTCCCTCTACCTTCAACACTCTTCCTCCTTGCTTTTCACATAAGGCAGGTTCCTTCTCAGACTTTAATGCCAACTTGTGCTTCCTAAATAAGGGGTAATCTCTCCTTGTTACCTTGCTTCAGCATGTGCTGCACTGAATTAGAGGAACCCTGCCCTTCACCATGTTTTTTTCTGATCTCGTTAACTCCTATTTCTCCTATTTGACACAACACACACACTCATCTCTTCCGGGAAGGTTTTTTGACCAGTTAGATATATATACCATATCTTTACTATACATAGTCAGAGAGAACCCTCTCTTTTGATTGTGGTAACAGATGAAACGGTATTCATGCATAGAAAGTGATGTACTTCTAACTGAATTATACAATGCACAGATAAAATGGGTTTTTACATAAAGTGGCAAATGGATGACTTGAAAAACGTTATCTCTTACATAAAAGGGAAACTCTGCCTTCTGTTTTATCAGTTTTAATAGCCAGTACAACTAATAAAGATCACTGCAGTCATGAAAGAGTCTTTCGAATTGTCTACTATAAATGATTGATCCAAACATTTCCCATACATCATGTAGGATGCCCACGCACCAACACTTAAACTTTGAACATAATAAAATAAAATCAATGACATCTGAATTTTGAGTATTCAAGCAATGTTATATCAGAGGGAGAACAAACAGGATAGAAATTCATACATAAGATTCCATTTTGTAGGGTAACACACACACACACACGTAGACATATACTTGGAAGAAAGTATTACAATATCAAAATAAATGATTTATTTTTCAAATCTTTCAAATTTTTTCAAAATTTTAGATGTATAATAATAAAAGTAATACATATTACCTTTTAAGAAAAACAATTTAATTTTGCACAAAATTTTTGAATTTTCTATAAATTGTTCAACTGTGTTAATACTAAAATTAATACTCACATCATTTGACTCTCCTGCTGCATCACCTTTTTCACTATAAAAATAAAGGAAAAAAGCATATTTTTAGCTTCAAAATTAAACTAATAAAATTATTCAATAATCCAAAAATTTAGAGTATTTTGCTTGATTAATAGTTCAAGACCTTATTTCAACATAAGAATTTCAGACTGTCATTCTAGAGCAAATGAAAACATTCTAAAAAGGAGTCATTTTTATAAACAGAATAAGAGATGTGTTCCATTAACACATAAATGAAATCAACAGAAAAGAAAGAAAAAAATGCAAACAATAATGAACAATGCTATTTTTATGAACAAAAGGCAACAGAAAACAGTTTCTTCCATTGGCTTGATGTATTCAAGCTGAAGAAACCAAATCTTTCAAATCCAAAGATATTAAGAAAAGATTGTTTCAAAATAGAATTTTTAGAAATGAGCTAAAAGCAGTACAATACTATTTTAGTCCCCCTTTGAGACGATAACCCAATATATCATGTTCAATTATATGTAACAGTGAGACATCTTCCCTTCTCAAAGAGAAGCAACAAAGATGGTAAGGTGATTTTCTGCTAATTTCTGAAATATGTAAGAAATAATACTCAGTGAATTGGTCCAAGCTGTGGCGACTTCTTCATAAAACCCTTCAACTGTGATTTGCTTACCCATGATACCAACTGAGACAAAAATGCTTCAGGGAAAATGTTAGCAAAGCAAATGTGAATTAAACATTAAACTGTTAACGCAAACAGTTTCCTAGTATTGAAAGTATCCCAAAACTTAAGTTTAACAATTAATTTTAATTTTTTTTTTTTTTTTAATTAGTACAACAGAGACAGATGGCAAGAAAAGTGAGTGACTAGAGGCTCTACTGCCTCCATTATCAGTTGTGCTTTGGCTCGGTGGAAAAAATTGGACTCCTGAGAACTGACCGTTTACTCACAAAAGCAAGCAAGAAAATGATCTGAACCAGACAATGAGGACTTGGGGTCACACTGGCACCATACTAACCTTTCAACAACTGGGACAGAACTGAGATGTGGATCATCCTTAAGCAAGTCATGACTACTTTTGCTTTTTCCTTTCATGCTCTGAAAAGGAATGCGTAACGTAATCAATCATGAGTGGGGGAAAACAGTCTTCCAAAAGGACACGTTTACAATTCACACAAAATCTAGAACAATTATACCATGGTTAGCAAAAGAAATGTGTTCCTGAAAATTCCAGTAGAAACTAAAGCTTTATAAATAGGAATCTTACTCTCCCACTGACTGAAAATATTATTTTAGAAAAAACTTTTCTTTCAAAAAGTGATATCCTTACAAATAAGTTTATTGATTACTATTTCTAAACTCTAAATCCTCATTATGATTTACATACAGCTAACCTAATCAATTTTTGACCCATATATAAAAACTTAGAAGATAAATCACAAGAGTAATTTGAAGTAAATGCACACTATTATTCTTCAAATATACTGTTTATACTACACAGAGTCACTTTAAAAATGTACCTAAGCAACCAGATGATTGCACCTATGAGGTACTATTTAACAAATAGAAAACATATTATGTGCAAGCCTCTCAAGTATGACAATATTCATCAATGACCAAATATTTATTAAATGCTTTAATTTCAAAGTTCGTGTTCTCAATAAATTCATATTTTAGTAGAGAAATAAGACATAGGAACATAAAGAAAATTACAACTATAAAATAACTATTATTCTATTTATGAAGTATATACTTTGTGCCAGGCACTGTGTTATAATACAGTATTCCTACCCCTCACTTCCTCTTTTCCTCATGTTTACGGATGAAAAATAAAAGACAGTAATTTACTAGAGGTCACAATGCAAGTCCGTGGTAGAGGATCCAGGATTTAATTCTGGGCCTGTCTTACAACCATATACCAAAAATCCAAATGTATCCATTTTTCTTTTCCTAGAGTCCCCTCTGGGCGCCAAACACTGGCCCTGTTTTGGAGTTACAGACTATCCTACAGACTCCCCCACCACAGGGTGTTAACACTTCAAATTTATACCTTGTATCTTGAGGGGAGAAGCTGCTCACCACCCCCACCCGTCAACTAATCAACTAAGGGTGAACACTAAGCGGTTACAGTTGAGGAAGGAAGGGTAATTTCCATTTAATTTGAAGGAAAATTTCATTTTGAAAAATTCATTACAAAATGTGTTAATTGAAATGTTTAAAGGTCAGCTACAGAGAGGTGAAAATACCTTTTTCCCTTAAGCCCCATTTACCACTGTTTTACAATTTTGAGAACAGCTTTCTAAATCTCATAGGTTTTACTTTGAGGCAGATGTATACCTTTTGAAATATATCTCCATGATGAAAATAATAGAGTTTTAAAATATATTAGGTGTTTGTTTTTCCTCCAAGGTTATTGTTATCTGATGGTATAAATAAGAACCTTAAAATAAGTCATTAATTTTCAATAAATAGGTCACAAAATTAACTTCTGTATTAACATGGAATTCTACACCTTTTAAAGATTTAATCAATTAAAACATGCTTATAGTCTAGTTTCACAAGACAAAACAAAAATCCTTTCCCAAAGAGTTAATCTAAAGATGCTATTTATCTGTAGATTTAAAAAGTCATAGAATCTGAATTATACAATTAATCTATATTTCTAAATCCATAGCCTTACATAAACCAAGGAGTGATGAAAAGACCAAATGTCAAGTAATTACTTGATAATATGTTTGTCCAACAATGAAAATTGATAAGTAACTTTAAAAAACAGAAGGTGGTGTAGTAGAAAGAGGGCAGGACAAGAAGAAAGATGGTTCCTGGACCAAATGAATTTCAAAGCCTAATATTCAGTAATTCTAAGAGTTTTAGCTCAAAACTTAAACCATTTAGGAAAGAAGAATGACCTCATCAGGCCTCAGAACCGTTGCCTACAAAATGGAAAAAAGAATGACAGCAGCCTTGCTTACTTCAAAAAGAGAATTAAATGTGTGCAACAGTGTACAAGTAAACATAAAATGACCTTAGAATAAAAGTTGAACGTATTTTGTTCAGGCTTTCCTTCTCTAAAATTTCTTCCTCCTGCCTCTCTGGCCATCAATGTTTATCTTCCTCTACTCTAAAAAATATTCCCGTATTACTTCTCCCCATGTTGCTCCCTCCTTGAGTCACAATCATGAATGTCACAGCCAGGGTAGCCTCGGGCCCTCTAGTTCAGCTCCTTAGTTCACAGATCAGAAAACGAGAGTGATTCTAATAAACAGCAGGAGGAAGATCAGAATTCACATCACTAGGTTCCTGGTCCATTCATGAGCTATACCATTTCACCATTTCACTGATTTGTAAAAGTTAGTTTACAACTGTTAGTTTAACATTTAAAAACAGTAAGCTCTTGTTTATTCCCTAAAACAGAATAGCCTGAAGGGAAAAGAAAAAACTTGTCTTATACCAATTTAAAATAAGATTTAACAATAGGAGGAACCTGTGAATTAATCTGAATGATCATTACCATTTCAATTTTTAATTAGCTTTTTAAATTAAATTAGAATAGAAATAAATATACGATCAAAAGCAATTTTTTAGATGTCCCTTCCACCTATATAGTAGACTTTGCATCCTGCAGGCAGAAAAAAACAAATTGTGGAAAAACTGGAGAAATTCAGATAGTCCCAAAGAGAGTAAAAATGAATTCAGATATTTCTCTTTAATGCCTATTCTTTCTGAATGACCTATTTTAAAGTTCTTATTTATACCACTAGGTAACAAAAACTTTGGAGGAAAAACAAACACGTAACATATTTTTAAATATTTTTTTTTAAAAAATTACATAAAAGTAGCCAGCTAGTTAAAGGGTTGAACAAAAAGCTGCTGAACAAAGTACTAAATATATTTGGTGAATTCAGTATAAGAAACTCCACAGTAAATTCAAAACTGTCTATAAGCAAATCTAAAAATGAACATTAAAGGGGATATGGGAAAATTACACTATTATCTAGCTATTCATACCCAAGAACAAAGAGGCAGTGAAACAGTGGGAACTAAATACAGTACAAGAAGAGCGAGAGCGAGAATGAGAGCGAGAGCGAGAGCGAGAGAGAGAGAGAGAGAGAGCGAGAGAGAGAGAAAGGAAGAAAGAAAGAAAAAAGAAAGAAGGAAGGGAGGTACAGAAGGAGAGAGCGAGGAAGGAAGGAAGGTGCATAGTGGTACAGAGGAACAACATGGGTCAAGGAGTTGGAAGGTCTGGGTCTCAACCTCTAGCTGTGTGTGATTGTTAATTTTATGCTGTGGTGCCCAGTTGTTTGATCAAACGTCAGTTTAGGTGTTGCTACAAAGTATTTTTTTAAATGTGATTGACACTTAAATCAGTAGACTTTGAGTAAAGTAGGTTATCTGCCAAAATGTTGGTGGGCCTCATCTAATCAGCTGAAGGAATTAAGAGCAAAGACTAATGTTTTCCGAGAAGAAGCAATTCAACCTAAAGACTGCAACATAGAAATCGTGCCTGAATTTACAGCCTGCAGATTTTGGACTCAAGACTGTAATACCAACTCTTTCCTAAGTCTCCAGCTTGTTGGCCTGCTTACAAATTTTAGACTTGCCAGCCCCCACAAGCACGAGGCAATTCATAAAAATGTATCCACCTATTAATCTCTCTCTATACACACACACACAAACACACACACACACACACACACAGAGGGTGCCAAAAAAATTATACACATGTTAAGAAAGGAAAAAACTGTATTAAAATAATATTAATATACACAAATAACAAAAGATGAATACATGTGTATACATTTTTTTGGCACCCCCAGTATATATATTTCTGTTTCACTGAAGAACCCCAACTATTACATTCTGTGACCTTCAGCACAGAACCAGAAAAACTTAGCAGTTAAAAAAAAAAAAAAAATCTTACAAGCCACTTAATTTAGTCTCCCATCCAATGCAGGAATCTCCTTGATATCACTGCAACCTAGTCAACCAGTGTCTCAACACCTAAAAGAAGCTTATAACTTCACACACACTCGAAAATCACTCCTTTTTAAATGGCTTCCATTATTGGACAATTCTCTCATTGGAGAAAAAAAAAAAAATCTATGTGTAATTTCCAACCTTCCACCACTCCTAGTTCTACCTTCTCGAACTCAAAATGAGCTACAAACAGTTCCTGTTACCAGGTGTGCCATATAGTTCAATTTAGATACAAAAAGATTGGTAGGCAGAATAATGGCTCCTAAATATGGTCACATCCTAATTCTCAAAACCTGTGAATCTGTCACCTTACATGGCAAAAGTTACTCTGCAGATAAATGAAGGATTCTGAGATGGGGAGCTTATCCAAGATTATTGAGGGGGTGGGGGTCCAATGTAATCACATGAGTCCTTACATACGTGGAAGAGGAAGGCAGAAGAGTCAGTTTCAGAATAACGAAGCAGGAGAACAATTCAGCCAGCTACGGCTGGCTTTGAAGGTGGGGAAGGGTCCACAAGCCAAGGGATAGAAGCAGTCTCTAGAAGCTGGAAAAGGTACAGTTCCAGATTCTCCCCGGAGCCTCCAGAAGGAAGCAGCCCTGCTCGTACCTCATGACCTGGCCCAGTGAATCCGGTTTTGGACTTCTGACCTCCAGAACTGTCAAATACTAAGTCTGTTTTGCTTCAAGCCACTAAATTTATGGTAATTGGTTACAGCGGAAATATGAAATTAATACAAATATATTAACATCTTTTTAAAATTAGTTAAATAGAAACAACTAGCAAGCTCAGTAAAGTTTTATACAATTGACTGGGGCGAAAACATTTGATATATTAGACTGTTTACCACTTCTGACAGCCTCTGTGAAAATGGCCTAGCAGCACCCTCCATGCCATACCAGTCCTAACTAACCTCCCAACTGTGGGGGAAACTTGAACTGCATAGGAGAAATGAGAACGGGACAAAACATTTTTACTTTATTCGCAAAAATGGTATATTTGTCTATCAATATAACTTTTTCTGGGTGAGAAGAAAGTCTTTTTATAACATTGGATTTGAGGTAAAAAAGTTAACATATCTTGAAGTGAGAGAAATACTGTGTGTATCATTATTGTGAATGTTGCATAATTTAAACACTATTTTAAAATCCAGTTATTGAGACACTTTTATTATAAACCTACCATTTAACTTGCTTCATGGAAACTACTTGTCTGGTTGTAAGCTTTCACTTGAAAAACACTTTCTGACATTTGTCTTTAAGTTATACACAAAGACGCAGGAGTAAACTTTACACCAACACAGATACTTGAATACAACAATTATTTAAGAAAACAATATGAAGGAAGGGATCTTTAAGATAAAAAAGCCTTTCAAATATTTGGAGTCTAGGTTCACATTTGCACTTTGTTTTTACTTCTCCAAAGCAGACCCAGTCCCTCAAGCATCCCCCGTATGAGATGGTTCTGGCATCATCCCCAAACTCCTCCCAACCCTCCCAGCCTCTGCATGCACCGAGTTTGTCAGTATCCTTCTTCAATGTGTGCAGAACTGAACAAACTGCTGCAAATATGATCCCCCAAAATGCAAAGAATGTTAAATTTCTTATTCCAGAGACCTTACTCTTAATAATTCAACTAGGGCTTACAGGCTAAGTCTTATACCTATTCAGCTGATTTCATTAAACTAAAGTACAGAATTGACATGTACTCCTATTACATTTCAACTTAGTAGTTCAGATAATCAGGCACAGATCAACAACAAAGCACTCTTTGGACAGAAGTATTCAGTCAGCTATAAATCCACCTGACCGTACTATCTCCCAGATCACATTTCCTCATGGTGTCCACACGAATATCAGGAGAGACTCTGACAATGTGCTCTCCTGAACTCAAGATACGTTATTACGGCATCCTCCTATCGTGCGAGCCTATCAAAAAGGAAATGAACTCAGTCTAGCAAGTCACTTAACCGGAGTCTCAGTTTCCTCATCTATAAAGAGAGGAAGTTGGACTAGATCCCTTTGAGCTATGAAATTCTATTATTCTAAAAGAGATTTTTATCAGGTCGTAGAAAGATACTGAAATAAATAATGAAGGAAAGCTAACCCACGTGGGAGAGGCACCTTGTCGTGAATAAATGAGTGGGGTGAAGCAGGGGGTGTAATCCCACACTGATAATCCATAAACCAGAGGGGACTCTATCTTAGTTCTCCTTTCAAATAAAGTAAAGGCTCAATTCAGACTTTACCAATTATTAACTTGTGATGTTAGACTGGTTCTGGAATAAAGCTTAACAGTGTGAAGTCACTGAAAAAAGAAACTTGATAAGGAAATGAATAATGAAACAATTATTTTCAAGTCCTCTAGAAATATTTCATTTCATGCAACCACTGAAACTGCAAATTGTTCTTAGTCATTGTAAAAGACACTTACTTGACTCTGGCTCTAGTCATTACATATATTTAAAAACAGTAAGGCCAACAATGCATTAAAAAGATTATACATCACGACCAAGTGGGAGTTCATCCCAAGGGCACAAGGATGGTTCAATATACGTGAATCCATCAATGTGATATATCACATAAACAAAATAAAGGACTAAAATCATAGGATTAAATTAATAGATGCAGAAAAAGCATTTGACAAGAGACAACGTCCATTTATGATTAAAATACCTAATAAACTGGGGATAGAAGGAAAATACCTCAAGATAATAAAGTCCATATATGACAAACCCTCAGCTAATATAAAACAAAACAAAAACAAAACAAAACAGTAAGGCTAAAGTTTAAAACATATATATTTGATCAGTCATATTTTTCTAATATTCAGGCTTGCCTTCTCATTTCTTACCAAGGTTCAATTTATCTATGAGGTAAAATGTATTTGAAGGGAGCTCATAGTCTGAAGCACAGTATAAAAGCAAAATAAACTTAGCACTTCCATTTCGATTCTCTCTAGAATTTAGTTCATGCCCGCTAGAGAAATTTTCTTTACTCTAAGCCATTAGATTTTGGTGAGTTTGTTGTTGTTGTTGTTCTATTTTCTCAAGCTAAATTTACCCATGACTCCATTATAGAACCAGACAAAACAGCTAAAATCTGCAGGCTAAAGATTCTGCACAGTGTGCCAAGACCCACTCGCATGTGGAGAATGGGTTGTCTGTGGGTCATGATGTCCAGGTGGACACCCATGCTCTCCAAAGCTGTTCAAGTGACTGTCCCAGACCCCACGGGAGTGCTCTGGAGGGGCACTGGGCCCAGCACGCTGAGCTGCCCAGCCCGGAGTGCAGAAATGCTCGCAAGTTTCTCACCCGCCCTCTAAACTGCTTGAGCATGAGGGTGGCAGCATGTGCAGGATGGTTATGATCATATTAGAGATAGTCTGATATTCTTTAGCTCTCTCTGAGAATAAATACAAATTATAACAGGGAGTGTATTGTTTAAGACATTTAACGTTCAGAAACGTTTTCAAGATTGTATAATATATCAAAGCAACAATATCCATATCCTAATTCCAGGACTCTAAATGGTACATATTATTTCCATGTTACAAAGAGGAAAATTGAGGCTGAGAGAGACTATATCCAAGGCCACGGAGTATCAGTGGGAAGTGAAGTGTCAATATAAGTTAAGTCTGTATGGTCCCAAATTCATACTATTTCTACTCCAACACACTGTCACTCAAAGATGCCACAAAGTTGACCATCAAGGAACTCACAGCCTAGAACTCTACATAATAAGGCAGAAAGAAAGGGTATCATGTTTCAATGGTATACAATGAGGACACAGTCATATGTTTCTTATGTAATAAAACAAAAAGGATGTTTTTGAAAAGAAAATGTAAGTATTCCAAGAAAGGCGAGGGTTAGATCCGAAAAAGAAAAGATTAAGAAACACTGGGAAAGACATTTAGAAAAGATGCTATTTCAGGTGTTGAAAAAAAATATGACTTTTTTAAAAAGTGTTGAAAATACGACTTTGACATCCAGAACTGGCATAGGACACTTCAGGCAGGTAAAAGAATATAAATAAAGACACAAAAAAGGGAAAACACAAGGCCTTTACATAGAACAGCAAATAGTTCGGATCTGCTAACGCAGTGGTTCCTACATTTCCCTGATAAGAATTCCAGGGATGCGTCAAAAAGATACCCAGGCCACCTCACTTGGAGATTCTCAATCAGTACATCCGAGATGGGGCCTAGGAATTTGATGTTTTAAAAAGTACTATAAGTGATTTTTATCGGCGGGGAAGTTTAAGAAGTATTATATTAGGCTAAATGACAGAGTTGGTGAATGGGAGTCATGAAAGCAGAGGCTTGAAATAATAGGCCAAGGGATTTGGTCTTATTTCTACAGTCAACAGAGAGTAACTGTAACATCTTAATGAGGCTTCAGCACGACTATTCTGACAGTAATGAGTGGAAAGGAAAGAAAAGAAAAAAAGATAAGACACCAACCAGTCTATAGACTGACAGCAGCCCAGGCTAGAGATAATGAAGGCCTGAACAAGGGTAGTAGAAAAATAAGTTAAGAGGAAAAAAACAGATTTGAAATACATCATGGATTAAAAATTGGTACAATGGTGCAACTAACTGGTTGTGCAGAGAAAAAAGAAGAAGAAAGAACTACATCTAAAATTCTTCTTTCGGGGATACTGATATAAAGGGATAGAATAGACAGAGAAATCACAGAACAGGAAAAAATTTGAAAAGTAAAGGTAATGAATTAAGCCATGGCTAGGGCCTGGGTAACTAGTGGGATATTCAAATAGAGAGATTCCCAGTAGGCAGCTGGGGAAAAGCAGAGAAGCCAGCCCAGAGATAGAGATTTGAGAGTCAGAAACAAACATTTGATAACTTTATCACACAGCATTCCCCAGGAGAGAGTCAGATGAGAGAAATATGATGACACGATACTAGGGTTATAGTATCATTTGCTACAGTATCATTTGATACTAGAGTTACTCATTTGTTAATGGACTGTAGGGTTGCAATTTTCTTGGCAAAGAGGGAAGAATTTACTTAGTCTTTCTACTGTTTGAAGTGTTTTTCAGGATTAAGAGCAAATGTAAACAGCAAGCTAACACTATCTATGGTGGTTGTCTTTTCAACGTTTTAGCAAACACAAATCGCTTCTGGAGTATTGAGTTCACTATATTCAGTTAAACTTACTTTTTTTTTTTTCCTTTGTGAAATAGTAAGCAGCAGAAAGAAAATAAGCTTTAAATATTTACCACATGATGTTGTTACAAATAGAAAAAAAATCAAACTAGTAAAGTCAATCTCAAAGTAATTGTGAACGAAACTTACTTTAGACCAGACATTTAATTCAACAAAAAGAGTAACAGGAAAACTCCTTTCTCCTACCCTTGCTCCCCAAGGCTGCTCATCCTAGAATCTGGAAACCTACAGGAGTTTGGGAAGGGCAGTAGGCCAATTGTACCCTAGAATGCTGTGCTACCAGGAAATTTATCGCCACCTGTGAGATGGCTTGGGTTTGAAGCAGGCAGCTTCTACAGCATTCAAAATCATATTAGAGACTTAAAGAGCTATAGAAACTTAAGTTCAAATTTCTGATTCCACCATCTCCTAATTACATGGTCTTGGACACGCAACTTAATCTGAGTATTGGCTTCTTCATTTACAAAATAGAAATAACAACACGCATGTCTCATGGTTGTTATAGAGATTACATAAAATAAATATTGAGCACAGGAAGCAGATTTTAAAAAATCATTATAATGAAGTATAATAAGTGCTTAGAAGGCCACAGATTGCCACTGAAAGAAAGTAAGCTCCACCTCGATGGGAGTTGGGTGGGGGAGGGAAGTAGAGGGAGTCGGAAGTTGATAATGGAGCTAAACCTTAAAGGAAAAAACAAAAATAGGCCAAATAAAGGAGACAGCACACTCAAAGTAAAAGGCAAAACGGGCGCAGGAGGACTGTGGGGAAGGCATAAGCATAAACGAAAACATCAATGAAACGGAATCTTGGATAATTACCAGATCTGATATTTGTGGTTTTGTCCATTTATAAATATACCCACAGGATCATGACACAGAGTAAATTTCTCATTTTACTGAGGCACAAATTTGAATCATGCATAATCTAACATTAGTGCTTTGACATCTAAAAAAGATGGCTTTATCAAGGATGCAGAGATGCTGATAAGGAAAAGGGAACAGAAGGATTTATGTCAAGATGAATTTAATGTTGACAACTAAAGTAGAGATGTTTCCTGAAGGAAACTGAGAAGGAGGGATAAGAGCCCAGAAGAAATATTCAGTCTTGTCTCCTAGTTCAGAATGTTATTATAGGATACAGGTGATAATTGAATCAGGGTATGAAATCGATCACGCAAGAATACTGAAGTCAACAAGAAAAAGATTATGACTAAACTATTTCCTATATATGCTCATTTTAATTCAGTTTTAATGCAAGGGGTTATAGTGGCTACTATATGCCCAATATTAGCCTAACAAAACCATGCCCCATGGTGAGGGCAGCAAAGCACATGGATAAAGAAGTAAAGACAAGGGTACCGATAACATGCTTCTACGTCAATGCTATCGCTAGAGCTGGTGAGAAACAGTGACTGTGTTACTGTTAATAGCTGGTGACTATGTTAAGCAAGTAAGGCACTGCTAGGTTATAGAGTTTTAATTCCTATAATAAAGACTTTGAACTTAATCCTTTAGATCTCAGTGTTCACTAATTTTCAAGAAAGGGCGGCATTGGAGTCTTTAGGAGTGAACACCCTTTAGATGATTTTCTTGGAGTATACTTATCAGAATCTCACTGCTCTAAACAATGGCAGGGCAAGGAAGGTGTTTCCGCAATGACTATTGGGATGAAAGTGACATTGACAAAAACCACACTTAAACGCCTGTGGGAAGCACTGGTGGGGTGAGAGAACAGGAGGCAATGTACAATCCAAAGACATGGATTTTATAGTAAGATAGACATAGGTTCAAATCGCAGCTCTACCTACTTACTGGTTCTATGACTTTGAACGAATTATAACCTATCTATACCTTAATTTTCTCATGGGCAAAATGGAGATAATAATAATAATAATAATAATACCTATCTTAAAGGGCTGTGGTGAGTATTAACGAGATAAATAGATATAAATAATATTAAAATATTAAAACCAAAGAAACAAATAGCAATTAAACAAATAGCAAATAAACAAATATCAATTAAAATCTGAATCATAAAGTTGAATTATTCTTTAACTCTAGTTCTAACTAACTTATAAAAATAACAAATGCCAGGTTTAAAGAAAAAACACTACAATTTTAAGAGGGCAAATCATCTCAGAAGTTGCAAATATTACTGACCACAAATCATTTTATGAATTAGTTCAATGAATGTTTACTGAATGTGTACCATGTAAAACATGCCATATACAGCAGGAGATACAAAAATGAGTGAGATATAGACCCTGATTTCTTTAATAATTCAGAACAAAGGGCAAATTAAAGTTTTACCTGACTAACTCGATTGACTTCCTCTTCTTCTTCCTCAGCTTCCTCTCCAAATGAAAGTAAACTAAAATTTCTAATCACAATAAGAAAGGAAAAAAAATGGAAAGAAAATTAGGAAGAAAAAGTTAAAACTTATGAATATGCTATTTTCAAAAAAATAGAACTTACGAGAACAAGCAAATTTTGACTATTTAACAATAGTCTACTTAGTATTCAGTAGAAATACACTAAAGATCTATATTTGCAGCATAATGTGAAGGTTTTCGTCTCATGTATGTTTCACGTATTAGACTAAACTAATAACCAAAAATCCATCCTGAGTACTACCACTAATATAAATATACTAAGTCAAGCATGACAGAAACAATTAAGCTTTTTATATTTATCAAAATTAGTTTGCAAAATGGACAATTCTGAAAAACTAATAAATATATAGCCCCAAGAGCACTATAAATGGGAAACAATCTAGTGTTAGCCAAAATATGGCTTAATATTTTAAAATAAAAAAGTTACACAAAATTGTCAAATAAAAAAATATAAGCAATAAACTTAACTAAAAAAATAGCTCATTGGGAGGAAAAAAACGAAGTCTGTCTTCTATAACCTTCAAACCAAAGATATCCCAAGAAAGATAAGGAATAAGTTATTAAAACTCTCTCTTAAACATTGGAAAAATAAAAAAGATTCGGCAAAAAAAGCGGAACTTTTATTTCAAAACCTAGATGCAATCAATGACTACCCATCATCCCTAATATATTTACTATGAATTAAAAACAAAATAAAAAACACCCAAATTTGGGGCTTGTTGACAAGTTATAGTGATGAAATATTGCACTGGAACACAGTGACAGTGACCTTTTGCCTAGTGATAAAGAATTCAAAATATATGAATCAAAAAATAAAAGGAAATCAAATACATAGCTATATAAGAAGTTATGTTGCCACAAGACATCAACTGCTTATTAAAGTGTCTGCCTCATATTTGACAGTTGATAAAAGCAACTCATTTTTATATTGTAGGGTATCATGGAAAGAAAAGAGTATATATTGAATAACTATTTAGTATTCAACTGGGCATTTTCAAATTCCCCTTCTCATTTTATCTTCATAACAACTAGGTGTCGTATTTATTATAATCTCCATTTTATAAGATGGGGAAACTAAAGGCCAAAAAGATTAATAAACTTGGCTTCTTAATAACTGGTTTAGGCAGGATTATACTTAGAACTGTCTGAATTTAACACTTATAAGTACAACAAAATCCTTAATATGCAGACTACAATTCAATAAAAGAATAAATTAACATCAAACTCTAATATCTCTTTTAATAAAACAAATTAATAATGTAAAAAAACTGTTCACAAAATACTGGAAACTTATTAAAAAAGAAATTTGTATTTCTTTGAAAACTACCCTAAGGAAATAAAATAGAATACAGAAACAGCCTTATGTTTAAAAATATTTATAATAGGATTATTTTAATAGCACCAGAAAAGGAGTGAAAAGTTATGTAAACATACAGTCATTATATCCTTCATACTTTACTTTTCAAGTTCCTTATACTGAGCATATATTAATTGAAAAACAAGTAAAACACAAAAAATTTCTCAATAACTAATTTACATACTTGCTATAGTAATCATATTTACTTATTAACACAGATTTTTATATGAACATCTAAGACAGACAATGCTTCTTTAGCTAAAGTTTGTTATATACTGTATCTGAATACAAGAAATGCTGTTTAGAAAAAGAAAAATACACACACAATCATCATTTAGGTATCTCCCTGACCCAAACTGGCCTCCCCGTCACCAGTAAACAATTTTTACAGAAGGAAACTAAGTGAACTAAATGAATCAGTGCTGCTTTTCAAGCTGAAGAAAAACCTTTCTATGATTACTTTGTGCCTTTGGGTTTCACTTTCTTTACTTCCTCCTCTGGTTTCTCTTTTTTTGGCTTTTTTATTTCTCTTGGAATGATGTCATCAAAAGGATTAAACAAAACCTATGAAAAGAAATGTTTTGAAAATATTATTCCATTTTTTAAATTTCACAAAAATTAAAACCAACATTTCATTGCATTGACGTTAGTATCTATGTATATTTTGTTCCTCACAGAACCATTGCAAGTATAGAGAACGTATACCATATAAAGTGCTTCAAATTACATGGCCTCACCGGAAGTTCTCCCAATAATCCTATGTGCTATTAATTAAAGGATATTTTATCCTTATTTTACATAAGGGAAAAATACTCAAGCAAACTGAATATATAGCAAGAGAGGTGAAATCAGCTGTTTTGACTCCAAATCAAATGCTCTTAAGGACCATTCTCAATGGCTTTCTCAATGAAGAATAACTCTTAAATTACCTAGGAAGTCACTTCAATGGGTTGAGTAAACCTAATTCTTCTAACCTTACGTTATGAGTTGAGCTTTTCATTTATTATCAGCTAAAGTTTCATCTTTGAATTAAAAGCCTTCAATTAAAAAAAAATCTTAATCAGAAACTGAGCCTAAATTATAGAGATAAAATCTGAGTTGTGATGTTAATTTAGTATAAAGCCTTCATAGGATAGTTTAAAAATACTAATGATCAATTACTCTTATATGACAATTTAAGTGCTGTATGTCATAATAATCATGCTCTTACCTCACAACTTTTTATTTTGTGTGGATTACGTGGCCTTTCTTCATCATCAATGTCTACTTCTGTCAGCCGCAGCATGTTGTATACTGTATCCCCTGTAATCTACCAAATAAAAACAAAAATTTAATTGTAAATTATAACATTCATTCTTTGAAATAAGAGAACACTTTTGAAAATATTTTTTAAATAATTGAAAGGGAATTTCATATGGTTATATAAGAGCATATACATTAAATAATGCAAATAAAGCAACTTCAATGTAAGAGGTAAAAGTAAAGATGTAGTTCAATCCCTCAGTAAAATTTTTGGGAAATTTCCAATATATACTTAATATTGTCTTTTGTTAAAAATTAAAATGCCAAATAACCTGCTACTGAATGACACCTTTTCATTTGAACATCATAAATAAATTTAGACTTTAGAACAAGGTAGAACAAGCAAACAACAACCACAAGGTGGCAAATACTTTACAAATATTATATCACTTAATCCTCACAAACATCCTAAAAGGAGGTACTTTCATTATTTTCCTTCTCCAGATGAGAAAATTGAGACTCGAGGAAGTTAAAGAGCCAACAGTGATGGCCTTTCAGAATTCTAACCATTATGCTATACGTTATCTCTAAACACATAAGTTATATAATGTCAACTGTAAACAATATTTCAGAATGGTAACCCCCACCTCATTTTATTATACACTTTTATTTATTTTAAATAATAGGAAGTAAAAATCGACGAACACCAGACAACCTGTGTTGGAGTGGCTGAAATGTGCAAATGCACATTTCTTAACCCATGTTGTCAAGTATTAAGCAACAATATTGCATTGCATATTTTTAGTAATGACTCCATTCATTCAACATTTCTTAAAAGTTTTACAATAATACCAGTTTTAGAGTTGTGCTAAGTTTGTTCCCTTTCATCATCACAAAATCAAATTTTGCCTATCATACAGAGAAACCATTCTTCCTGAACCAGCAGAGGGAGCTGAAACACTAGTGATGGCTAACATGCCTAAGACAAAACATAGAGGACTATATCTATGAAAAGAGAGAAAGAAAAGAAAATCAGAATCCCTTTAAAAAATAAAATTCTATGAAAATTCTATGGAAATAACATTACCCGATATGTTAAATGTAAGCAGGATAATAGGTACTCTGCAAAGTAATATATCAGGTAAAAAGTTTTAATGTTACTATAACTTCCACTTTAAACTTAAGGCAACTCGTCATTAACAAAATAAATTTTAAACTACTAAATTTTATTACCTAGGTATCTTTCTAAAAACATAAAAACAGTAATACCGTTAGTATGATATGAGGAAAAAGAAAATTTTAAAGTCAGAACCAATGACTTATTTGAAACACACAGAAAATTCAAGTGGCCCTTTATAGATTATTATAACAAGAATATAGTCCATTCCTTCTGGAAATAAATAAATATCCTAGGGACCATTTTTATGAAGGCAGCTCTTGGAAAAGTTGATCATCAGTACCACAGAAGCCTAAGATAACGGACACAAACCTTTCCAAAGATGGTGTGCTTATTGTTAAGTTCATCTGCTCGACCCAGTGTAAAGAAAAACTGGCTGCCATTATCATGAGGACCAGCGTTTGCCATGGCAACCAGTCCTCTCCGATTAAAACGCAACCGTGAATGGAATTCATCCTGAAGCATAAAAAAGAAAAGATTGAGTGAATGACCTCAGTTATAAGGCTCTTCATATTCAGCTAACCAGCAAGGTCCCATACAAGTTCTAATAAAAAACGCTGAAGTTTTCTTTAACTGATTTTCACGTATAATCAAATCCAGTATTTTCTATTCCTTCAATGCCATTAGACTTAACTTCACTAGCCTGTATCTTCTAAATATACTCAGCTACAAATTTAGCCTATTTTGTGGAAAGCTGCCTACTTACACAGAGAAAGGGTACTCAAAGGAGAATGGATACCTAAGAGTCATTCCCCTATTCTTCCCATCCCTCAGTCATCTAAGCTTTTAGAACCTTCTATTTTTATTCCAAGAAAACTACCTTTGAATAATTGTGGAGTCTTCAACTACTGCTCCTCCCCACCCTGTTCCAAATATCATAGAACAATTGCTTTCTTCATCATCATCTTCTTTTTTTTTTTTTTTTTTTTGTAATTTAAGGAATCTACTATGATTGTGTTATGTGTTTTACTGTGTTTTTTAAAGTCTTAAGTTGAACCTTCTCTGACCTGGCAATGGTCGCAGTTGCCAGTTTTCAAAAGATCAGAAGCAAGCCTTCCTAAGGTGGCTTGCTTGCTATGGTAGGGCTACACAACATATATGCTCATCTCTTAGTTAACAGAATTTCTATCCAGATCTGATACTAGACTCATTTATAATGATATGTAATTTATTACATGACATGTAATAAATAATTCTCAAGAGCCTTGAACTCAAAGGATCGTAACTCTGTATACTGTATTTATAATGACCTAATTGAAAAACTTAACAAGATAACTACATTGTCTTAACATAATAAGCAAAAATCTCAATTTAGAATGAAAGTGTCAAAAAAGAGCTATTCTGTTACGCCAAATAACAGAATAAAGGAATGCTTCTTACTCGATGGAGGCTCTAAAATCATAAGGCATCTAAATTTGGTGAAATATAAATATAGTTTAACAGTGATACTTGAGACTTTTTTGTAACCATTCCACATTTTCTAAGGCCCTTATCTGGAAATGAAAGCAAACAGTTCAAGTATTTTTCTCGAGAATCACAGTGACCAGGAAAAAAATGAAAGGAAACTCAAGACACTTCATTCCATGAGTATAAGCACAAAGACTTCAAAAATGCCCATACGTTAAAAGCTGTTAATATTTACTCATTCAAAGGACATGATATTTATACCATCAGATGGATAAATAACTTTCAGTGTTCACATGAACCAACTACTATTCTTAGTATCTAAATTATGCCATTAACTTTTTTCTTTTCAGATCTTTCTTGGCAGTTAACAAATCACTGACCTATCCTTGATTAATATTAACACCTTTTTCTAACATGTTTTATGTTGCTTCTTTCTTCTCTTCCCCTTGTGATTTTCCGTTGCGGTATGCACTTTGTGTTACAGGGGTCTACTGTGCAAAATTTAGAATAAAATTTTTTAAAAAATGAAATCTGCTATGGACTGACTTGTGTTCCCCCGCAAATTCATATATTGAAACTCTAAGCCCCAATGTGACTGTACTGGAGATAGAGCCTGCAAGAAACACTAAGAGTTAAATGAGGTCATAAGGGAGAAGCCCTAATCCAACAGGGCTGCTGTCCTCATAAGAGGAAGAGACACAAGAGCTCTCTCTTCTGCCATGTGAAAACACAGCTAGAAGGCAGCCATCTGCCAGCCAGGAAGAGAACCTTGTCCAGGAACTGAATGTCAGCCCCATGACCTTGGAATTCCTAGTATCTCCAGCACTGTAAGAAATCCATTCCTATTGTTTAAGCCACACTTCGTTGATATTTTGTTATAGCGGTCCAAGCAGATTAATACAAAGTGTTAAATAAAATATTTTAAAATAATAGGGCATATGCAATGTTCTAAAGATGTTTTATTACAGAGCTGCAGAGATAGATACAGTTAAATATCAGGAAATATGTCATGTAGTCTTTTTTTTTTTGACTCACATTTTCCTCACCACTACCTTTAGCTCCACTCAAATTCAATCTAGCATAAAAGTTTGCAATAAGACAACTTAGAAAGAATGCCTGATAGAGTAAATGCTACTCTTATACCTGTATAATTCTAAATATGTGAAAAACACATGATTTTGTGGACTAATGTAAATGCATTTACTTCTTGTGGAGTACAATCATTTTCGATTAAGCAATCCAAGCTGACGTAAATAAATGATAATAAAAATTCAGTCTCACCTTGAATGGGGCTCCATAGATAGACTCTCCACCAGTGCCTGTGCCAGTAGGATCTCCCCCTTGGACTATAAAACCAGGTACAACTCTATGAAAAATGGTGTTGTCATAATATGCTGAAAAAATAAAAATAATTTATCAAAGTCTAAAGCAAAGCCTAATTGTAGTTATTAGAGTTAATACAACTAGAATCACAAGGACTCTCCCATCCCCCAGGATATTAAATAAGCTCCTAACTCAAAACCTTTTCTTTTCTACTTGTTATAAAATATCTTCTGAAAACAGCACATTTCTACAGAAACCTGTAGATGGCTGTTTTTTATTTAATTCCAGGATTCCCTCAAACTCTGGATTATAGTTTTCAAAAAAAAAAAAAATGAGAGAATCTTGGTATAGATAAAAGGTTCTCAACTGGAAGGAGGAACAACAATTTCGTTCTCTGGGAGATATCTGTCACTGTCTAGAAATTCATGGTTGTCACACGTGGGAGATGCTACTGGCATCTCGTGAGTAGAGACCAGGAATGACAGTAAACATCCTACAAAGCATAGGACAGACACCGACAAGAATTACTGGCCCCAAACGTCAACAGTGCCAAGGTTGGGAAACCCTATAGAGATTAATGCCTTATTTCCTAATTCTTCCTCTTCTCCCCATAGAAAATTAATTCACACCAAAAATACATAAACCCAAAATACATCAAAATTATTCACTGATTATAGATATAGCACCATCAATACACCCTCCCAAGAAACTTTCAATAAATAAAATAAACAACATAATATATACTTGAGTCCAATTGGACTTTCAGTAAGTTTGTTAAATGATTGAAAGAAATTATTTATATTTACATATAAATATATTATTTGGACGCCATAAACATACAATAGAGATCATACGTAATCTCCTGATAGTATTTACTATCTGAAACCTAGATTATTAGGGAGATTTTGCAGAGGAGAAAGAAGCGGGGTATGGCAGAAGCATGGCATCTCAGCGACGTAAAGCATGAGCAAAGAATTTGGTGGGGGCGGAAGGACAAGAATTAGGGTTTGACTGAACCAGAGAATTAATATTAAGGAGGAACAACAATGTCCAATATGCATAAGAAAAGATTTTCAACATCATTAGTGATTAGGGAAATGCAAACCAAAACTACAATGAAATACCACTTCACACCCACTAGTATGGCTATCACCAAAAAAATGGAAAATAACAAATATCACTAAGGAGGTAGAGAAACTGGAACGCTTATACATTACTAGTTGGATTGTAAAATGTTACAGTTACTGTGGAAAAATTGTAGTGATACATTTACTGACATAATTCATAAATACCTATTACACAGGTACTTTGTGACACTTTATGAGTCAAAACATGGTTATGGTTTATCACAATTCACCAAGTATTAGGTTGGAGCAAAAGTAATTGCGCTTTTTGCAGTTATTTTTAACCTTTTAAACCGCAATTACTTTTGCTCCAACCTAATACTGTAATATTGGGACTTGTAGGCACCCTCATAATTATTTACATTTGCAAGATATATATAACTGGATATAAAATAAGTCATAAAAAGTCGAGAACCATATGATTTCACTCATGTGGGGTATAAAACAAAGCAACAAGCAAATAAAACAAACAAAAATTCATAGACACAGACAACAGTTAAGTGGTTACGAGAAGGTGAGGGGGAAGAAGGGCGGTAACAGAGGGTAAAGAGGGTCAAATAAATATATGGCAATGGAAGGAGAACTGACTTTGGGTGGTGAACACATAATGTGATATATAGATGATGTATTACAGAATTGTAGACTAAAAACCTATGTGGTTTTACTAACCAATGTTACCCCAATAAATTTCATTTAAAAAATTAATAAATAAAATCCATATTTAAAAAAATTGTATTCTGTAATCTAACAACTATATCCAGTACATAGGATGGATTGGAAGAAGTAGGAATGCAATGGATTTTTGTATATTGATTTTGTATCCTATAACTTTACTGTATTTGTTTATTGTTTCTAATAGGGTTTTCTATGTAAAGAATCATATGACCTACAAAAAGTAACAACTTGACTTCTTCATTCCCAATTTAGATGCCTTTTAGTTCTTCCTCTTGCCTGATTGCTCTGGTTAGGACTTCCAGTACTATGTTGAATAACAGCGGTGAGGGGGAAGAAGTAGAAAGGAAGACCAACTGATTTTTTCAGTCCCTTCTCCCAGTGAAAAGCTGTTGGGCTATATTCACAAAAGCTCCCCAATGCAGACAAGTTCTCCTTAATTACAAGGAGACAAACAGAAACTTGGTTACAAACAGAAATTGTAAAAACCAAGGGGTACAAAAAATCTCTCCTGTATCCCTAAGTAACCATATACTCAGATTAACTTTGTATGCAGCAGTCAGTTCTGTTTTGCCTCTTGTTAGCTGTGCAACCATGAACTCAATTTTCTTTTTCTTTTTTTTATTGAGATATAATTGACCTATAACATTACATTAGTTTCACGTGTTATATGTCAATATGTCAACAACATAATGATTAGATACTTATTTGACATTGTAAAATGATCACCACAATAAGTCTGGTTAATATCCATCACCATACATAGTTACAAAAATTTTTTTCTGACGAGAACTTTTCAGATCTATTCTCTTAGCAACTTCCAAATATGCAATACAGTATTACTGATTATAGTCACCATGCTGTATATGTAATTTTGTCATTATAAAATTAACCATATAAATTAACTCCCAAAATTGTTCTAAAGATTAACTAAGGTAATGTGGAGGAAACCTATACATTTTCAAGTTCATTAAAATTGTGAGGTCAACTTTAATAGTTTTACTTAAATTCTACAAATTCACATTCAAATCTGATAAAAAACATACCCCAGTCGATATTATGAAAATGAAAATAATCCCTTAGGCCCATTATATATAGTCAATCATCATTTTTGGGGGCACTCGATCAGATTTGCTTTTTCAAAAGATGAGAGAGAGAGAGAGAGAGAGAGAAAGAGAGAGAGAGAGAGAGAGAAACAAGTGCTGTCTCAAGAGCTAAAACATGACTATGGCTTACTTGAGATGCACAGATTCAAGAATTCTCTAGAAAGTAGGATCTATGAGACTTAGAGATTTATTAGATGTGAGAGAAGGGGTCATGAAAGAGGTCTTTATTACTTGTGCTTTCAAATTTTAAAATTACCTATTTATTTCTTTTTCCTATTTCTTACTAAGTCTTTCAGTGATGTTGGTTTTTTTACTTTAAACTTTTCTTTTTTATTTTCCTAATTATATTCTTGTTTGAAGAATACAATTATTATAATAACCATATGTATTGAGTAGGACTTTTCTATAATTTCTTTACACCATAATGCTGTATAGTATCAAAGCTAGAATTTAAATTTTCCACAAAATTTCCATACCTACTATTTTTACTTCCTTGCAATTTATCAATAATCATTGTTGAACTATGCATTTACAATTGTCTTTATAGCTTTCCATGTGCTATATAGATGCACCGTTTGCAATGTTTGACTTCATTCTTAAATTGTTATGTACCATTCCCATAAGTAATTTTAAAGAAAGAGTGCTCACTTTGGCAGCATATATAATTTTAAAGAAAGGTTTTATTATGTCATTATGCATGGTCATAATATTCTCCTGAATTTTCTCCACTACTGAAAAAGAAATTTACAAATATCTCAAATATGAAATGAAGTTCATATTTGGCTGCTCTGGTTCCGGTATTAGTCACTGTAGTTTTTATTTCTGACTGTATAATGAATGGTTATTGTGACAGATTTTGACTAATTATATTTCTGCCCAAGTACATACAGGAATTTATATTTGCATTTTCAAATCATTTATATGCTTTTCTTCTTCTAGAATCCTGTGTTTTATGTTTAATTTTGTAAATATTATCATGAACAATTCTTTATTTAGAAACTTTTGTGATCAGTCTGCCCTATTTATTTTAGCCTGTGTTTTCCTAACCAGTATTTTAATTTTGTAAAGTTATTTATTTTAACCTCTTAATATATACTTATGTTTGCTACTTATAAAGAATTACTAAATTGTTAAAAGAAGTAGGGGATAAAAGATAACTGATAAAGCACAGACTTTAAAGAGAGAAGTCTGAGGTAAAACAGAAGAGATTAATAGTTACATAAAGTATAAAAAACTCGGTTTTCTTATCTAGTTCTCTTTCTACTCCCCACTTTGTTTTGCAGACCTAATTTTACTCCTTCCTCATATTCGAGAGGAATTAATACAATTATCAAAGCTAATAAGCTTACCTTTCCATCTCTTACATCTTTTTTAACCTACCTTTTAAAATTACAATGATGTAAAATCTTCACTCATTTTTAAGTGTTCACCTATCTTGCAAATACATATAATCCAAGATTAAGTCTGTGTAATTATAGATCTTTTGTTTTAGTAAAAAACTAAAAACTTCCTCGGACATACGTATACTGTATGATCTCATTTATTGTAGAGTCTAAAAAAGTTACACTCATAGAACCAGAGAGTAGAATGGTCGTTGCTGGGGGGTGGGGAGATGTTGGTCAAAAGGTACAAACTTTCAATTGTAATTTGAATGAGTTCTGGGAATCCAATGTACAGCATGGTGAATACAGTTAATGATACTGTATTGTACACTTGAAATTTGCAAAGAGGGTAGATCTCAAGTGTTCTTACCACACACACACACAAGTAAATAAAAATGAAAAGGTAACTATGCGAGCTGATGGATATGTAACTAAACTCGATCATGGTAATCTCTTCACACTGTGTGTGTACACTAAATCATCATATTGTACACCTTTTGGAAAATCATGTTATACAACCTAAATATATACAACTTTTATTTGTCAATTGTACCTCAATAAAGCTGAAAAAAAAAAAAAGACTAAGAACTTCCTTCTAACTGTGAACACCAGTGTAGTTGAGAGCCATATATGAGATGGTGCTCCCACCTGTTTTCATTCATTTGCTTTTTTTAAATTCTGCACTCACGTTAATATTGACATGTTACAAGATCTTAATATTGTTTTAATATTGACAAGTTACAACATCTAGAAATATCATGACTTGCTATATAAATAAATCATAAATCATTAGTCAGAAAATTAAAATGAGGTTCTCTGAATTATATTTTTAAAACCTTGACTTTATTCAATTAGGAGTATCTTCATTTAAATTAGTTGCTCAGGGTTCTTGTTAGCCTTTGCAATAATAATTCCTTCACGTGTTCAATTAACAGAATTGCTCGAGTTATTTTTTTTATTATTTTCCTATTCTTTCTTTTTTTTCTTCTTGTATTCTTATAAATAGGGGAATAATTTTTTTGTTGTTGGAATTAAGTTTCATCATCACCTAACTTAAGAACCGTCTTTCTTCTTCATGGTCATATTATATCCAGATGTTTTCTGTTTTTTCCATTCACCTAGTCATGGATTGTAATTTACCATTCATCCTTTTTAATGTTTTTATACTTTTACTCTTCTACTATAAAATTTGAGCTTTGGATTCCTCAAAACTTCTTTCCAGAAACAAGTCTGACTTTTGCGTCTACTGTGTTTCTTGTCTCTGTTGACAGTCATTGGAGGCTTCTCTGACTGAACTACCTACCTGTCTGACTCAATTTCCTTCCTGCCTTACGCAACAATTATCAGTGATGGTCTTTGCAGATGTTTTTTTTCTTTTTTGGCAGTTTTAGTTTGTTTGTTTGTTTTTGGTCTGGGTAGATTTATTCCTTAAATCTCCTCCTGATAATTATCTATTTGTCTAATTATCTACTTGGAGAGCTTTCGCCGTCCCCTACTATTGGTTATTTTGGGTTCTCTTTCACATCTTGCTTTTGACTCAAAATGCTGTTTCTGATATCCCAATTAACCATCGTCTGTCTCTAAAAATCAAATATAACTGAGTAGGACAATGATTTGCCACCACTGGAAATATTGGAAACCGTATGCCATGTATTCTAAAAGCCAACAAGTTACAAAACTATTTGGAATGTTTAGTTCTATGAGGGAACATTCTGAAGGGGAAAACACTCAAGTGAATGTATAATTCTGTAAAGTTTGTAAAAGAAAAAAATGTCACTTTATGACTCAAATCTGAAAAAATACTAGAGACATTGATAACATCACTAAATACTCGAGGGAAGGCTTTGTGGAAAAAGTGGAACTTCGGACAGATATTAAAAAGTAGGTAGACTTGAACAGTAAAAAAGGGAAGAGGAAGTATTCCAAAAAGAAAACTGAGGATATGAGGAGATTGAGGCTATGAAGAAGGTATGAGGACATGTGTGAAAGTGAGAATTGGAAGGAACTGCTCAGGAAATAAAAATAATCATCAACTAAAACCATGTTATTTAGTGCAATGAAAAATAAAGCTGGAAATCTAGGAAGCCAAGCTGCCTAAAAATTCAACTACTAGATGAATAAATAAAAGGTAAAAAGATTAAAGGTGAGAGCGAGGAAGACAAGGTAAAAGGCAATTACAACCATGTAGGTAAAAGTCAAGGTAGTCTGGGGAAGAACCTGGTAAATTTGATTTTGTGCTGGTTTAGTTGTAGCTGACAGTGGCAGTTACAAGTAGAAAAGTCCATTAAGCAATTAGATATGTAAATTAGATCTAAGAGGAGAATAAATGACTGGAATTTTAAATTTGATAGTCATTAGGATGGAAGTAAGAACTGAAGAGTAAAGACAATGGATAACTAGTGGCAATCTTAGGGAATACCGGTATTTAGAGGATGAGAGAAAGAAGTGGAAAATACCCAAGGAATCCAAAAGGATCAAAGTATTATTTGGTGAGATAAATTTCTCTGTTAAAAATGTACAGATTTATTTGGGAGAAATTTTTTTATTTCCTTTCTCCATTTCCTGACACATAGCTCCATACCATGTCACTCATATGAACTCCTGTCAATCATTACCACTATTTAACACCAGTCTTCAATGCTGTAGAAAAATACACAGCAGTTTATTTCTAAATTAACAACATTTCCTGTACCTAATAAAACTCAAGAGTTAAGATTACCTTCCAAACAAAGCTGAATGAAATTTCTGCAAGCCTTAGGAGCTTCTTTGGACCACAATTCTATGTCAATATCTCCAGCTGTAGTTTTCAATAAAACCTGTAGAAAGAAAATAACATCCTTATATCAAATTATCATTTGCTTGATAATCAGCTGAATGGCTTATCAACTTGAAGCATTCACTAATGAGTCTTCAATTTTAAAGTAAAAATTAGAAACTTTGCTTGGCTTTTGTTTTTATACTCAAAAAATTTCAAATATTCCATATAAGTCATACATTTATATCTTTTGAATACCGTTTGCAGAAATAATTTAGGATTTAACAAAAAATAGCATATATCACTTTTTAATCACAGAAAAAAACTCATTCATTAAAAATAAATAATTTGTGCCTGACCACTGCACTGTATTCCTGAAGCTGAAACTGAATAATACTGTATGTCAACTATAATTTAATATATATATAGTCACGGGATACAGAGTACAGCATAGGGAATAGTGAATGTAATTGTAATAGATATATATGACATCAGAGGGGCAAGAGATTGGGGGAGGAGGGTTATCACTTTGTGAGGGGTGAAATGTCTACCTAGTACATTGTTTTGTACACCTGAAACTAATAAAAATAAATAATTTGAATTTTTTCTTTTAATTGGGGAATATTGGGGAACAGTGTGTTTCTCCAGGGCCCATCAGCTCCAAGTCGTTGTCCTTCAATATAGTTGCGGAGGGCACAGCTCAGCTTCAAGTCCAGTGGCCGTTTTCAATCTTTAGTTGCAGGGGGCGCAGCCACCATCCCATGTGGGAATTGAACCGGCAACCCCATGGTTCAGAGCTCGTGCTCTAACCAACTGAGCCATCCAGCCACCCAATTTGAACTTGTTTTAATCAAGAAAGCTTCCCATGCATTTCTTCCAATGAAATTGGTGTAGCAAATTAAGAAATTAAAGAACAATGAATGCATGAAATTGTGCCACTGTAAGACAATTTTACCATTACCATTTTAAATATAAACACTCTACTTTCTCATTCAAAATCATGCCAATTCCTATTTACAAAGGAACATTCTTCATCTACTTCTGGCTTGTACGTTACTAAAATGGCATATCTCAGAATCAGCATCTGCAGTAAGTGGAATCTTTGATGGGCTCCCTTCTCCCACCTCATGAAGGTGGTTACTCCTTGGTGCAACCAATTATCTTGCAACAACGGGAACCCCTACTGAGCCTACAGGAGGAAACAGCTGATAACTGTCTTATTAATAACCAATAAGAATGTTAGACTCTCAATTTGAACACTGCCGAAGGCCAACTTCTCTAGTATCACTTTTTCTCCTGCAGTCTACCTCAGTAGATCAGTGATCAGTGTCAATCAGTGATCAATGGGCAATGCTTTGTGACCATCAAAATCATTTAGAATGCTCTTGCAATAAAGTGGATGCAGTTTGGGAATGTATGTAAAAACATGAGACTGATTCTCATGGGAAATCAGTGTCACTGAGATAAGTCACACTTTTTATTTTCCAAAACTCCTTTGGCTAATTTCCACAAATTTTTTGAAACAGGAAAGAAGCTTAAAATCATTCAGTTAAGTCCCCATCTTATATAGATGCCCCAAAGAAATTGTAAATTGCCTGGAGTAAGGAAGCTTGTTAATAGCAAAGCAAGAATAGCATTTCTCTCATCCACTGTATTTTGCTACAATTACCTTTCAATTTGCTTCAGAAGCCCAGATTATATTGCCATAATTTACATAATATTGATAAATTTATTGTATCTTTTTGGGCTTTTACTGGCTACATAGTTATTTTATAACTATTCTTTAATGACCATGGGGTGAAGGAGGTGAAAATATCTATATTATGGTTGCTTTTAAATTGGCTTCCTTAACTCTTAAATATAAAATAACTAGAAATGCAAATATGCATTATTTAATAATTTAAATTTCAATCCATTACACTTCCTCTGAAGAAAGAAGGGAACATTTGTTGAGTGCCTTCCATGTGCCAACTTCTGTGCCAAACACTTTACATATCTTATCTCATTTAATCTTCATCTACAAGGTAGTTATCATTACTCCCATTTCACTTATGAAGAAACAGAGACTCAGATAAAGTAACTTTATCGAAGGTCTCACAGTGAGTGACTTAAGCTAAAGGCGGCCTGGCTGCAAAGCCCATGCTTTTCCCACACCACCGTACTGCCTCCACAAAGTTCTCCATAAATTCCATACTCTACTGGAAAAAATACTCCATCAAGCTCTAGGTCCCTGCCCTAGAAATCCCCAGGTTACCCTGGTCACAATCGATTTGAACAGAGAACAGTGCCTAAATCAAAAGCAATCATATTGGCTGGACATGAGCAAGGCCTTTTAACTGGCTTTGGCATAAAACAGTGTCCAAAAGAGATAATCCAGATCTTTTACGGTTGGTGACAAACCAACCCAACTGAATTCTCATTCTCCTGGGAAGTACACATTTGGGATGCTGACTGAAAGACTGAGTAACTCCCTCTCCCTCAGATTGTATCTAGAACCATACAGTGCAACACCTTCTGGTTTTCCACGAGGCCTGATGTACATCCCCATCTTAAAAGTACACACACCTAAAAAGACAATGTCCTGTCCCACCTCAGTATCCCCTTGTACACTTGAAATAAAGCCTGATTGTTTAAGGGAACCTAGGCATGTCTTCTCTTCCTTGCAATTCTAAAGCAGCGATCTCCAAACTTTTTATAAGCGTGCACTACTGTTAGCAAAGAAGCAAAAGGGGATGGGAAGGGAAGTAAGGATTTGGAGTACATACAGAGAAAATATGACATTAAAATACAGGTAGTACTATATTGCTCTGGTATTATAAGAGTCAGAATAAAAAATTTAAAGGATTACATAAAAACACTATTTTAATTCTTACTTTACTAATGGTACAATGAAACGTTTTAATAATAGCTTTATTGAGATATAATTCATATATCAAACAATTTACCCTTTTAAAGTGGTTTTTAGTATAATCCACAATCATACAACCACCACTACTATTTCCAGAACATTTCAACACCCCATAAAGAAATCCTGCGCCCATTAGGAGTCACTCCCCACTTCCTCCTACCCCTATCCCCAGGAAATCACTCATCTACTTTCTGTCTCTACGGATTTGCTCACTGAACATTTCATATAAATGGAATCATACAATGTGTGCTCTTTTGTGTCTGGCTTCTTTCACTTAGCATAATGTCGCTTTCAAATTGTACAGGCCTATCTTTCGGTTCTATACACTTAGTTTTTAAATGTCTTGAAAATCAAAATGCCATTATATTCTTATTAATAAATATGTGAAGGCACAATATATATTTAAGACAAAGTTCACCATTAAAACTAAAAAATGGAAAACCACATTTCAAGTGATTTTCATAATAATTTCTAATTTTTCACAGGTTTCAGCTCTACCATTTTCTTATGGTTTGCTTATGTTTACATTATTAATATTTTCTTCAGTAAGAAACTGTGAGGGCTGGTTTAATTAACCTAAATACCATGGAATGTAAATCCATTTACCAAGGCAGTAGGAAAAATTACATCATGATATATAGAACATGATTGAATAACTGAATTTATATATTCCTTTTATATATAAAATATTGCACATAAACAAACAAAGGAGAAAATAAATACAAATGGAAATATGTAGATTTTTTTCCTGCTCTCCATGAAGGCTTTCGCACACCAGTGAAGTATGCAATCACTGGTTTAGAAACCACTATTCTGAAGAACAAATTAATGCATCACCCTTTCCTCTACAGGCTCTGGAGTCAGGTTGCCCAAATTCAAATACTGACCCTTCCATGTATGAAGGGTAAGGTAGCTTCGTTACCTTGGGCATGATGTCTAACATTTCTGTGACTCAATTTCCTTATCTAAAAAAAGGGATAATAACCATATAGGTTTACTGTGATGACAAAATGAGTTATTATACATAGACTGCTTAGAACAGGTCCTGACAAATAGTAAATGCTCAAAAAATGGTAATTATTTTTGCAACTATTATTCTTATACAATTTTTTTGGACACAGGTCACTTATACCTACTAAAAAGAATGCATATGTGGTTGGGCCACCTTGCTTTCCAGGGTTTCTTAATCTTTTCACTGATAAGCTACTGAATTAAAAAAGAAAGCACATGGAGACCTCCGTTGGCCATACTTTCCTATTGGTCATCACTATTTCATCAGGTGTCAGTAGCTGCTTTTGTTAAAATTGCCAAGTAAGACAATACTTTGATAATAAAACGTTTCTTAAGAATAAATGTATGTTAATATATGATTTAGATTAAATGATTACAACATATGGAAATTTAATCTTCAGTGGATAAGGAAATTTCTATCAAGCGTTATGTTTCTGGGCAGCATCTTCAGAGGCCAGAGTTACAGCATACCACAGCAAAACACAGCACGTTTTTGGACCATCGCTAGGGTTTAAACAGTGATGTAATGTGTCAATTACTTCCCAGGTGGTATTATACTCTTTAAAAGGAGGAATTTTGTCCCATTTATTCTGAATATCTCTACTTCTTTTCAGTTCTTAATGTAGCATTAGACATTATAAGCAAATATTCATTGAGCAAACTTGTTATTACATCTGCTTTAAATTCATTCCAGGCCAAAATTCTTGCCATGCTCTCTATGGTACAGAGCTTTAAAGCTTCAATATCTTCAATCAGCCTTATGCTGGAAAAAGTTCCAAATTGCTTTTGATATAAGTCTTGGGCCATGACTGATGTTCTCCCTCAGCCCAAACTTGTGCAGAAAGAAGGACAGTATTTATCACAGTTTGCACACACTTATTTGCATAATAATTTGGTCAGTGTATATTTCACTCAGCTGACTCCATGATAATAGGGACAAAGCTGTCTTCTTTCCACCGTATCCCTAAAACCCAGTATAGAGCATGGCATGTGCTAGGTATTTAATAAATATTTGTTGAACAAAAAAATATCCTATTCGGACATGTATGTATCTTTATTAAAGGTTTTCATCTTTATGACCATGTCAAATCTTCCTCTACAGTAAAGCAATTAAGTCTGCCCTTGACAAGCAGCAGTATAACTTCAAACTCACTGATGCTTAACACTTTACAGAAGAGAAAAGTAGCATCAATTCATCCCTTCATTCATTCATTCATTCAGTACACATTTGAACTTCTCCTACCACGTGTCAAGCACCATTCTAGATGCCTGTCTCTGCCCTCACAGTGCTTGCATTCCATGGGGGGAGAAGAGGAAGAGGAGGATATAATAAGCAATAAATAATAAGTCTTGTAGAAAAACACTAAAAAAGGTGAAGGGGCCCAGGGAATGCTGAGATGCAGGGCATGAACGAGATTTGCTATTTTATAGACGGTAGATAGGAAAGGCTTCTCTGCTAAGGTGACATGTGAGCAGCCCAAAGAGAATACTAGAGAAAGGAACAGCAAGTGTGAAGATTCTGCCCATCCGGATAGACAATGTATTCAATCTCTACTATTGTTTATATAAAGAGGTAGGTATTCTGGATTTTCACAGTGATATGGGATAGGAGTGAGGAGTGGGGGGAAAAGAATTGAAAGAATTGCTCCGCCCAAAATACTAAAATTTTTGCTAGGGATATCAATTACAACATTTTTGGTTTTGATTTCAAATTGCCCTCATTATATTAACAAATGTCAGTCAATAAAAGACTGCATACATATTTATGATACATAAAAGCAACACAATTATATCTAACATAAATTTAGTTTACCCTAATTCAACTGTATAGCTTCAGTCCCCCTATTTTCTCTATTACACTGGTTCGTTATGTTTCATGTGTGATACAGACTACCGTGTTTCCCCAAAAATAAGACCCAGCCGAACAATCAGCTCTAATGCGTCTTTTGGAGCAAAAATTAATATAAGACCCGGTATTATATTATATTAATTACTATGTTATATTATACTATACTATACTTATATATTATATTATATTTTACCTAGTCTTATATTATAGTAAAATAAGACCGGGTCTTACATTAATTTTTGCTCCAAAAGACGTATTAGAGCTGATTGTCCGGCTAGGTCTTATTTTCGGGGAAACATGGTAGGTCTCAGTCCAATTCAGGTGATACTTATTCCATTACTGCCTCCTCTGCTTCATACTGCATATAAACACCTTGAAAGAGGTGACCTACCTTAACTATCTGCATATAAACACCTTGAAACAGCTGACCTACTGTCATGCGGGGTCTCTTCGGGGGTCTCTAGTCCCGGTCCCCACATAAGAATGCAGGACATGGTGAGGCCAAAAAGGAATATCCACAGAGCCATAGATAGGGGAATCATACCACTATATTCTCGCTGGCAGCTGGGTTGGAGACACATGATCTGCAACCTGCTGTCCACTTTTCTCTGCCAACCAACCTCACTTGCTAGCTGCAATCTGCCATGCTAACTGCAATCCGCTCTTGGTAGCTCCGCCACAATCTTCTTGCTAGCCCCCATTTTGCTGCTAACGTAGCCACAGCAGTTATATTAGTGGCCAATGGCTCACTGGTTACAGCTGACGGCCAACATCCCACAGTTGATGACCATCCAATCACAGATGATGGCCATTTACTACCTAAGCCAGCACCTTTCCACATGAGGCCAAGAGCCTGGAAACTGCACTCCTGGCTCTGTCCCCACACCTACCTTAACTATCAAATCAATCAGGAAATCATTCTCCCATTCCAATGTGGGAACATTTCCCATTCCCCACTTTCTCTGACTCACATCATCTCATGTTTTAAGATCAGCTCAAAAGATACCTCCTTCATGAAGTTTCTTTCCTTCTTTACCTGTTGCTCAGTTCTGAGGACTACCATAGCAATATGCTCCTCTCTCCATAAGCATGCCTACCAGACATAAGATTGCTCTTTACCTGCCTGCCTCCCAAACTAACCCATAAGGTCTTCTAGGGCAACAACTAGACCCTATCTATCAGTCTTTGTATCCCCCCAAACCTAGTACAGTGCCTGGTGTCTAGCAGGCATTTACAATAAATGATTGTAGAACGAATGGAGAAAGACCCATCTCCAAGTTAAGCAAAGAAAAATGTCACATTTTAAAATGTACTCAGCTTTTTGTACCTAGGACCCTAGAAAACACCTGCATGAGTTAGGTTGAAGCAAAAAATGGGGTTACAAGGCTGGTAGATGGAGAAATCTCCACTTGACTTTTTCAACTATATGCTGAAAATTACCAATATATGGTTTTCGATGCAATCCTGATCAGAGACAAGGTTAGGACAAGACTTCTTGTGATCTCTTCCAAACCTAAGATCCCAGAACTCCCTTTATCGGTGAGGTATCACTTTGGGGAACCCAGATATCCCAGATGAGGACCTTACCTTCCCGTTTGTGGGAGGCTCCTGGATGTAGATGTTGCTCATGCTGGTCAGTGATCAGAACTCGGCTCCTAATTAGGGATGAGAGAGAACGGCCGATCACTAAAGCTATAAAGCTCATAGATTATCAGCACACGCTTCCTTTAGTCGGGCGGTCGCGGAAAGCTCCAGTGTGTCAATAACCCGCAAGACAGCGACACCAAACACTATCTTTTCCCAAAACTAGTCCCCACGGACGCCGCCATGTTGCCCCCGGACCGGAGCACCGCTAACCCCGAGAAGGGGAATTCCAATGGCATCCAGGGAACGAGAAACAATTAGTAAGCTCCTACAGATTATTTAAATTTACATTACAACTTTAAAAAGAACGATTTCTAAGTCTTGGTGTTGTTTACTTCACTACATGCGTGTGCAGGTCTCATTCACTCCCCGAAGTTGGCGGCAATGGTTCCGACCATATGTGCTCTGCATTATCACTCCCCCGGAAATTGCACCTGCTGCTACTTGGTTCCGCTATAGCTAAAGGCTCCGAGGGCCTTCGCGGACTCTCACCGAGGTGCCGTGGCGCGGGTGGGAAGAGGAGGCCACTTCGTTGTACGTTGTCCTCGCGGCCCGCGGGAAGCGAACGTGCTCTCGAAAACCTACGGCTCCTGCGATCCTTCTTACCAGCGCCATGGCAGTCCCAGGTGAAGACCAACGGCAGGGCTCCGGGGTCTGAACGAGGAAAGGGAGCGGGTGGGGTGGAGTGGGGTGCTCTGGATACCGAGTATCGCCCATGAGGACTTAGGCGGAGGCGTTAAAATGAACAGGTTCGTTTGGTTTACCAGAAAAAGTTTACACTCCAAAAATAAACTCAGAAGGAAAGAAAGAAAACTATTTCTCCTGCCCCAGCCGAGCACCAACTGCACTGGAATGGGATTATAGGACAAGTGTAGGAGGGTGGGAGGCAGTCCCTGTAGGCCTAGGGGAGCGGGTGGCCGAGAAAAACGGACCTTACTTTGAAATGCTTGAAAATAACATTTGGGGTGGGAACACTTGGCATATCCAGCTAGCCAGAGGCATTGTTTGTAGTGGAAGTCGCTGGGGCCGAAGAGCTCCGAGGTTCCACTTCTCTCTCTTCCTGTTGTATGTAGTTGCTGGGTGGCCCTGCACCAGCGTTTTGTCCTTGTGGGCCTCAGTTTCGGCCTCTGTAAAAGATCTGTTGATTTATGTCTGCAGTTCTTCCCAGCCCTCAGGTTCTGTATCCAGTGGGTACCGACCTGAAAAAACGATGAACCCTGCAAAATAAGTGCTTCCCAGATTTTTCCATCCACAACTACCAACTTACTTGGAAGTTCTAAGTAGGGGAGGGCATCTCCTTAAGCCACTTTGGCCACAGTGTGTGTTCTGCAGAACACTATTTTGAAAAATGTACCCCTCCACACACACACACACACACACACACACACACACACACAAGTTGGATATTCAGAATGCACTTTAGCATAGAAAAGGCTCTGAAGCTGTGATTCCGAAGCCCTAACTTTGTTTTATCCTACCCTTCCCCATATTATTTGTCCACATTTGTTCTGTGGCAGCATTTTCTTTTCTTTTTTAAATTTATTGGGGTGGCAATTGTTAGTGAAATTACATAGATTTCAGGTGTACAATTCTGTATCACATCATCTATAAATCATATTGTGTGTTCACCACCCGGAGTCAATTCTCCTTCCATCACCATATATTAGATCCCCCTTACCCTCATCTCCCACCCCCCTCCCTCCTCACACTCTGGTAACCAATAAACTATTGTCTGTATCTGTGAGTTTTTGTTTCTCATTTGTTTGTCTTGTTCTTTTGTTGTTTTTGGTTTATATACCACATATCAGTGAAATCATATGGTTCTCTGCTTTTTCTGTCTGACTTATTTCGCTTAGCATCATACTCTCAAGATCCATCCATGTTGTCACAAATGTTCCTATATCATCTTTTCTTACCGCCGAATAATATTCCATTGTGTATATATACCACAACTTCTTTATCCAATCATCTTTTGAAGGACATTTTGGTTGTTTCCGTGTCTTGGCCATTATAAACAAACCTGCAATGAACATTGGAGCACACTTTATGTATAAATGTTTTCAGATTTTTTGGGTAGATACCCAGGAGAGGGATTTCTGGGTTGTATGGTAATTCTATTTGTAATTTTTTTAGGAACCTCCACACTGCCTTCCATAGCAGCTGCACCAATCTGCATTCCCACCAAATAGTGTATGAGGGTTCCTTTTCTCCACAGCCTCTCCAACACTTGTTACTATTTGTCTTGTTGATGACTAGCCATTCTAACTGGGGTGAGGTGATATCTCATTGTGGTTTGTATTTGCATTTCTCTGATCATTAGTGATGTTGAGCATTTTTTCATGTCTATTTGCCATTTGTATGTCCTCTTTGGAGAAATGTCGCATCAGGTCCTCTGCCCATTTTTCAATTGGGTTGTTTGTTTTTTTGTTGTTGATTTTCATGAGTTCCTTGTATATTTTGGCCCCTTATCGGAGGCACTGTTTGCAAAAATCTTCTCCCATTCAGTTGGTTCCCTCTTTATTTTGTCGATGGTTTCTTTTGCTGTGCAGAAGTTTTTAAGTTTCACATAGTCCTATTCGTTTATTTTAGCTTTTACTTCCTTTGCTTTTGGAGTCAAATTCATAAAATGCTCTTACCCAAGGTCCATAAGTTTAGTACCTATGTTTTCTTCTATGCAGTTTATTGTGTCAGGTCTTATGCTTAAGTCTCTGATCCATTTTGAATTAATTTTGGTACATGGTGACAGATAGCAGTCCAGTTTCATTCTTTTGCACGTGGCTATCCAATTCTCCCAGCATCATTTATTGAAGAGGCTGTCTTTCCTCCATTGTATGTTTTTAGCTTCTTTGTCAAAAATTATCTGTCCATATTTATGTGGTTTTATTTCTGGGTTCTCAATTCTATTCTATTGGTCTATGTGTCTGTTTTTCTGCCAATACCATGCTGTTTTGATTATTGTTGCCCTGTACTACAAGCTAAAGTCAGGGAGTGTATACCTCCAGTATTGTTCTTTTTTCTTAAGATTGCTTTGACTATTCGGGTCTTGGGTGGTTCCAAACAAATCTGATGATTTTTTGTTCTATTTCTTTAAAAAATGCCATTGGGATTTTGATGGGGATTGCATTAAATCTGTATATTGCTTTGGGTAATATGGCCATTTTAACTATGTTGATTCTTCCAATCCATGAGCACGGAATGTCTTTCCACTTCTTTGTGTCTTCTTCAATTTCTTTCAAAAATGTCTTACAGTTTTCAGCATATAGGTCCTTCACATCCTTGATTAAGTTTATTCCTAGGTATTTTATTCTTTTTGCTCTAATTGCAAAAGGAATTGTTTTTTGTATTTCTTTTTCTGAGATTTCATTGTTAGTATATAGGAATGCAATGGACTTTTGTACATTGATTTCATAGCCAGCAACTTTACTGTATTCATTGATTGTTTCTAATAGCTTTTTGGTGGAGTCTTTAGGGTTTTCTATATATAGCATCATGTCATCTGCAAAGAGTGATAATTTAACTTCTTCGTTCCCAATTTGGATGCCTTTTATTTCTTTCTCTTGCCTGATTGCTCTGGCAAGGACTTCCAACACTATGTTGAAAACCAGAGGTGATTGGGGACAGCCCTGTTGTGTTCCTGAACGTAGAGCAAAGGGCTTCAGTTTTTCACCATTAATTATGAGATTAGCTGAGGGCTTGTCATATATGGCCTTTATTATATTAAGGTATTTTTCTTCTATACCTATTAAGTGTTTTAATCATAAATGGATGTTGTATCTTATCAAATGCTTTTTCTGCATCAATTGATATAATCATATGATTTTTGTCCTTTATTTTATTTATGTGGTGTATCACATAGATGGATTTGCGGATGTTGAACCATCCTTTTGCCCCAGGGATGAACCCCACTTGGTCGTGATGAATAATTTTTTTAATGCATTGTTGTATTCGATTTGCTAGAATTTTGTTTAGGATTTTTGCGTCTGTATTCATCAGAGATATTGGTCTGTAGTTTTCTTTTTTTGTGTTGTCCTTACCAGGTTTTGGTATCAGGGTAATGTTGGCCTCATAAAATGATTTAGGGAGTACTGTCTCTTTTTCAATTTTTTGGAAGAGTTTGAGCAGGATTGGTATTCAATCCTTTTTAAAGGTTTGGTAGAATTCACTAGTGAAGCCATCTGGTCCCGGACTTTTGCTTTTCGGAAGGTTTTGAATGACTGATTCAATTTCGTTACTGGTGATCGGTCTGTTTAGATTTTCCAGTTCTTCATGGTTCAGCCTTGGAAGGCTATATGTTTCTAAGAACTTGTCCATTTCTTCTAGGTTATTGAATTTGGTGGCATATAGTCCTTCATAGTATTCTTGGATGATCCTTTGTATTTCTGTGGTGTCCGTGATAACTTCCCCTTTTTCATTTCTGATTTTGTTAGTGTCTTCTCTCTTTTTATCTTAGTGAGTCTAGCCCAGGGTTTGTCAATTTTGTTAATCTTTTCAAAGAACCAGCTCTTTGTCACATTAATTTTTTCTATTGTCTTTTTGTTCTCTGTTTCATTTAGTTCTGCTCTGATTTTTGTTATTTCCTTTCTTCTGCTGACCTTGGGTTTCACTTGTTCTTCTTTTTCTAGTTCTTTAAGGTGTAACATGACGTTATTTATTTGGGACTTTTCTGGTTTCTTGAGATAGGCCTGTAATGATAGAAATTTCTCTATTAAAACTGCTTTCTCTGCATCCCCAAAATTTTGGTAGGATGCATTGTCATTGTCATTTGTTTCTATGTATCTTTTGATCTCTCCTATAATTTCTTCTTTGACCCAGTCGTTCTTTAAAAGTATGTTGTTTAATCTCCATGTATTTATGTTTTTTCCTGCTTTCTTTTTGCAGTTGATATCCAATTTGAAAGCCTTGTGATCAGAGAATATGCTTGGTATGATTTCAATCTTCTTAAATTTGCTGAGGCTGATTTTATGTCCCAATATATGGTCTATCCTTGAGAATGTTCCATGTACACTAGAAAAGAATGTGTAGTCTGATGTTTAAGGTTGTAGTGCTCTATATATGTCAATTATGTCCATTTCATCTAATGTGTCATTTAGGGCTGCTATTTCGTTATTTATTTTCTGTTTGGATGATCTATCCATGGCTGTCAATGATGTATTTAAGTCCCCTAGTATAATTGTGTTTTGGTCAATTTCTCCCTTGAGTTCTGTTAGTAGTTACTTGGTATATTTCAGTGCTCCCTGATTAGGGGCATAAATATTGATGATTGTTATGTCTTCTTGTTGTATAATCCCCTTTACCATTATGAAATGTCCATCTTTGTCTCTTGTTATCTTTTTCACCCTGAAGTCTGTTTCATCTGATATCATTATGGCTACACCTGATTTTCTCTGGGTACCATTTGCTTGGAGTGTCAATTTCCACCCTTTCACTTTTAGTCTATGCTTGTCCTTGTAGCTGAGATGTGTCTCTTGGAGACAGCATATGGTTGGGTTTCGTTTTTTGATCCAATCTGCTACACTGTGCCTTTTTATTGGTGAGTTCAGTCCATTTACATTTAGGGTGATTATTGATATGTCATTCTATCTTTAGTTTTCTGGTAAGGCTGTGGCTCCATTGTTTCTTTGCCTTTTTGTTGTTGTCTATTATTTCTTTGTGGTGGTATTCTATGATGTTTCCCTCTATTTCTTCTTTTATTACAGTATATATTTCAGTTCTGGATTTTTTTGAGTGGTTACCCTTAAGTTTATGTAAAAGAAAGTTTGATATTTAGAGTATTCCATTTTCTTCAGCATGCTTACTTTCTCCATTCCCATATTCCAGTTCAGGCCTTTACTCTCCCCCTTTTTATGTTTTGGTTGCCACAAATTGTCCCTGTTGATGGTGGTGGAATAGCCTCCTTCAGTATTTCTTGTAGTGCAGGTCGTGTATTAGAAAATTCCCTCAGCTTCTGTATGTCTGGAAAGGTCTTTATTCCTCCTTCATATCTAAAGGATATCTTTGCTGGATATATTATTCTTGGCTCATAATTTCTCTCTTTCAGTAGTTTGAATATTTGGTTCCACTCCCTCCTGGCTTGTAGAGTTTCTGCTGAAAAATCTGATGATAATCTAATGGGCTTTCCTTTGTAGGTTACCGTCTTCTTTTCCCTGGCTGCCTTGAGGATTCTTTCTTTGTCGTTGATTTTAGACAGCTTCAATACAATGTGCCTTGGAGAAGGCCTGTTGGGATTGAGGTAATTAGGTGTTCTATTTGCTTCTTGGATTCCAGGATCCAGTTCTGTCCACAAGTTTGGGAAGTTCTCATCGACAATTTGTTTGAATATATTCTCTGTTCCCTTCTCTCTTTCTTCTCCTTCTGGTATGACCATTATTCTTATATTGCTCTTTCTGATGGAGTCAGAAAGTTCTTGTAGAGTTCTTTCATTTCTTTTAAGTCTCAAGTCTCTTTCTTCTTCCATCTGTGTAATTTCCAGGTTTCTATCTTCGATGTCACTGGTTCTTTCCTCCATCTGGTCAACTCCACTACCTAAGCTGGTTATTTCATTCTTAATTTCTTCTATTGAATTCTTAATCTCCAGAAATTCTATTTGGTTCTTTTTTAAAATTTCAGTCTCTTTCGTAAAATGCTCATGTTGTTCTTTGATTGTGTTTCTGAGTTCATTAAACTGCCTTTCTGTGTTTTCTTGCATCTCGTTGAGTTTTTTCAGAACTGCAATCTTGAATTCTCTGTCATTTAAGTCACATATTACCATATATTTAAGTTCCTTTTCTGGAGACTTTTCACTTTCTTTCTGAGCTGTCTTGTTGCCTTGGTTATTCATGGCAATTACTGATTTATTATTTCTCTTCCTAGACATCTACAGGAGTGGGTTCTGCAACAGGTTGATAGGAAGAGGTCTTTCTTTTGTTTTCTAGTACTTGTTGGTAGAATGTTTTATTTTCTCTCCGACTGCAGCCTTTTTTTCCTCTCTCACACGTTAGTGGTATGTTTTCTCTGCACTATTCCAGCTTCTCACACAGTGGGGGATTCCCTGGGAGACAGGCTTCTCCTTTGTTAATAGTTCGCTTGGGTCACAGGGCGCAGTGTCCGTGTGGGTATGCAAAGAGCTTTTGAAGTTCCAAAGCTCTTCCTGCACCAGATTCAGAGCCCGTATGTTTCAGCAGTTCTGTTTACTCCTGCAGGGATCTGCCCAGATAGGTGGGGCCAGGGGCGGGGTGAGTTGTGAGAGGTGGCCCAGAGCAATGGCGGCGACCACCACCACAGCCGGTCCTGCTTCCACAGCTCTCTCCCCTCTGCCGGAACTAGTTGGGCTGCAAATGTGTGTCTGTGGTCCACAGTTCTTAGAACAGCAAATATTCTGTTCTTTTGATCTGACACTGCTACGGTTACGCTCCTAGCACCGGGCAGGTGGGAGCGGGGCGAGCTCTGGGAGGGTAGGGAGGGGGCGGCTAGTCTCAGTGCCCAAGGCTTCCGTTCTCTGCTCGGCAGTGAGGGCTTAAATCACCATTTTCAGCCTCCTTCCCTCAGTCTTTTGTCTGAGGTCTCTGCCGTGAGCGTTGGGTTCAGCCGTGTTATATGCTGCCCCCTCAGCCCTGGGGGCCATAAGCGGAGCCCTAGCAGTCTGAGTTCTTCCCTCTCCCCCAGCTGCGGTAGTTCCGGGATGCAGCGAGCTCGGAGCACTGAGCTAGTTCTGAGTTCTGCGCCCATCAGGCTCCATCTCTGCACTTCTCCCTTCCCTCCTCCCCTGCTTGCGCGATTCGCCCACCTTTAGGTGAATTCAGTAGTGGGCCTTTTCATCTTGCCTGTCTGCTGTGCAGGGAGTCCTTTGTGGAGTTATTGTTGTTCGATTAGTTGTAAATTCCAGGGGAGCTTTACAGAGGCTCACCTCACGCTGCCATTTTGATGATGTCTCGTGGCAGCCTTTTCTGAATGGTGTTTTCCAGGTAGCTGTTATGGACCGGTTGTGCTTTTGTACCAACTTCAGTTTTGGGAAGATCACAGGGAAAATTGTGAGAAAGCAAAGATACACTCATTCGTACACATAAGAATATTTGTTAGTGCCTGCTGTGTGTTAGGCACTGTGCCAGGCTTTGGGAGTACAGTAGTGAGCAAGACAGTTGCTCTTCACACAGAACTATAATTTAGCAGTGAAGAGTGAAAAAAATACCAGAAAGTCAGACAAAAGTATGGCACGGAAAATACAAAACCTTCAGGAGCACATAATAAGGATACGTAGTAGGTGGCAGGAGGAGTCAGGAGTACTTTCCAGAGGACGGGTGTTTAGGATGAGACCTGAAGAATTGCAGGAGGGTTGGAGTGGTAGAAGGGGAAGTTACAGCTAGAGGGACTGGTATGTAAACGGAAGAGGAAATGTGTGAGAAGAGGAGATAAAAGATGTTTGCTATGAATGGAACTAAATATAAATGGGAGAAGTGAGAAATTCACTAGAGAGATTGTAACAATAGCTGATATTTATTAAGCATTTACTATGTGTCAGATTTGTCAGACACTGTGTCACTCATTGTATCTTATTTAACATTCTGTGTAACATTCACAGTAATACCATACTGTGAGATAGGTATTAATATTTCCATTTTACAGATGAGGATACTAAGGGACAGAGAAATCAAGTAACTTGTCTATTATGAGACAGCTAACAAGTGACAGGTCAGTCTGGCTCCTCTAGACCCTATGTGCTTATCATTTTGCCATGTTATAGTATAATTTACAAGGTAGTTTCCAGATCTTAAAAGGACCTTGAAAGCTATGACACAGAGTTTGGAAATTTCCTAGAGACCATAGGAAGCCATTTAATGGTTTTTAAACAGGTTCACATTTTGGAAAGATCATTCTGGCTGCACAATAGAATGGAGGGGAGCTAGTTTGGAAGCACAGTCAGCAGTTAGAAGTAATTCTGGTATGTTACGATAATGCTTCAGGTATGGTCTCAGTAGGAAAGGAGAGAAGCAGATTGAAGATATATTTTTGGTGGTAGAATTACTAGGAATCAGTGATTGATTCAACATAGGTGGGTAAGAGAGGAAATGAGGTATACCTGGGTTTCACTGTTAAGCAATTGGGTGGGGACTATTTACTAATTAACATAGGCAGTAACTGAGAAGGAGCAGATTTAGGGGGAGGATGACAACTTCATTTTGGGGCTTGTGGTGAGGTGTAGTCAGACATAGGAATGGAAATATCTAATAGACAATAGAGATAAAATTTATAGCTTAGGAAAGAAGCCAGAGTCAAAGACAACAGTTTGATCACATCCACACGTCACAGGAGTTAAGGCCATGGGAATGGATGCCTTTGCTCAGGTGAAGAGTGTAGAGCATGAAGGGAAGGTCTGTGGCCGAAGCCCAGAGAGTATAAACATGTGAGGGGCCATAAGAGAAAGGCCGGTCTGCACAGTAGATTGCCTAGGCATCCTGATAGGCCAGGGCAGCCCTGGTGAGCTTTGCAACACAGCTGCATCCACAGTTGACCTGCTGTCATTGTTGATTTCATTACTGAAGCAAGCATTTTGAACACTTACGTGTTACAGGCATTCTGGAGGACAAAATGTCACAGTCCGTGCCCTCATAAAACTTGTCTAGTGATGAAAATGCGCTGCGTAAGAAAGAGGACAGAAGTGATTTTTTTTTATGTCCTTATTGAAATTCTCTTAAACTGAGACCAGTATTATAGACATGTTAACCCTCTTTCAATTCAAAATGCTTCAAAGTGTAATAATCTTAAATTGTGCCATTAAGCTAGGATGGTAAGACAGAGATAAGCTGTTGCAACCCAGCAAAAATTGAGATAATAATGATGAGAGCACTGTAAAGGCATAATGCAAGTGCCATTAGAAAATACAGATACAGAAAGTGTTACGATAATTTCTTAGATGATTGATCCAGGTAGTGTATTAAAGGAAAATAGGACTCCATCAGAAACCTTTTGAAATAATCATCAAGAAGGACAAGTATTATGGTATGCTTTTTTATTTTTAGGTATAATGCTCATATGGATTCAGCATGTCATTTCTTGGGTGTTCGTGCTAGCAACGATTAGGTCTGACTATAAAGTAAGGAAGCTGTTTTGCACAAATAAAAATCAGCCTCGTCTATTCCAGCTGTCTTTCCCACTGCATTGTGTACAAGCTTCCACCATTATGTAGGAACAATGAAGTGTGTTCCCCCTTAGTAAGGGAAATCAGAGACTCTTAGTTGTTATTAAAGAAATTACATTTAAGCCTGGGTTTCAGAGTTTACTTTCTTTTAAAAGCTGCTTTTCCCATTCACAGTGGAAATTAGTTTTGACATTCATTTTGATGTGATTCTTCTTTCCTCAGGAAGAGTTGACCTGGCACAGTGGCAGCATATGTTACTGATGTGTTTCGCACAAAAACTGTCTTTTTTATTTTTTTTTTCTTTCTTTCAGGGAAATCTATGTAGCCAAGATGGGGTTTTCTGTAGCCAAATTAACATTACATCTAGCGTATCAAAGGAATCAAATTGTTAAGCATCTTAGTAATTGGAGAATTCTGAATTATACTACATCCAATTTCTTCTCACTCTTACACCTTACTACACATAATTTCTTTCTTTCTAGTCTATGTTGCACATTGCTGCTGAAATCATTTTCCTAAATCATTTATCTGATCCTGTCATTCCTGGGAGGCAGGAACTTAGTTCTTGACTCGTATCTGTGAATTTTGTATTTCTCTTCAGGCGACTTAACCTTTCTGAGGCTCAGTTTCCTTGTCTCTATGAAGATGGAGTTGATGATTAAGCCTGCTTTCATTTCTAAACTACTGTAACACCAAAGCTGTCCATCTCTGCAAGAATGAAGTGCACACTCCTAAGCATGGCCAAACCACGCTTGCTGCCGTTTCCTCCCACTGCTCCCCTCGTGCATCCTGCGTTCTGCTGACGTGGCCAACTATTCCCAGAAGCTCTCCTGTGCCTTTCTACCTACACACTTTTGTCATCACTCTCCCTCCACTACTGGCCATATCTGCCTCCGGGAAGCTTTCCTGATCTCTTAGCTGAAAGTCTTGCCTGCCAGTTCTTCCTGCATATTAATAGAGCTGTGTGTCTTTTTGTACTGGCACATTCTAGCAGGTATTACAGCCATGGGTACATTATCCCAGATAACCTAGTATATGGTGGTTTCCTTTAATGTAGGAACTTTATTCATCTTTATGGCTTCTCTCACATCATTTCAGATATGAGAGTTATAACTATGTGCATAATTGGTAAATAACATTTAGAGGGTTGATCACTAAAATTGCTGCTGAGCAGAATCTAACAGTCAAGTAAACAGACTAAACTAGACACACTCTTGATTCTGTTTCATTAGATACTAAATGTTCTTAAACTGGTAATTCCTATAGCTTTTCTTCATCACAGGTTATTTGCACTTTCTGAAGCAAGTGGACGGAAGCATTTTATACATTTATTTAAATGTTAGCTCTTTCATGTCAGCTGTTTAAGCAACTCTGATTGAGTTACTTTCATTCCTGATTTGTTGGGTTTTATATAGTAGGGCTAATTCCCCTTTGTTGGTACTGTGAGTTGCAAATACATTTTGCAAGTTTTCATATGTCTTGAGTTTGCTTTTGGTGGTCTTCATCATTCAAAGTTTTTTTGGTAGTCCAATTTATGTTTTTATTCAATGTCTTTTGGATTGTCGGTCATAATTATAAAGGGACATTTCCAGGGAGGCGGGCTCTATTCCTCTGAACAGCCCTAGCAAACTTTCGAGAGGAACAACAAACAGTGTTGGAAGAAGGGCCTCGCAATAGAGCCTTACTATTCAGTTTGACGTGCATTTCGAGTATGGACAGTTGTGTTGGCAGAGTTCTTATTCCAAACAACAAAAACTGACTAAGTTAATTTAAGCAGACGAGGAAAGCTATCAAGGAGCTCACAGAGTTTAAGCAAAGTCTGGATAATAAGACTCAGAAAATAGGTAAGACCAAGGGCACCTGTAGCCGAGATCCTGCACAGGCCCAGACCTGGTAAGGACTGCTGCTGCTGGTGCCATTGCTGTCACTAGAAGATGGATCCTGACAGCAGAATGGATTAACTGTCCCCAATTCACTGTGTCACTTACCTCAGATTTATTGTGCCAGTTGCATCGGCTTCAAAGTTTCAGGTAGAAGCGTTTAGTTGGCCATGCAGTCTTGAAACTTACAGACAAATGAAGCTTGAAATCTTAATTTAACCAAAGGCTGCTGAGGAAAGAGCTGATATGGAGTTACTTTATTTAGCATTCTTGGTTAGTTTCCCTACTTGTAAAACTTATAACTATGTTGAAGATGACCTGCTCTGAAAAAGTTTCATATTTTGTTCTTTCTAAAAATATGAGATAGTTGAATGATGAGTTCTATCAGTGTCTTTAGTCATAAATGAGTTAATTCCTAATACATGCTGAGATGAGATCATTTTGGATCTTTCCATTACAACATTTTTAGTTCATTGTAGGAATTAATGGTGCCGTTAGCACGGTTTTATTTGGTATTTTTCAGCGTCTACAGTTTCTATGGAAACAGACGTAACATTGACCTGGATTCTCTGAGCTTTTTTTTCAACATGCAATTATTTCATACTGAAAGAGCCTCAGATTTTATTGTTAATCCAATTTTATTCCATAGTTCTGCTACAGTGCAGCATATGTGTTCCTACTTTATGCAATAAAGCCCACAATATTTATGAGAAAAAATGAGATTGGGCACAACACTCAAAAACTTCATCAGTGATACATTAAAAAAAAAATAGGGACCTGATAAAAACATTAGTAAATTTTACACATGTTAATTGGTTAAAAGATACATAAATACTACAATAAATAGGGCACTGTGTCTTTTAAGAGACCTGGTTTGCTGTGGTGTGGAGTTCAGAAGAATTGCGGCTTGTGAGTTGTTCTGAAGTAATGGTAGGAAGGTGATAGTTGAAATCAGGTGGAAAGTTGTCACACCAGATGTGGATGGGTGGTGCTCACAACACACCTGGTGATCTCAGTGTGCTAGAAATGTTTTCAAGTGTGTCTGTGTGTGTGTGTGGCGTACTCCTGAGGCTCACAGCACCTGGATGAAGTTTTCTGCATTCACCTAGTGTTTTTCTTGGACAAAAGTCACGTTATGCTCAAATTGTTCTCTTACATCAGTTGCACTGAAACAAATTTATGTTTTTAAAACAAGCATAGCAGAACTGTTTCTACTAGAACAACTCAATGATGTACATTTTAAAGCAAAATTGGGATTGGGGGGAATGACTAACGTTTTGACTTCGTAACATTAAAGGCATAGTTTGAAAATGATTTTTCTTTTAAAATTAACACTTTTATATATGTACTATATGCACTTTATTATTAAATTGGGATAATATCTCCATTTGAAGGGTTTAGGAGTTAGATACCTTTCATTAAGGAAATAGATTGATACTGTGCCCTCTGACTGGTTGATTGCAGCCTTTATCAGAGGTTAAAATCAGTTTTACACACAGTTTTACACACACATACATATGTATATGTATAGCTGAATACGTATATACACACACACAGTGGAATATTATTCAGCCATAAAAAGGAATGGCATTCTGGTATTTGCTACAATATTGAAAATATTATGTATTATGCTAAGTAAAATCTGTCAGACACAAAAGGGCAAATATTGTGTGATTTCTAGGTAGCTGAGATGTCTAGAATAGGTAATTTCATAGAGACAGAAAGCAGAATAGAGATTACCAGGGGCTAGAGGGCAGTTATTGTTTAATGGGTACAGTTACTGTTTGGGATGAAGATGAAGTTTTGGAAATACTCGTAGATAGTGGTGATGGTTGTACAACATTGTAAATGTACTTAATGCCACTGAACTGTACACTTAAAAACGGTTAAGTTGGTAAGTTTTATGTTATGTTTATTTTGTCATAATAAAATCAGTTTCAATTTATTTCATCTATTTATATCTTCAGTATTACCTGCATGTACCAGTAATTATGCAGTGATACTGTAAATTTAATTTCTAAGCATTGATCAGTCTGAATATGTGACTGACTAGTTTGTTTTCTCTTGTCAAAATTCAAATGTTAAATTGGGATTTTTTTTTTTCTTTTTTTTACAATACCTACCAATTATTTTTCTGGAATTTCACCAGTTTCTTTAAGAGAGTCAGTTTTTTTCTTCTTCTAAGGGAAAGCAAAAAAAAATTATGTTAACCTGAATGTTCACATATGTACCTAATAAATTAATTTATTTTACATTTGAGAGACAGGCTGAAGTACCCTGGAATTTCTTCTACAGTGTTGTAGAATTCCTGGAATGTTTAAGCTCTTGACTATAATATTGCATTTCTTGAATTAGAAAAAAAGAATGTTCTTAAAGTGTTTGTCAAAGGAAATAATTTGAGTAAATGGCTTTTCGAATAATTTCTAATAATCATAATAACTGAGTAGTGCTACTAAGCTGGGTCAAGATGATTTTTTTTTAAAGAAATAAATTCTACAAATGGTTTTCTTAGCTTTTTTATGTGATGAAATTTTTATGTTTTTATTTGTTTATGTATCTCCTAAAATGTTATCCAATTGTATTGTAGGTTGCAACAAGGATAGTGTCCGAGCAGGCTGTAAGAAATGTGGCTACCGTAAGTACATTTAAAAAAATAATGTTTTGTACAGTGAATCATTTTCTCTTTGGGTAACGTGATATAGCATCCTGATTTCTGGGCCCTGAGTATAGTCCTTTAGTCCTGTTGTTTAGGTCAGCTTTGTAGGTGATTCAGAAATTCCTCTGTCAGCACTAAATACTCACTTTTCTTTCCTGCTATGAACTCAGTGACTGATGGCATATAGTTGACAACTAGCAAAGATGTCATAAAGTACAAGTGGAGTAATAGACTTAGGAGCCTGGAGAAAGTGTGTTCCCCCCAAAGTCCATATATACTTATTCGTTATCCTTCTAGATGCTAGAAGAGGGAAAAGCAATGAAAACTTTGTGTGAAGTGTTTTCCTGTTTGTTGAGTTTACTCTTTATAAGGGTGAAATTGGTCCCAGAATTTCTGCTCACTGACAAAAACTTGATTTAAGCACTCATTAATCTCCATTATGTTTAATAGAATGAAAAAAGTAAACTTTAGCCAATGCACTTATATATTCTAAATTTGTAATTATGTATTATAAACAAATAAATCTCTAGTTAAGTGTAACCATTCCTAAGGTTTTGTTAACAGCTGTAAAAGTAGTTTCCTAAGTTGGTTGGAGACGATGCAAATGAGCCTGGATTATTAATATATTGCTCTTAATGCACAGAAGAGTTACTTTTTAACAAAATAAAGGTGATTTAAAAAAAAAAATTTCCACGCAAGAACATGTGACAAAAAAGCACTCTGGCTTTTTTGATCTCGTTAGAAGGGCTCCAAATAAAAGCATGCTGGGAGAAGCAAGTCACATGCCTCCCAGCAAAGGCTGAAACCTGGCTCAAGGGAAGCTTCATTAGCAAAGTGAGTGCATAAGTACACGTATTCTTCATGCAAAGAAGCACTCCTGAAGAATGTATTTGCATGCAAGCAAGGAAAACTTTTCAGTTGTTTAAAGTTGTTTATATTTATTTCTGCTTTATTTTCTTTTAATCCTTGCTAATCTCCACACTTCATGTCTTTATTCAAGACTTAAGAGCTTACTGTATGTATAAATGCTGCATTTACTTCAAAATCCAGAATGGATTTCCCAATCTAATAGTATCAATTATCTACTTGGACGTCTTTTAACTTAAGACTTGTAGGAAAGCAATCAAAATCATTTTTTGAAAATAGAATATTTGTTGATCTAGTCTCCTCATTACTATTTTGTTTTAGACAATAATAGAAGCATCTGTAGTAATTAGAATTATTTTAGAGAAGCCAAATAAGGAAATAGTTTTGACAGTCTCTCCAAGTTTAGTTTCTTCGGCTTTATTATTCAGATCTTTGATTTTAGTGATTAAGTTATTAATCACTATTTCTAATTTGTGTTTGGAAAAATTTAGTAGTATTTCCTTTTGGGTTAAATATATCTTATAGCTGTTGGAGATAAAGGACTTCTCTATTTACACATTTTTATGAAGAAACTACATTTTTAAAATTATCTGTTATTTGTAGAGGTAAGAAAAAGGTCAACAAAACTCTTTAAGATATTTTTAATGCCTAAAAATGTGGATATTCATCAGTCAGTTACAAAAGAGTACTGCCTCTCTATTGTGAAAATAGTGATTTAAGTTGTACAATTTAAACAATGTTAATACTTGATTGTAAAATATTTTGTCAGTATGTTTCCATAGTGGTTATATTGTTGTTTTTAAAAGTTTCCAGTTAAGGATGAGTGTGTTACTAAATAACATGAATCTCCCTTTTTTATGTCAGAGCTTCCTCAGCAAAATTTAGAAAAATGGTTATTTTCTTTTTCTTTTTGTAACTACCAATTTATACTTCTTAATGCCTTCACCTTTTTCCACCCAACCCCCCACCCCCATTTGAACGCCGTCAGTTGTTCTCTGTATCTATGAGTCTGTTTCTGTTTTGCTTTTTTATTTTGTTCTTTAGATTCCACATATAAGTGAGATCATATGGTATTTGTCTTTCTCTGTCTGACTTATTTTGCTTACCATAATACCCTCTAGGTCCAACCCGTCCATATTGTCATAAATGACAAGATTTCATTCTTTTGTATGGCTGAATAATATTCCATTATATATATGTACAACATCTTCTTTATCCAATTGTCTATTGATGGACACTTAGGTTGCTTCCATATCTTGGCCATTGTAAATAACACTGCAGTGAACATAGGGGTGCATGTATCTTTTCAAATTAGTGTCTTGAATTTCTTCAGATTAAATACTCAGAAGTGGAATTGCTGGGTCATATGATAGTCTTTTTTTTTGGGGGGGGGGGGACCTCCATACTGTTTTCCATAGTGGCTGCACCAACTTACAATCCCACCAACAGTGCATGAGATTTTTTTCCACATCCTCGCTAACACTTGTTTTTTGATTTATTGATGATAGCTGTTCTGATAGGTGTCAGGTGATATATCTCACTGTGGATTTAATTTTCATTTCTCTGATGATTAGTGATGTTGAGCATTTTGTCATGTGTCTATTGGCAATCTATATGTCCTCTTTGGAGAATTGTCTGTTCAGGTGCTTTGCCCTTTTTTAAATTGGATTGTTTGGTTTTTTGGTGTTGAGTTGTATAAGTTCTTTATAAATTTGGGGTATTAACTTCTTACCGGATGTATCATGGCAAATATCTTCTCCCATTCGGTCTTTCCATCTTGTTGATGGTTTCCTTTGCTGTGCAAAAACTTTGTAATTTAATGAGTCCTATTTGTTTATTTTTTCTTTCGTTTCCCTTGTCCAAGGAACTATATTAGAAAAAAAATTACTAAAAACAATGTCAAAGAGTTACTGCCTATGTTTTATTTTAGGAGTTTTATGGTTTCAGGTCTTACTTTTAAGTCTTTAATCTATTTTGAATTTATCCTTGTATATGGAGCAAGACATTTCATTTTTTTGCATGTATCTGCCCAGTTTTCCCAACACCATTTCTTGAGGACTGTATTTATCCCACTATATATTCTTGCCTCCTTTGTCATAGATTAAATGACCATATAAACGTGGATTTATTTCTGGGCTATTTTGTTCCATTGATCTATGTGTGTCTTTTTTGCCAGTACCATGCTATTTTGATTACTATGGCCTTTTAGTATAGTTTGATGTCAGGGAGCATGATACTTCCACCTTTGTTCTTTCTTAAGATTGGCGTGGCTATTTGGGATCTTTTATGTTTCCATATAAATTTTAGGATTATTTGCTCTAGTTCTGGAAAAATGCCACTGCTATTTAGATAGGGATGCATTGCATCTATAGATTGCTTTGGGTGGTATGGATATGTTAATGATGTTAATTCTTCCTGTCCATGAGCATGGTATATTCTTCCACTTATTTGAATCTTCTTCAGTTTTTTTCTTAAATGTCTTATAATTTTCCAAGTGCAGGTCTTTTACCTCTTTGGTTAAATTTATTCCTAGGTATTTTGTTATATTTTTTTATGCAATTGTACATGTGCTTGTTTTTTTTAATTTCTATTTCTAAGGTCATTCTAAAGTTCGTTATTTTAATTTCTAAGTTCATTATTGGTGTAGAAAAATGCAAACAATTTCTGAATATTGATTCTGCATTTTTCTACTTTACCGAATACATTTATCAGTTCTAATAGTTTCTTAATTAAAAACCTTTATTTTCCTCAATATAAAATTAATAAATTAATGTTTCAAAAGAAAATATACCATGGTGAAAGCTTTAAATCACACCACTGTTCACCACAGAATTTATGATTTACCAATTACATACTCCACCACTTTTGCAGAAAGATGAACTTTTTAAAACAGTTTATAAATCCAACATAGCAAAGACAGTATACATCTCCATATTGCCCTATTTTATGTACAAGAATAAAACAATAAAATCAAGTGTCTTGCATACACTAAGAACAGCACAAATGTCACAGTTAAACTTCATGCAGAAGCTGATGTGAGGATTAAAAATATAATAAATGTATGTACAGAATACTGAGACTGTAGTAAACTATGACATAACAATGTACTGTACTACTTTAAACTTTTTTGCATAGTTGTATTTATTAATATCGGTCTTTGGTTCTAAACTGCTTGACTAGTTTTAAGCTCACATAGTTTCTTAAGCTTTCATGTTTTTTAGACACAAGTAAATGAGTATAAAAGCACTAAACCTCTCGTTCACTGGTACAGAAATTACCTCAATTCCCTTAGGTCATCAAAAACTAGTGACAAAAATAGTTCTTGTATTCAACCTGAACGTGCCTCAGTTCTACTAGTTTTTTGGTAGAATCTTTAGGGTCCTCTCTATATATAGTATCGTGTCATCTGCAAATAACGACAGTTTTACTTTTTCCTTTCCAATTTGGATGCCTTTTATTTCTATAGCTAGTAAGATTGCTATAGCTAGTAAGAAGAATGGTTATTTCTATAATGAGTTTTTATTTGACTTTTTTAAAATATCAACTTCTGAATACTAAAAGCTACAAAGACACCAAGCCTTTGTGCATGGAATAAATGTTTCAAATAATTATGATGGTTCTCAGAAAATAAGCTCAAAAGGAGTTCAGTAGAGTAGACTATAATTGAGCATTTGGTCACAGCAGCAGGAAATAAAAACGTACTTAAATACCTTTAATCGACTGAAAATTTTAGTCTATTGCTATACAGTCATGACCTTTTCTTTGCCTATGGGTCTGCGAATTGGTGTTACACATTGTCTTTTGAGTACAAATCATATCCAGAATGCGTTTTTTTACTTTATAGTTTGTTTCTTCATAGATGGGGAAGCTGTTAAGATTCTTGTAAAGAAGTCTTAATGCAAAATCATTCTATCATTAGTTGTCAACTAGGGGTGATACTGCCTTCCAGAAATCTGTGGAGGTTTTCTTGAGCTGTCCATAACAGGGATGGAGAGAGCATTATGACATTCAGTATAATATGTAGGGTCCAGGGAGTATGAACATCCTGCAGTGTGTGCGACACTCTTGGGCAGTGAAGAGCTGTCTGGCACAAAATGCCAATGTCGTCCGCTTTGAGAAACTGGTATCTTTTCTCGTTGTTTGAGATTTCTTTTTCCCTCTATCTTTCACATTCATCTTTCCAATGACTAATTTGAAAGCTGCTTTTTTTTCTTTTAAAGCAATTCATCTAAATCAAACCTGTCCTAAAGTATAGCTTTGTTTCAAAGAAACAATCATTCCTTTTTTTCCCCATACTAATAGTTTTTGGCGTTTCTGATATTATATAAACAAATTTTGTGACAATCAATAACAGACTCTTGGTGGCGTACATTATCAACAGATGGAGTAAAATGTATAGGCATTAGCTGAGGAAAAGGTGACCAAGGAGTTGCAGTGCCAGGAGGAGTGGGAGTGGGCAGCGTCACATAAGCCAAGGGAGTAAAGATTTTCAAAATTGAGGAGAAATTTTCAGGGGTGACAGACAAATTTCATTTGTAAGAAATGGATTGAAATGTGTTCATTAGATTTGCCAAGTAGGATGCTTTGCTGACCTTAGATCTGTTTAATTAGAATTGTAGGTCATGAAATAAACTACGTAGATTCAGGCCTCAATGTTGAGTACTAAAAAGTGCAGAAAACCTGTGTTGTCTATTTTCAAGAAATTTACATGAGAACCGTAGAGAACTTAGTCCCTGTGGGCTGCTATAACAAAATACCGCAGGCTGGGTAGCTTGTAAACAACAGAAATGTATTGCTCACAGTTCCAGAGGCTGGAAGTTCGAGATCAGGGCCCCGGCATGGTTGGGTGAGGGCCCTCTTCCAGGTCACAGACTTGTTTTATTCTCACATGGGGGAAAGAGCTAGAGAGCTCTGTGGAGTCTCTTTGATAAGGCACTCATCCCATTCATGAGGGTGCCATCCTCATGACCTAATCACCTCCTAAAGGCCCCACTTACTAATACCATAGCCTTTGGGGGTTAGAATTTCAACATATGAATTTGGGGAGAGACACAAACATTCAGATCATAGCCGGAACATATTGAATACTTCCCAGAAGGGAATGTGGGATAAAGGGAGAATTTCATATTTAAGATGCAGTAGTCCCCCCATTATCTGCAGGGGCTGTTTCCAAGATCCCCAGTGGATGCCTATAATTGCAGGTAGTGCTGAATCCTATATACACAATACTATATATACTTTTTTCCTAAACATACATACCTTTTCACTTAAAAGAGAAACTGTATGGCTTCTCTTTGGTATATCTGTATTGCTAGTATCACTACTCTTGTACTTTGGGGCCATTATTAAGTAAAACACGGGTTAGTTGAACACAAGCTATGCAGTCTAATAACCAAGTCGATACTAAGTGAACAACTAAGTGAATAATAGCATATACAGTGTGGATATGCTAGACAAAGGGGTGATTCACATCAGGGACCTGATGGAGAGAGACTGTGCAAGATTTCATCTCGCTACTCAGATCAACACATCATGTACAACTTATAAATGGTTTACTTCTGGAAATTTCCATTTGATATTTTCAGACCATGGTTGACTGCAGGTAAATGAAACCAAAGAAAGGAACATCTCAGATAAGGAGAGACTACTGTATAACGTGTTTCTATAGACCGAGGGGATATTAGAGGAGATGCTGTAGATGTTGAGATAGAAGATTAAGCTAAATTTCTCTAAGAGGTATGTCAAGGATGCCTCTTCAGTTTGGGGGAAATACAGGTGAAAATGTGTATGGATGTTTTCAGGTGTGGGGACGAAAGGAGAAGGGCATGTTGCCTAATAGTCTTAATTTTCTCTGTAAGTCAGGAGGCAGGATTGTCTCTCTGGGGAGGGGACAGGGAAATGGAACAGGGAAGTGGTTGAATAATGATTTAAATCAGGTGTAGGTGTGGAAAAGTCATTGAGGGAAATAGGAGAGGAAGTTGACCAAGGATAAATAAGAAATGAAATGATCAGTTTGGCTGCCCAGGGGTAGGCACAACCCAAAGAAAGGGTAGCTTTGAGCCGGATTAGTGGTTTTACAGTGAAGTACAGAAGAACAAGAATATGAAAGAGTCGAAAAGGCTTATAAAAGAGTGTTCAGATGATTAGAAATGAGAGGTTTGAGGGACGAGGAGAAAATGAAGAGGTTGAGTGACTGAAGGTGTCACTGATATTTGCAAATAGTTTCTCCCATTTCATAGGTTGTCTTTTCACTTTCATAATAATTTCGTTGCACAAAAGTTTTAAGTTTTGATGAAGTCCAATTTATCAATTTTTCTTTTGCTGTTTGTGCTGTTGGTATTTTATATCTAAGAATCAATTGCCAAATCCAAGGTCATGAAGATTTATCCCCATACTTTCTTCTAAGAATTTTATGGTTTTAGGTTTTATATTGTTGTGGTCATGGTCTTTAACCCATTTTTAGTCAATTTTTGCATATTCTGTGAGTTGAGGTGTCCAACTTCATTCTTTTGCTTGTGGAAATCCAGTTCCCCAGCAGTCTATTGAAGAGATTGTTCTTTCCCCGCTGAACGGACTTGACACTATTGTCAAAAATCAATCGGCCATACAGGTATGGGTTTATTTCTAGACTCGCAATTATATACTATTGTTCTATATGTGTAACCTTGTGACAGTACCACCCTGTTTTGATTACTGTAGCTTGGTGTTAAGTTTTGAAATCAGCCAGTGTGAGTCTTCTACCTCTGTTAATTTTCAAGATTGTTTTGCCTATTGTTGGACCCCTTGAATTTCTGTATGAATTTGAGGATCAGAAATGAAAAAGCCACATCAGTTTTTTATAATCAATCTCTACATATCCGTGGTCAAAAATTTAAGCTTCTAGTCACCTAAGAATTTTCTGCTCATTATCTACTTAGAGTCTATTTAGAAAAGAAGTCACAAGAACTATAATTTGGAATACAATAATTTTCTTAGTTTGTTCATTTATTCCACAATGGAAAAAAAATAGGAAACTTTATTTGTAACTTAACAAGTAACTTGTCTTTGATATTATCAATTTAGGGTCAGTTTCATTGATGTAAAGCTAAAGTGTGAATGAGACAGAGCCTGCTGACCGTGTGATTATTATTTAAGTGTTTTGTTTATTTTAAATATTCATTGCAATATGAGGTACACGTATTTGGGTGCAAAGCTGGCTTAAGTAAAGGCAAAATTGAATCATCAGCAGTTCTAATAAAAATGGCAAGCTGAAACGTAGAAAGTCCTCCTTTCTGCTCCAACACATAGAGATGCTACAGAAAACTACGTTAGCATCACAACAACAAAAATAACCCAGTTCAAAAGAATGAAAGGGAAATCCCCAAGTGCTAGAAATGAAAAGGAGCTCACAGCCAGAGCACGGAATGATCGCTGAAAACAAATGAGACCCGCAGGCCTTCTGGGCAGACTTTCATGGACTATGGAGTGAAGCCTTTAGAGCCCTGCAGGTAGGTTGGCAGCGTGGCTGGCGTGAAGGCTCTTGCATAAAGCCAGGCTGCTCAAAAAGGCTGGGAAACAGCGATTAGAAAAATGCCATTCACTGTCTAGGGAAAGTGGTGAAAACATTTACTGTATGTTTTGAGTTCCTATAAAATTATAATTAAGAAAAGGAATAATCAAGAATAGTCAAGTATTGGGAGCGCAAGCTTACACCAAGTGTACGAGGAGTGAATTTACACTGCCTCTTAGTGAGGCAGGAACTATTTTTCCAAGCTAAGAAATTAACGTTAAATATTAGTCTGGTATCAAATTAGGTTAAGAAACTTAAGTCCAGCTACATGCCATTATTTAAAAAGCTGCATAGAAAACTAAAAAACTAGATAGAAATTCTCAAAAATAAAGGGATGAGGGGGAAAGAGCAGATGTTAGGTTGAATACTGTAAATATTCAGCTGTTTTACTCATAAAAATGGCAACTTCATATGATTCAACTAATAACAGAAAAAGCACTAGTAGTGCAATTTTAATATCAGACTTGAGGCAAGAGCAGTACTAGGGACAAAGAGATTCAAGAACAGTCAATCGCGAAGGTGGATTAATAATGATCTTGAATTTGCTTACTAATGTAATCTCAAAATGTGTAGCAAAAACGGTGTCACAAGGAGAAAAGGACCAATCTATAAAGATAGAGGTACTTAAAAATTGAAGTCGGAAGTTACTACACAAAAATGATGGAGAAGATTTGCACAACAAATTAGACATAGAACCCTATTCAACCAATAGTGATATGTATTCTTTAAAAATACATCCCAAATCTCTTCTTAAATTTACTACACGATAGGTCACAGAGGAAATCTCAGCAAATACCAAGGAACTGATATCATATAGACCCCATTCTCTGAAAACAGTGTAATAAATTTAGACATCAACAAAAGCATAGCCTGAAAATCTCCATATGTTTGGAAACTAAAAAAAACACTTCCAAATGATTCATCTGGAAGGAAATCACAAGAAGAAACTTGTTTCCAGCAGTATGGCGACAGGACCTTCCTATAAATAACTAAGAAACATATATAAAATGGGCAATCCATATTTCAGATATATTAGTGTGTTGGGAAATAAATAAAGAATTAAAGAATACTCAGAGGCCAACAACCAAAGGGAAGCAGAAAGTGTAAGAGGAGAAAAGCAGAAAGTCTTGAGGATACTTACTGAACTCAGGGTTCTTGAACTTCTATTTGCATGAGTTAGCAGCCTACAGGGCCCTGCCAAGATTGGGTTCTAATAGGAGATGCCCTTGTATAAACCTAGAGCTTCCAAAAGACTTTACCCTCAAAGTAAGAGAAAACTAGAAATAAACCCTAACACAGAGTTGTGGTGAATCATTTGTGGGTTGTGAAATCAATTATATGGTCACTATCAGCACTGGCTTTTGGAATATCAAAAGTAGTAATGCTTCATGTAACTGTTGTTTACTTTTCGTGTGTCAGTGTGTGTTTGTATGTGAATGTGTATACATGGTTGCATTGTTATTTTTAAGCATCGTTCAATCATGGTCAAAAAAATTTGAAAGCTGCTGCCTTAGAGAAATTATAGTATGTGTGCTCAAACAGATGTGCAGCTACTCATTTCAGCATTGTTTATAATAGCAAAAGACTGGAAGCAACCTAGTATTCTATCGGTAGAAAGAATAAATAAATATTTTTATACAGTGGAACATTATTTATTATATAAAATGAGACGATTACATCTACTTATGTTAACATAGATAAATCACAAAATATAATACTGAGTGGCAGAAATAAGTTGCAGAATGATAGGTAAGGATAATTGAGTTTACATTTAAAAAATAATAAAATAACATGCTGTTTGATAAAGACAGAAACCAACTTCTGAAGACAGAAAGAGTGGAATGGGATTAGGGCAGGGTTCCAAAGGATGGGGTGAGCTCCAACTCTGTGTGTGTGTGTGCGCGCGCGCGCGCGCACGCGTGCGCACCATCATTTACCTTAAAATATTGTAGGTGAATATGGCAAAATGTTAACTTGTGGGTGATAGGCACTTGGGTATTGGTTATATTATTTCCTGTACTTTTATGGTATTTGTAATTGATTTTTTTTTAAAAAGTATCATGCTATATGTAGATAACTGTTATAGTTTTCTTAGAAGGAGAATCTTTAGGGGGTAAATGATATCAGAATTAAATTTTTAGGTGTTCTTTAGAAGAGCACATTCAGTTATGTTAACTAATTATGCACCTTTAATTAGACAAAAACTCTAATTGCATGAGTATACGAGTAGGCAAGCAGAGAAGGAAAGGGTACTAGAAAGGAATTAAATATAAAATCCTAACTACAGTATGAGAATATTTTCTTTAGTACATAGAAAGGGAGAATACAGGTATTCAGTACCCTGACAAAAATGCTTATTGAATTAGAAGCCTTGATGAAGAAAGGAAAAAGTTCTTAGTCTCTGAGTGCTGCTGCATTCAGGGAACGAAAACCACCACCCACTGAATCAAAGTTAAAACTAAACATTATATTCTTAAAATTGTAACTTGTTGCTTACCATGAGACAAGGAAAGAAAAAAATATGTAATGTATCGTTTCATCATTCGCACTTTTTTGTTTTACCTAGCTGGTCACCTCACTTTTGAATGCCGAAATTTCCTCCGAGTAGACCCCAAAAGGGACATAGTTTTGGATGTCAGCAGCACGAGCAGTGAAGAGAGTGATGAAGACAACGAGGAACTGAATAAATTGCAGGCATTACAGGAAAAAAGTAAGTAGTGAGGGTTTTCCCCTCCATCCTTTAAAAATGTTTCGAAATGGTCTGCCCTATTGTGTCATGTTTATCTGTTGTTCCGTCGTATTTATCATTATCTTTTCTATTTTATGTAAATGGTACCGCTTAGGTTAGTACCGGTGTAAGTAATTTGCCCCAAATCAAACAGCTGATAAGTCTGGGAGGCGGGTCTGTTTCTGAATCTATAACCCAGGTTTTGGTGTTGTTTTTCCATCACACTAGGATGATTCACGTGGTACAAAGAGTCCGATTTTAGACTTGGTTTCTAGCCTTATTTGGCCATTTTTTTAGCATGTGACTTTCAGTAAGTCACTTAACTACTCTGAACCTCAATTTCGTTGTGGGGTAACGCAGAGGATTGGATTGTCAAATCACACTCATTCAAGTCAGAGATCTTAGCCAGTATCAGGCTTTAGTAATAGTGTAAGTATATCAGTGATTATGAGGCATAGGCAAAGCAGCAAGAGTTCTGGCACCACCAGTGCAGCTCCCAGGTAGTTTCTTTCTACTTCCCACTCTGGCCAGGATTAACATGAGAGGTTTCTACCTGACTTACATAAAAGAAAGTTATTTTAATCATGAAACATCTCAATTTTATATCCAGATAGTTACATTTTCCAGGGATCCATGCCCCATAAATCCATAGATTCCAGGATTATTTACTGTAAATAATCTTAGACAAACCAGGTACATCCGGCTATAAGCAGTCTGTAAATAAGGATTCTCTTGCCAACAGCTTGATCACGGACTTCTAGCTTTCAGAACTGTGAGAAAATAAATTTCTGTTATTTAAGTCCCCTCTCCCCAAAAAATGATTCTCTAGCTAGCAAACACATTGATTTGTTTCCAGGTGGTCTGTCATTAGCATGTCTACAAAGAGATTTCTTTCCTGGGGCATCCTCCTCTTCCCTCAAAGAGAGCAGAGATTGCAGACCTGGTGTTTAACCATTTCTGTCCCATCTTATGTATAACTAGCTTCTCCTTGCAGTTGCTTTTTTAGGGATAAAATGTGATGGTATGTGTGAAAATACTTTGTGAACTACAAAATGCCATATGGTAGATGTAACACAGAAGCAAAATGCAACTTATTTGAATATGGGTTTATACATGGGATGAGAGAAATACTAAAAGGTTAAACTCATTTTTAGATTATCAGGTAACAATAAACACCTAAAATTTTTTAATCTTTTCACATTATATCCAAGAAAGTAAGTGAAGAAGTCAAATGCCAGGCAGGGTACTAGGACAAGGCAGAAGAGAGAGAGTGTCCCCAAAGAGGGCAAGCAAGAGTTACATTACATATGAGTATATACAGCTTCAGCGTAAAGATAGCTGCTTGAATACACATACTTACTTTTGCTCCCAACTGAAAGTTCACTAAAGTGATAGTAGGAAAAAAAAATTTTTTTTAAGACATAAACCCATAAGGACAAAGAAAATGAGATAGGAAACAATAGTAACAATATTGCTGAAAAGCCGTTGGGTTAGTGATAACAGACTGCACACTTGAGAAAACTATTAATCCTTTAATAGTGTTGAAAGCTGAGAAGTAACTTCATGTACACTCTAAACCCCACTAAAGATGCTAATGAGTATCCTTAGGTACCTTTGTAAGTGAGAATGTATGTAAGACTAAAAACAGGGGGTTGGTTAAAAATCCAAAGTGAAAGATAGTTAAAGACTCTCATCCCTTCCACTACCCTGTGAAGCCAGATGGCTTCCGTCCATCACCTCGGCAGACTACTCTAGGACTACTTTCTAGACAGGGTAAGACAAAGGGTCCTTACACTGGGATATATCATACACGGATGACATCAGGGATTCTTAAAAGACATTGCCTAGCCATATTATCAGTAAAGTCCAGATTTCCAAGCTTGCTTGCTCAAAGCTTTCAGTCAGCTTTTCAGACAATAAAGGAACACTGAATTTCATAGGAACGACTCTAGTATGAAATACAAATACCAAAAACAACAAAAAAATCAACTTGAAGGATACAGAGTTTGTGAAGGGAAAAGAAAACTTAGCAGAAATAATATCCACTCTCGTAGAAGATAAGATATAGTGTCCATTAAACATGAATAAGGTACTATTAAAAAAAAAAGAACTTTTAGAAATTAAAAAAGTGGATTTGAAAAACATAATAGATATGGAAGATAAAGTTCAAGAAATCTAAGAAGAGCAAAACAAAAGAAAAAAAGATAAGACAATTGAAGCGTTCAGTCTAGAAAATACTTCATTCAAATGAGTCCCAGAAAAAGAAAACGAAAAATATTAAGAACTAAGGGACATTAAGTTCCAGGTGAAAAGGTTCAACAGGTACCAAGCACAGTGTTAAAAATAGACCTACACAAAGTTACACCATTATGAAACTTTGTATCATAAGAAACAAGAAGAACATTCAAACTTTCCAGAGTCACGGCTAAAACAGGTCATAGGTGAGGGATCGGGAGTCAGAACACCTTTGTACTTCTCTAAAGCAATACTGGAAGCTCGTAGATGTGGATAATGCTTTCAAATTTTTGAAGGAAAATTATACCCAAATTAGAATGATACGCTTAATGAAATTATCAACCAAATGTGAAAGATAAAAGCATTGTCAGATATTCGAAGCCTCAGAAACAATTTACCTCTCACATACCCTTTCTTAGAGCACTTATTCCAGAGTTTTTCTACTAAAGTAAGGGAGTAGATTAAAAAAAGGAAGACCTGGAATATAGGAAATAGAAGAGATAAGAAAGGAATACCTAGGATGCTGGTAAAGGGAGACCCCAAGAAGATAGTTTCACCAGGCATGGAGAGCCGCCAAACCACAGAGAGCAGAAGAGAAGATTCTAGGAGAGAAAACCTCAGGTCATCAATTCCACAAGACCGGTTCTACCCCGTCCATCTGTACTTCCCTAAAATAAAAATAAATAAGTTCATAAAATTTTAGAATTAGAAAGGATCTTAGAGAACACATAGTTTAATCACCGTTTTATAGAAAAATAAAAATGAGGACAAGTAACTTCCCAGAGTCACTAACTGATCACAGTAATAAAGCCAGCGCCATGATCCAGGTTTCTTGACAACTAGTCCTATGCTGTTTTCATTATAATGTGCTGTTCTCCAACCTTGGAGATCACCCAGTCTGTTGGTTCTTGATCTTTTTTCATCCTCACATCAGTCTTGAAGGATAAAGTACACTCCCATCATGAATTATCGTTTATTCTAGAGGTGATTTTCAATCAGAAGACCTCTGGCTGATCATTACAAAATTTGAGTGTTAAAGTACATAAGGACCTTCTGGCCTTCTATTTTGTTCTCCTAAGGTTGGTTGTATCATTTCCCATGAAATTATCATTTTGCAAAAACTCGAATTCTTTTTCCTGTATGCCTTGTACATTTCAACATTCTATCTCAGAAGAAACCTGAATAAATAGAGGTGAAATAGTTTTATTCGTTACAGTATAGAAACACTGAATTATCTAAAATAAATTTTTGTCTTCAGTGCTTGAATTCTCATATCCTATAGCTGTCAGTACTGCTAGTTCTTAAGGGTAGGTAGCTAGGAAAAACATTTCTTGAATTCTAGGATTATTTTGTTTTTATTAGAATTAATTTCTCTATTTAATCTAGTCAGTGGTCTCCTTATCCATAATTCCTAAATGGAAGAGGAAATTATTCCCATAGCTACTGTTATTTGTTTAGTTTCTCATAACTTTTTTTTGGACATGTTTACAATAGTTATTCTGAACTTATTGTAGCTGCAAAAAGACAGCTACTAAAGAGAAAGCTAAAGTGATTAGTTTAATGTGAGATCAAGTAGATTTCAAAACAAAGGATATTACTAGGGATAAAGTAGGTTTCTTGTAATGCTAAAAGGGTCAGTTAATCAAGAGGACATAAAAGTACTAAGTGCTTATATACTTAATAACAAAGTTCAAAATATATGAAGAGAACCCTGATAGAACCCTGGAGATTTCAACATACATCTCTTAATAACTGATGAAACAAGTAGACAGTAAATCAGAAAGGATATAGAAGACTTGAGTAACACTATCAAGCAACTTGACCTTTTTAACATTTATAGAATATGTCATCTAATAACAGCAGAATACACATTTTTTTCCAAGCACACACAGAACACCTGCCAAGATAGACCTTATTCTATGCTATAAAAGAAGTCTCAATAAATTTTAAAGGATTCAAGTTATGCAAAGCGTGTTCTGTAGCCACAAGGAAATTAAATTAGAAATTAATAACAGCTTCCTGGAAAATTCCCAAATATTTGTAATTTAATACACTTCTGAATAACTCATTGTATCAAAGGAAATTAGAAAGTATTTTGAACTGAATGAAAATATACAACATAACATTATGGGATGCCACTGAAGTAGTACTTAGAGGCAAATTTACAGCACTAAATGCCTGTATTAGAGAAGAAGAAATATCTCAAATTTATGACTTAAACGTCTACTGTAACAGACTAGAAAAGGAAAAGCAAATGAAACCCAAAGCAGGCAGAAGAAATGAAATAATAGAGATTAGAGATGAAATCAAGAAAATGGAGAATAGGCTAATAATAGAGAAAAATCAGTGAAACCAAAAGCTGGTTCTTTGAGAAGATTTATAAATTTGAAAAATTGCTATCCAAACTGATCAGGTTAAAAAAAGTCATAAATTACCAATAACAGAAATGAAAGAAGTGGCAATATTACAAAGTATACAAATACTAAAATAAGGGAATATTATTAACAGCCTCATGCCAATAAATTGGACAATGTAGATGACATGGATAAATTATTTGAATGATACAAACTACCAAAACTTTCAAAAAGAAACAGGTAAACTGAGTGACCTACATCTGTTAAAGAAGTTACATCTTTAGTGTTAAAACTTTCAACAAAGAAAACTCCAAAGCTGAATGGCATCTTTCATGAATTCTACCAAACATTTAAAGGAGAAATAATACCATTTCTAAATAAAATCTTTTAAAAGTTAAAGTGGAAATACTTGCCAATTCAATTATAAGACCAGCATTACCTTGATAAAAAAACCAGATAAAGACACTACAAGAAAAGTAGACTTTATAAATAGACATAAAGAAAATTTTAAGCAATTAAAAGAAGTTTAATTCATTAAATCGAATCCAACAATATGTAAAAATGATAATACATTTTTGTATTGTATTAATACATACTTGTATATGACCAAGTATAGTTTATTCCAGGAATATAAGATTCATTTCACATTCAAAAATCAGTCAGTGTAGTTTACCATTTTAACAGATTAAAAAAGAGCAGCTATATAATAATCACAACATTTTAAGAAGTTATTTGAGGCAGTCTCTTGTCCATTTCTGGTAAAAATTATCAGCAGACTAGAAAAAGAAGGGAACTTCATCAATTTGTTAAATGATGTCTATAAAAAAACTGAAAGATTATGTCATACTTAATAATAAAAGACTGAACATTTCCCTAGCATAAGGAACAAAGCAAAGATGTCCACTCTTACCACTTATATTCAACATTGTAGTGGAGATTCTAGCCATGCAATAAGGCAAGAAAAAGAAATCAAAGTCATCCAGATTGGAAAGAAAAAAGTAAAAACTGTCTATTTGCAGTTGACTTGATCACCTCTGTAGAAATCCTATGGAAACTACCAAAGAAAGAAAGAAAGAGAGGGAGGGAGGGAGGGAGGGAGGGAGGGAAGGAGGGAGGGAGGGAGGGAGAGAGAAAGAAAGAAAAAACTTTTAGAACTAATAACTGAGTTTAGCAAAGTTGTTGAGTACAAGATAGTCAATAGGCAAAAAATATCAATTATATTTTTGTATGCTGGCAATGAACAATCAGAAATTAAAAATTTTAAAATACATTTTATAATAGCATTAAAAATATGAAATACTTAAGGATAAATCTGACAATAGATGTTCAAGACTAAAACATACAAAACATTGCTGAAGGCAATTAAAGAAATGTATGAATCAAAAGATATACCATATTCATGGCATAGAAGATTCAGCCTTTTTAAGATGTCATTTCTTCTCTACTTGATTTGTAGATTTAAACTACTCATTATCAGAATTCCAACAGGCTGTTTTGGAAATTGACAAGCCAATTCTGAAGTTCTTGTGCGAATGTAAAGAACCTAGAATAGCAAAAATACTTTGAAAATCAATAATAAAGTTGGAGGACTAACACAACCTAAATTCAAGAATGACTGTAAAACTACAAGTAATTAAGATAGTATTGATGTGAAGATAGATCAGTGGAACAGAATAGGCCCATACATATGTGGCCAATTTATTTTTTATCTAAACTTTTTATTTTGAGGTAATTGTAGATTCACATGCAGCTGTAGGAGATAATACAGAGTACCATGTACCCTTTACCCAGTTTCCTCCAATGGGAACATCTTCCAAAATTGTAATACAATATCACAACCAGAATATTGACACTGGTAAAGTCGAGATACAGAGAATTTGTATCACAGCAAGGATCAGTCATACTGCCCTTTTATAGCCACATCCATTTCCTCTTGACTTTACTACCTTAATCTCTGGCAAGGCAAACATTTGCTTTCTATTTCTATAAAGTTATCATTTCAAAAATATTTATAAGTGGAATCATGCACTACGTAACCTTTTCAAATTAGCTTTTTTCACTAGCAATAATTCTCCGAAGATTCACTCAAGTTGTTGCATATATCGATAGTCTGTTCTTTTTTACTGTTGAATAATATGGCATAACTATACCACAGTTTGTTTAATCATTCACGCATTGAAGGACCTCTGAGTTGTTTCCAGTTTAGGGCTATTACAAATAAAACTTCTATCAATATGATTTGGGTGAACATGAAACTTCACGTCTATGAGATAAATACCCAAGAGTACAATTGCTGAGTTTTATGGTGGTTGCATGTTTAGCTTTTTAATAAACTGCCAAACTGTTTTCCAGAGTGGCTGTACTATTTTACATCCCTACCACAAATGTATGAGTGACCCAGTTTCTCTGCATCCTCATCTGCATTTGGTGTTGTCAATATTTTTTTATTTTAGCATTCTGATAGTTCTGTAGTTGTATCTCAATGTGGTTTTAATTTACATTTCCCTAATGTCTAATAATGTTAATCATCATTTCATTACTGTTGAATGTTGAGTCCTTAGTATATTCTAGATATTAGCCCTTTGTTGGATATCTGGTTGGCAGATATTTTCTCCCAATATGTAGCTTATCTTTTCATCCTCTTAATAGGTCTTTCACAGAGTAATAGTTTTTAATTTGGATAAAGTCCAGTTTATCAATTTTTCCTTTTATAAACTGTGCTTTTTGTGTCAAGTATAAGAACTATTTGCTTATCTTTAGACCCCAAAGATGATCTCCTGTGTTTTTTTCTAAAGGTTTTATAGTCTTATATTTTACATGTAAGTCCATGATCCATTTTGAGTTGATTTTTGTATTTAAGATGTGAGACTTAGGTCAAGGTTTATTATTTGGTTTAGAATGACTAATTGTCCCAGCACTATTTGTTGAAAGGCTGTCTTTCCTTCATTGAATTGCTTATTTGTACTTTGCCCAAAATCAGTTGGTCACAGTTGTATGGGTTTGTTTCTGGGTTCTCTATTCTGTTCTATTGATCTATGTCTATCCCTCTATTAATGCCACACAGCCTTGATTAATGTAACTGTATAATAAGTCTTGGATTAGTTCTCCCCACTTTATTCTTTTTCAAAATTGTTTTAACTATTCTAATCTCTTTTCATATAAAATTTAGAATAATGTGTATATTTACAAAAATTCTTGCTGAGATTTTGATAAGAATTGCATTAAACAATATATCAATTTGGAAAATATATCAATTTGGAAACAACTGACAGACTATTTTATTAAAATTATCTACTTTATATTAGATGAATTGTGACAATTTGTTTTTTGAGAAAGGGGTTTATATTGTCTAAGTTGTCAAATTTATGTTTGTAGAAGAATTGTTCACAGTATTTATTTATCCTTTTGATGACTGCAGTGTCTCTAGTGTTTTATTCCTGATATGGGTAATTTCTGTCATTTTTCCTTTTTTTCAATTTTGTTAATTCCTCATCTTTATTATTTTATTTTATTGACTTTGGCTTTATTTAGCTTTGTTCCCCTAGGTTCTTGAAATGAAAGCTTAGATTATTAATTTGATTTTTCTTCTTTTCTTAAGTATTTAGTGCTGTAAATTTCCCACTCAGCACTGCTTTAGCTGTGTTGCACCAATTTTCATATATTTCAGTTTAATTCAGTTTAATGTATTTTCTTATTTTCCTTGAGATTTTCTCTTTTCCCATTGGATTATTTAAGTGTGTTTTGTTTCCAAGTGTTTGGAGATTTTCCTGTTATCTTTTATTGATTTCTCATTTGAATCCATTGTGGAAGAAACAAACTATATATGATTTCAGTTCAAGTTTGTTGAGGTTTGCTTTATGGCCCAGGATATATGAAATTTTAGTTCATGTTATGTAGGCACTTGAAAGAAAAATGTTGGGTGGAGTGTTTTTTAAATGTTGTTTTGAGTCTGTTGATGGTGTTGTTAAGGTCTTCTGTATCCTTGCTCTATAGTTTCTATCAGTTGTTGAGAGAGGGATATTAAAGTCTCCGACTACCATTGTAGATTTGTCTGTTTCTCCTTTCAAGTCTATCAGTTTTGCTTCATGTATTTTTCAGCTTTGTTGTTTGGTGCATACACATTTAGTATTGCTGTATCTTGTTGGTGAGTTGAAACTTTTGTCATTATGTAACGTCTCTCTCTCTCTCACTGCTAATTTTCTTTGTTTTGAAGTCCATTTTATCTGTTATTAATATATCAGATAAATGTTCCTTTGATAATGTTTGTGTTACATATCCATTCTATCATTTTACTTTTAATGTACCTTTATTATATTTTAAGTGAGAGTCTTGTAGATTTGTATGTTAGGGCTAACTGTCATTTTATTATTTATTTTCTGTTTTTCATTCTTTTTTTTCTCTTTTTCCTGCCTTTGGTTTATTTGAACATTTTTCAGAATTACCTGTAGTGCTTTCATTTATCTATAGTGTCACTTGAACACTTGTAGAATTCCATTTTGATTTATCTGTAGTGTCCTTGAATATATCCATAGGGGTTTTAAATTTTTCTGTGGTGTTTGTATAGTATTTTTAGTGGTCACTCTAGGTGTTATATGTACATAATTTAACATAGTCTACTGGTGTTGTCATTTTACCAGTTCAAGTGAAGTGTAGAAACCTTACCTCCCTTTTTGTCCCTCTACCCTCTCCCATTTACACTACAGTTCTTTTAAGCATGTCCTCCAATGCACTTAGAGCCACATCAGATAGTATTATAGTTTTTTCTTCCACCATCAAACATAATTTAGAAACTCAAGAGAGTAGTAGTATTTGAAATTTTTTATAAAAATCATATAATTTATAAGGTTCATAATCAAAATAACCAATGGGAATTATGCTAAGTGAAATAAGTTGGAGAGAAAAACAAATACTATCTGATTTCACTTAAAGTGAGATATAAAAAAAAAAAAGAAACAGAAAACTAATCTTATAGATACAGTGAGCAGATTAATAGTTGCCAGGAGTGGGGATGAGGGCAAAATAAGTGAAGGGGTCAAAAGGTCGAAACTTCCAGTTATAAAATAAATGTCATGAATATATAATGTACAGCATGGTGACTATAGTTAATAATAATGTATATTTGAAAGCTTCTAAGAGAATAGATTTTAAATGTTTTCATCACAAGAAAAAAGTATTTTTGCAACAGTATGGTGACTAGACTTATTGGGGTGATCATTTCTCAACATATACAAATACCGAATCAGTATGTTGTACACCTGTTGTAACGTAATACAATGTTATATGTCAATGATACATCAATAAAAAAATCAAGAAAGGGGAAATTATTGCAAGAAAAGTGCAATATCCTAACCAATGAAATTTACCCACAACCAAAATCAAAAAATGTATACAGACCATATTTATATGTAGTCCCATGATGAGTGACCTGATTTTTCCCTCTCAACACACAGGAATAAATGAAGAAGAGGAGAAGAAAAAAGCAAAAAGCAAAGAGAAAATCAAGTTGAAAAAAAAAAGGAAAAGGTATTTTTTTTAATATTACTTTTTAAAAAGCAAGACTGTGAATCAATGATGGATCATAAAATATTTTCACATATAGTCCAGTTTATTTAACATTAATATTTTTTAATGTGACTTAGATGCTCTGTTGTTTCAATAAAATAAAGTCCTTCATGGCAGGAATCAAAAATAAAGTCAACACTCAGCCACCTTAAATTTTCTTTTTGGAGCAAATTAAGGTATAAATAAATAACACTCCTCCCTTTCTTTTATATATTCTACTTGTATTCTATTTTAAGTTTTAGAACATCAGCTAATCTTTTAATGGGACATATGTTCAAATTTTTCATATAATATATTTGATCCTCCTATATATGAAGTTGGAGCCTAATATTTGTATTCTCAATATCATTGTCATGTCTAAGAAATTAATTTATTAATTGCATTTATGTACTCACTTGTTGTGCTAAATATTCCGTTAGGTCTTTCAGAACCTTCGTCAGCCACCTATGAATTTTTATATCAATTTTTTTTTAACAATTAAATAGTTAAAGAAATTGATGAAAAGAATTTCAAGAAGCAACTTTTCCGTGGTTAATGAGTGCAGTTTCATTTATACTAGAATAAACATATACATGCAGACATTTTTTAAGGCACTTGGCAATGGTAATGTCTGGCGTGGACTCTAGTTCTTTGACAGTAAATTCTGCAAATCAGGTGTTGTCACTTTGTAGTTTTTATAGAGCACTTAATAATATATACATTTTCACACCTCCACTATTTTATAAATTGGAATAGTTATTTCAAGTGCTGGGAATTAAATAGTAATCTTTAACATAAAAACTGAAAGGAAGTTGGAGCTCAGTGTATCGTGTGGTCAGACTAGTATGTTGTGGAGTCATTTGCATTAGCACAGCAAGGAAGATTGCTTATAGTAAAAGTGAGATTATCTGTTTTCTTCCAAGTTCTAATATACTTGTTTTATAGTAACAGAGTATTTATTTTGGCCTGGAATTATATGAACTTTTCTAGGCATGCTTAGCAGAGATAATGACACCTAATAGAGTTGCTGAGCCACAGTCTAACAGTTTGTCTTAAAAATGAGAATCCAAGACCAAAAAGCCAGAGAAAAATGTACAGGCAGAGAAGCTTTAGTCAGAATCCTGAGGTCAAGCAGCGCCTTGAGAACAAGAAAAGAGAGAAGAGTTGAGAATAACAGAGCTGAAGAGAGAGCAAGAGAATACATGAGAAAATAAGCTCAGGGAATGGCCAGAAGTCTAAGTAGAGAAGAGGAGAAAGGAACACGACATCACAGAAAACGGGGGGGATGCAATCAGGAGTTCACAAGCGTTACTCGGCAGACGCAGCCTTGTGGTCTCCCGTGTTAGTGTTTCCTCTCCTGTATGCCTCTCACGGGTTTTCTTAGCTTAGGTTTTAACTTCTGGTGACTAGATCACTGAACTATCTCTTGAGATGCTTTTTATGTTTTAAATTAGCTCAGTTTCTGTCTTGTAACACATATTTTGGGTTTGGATGTGGATAGATTGTTGCACACCCGTTCATGTAAAATACTAAGATGGCTTTTTCTGATTTTTTGTTGTTGTTGTTGTTTTTTAATATTAGAAGGAATTCTACAGCTTTTCCAATTTAGTATTACAATGACATTAGAAAAATAAACTATAATGATAAATCATCCTCATTCATTCACATAGAGTGTTCATTTAAAAGCATTTTTTTCTGTATCTAGTGAAATTATTTTGGAATGCTGTTGTTCATCTGTATCACTGTATCTAGAGGAATTAAGCCCTTTAACTTGAAAAATCAAAAGAATCAACAAAAGCGCTTTTACTTTGCTAATTTTCAGCTTTCATCCATTTATACTGAGGTATAATTATGGCCCTTTTTATATAATTGCATCCTTTTGTGGCTCTTTTAATAGAATATGCTAACAAGTTATTACATACGCAAGTGAATTATGTATATAATGAGGGTCGGTAAATGCCACTTCGTATTTGCCTTATAAGATTTTGAAGGGTATGAAGCGGTGAAAAACGGAAAATCAGAAAAATCATTTCATCCTTACTGAATTTGAAACTTATTACTAGAGTTAAGCAGGATAGAGATATTTGTTTTGCTAGTTTCTGTGACCAAGTAGCAAAAATTCTAAATTCAGCATTTTAAGAGAATACAAATGTAAAAGCATGAGTCTCTTTGTTTATACCCCCTCCTTGCTCCCAGAAGGATTTAAAGCAGTTCAAATTCCATTTAAATTTACCTCTCAGCTATAAAGGCAGTTATCAGTCAGTATGTATTATTGCCCATAGGTCTTATTCGTCCGGTTCCACTGAAGACGACACTTCAAAACAAAAGAAACAAAAATATCAGAAGAAAGAAAAGAAAAAAGAAAAAAAGAGTAAGTCAAAAAAGGGGAAACATCACAAAAAGGAAAAAAAGAAGAGGAAAAAGGAAAAGCATTCTTCCACCCCTGATAGATCTGAAATCTCCAAAAAGTAACTCAGACTGTGGCTTAAGTCATTAAATTTAAAAATTTGGTTTTGAAAATCACTTGACCTTCCTTGGAATTTGGTATGTAATTATGCTTTGCAGTTAATCACATCTTTTTCCATATAGACATTTTTTTCTTATATGGGACCATTATCCTCTGGCAATATGTTTTTAATGTGTTACGACTATAGAGTATTGAATCAGTGTTATCGCTTAATAACCATGCCGCAAGTATGGATATCTGTACATAAAAACCACATCCTTTTTGGTATTTGTTTTCTGTGTGTCTGACTAGTGTTATTGCTTCATAAGTTGTTTGTACATGGCTTTACTAAAGTCAACACCGATAATCTACCTAGTGGTCAGTGGGTATTGCGGAATCAAGTGCCCACCTTCCAGTGATCCAGTGAGGTAGGGGATAATGTTTTGCTCTTGACACTGATGAACTTAATACCTTTTTATAGCCTACGGTAATGCAGGAAGACAGTGAAGTTCTTCACTGTTTCTAAATCTCTAGCCTTTTCTTTGGATGTCACAGGAGACAGAAGATGAAGCTGCTTTATTGGTCTTGATTAGGACTTTTTAAATGAATGGTGTTTGCAGGAAGATGATAATGAAAATATAACAAAGTGTCACTGTTTTATGACATGCAGAGTTTCTAGTATCTGCGTCCTTTGTTTTGGTAGCAATTAAAATATTTCTTCCTGTTTAAAAAGATAAATCTAGTTCAGCCTATTAGTCTCATAGAGATGATACTGTGTTGGGCAGGATTTTTAGGATGGATACCTGGGTTGTACAAATGTGCCATATTGGCATGTCTTAAAATGATACCTCAAACACAGACCTTTTTATTTAGGAGAATGACAGCTAACTCTTCATTAGAATTGACTTTTATCGTATTCAGTATGTAAATTTTATGAAGCTTGTTTCTATGAGTAATGTGGAAAATTTTTATAAATGTGAACGTATGTATTTATTTGAAATAATTTGTAATTTTGAAGCAGGTCTCACACTGAATTTATGATTTCATAAATGACCAGTTTGGGGTGTTTCTCTTTTACTTCAATCATAAACCTCAGGAACAGTGACAAAATTTAGGATTAAGAATTTTATTCTGTACTTTTTAAAATTTAAAGCCAGGGAGTTGCATCATGAAAGTCTTTATATAACATGGAAATTTTATATAGGTAAGCATTTTCAAACACATATTGTTAGATATAAATGTTTCTTACGTTTTTAATTTCAGCAGTGATCAGTGTTAGTTATTTTGCTTAACACTTGCGTATCCCTTATGCCCAATAAGTTAAATACTTACTGTAACAGCATCAAAAGTCAGTCAGTTATCATGGCACAGCACCAAAGACTGCAAGTACCTCACTGTGGTGCAATTAAAACTTTTCAAATTGGTACCCTACAGACATGGCTGTGGATGAACTCATTATGATGAAATCAGGTGCCGTGTTTCCCCCAAAATAAGACCTAGCTGGACAAGGAACTCTAATGCATCTTTTGGAGACCCGGTCTTATGTTAATTTTTGCTCCAAAAGATGCATTAGAATTGATTGTCCAGCTAGGTCTTATTTTTTGGGGAAACATGGTAAGTACATGTAACTTTACAGGCTGGAAAGGTGTACAGGTTCTTTCTTCACCCAACACCCCTATCTGGCATGACCTCAGTAAGTCTGGAGGAGCCTCATAACTCCTTTGAACATATGCTTACCGTGCTCAAATTCTACGGGTGCTACACCCACATCCCTATGGTGGCATTATGGCTGTGGGAGCTCTCACACTTCTAGCTTTTCCATAAACTACGTTAGTCATATGACCTCCTCAAAAAGAAATTACCTTGTTTAAATAGTTCAGTCTGTTGTTTGGGAAAAAAACACAGAGCTATTAGGTTTTTAAGCATTTGTTTTGCCTTTGCTGTATTTTATGTATTTTTGAAAACTATTTTATGGAAATACAGTTCTTTGGCTATCAAGATGAAAAAAATAAGTAAAAAAAAAAAACAACTTCAAAAAGTGATTGGAGGATGCTGCATGCCAAAGGATAGCCTCATCCCACCAAGTATATAATATGGTTAAAAATGATAATTATTGTGAACAGGGATAATTTCATTTTGTTTTAAATTTAAGTTTAATTGTAAGTTTTATTTCTGTAGTAGAGATTATAATTTGGCTCATTACATTTGTTTTCTGAATGGTGACACAGTAACAGTTCAGAAGAGTTATATAAATTCAGCCCTCATTAACTAATATAGTATGCAAATTAAAAGATTTTTATAAATGCTCAGTAATTATTTTCTCCCAGAAACAATCTTGAAATTATTCTTAAGTAAATTTTCCATCATTTGAGATTAGTTTTTAGAATGTCTCATCTGAATAAAATTCATTTATTTTTACTAAAGTAATTTTCTTCTAAAGTGATCCTGTTCTTCTTATTGGGATTGGATGCAAATCTCACAGATGTATTTTAGGAGAAAATTAATGAAATTTCCTCTCAGGCAGTACGTAGCAGAAAGAAAACCGAATTGAATAGTAAAAATCCAAAAAGTCCCGTACTTTCTAACTACCTCTGTGACCTTTAGCAAAGTCATTTTAGCTTCTCTGGGCCTTAGAGTCTTTCATCTATAAAACATTGTACCACATTATCTCTGAGATCCCTTCCAGCCCGTAATATATATGAGTAATGATATTTTAGTAAAATTCAAGTGGTATTATTCATTTTTGAAATTACTACAGATAAGCAGGTAGCATTCTGTGATGGTAAAGGTTGAATTTTTTTTGATACAGCTATCAAACACATTCAACTTCTTTAAGTAGGTAATTGATATTTAGTTCACATGCTTACCATCCAGTGTATGTCATTTTCACTAGATGCCAGCAGAATTTATGTTTAGATTTGTATCTTTAACCAGATTATCTAAACACTTTGAAGCTATTGCTTTTGGATAGATGGACCTACTCCCCACACAATTCTCTGTTTCTTTTCTCCTTATTATCTGTTGGCTAAAATCTCTCAGAGGTTCTCTGGTTGTTCACACTTAATACATCCCTATTTACATCTTTGGTTCTCTGAGGCCAGAACATCAGAAAATAAGGAGTAAAACAACTGTATGTGTCTATATTTACTACTCTATATAACCCTTTGTCACCTTCAGTTAAATAGGTTGAAGAGTTATTACTTGTGTTGACAAAAATGCCATTGAATCTTTTCTTCAACAAACATTTGTTGAGGGCCTAGCATGGCAAACACTCTGCTAAGTACTGGGGATATAGAGATTAAAAAACCTCATTTGCTTCCATGAGGTTCATAGTTTAGTGGATGGGAGAAACAGCAGAACATATCATTCTGTAATCAGTGCAGTTATTGATCCAAACATGGGTTTATAGAAACACGGAGAGAGCTACATAACCTAGTCTAGAGAAGTTAGAAGAGGCTACCTAGAGAAAGTAATGCCTGGAGTACATTTTGATTGAGGATGAGGGTGGCAGTTATGACAGTTCGGGAAGGAGAAAGTGCTGTGCACAAAGGCCATAATAGGAAAACTTGGGGGTTTTGTGTGTGTCAAGAATTACAAGCAATATGTAAGGCAAGAAGTGGTAAGAATTGAAACTATCATTCTAGGTTCTTAGGAACAAAAGAAAGAGGTCTTATGTTCCATGTTTGGGAGTTTGGACTTGAATCTGTAAGCAGTGAATGAGACATCATGAGAGAGTTGTAAGGAAACAATTTGTGTTGGGGTTTGGTTGCATCCATGTCATAATTCAATTCCACAAGTTTTAAAAGATGAAATTGCTGTCATTAGAAGGCCACGTAGAAAATAATTTGAATGTTTATGTCTTATGCCTTATTATTTGTACTCTTCTTCTAGACCCACTTTTCTGAGATCTGATTATGACCAGAAATGTGTTTTGTTTCTAATTTTATTTTAGATTATTTCTGACTGACAATTTGGTCACTGTTAACATTTGTTAGGGCCAAATAACTCATTTAAAAATATTTTTCAGTGTACAGACTGTGGTAATTTGGTAAGGCTTCTTGCGTTTAACATTTTGTCTCAGTCTGTGAAGCCTCAAAGTTACAGAGACACATGCCAGTTTGTACTGGATGAGCCCGTGGCTGTCCCTCAGGTAACCTGCTGTGGCTGGGAGGGCTTCAATGACTCCAGCTGCTACTACTGGTAGTGGTGGGGTTCAGTCTTCTTGGGCAGTTGGCATCCAAGAGCAGTAGATTCTTATGCCAGCATGATGAGAATCCCACTTGCAGAATCCAGGGTCTTCTGACCTCATTTCTTTTTTCCCAACTCCTCTCAAAACGTGCAGAGTGCCAGAGAATTGGGGTGCCTCCCCCAGAGCACGACCGCTATGCATCCAGCCAGGCCTGGCCCCATGCATGGCCCACAGGTGAAGAGGTCTCAGGACCATGAGCATTTGGTTGCCCTGAGTCTCCAGTTTCCTGCTCCTTGTGGCATTTATGGCATCTGCCCTTCCCCTTGAGCAGCAAATGTACAACTATGCCAGTGCCTTTCCTAAACTTTCTCAGCCCAGACTTTCACGTGAGGCAACATCTAATTAGTAATGTAATTGTTAATGTCTGTGTATCAAGATAGCTGATTTTTCTCAGATTTTTTAAAATCAAGCTAGATAAAAGATTAAAACGTACCATAAATGATTTTATGTGCTTTCACAAAAATAAATGAGAATTCTTTGCTTTTGTGACTATTATAAAATGTCATTTTTCTAATGGTAACGTTTTAACTTTCAAACTTCACAGTACTCTAAGCAATTTTCATCTTAAATCATTGGCAAAATTGTGTTCTTTTTGAATGCGAAATCTAACACTGGCAGTAGTAGGATGTTGCAATAATGATCTAGAACTATGTCGATATAGCCCCATGTGGCTATTTAAATTAATTAAATAAATAAAATGCATTTTTTCAGTTGAACTGGTCACATTTTAAGTGCCCAGTAGTCACATGTGGCTAGTGGCTATCCTGCCAGACGGTGCATGTATGGAAACATTTCTGTCTTCTCAGAAACTTCTACTGGGCAATGCTGATTTAGAAGGTATCCTCAGTTCTTGGTAGAAATTTTCACAACCTAATGATCAAAAGTTTCTAACTCTGAGCTTTGCGTGCCTGAGAGCAAAATGGCATTCCTTTTCTTCCCCTATCAAACCAGAGGAGCTGTATTCATCACATGTTGAAAGGCTAGTCTTCCAACTATAGAAACTTTACACAACACAGTAGGTGTGTTCAGCAGAGCCAGCTTAAAATTATTCCTTTTTTCCTATTAAATTCCATTATAAAATCACATCTGTGTTCTTATACTAGAAATCATACTTAAGAGAAAAATCTTTTAAGACAATTATAATTTGCAGAAACTATAGTTTTATTTCTAGATGTCTGAATGATATTACTGCAATAGCCTTAGGTGGAATAAGAGAACTTAACTTGTTTTTGATAACTTTTATTGTAGAACTTCCTTAGGAACTTTATCACTAAAGGATTTTTGTTATGGTTATCCCTTGGTATGCAGAAAATATTTATTATGATGATTATACATTGTGATGCATTTTGTTATTGAATGTTAGCTTTTATAATGGCAATATATTGTTTGTGTGCCCAGCAAATCCTCTAAAAAAGGCATGGGTTGATATCTAAAAGACTTAACAACATGCCACCTCTAGTTTATAAGATCATTCCCCCGGATATCTACCTATCCAGGACCATCTCTTATAAAAATAACTGCCTCTAAGTACCAAAAAATTGTGAAATGCTGGTAATATGACATAAATTCCTCATTGTTCCTCACTGAGATAGGTTTGCTTGTCTGTGTTATAAATTTTTTGACTAATCGGGGGGATCGCTTCATAAATTATATAAATGTCTAACCCCACTGTGCTGTACACCTGAAACTAATATAAAATAATATTGAATGTCAACTGTAATTGAAAAATAAATGATAAATAAGAGTACAAAAAAAATCTTTTAATTTCTCCTGAAGTATTAGGATAATTTCGTGTAATGTACACGCATCTTAATTAGTAAATAAAAGTAAACTTATGTACATGAAAAGCTATCAGAACCTTAGGTGTTTAATAAATTAATTGAATGATAAAAAATGTCTTGCTTTGTGAGTGGCGAATTTTTGAAAAGTATTATTACAAAGTGTTTCAAATGCACTCTTTATTTTTATTGTTCCATCTCTCCAGTGAGCTTTTACAACACAGGATTTTTAATAATACACAATGTTGATTTGTGTTGTATCCATTGTTTTTTCTTGAATTACATCATCAGTTTCATAGGATGTTTCATTTGTTGAATTTGAATTGGGGGCTTTGGTTTTCTTATTTGAGTTGCCTGCAAATACACAGAACAAAATGAAATAATTATGTGAAATTATGACATAAAATTTGACTTAAAAAGAAACTTTGTAGTGATACTGAAAACGTGATGTCCTGAAAATACTATGTAGATGATTGGGAATTGAATCATTTCAAATTTGTCTTTAAGCATTTGCTCCTGGAAGTTAAATGGGGGAAATACTCAGTAACAGAAGTATTTTATTTCCATGCTTACCTTTCTTTCTCCATGCTTCCATGGAGGAAACTACACATTTGATAAGAAGGTAATAATTTCTGGGTTGCTTAATAAATGTGTAACTGTCCCTATGCATAAAGTGAACAAAGCTATACTAAAGCCACTCATAATTTGCAACACTCTTAAGGCTTTGCCATCATCCATGTAGATATAATTTTTAAAAAGAACATATTTGTATCACAATCTCATTCACCTCTCTGTAAATATGAGTCCAGAGTACACAAGGTTAGAGAACTTTTTTGATGGTAAGATAATGTTCTTCTAGACATCCAATCACATTTCAACCATATAATTTGATTTTTAAAAGTTAATTTGTTGAAGGCACACCATTTTCTAGCCCTATGCCCAATCACCAAGCAAAGCTGTTTAAAATAAATGTAGTAGGGAAAGCCGGCATGAAAATTTGATAATCTGATAAGTTTTTGACGATTATTTGCAAAGTAGACTCCTTAAAAAATGTATTTGATTCAAATTTAACTACTAAATACTTAAGTAATGGGATATGTTCTATATGAGTGCTCAATACTATTTTCCTCATATAACATTTGAAAAACAAAATGTAGATTTATTTTTCATTTGTTTAGTATTGTTTGTACTCTTCAGTATCAGCAGGTAAAGGTTACAGATGAAGGATATAAAATGTGCATTAGTTCTTATTATCTGGGTAGAATTTGTACCTTACATAAACATTTCTTTAAACATGTAAATTTTGAATATTTTATTAGAATTCCTGGAAGTCCGAAAACTAATGTTTAATTCAAGCCCTTCATGTTTCCTAAGCTTTTCTCATACTCAAATTCTCAATATTTTAATCAGATTTCAAGGTGTTTTTAATCTACCATGTCACATTCTGTTTTCATTGTTTTCTCTTTTGTATGGTAAATAAACTCAAGCAGTTATTTCCCAACTTAGTTTGGGGTTCTCTCTAAGTTATCTCCATTCTGACAGCTCTAGTTTCCATTATGCATTTTTCTGGCAACAACAGAAAGAGTTTCCTAACCTGTCTAATGCCCTCTGAGATTTAAAGGCTCGCAAAGTACATTCCATCCAATATTACAGATTTTTCTTCATCTAGGATGTGTCATCTAGGATGGAGATCCCCATTCTCCATCCCTGACTCATTGTTTCCTTGGCTACTGGATCCTTCTAAACTGTGTAGGTACAAAGATCATTTCTTAGATTGGCCTCTTAAGCAAGGCAGTTCCCCTAACAAAACCAGTTTGCTATACAAACAAGAGATTTGTTAAACACAATACTGACATCATTTGAAGCAAGAGCTTTGATTAGCGAGTTAACACCCATGATGTTCACTTTCTTCTTGCGGCTAATACAAATGCAAAGGTCTTTTTAATGTATATCCCTCTGGTGAGTAAGAGTAATAGGACCTATGGAAAAATAAGTGAAGTGCAATGGGTGGAGCTGTAGTGCTAACAAGAGTCCAGCTAACGGCATCCCTTTGGAAGGATTTTAAAAGAGAAAGGAGGAAAAGCGGCAGGAACCTGAGCTTTTCCAAGTTTTGCTTTCATAAATAAAAGCTAATTTCTTAACTGACAAAGTACAGATAAAACCAGCTGCCTTTTTTCTGTCACTGGGTTACAATATGGATTCGATTTAAAATAAGAAATCTCTCATTCTATTGAGCTCCCAAGGAAGGCCTTTTCTTTACCTGAGTGCAGATTGCAAAGATTCAGCATTACTGTGCTTTCCTGGGTTGACAATAGTTGCTCTTTCTGCTGCTCACTCCCCATTTTCATTCTTCGGGGGTGGTGTGGGGTGGGGGCTGCTGCTCATATGAAAATCTCAACCTTCCTTTAATCCTGTATTTCTCAGACTGGCATTTAAATTAAAGCTTTAGACTTTTCCATTATTTAAATCCAATTCATCATTTAAATCATTCATCAAGTAAAATCTTTCCATCTATCCTCATCACAAATTCGGCCAATATATTTTTTCTGATGAGGTAAATTTTACATTCATTTTCAGAACCATTCCTCAGGGATCCATTTATTCTATAGCTCGTCTATGAACTCTGCTCTTGCCTGCCATTTCAAAATATCAAAAAAAAAAACAAAAAACAAAGAAACAAAACAAAAAACCTACTGAGGACCTCTGTAGGTCTTCATCTCCTGGCTCTCTGGCATAATTGTACTTAAGCTTTTCTGCCATTGTCTGCCTATATCCTGGCTTCTGTGTAACCATTCTGCAGTACTACAGCAGCTTCTAATTACTAATCGGCTGGCTTACATTGTCATTTAATAGGAAATCTACACATCCCATTCATCCCCCCGTTCTTCGTAGTGGAAACAAGCAGTCTTTATACTGTAAAAGGTTTTTGGGTTTTTTTTTTTTGCAAGAGGACATTTTCCCTTCAAATTTAATATGAAACACAGGACTGAATCTGAAGTAAATAGTGAGGTGAACAGAATTATTTCATAGCACCATTATGAAATAAGTAGGTCTATAACCTACAGATGAGGTCACCTTTTCCCTTTTCAATACCCTGCCATCCCCTCAAGGATGCACAGGTCTCTTACGTAAATATAGTTAAAAATTTATTGTGAAAGTTTGAATCTTAGACTTGCCCTTTTGCTTTGCCTGTCTATCAATGACTGAACGTAGTTCTATCCACAAATGTTTTTCCTATCCTATTTTTTCCACAATTGGCATTTTTTTTCTTATTCAGCATTGTTCAATTTTTCCAAACATTGATGACTCACATAACTAACAAAGGGATTTAGCTGTTATTTTAAGTCCTTTAAATGAGTTTTCACCAGAAACTAGCTTCTATTTTTTTTGTTGGTTCCAGCGTCTGCTAGAATTGCCTAACCCAGACGCTAAATGGAGCAGGACCTCTGCTGTGCAATGTGACTTTCTACATTCTAGGGATAAAACAGTCAGGGGAAGGTCCAGGCTCATTATTTTAAGTAGAAAGTTCCCTTCAGGAGATACAAGAGGCCTTTTCTGCCACTGAGCTCAAATTGCCTGGTCTTCTACTAATATCATAATGAATTCTTAAAGCCTTTCTGAAACAAAGAATGGTGTTATGAAATAATTTGGCAGCCTAATTAATGAATATTAAGCAGAAGGAGCTATTAAGCCTACTAAGAAAAATAGCTCCCAAAGTTATCTATAAATCGAGTACAAAATAAAAAATTTGACACTGTGATTCATATGTTTATTTGGAAACCTGACCCTTACAAGAGTAGCCCAGAAACTGAAAAGGAAACATAATGGGAGGGAGAAAAAGCCTTGCCTAATCAGATATTAAAAACTATATAGCTACAATAATTTTAAAAGTAAATAAGGTAAAGGGCTTAAGAACTACAAATTGATAGTTACAAAATAGTCATGGGGATGTAAAGTCCAGCATAGGGAATATAGTCAATAATATGGTAATAACTATGTATAGTACCAGGTGGGTACTAGACTAGTCTGGGGAATCACTTCTTAAATTATGCAAATGTCTAACCACTATGCTGTACACCTGAAATTAATACAAAATAATATTGTATGTTAACTGTAATTGAAAAATTTTAAAAGGGGGGAAAAGGTGAAGGGGAATAAGAGGTTCAAATTTGAGATGTAACATGCAGCATGGGGAGTATAGTTAATAATATTCTAATAGCATAGTGTGATGTCAGATGGTTGCTGGACTTAATCATGGTGACCACTTCTTTAGGGATATAAATGTTGAACAACTCTGGTGTACACCTGATATAATGTAGGTTAGCTATATATTTTTTTGAATAAAAATATTAAAAAATAGAGAAAATTATAAAGCAAACATGGTAGAATATTAATATTTGCGGATTCCAAGTGAAGAGTATTCAGTAATTCTTTGCACTAGTTTTGCAACTTTTCTGTAAATCTGAAACTTTCAGAATAAAAAGTTTTAGAAAGTATATTACTAGCTTACTAAACTGTTAAATTTAACAGAACAGAAAATCTAAAAACAGACTCTAGTATATATAAGAATTTAGTTTATGACAAAGGTGACATTTTAAATTGGCAAGAGAAAGATGGATTATCCAATAAATATTTGGACAATAGTCTCAGTTTTTGCAAAATAAAAATAAAGGCAGATCCATGTTTCACATTTTCCACCAAAATTAAAATTCCAGGATTATGGAAGATTTAAATGTTAAAAATAAATGAATAAATGTATTAGAAGATAATATAGATGAATGTATTTATATCTTATACTGAAGTGAGAACTTTCGAAGTATAAAACTAAAGGAAGAAATCACAGAAGGAGAAACTGAAATTGAAAAAATTGTCACTTACAAAATTAAAAAGGAAATAACTATGAAAAACACATTTGCAATATATGTGAAAAAGAGTTTAGTTGCTGTATGGAAAGTTCCTACAAAGCAATAAAAAATGAGCACTCCCATAGAAAAGTGTGTATAAGATATGAGTAACAATATTCCCCAAAAGAAATGACAAACTTTAAAATGTCCACTTTCACTCCTAATTAGACAAGATAAAATACTGCATTGTTTCTCTCAATGAACTTAGTAAAACTCTATACCTTTTGAAGTAATAATACCCATGAAATAGTATGTTTCTGGACTACGGTTAGCAACTTGTACCCAAAGCCTTTAATATGTACCCATCCTTTGGTCAACAGTTCCACTGCCACATATTCATGCGAAGAAAATCCTTAAATGTTCAATGTATGTGTGTAATAGAAAAAAAAAGGAAGCTAGATCAAAGTCAATGATTTAATAAGATATAGTATACTCAGACTTTGGTTTCGAAACACCATTCACAACTAAAATGAAGCAGGCTTCTTAGAGAAATGGCAGATTCCGGGGCTGGAACAGGGAAGGTACAGGATGCCCTGGACCATCTGTGCCTGCAAAAAAGTGCTCAAATAATGATGGACACATTTTAAAAGGACACAGGAGCTGATTTAAAGGGCTCCCACAGGCTAATCTGAGATAATTCAAGGATCAAAATAAGTAATGATACTAGTAGAATATTTTAGAATAAAGAATCCAAGTCCGTATTGATATTAATAAATGAATGAATAGGTAAATAAATAGGGCAGGAGGGAAAGCTCTTCCCATAGATGAATAATAACTAATAAAGACTGAAGAAATGATGAGGTTAGAAAATCATCATTTTATAAGTATCGTAATAATAATTCTGAAGCTTTTTTGAAATTTGAATGAAAAAAAAAATCCGGTAACCATTAATGGGTGAGTACAAGTACAGGATATTTTCATAGTTTCAACGTACCTCCCCACATATTGCTTAGTAGGTACAAAAGGAAAAATAGTCACTTTACAATGGATTAATCCAGCAAATAAAATCTTCAGAGAATCCAAGTTAATATCACTAATAATGGGACAAACCAATATTATGAGCTTCCTGATATGTTGCCCTGAGAATATATTCTGTGATGTTCCTATCAAAATCTATAATCTCTTTCCAATCATGAGAAAATATCAGACAAAATTCAACTGAAGGATACTGTATAAAATAACTGGCTTTTACTTTTCAAAAAAGCCAAGATCATGAAAGACAAAGAAAGGCTGAGGCTTGAAGGACAGTTAAGAAATACGAGAACTAATTACAAGATGTAATTCTGGACTAGCTCCTAGATAAGAAAAAGAAAAGCTATTAAAGATATTGGCAAAATTTGAATATGAACTGCAGATTAGATAATGTTACTGTATCAATGTTCCATTTCCTGACTTTGATAATTACACTGTAATTATGTAAGAAAAAAAAAATCCTCGTTCCTAGGAACTATGTACTGAAATATTTATGGTTAAAGGCATGATATCTGCAAATTATTTTCAAATGGTTTAGAAAATATGCTTAGAGAGAAAGTCAATGATGAAGAAAATGAGACAAAATATTAACTATTAGTAAGTCTGAGAAAAGGAATTCAGCCTTCTCTATGCTTTTCTTGCAACTGTTCTGGAAGTGCAAAGTATCAAAATAAAAGAATAAAAACTCATAGCATTCCATCAAGATAATAATAAAATGGAACAACTAAAAATGATGGCAAAGGTATTTCTTTATTGGCAAACAAAGATATCAATATTGTTCTCTGGAAAAAAAAGGCATATTATAAAAATAATTCCCCCCCCCATTTTGATATATATATATACACACACACACACACCCATAGATGCATAGAAAAAAAAAAATCCATGGCTATTCGCTATGATGTTAATATCTATTATAATACCTATTATCTCTGTGTGATGGGGTCATGGATGCCGTTATTTGTTTTTTTCTCTATATTCTCTCATTTTCCTACAATGAAAGTGAACTGAAAGAAAGTTTTTGTTTTTGTTTTTAATGGGGATGTCCTTTAAGAAGAAGAAATATAGCAGACCATTCTGAGCCATTTCAAGTCCTGGTTTGCTGACAGGCAGAATAAACAATATGATCTTCAACTTGCTTTTTTTCTCAGTATTCCATATATAATTTATGTTTTTCTCCTAGACAACTGTGTCTTACTACTGATTTGCTTACGCTTTTTCATTTATATCACCTGCCTTTACAAAAGAAACTACTAACTACAGGCTTGGAGTTGTCTATTATTCCCATTCAACTGTACTATTTATCTGCACAGGCAGCTCTGCTAAAATCTGCATCTCTAAATGTCACCGAAAAACTCTGCTGCTAAGAACCCCTCTCTCCTTGATTCTATACCCCTCTCCACAACTGCAGGGTGTCAGTGGATACTTCAAACCACAGGATGAATATGCTTTACTTCCTGGAGCATCTATTTTACTCAAATATTGGAAGGAGAAGTCACATAAGTCATTATTGAAAATTCCCATACATTAAAAAAATAAAGTAGGTGACTTCAAGTAATTTAAAGCTCACAAGACTTAAGGTAGGCCTTTTCTCTCAAGGCCTTGGAATTCTGGAGGCACGAGTTCCTTTCTTCTCTACCTTTAAGGATTCTCCAGTGGAAATGTTTGAAGCAGCAGGGATCTAAGACATTCACCTCTTTCATTGCTTCTCTATTAGCCAGTCATTCTTCTACATCTTATGCAATGAGCCCTCATCTTCAGAAAGACGCCCTTCACACAGCCATCTTCTGCCCAGAACTTTCCGTCCTATATAGTACAATTTATAAGCTGTGGTGTTCTTCTAAACATCGGCATTTGAAACTTGCATAATTCAAGACACAAAAGTTAAAGGGGAAGAAAATGATTATGGCACACAATTTAAAGGCCAATTGATTGCTTAGCAAGAGGACCTCTCCACAAAGTGAGCCCTGGAGGAGCCCACTTCAACTCCACAGTCACTACCAGAGATCTGCTTCTTTCACGATCAATTCAGAATGTATAAAGCCTTAAACGATATACATTAAAAAAGAATGAAACCCAATAGAATAACGACACATGACTGAAAACTCTTGGCAAAATGGTTTAAGATTAGACTATTTTAAACTTATTGTCATGTCTAGCAACGAAGTCCAGTGTCCTAAGTCAGTTTTTGTATGTGCACAAAAACCCATTTATTTCCCTTGAGGTCATTCCAATTGCCTGTAATGAATGCAGTCTCAATTATAAAAACTAATTGAAAATAATGGGAGATTGACTCTGAAGAACAGCAAGTTTTGAAAGAAAGGAGTGGTAACTGGTAAAACCAATTTTCCTCTGATACATGTTTACTTGATTATTATGCAAACATTTTAGCATGTTCTTGATCTTTAAGGCATTCCTTAAATGGAGTAGACCTGTTTTCTCAATAGTTAGAACACTGGCATCTATTCCTAGATGGGAGACTCATTGTAGTAGAGCATGCATATTTAACAATGGTACAGCGATGGTTTTTATCACTTCAAAGGGGCGCTTTCAAATATAAACCATTTTCTCTCACTATTCCAGTGACATTTGGTTTACCTATTTTGTTTTGGGCTCTCCGCTATGTCTGATTTGGTTAAAATCAACCCAAGGCCCCAAAATCACCTCATTTGAAAGCAGCAGGAAGGCAGTGATCATATAAAATCCTGCTTTGCCAATGCAAGCCCTCAGGAAAGGTGTATTGAATTCATTTGCTGACTTATAAACAATGTTTTTGAGAGGGGCAGAGTGGGGACATTTCATTGCAAGAAAGCAGCCTCATCTAACTACTTAGGAAGTGCATTAATGGATCTCCTTAGCTAAACAGCAATAAGACTAAAGACTTGAATTAACAAGCCAACTAATTCTATTGCTGGATTCTCAGAACCAACATGAAATAATATTTGGAGCAGTCCCTGAGATAAACCGGGAAATAACCAATTTTTATTTAGCACAGTGCATTGTATAGAGGAGGCACTAGATGAATGTTTGATGACTCTCATGGTGACAAGAAACAATCCTTTGATCACCTACAATACAGGTGCAGTGCTATCCCTCCCATTCGATTCATTCAGCAAACATTCAGTTAGGTGTTCTAAAGCACTAGCAATACAATAATGAGCAAACAAGAACAAAAATTGCTGCTTTCCTGTTCCTTTCTAGTTGGAGTGGAGACAAAATTAGAGAGTAGGTAAGTTATACCGGGGGTGCCAAGAAAAATGTATACACATGACTTGTAATCATCTTTTGTTATTGGTATATACTGAGTATTACAATTCTAATACAATGTTTTTCCTTTCTTAAAATGTGTATACATTTTTGGACAACCTCTATATATAGTATATGAGTGGTAAAATGCTTAGGAGAAAAATAAAGCAGGAAGGCAGTGTGAAAGGTTGAAGGGGAGTTAAAAATGCAGGTAGAGTGACCAAAGAAGAACTGCCTGGGAGGGTGACTTTTAGTCAAGATTCAAAGAAAGTGAAAGTGCAAGCCGTGCAGGTATCTAAAAGAAAAGCAGTCTAGACGATGGTAACGGCATGTACAAAGGCCCTGAGGCAGGAATTTCCAGGCCAGTGTGGCTGGACATATGGGGATGAGAGAAATAAGGGTGGAGAGGGCACAGAAGCCTTGGTGGATCACAGTTACGATGCCATATCTACTGAGAGAGATCGGATGTGATTAGGGTTTTGAGCAGAGGAGTGACATGACCTGACTTTGGTTTTAACAGGCTCACTCTGGCTGTTCTGTGGAAAACAGACAGCAGGGGAGCAAGGACAGAGTAGGAAGAGGACCTCTTATTTTTTTAAAGACACAGTAGAGTTTGCAGTTTTAACAAGTTCCCTAGGTGATTCTTATGCACAGTAAAATTTAAGAACTGCTACCTTAAATTATCTAAGCAATTGAGACAAAAATTGATTTTACAATCTGGTTATTTCATGATCACTAATCCACTGCTTCATTTTGCCTGTGGAGAAATTGGGTCTAAGCCATTGGACTAAATTGGGCTAACAACCTGTCATTTCGGCCCTTCAATCTCCGAACTTCAGAAGGAGAGCTCCAAAGGGATCTTGGCCTCTGGCTCTGTGACACAGGATACCCTCTGAGAGAGATCTCTCCTGTACAGAGACGACCCCAGCTAATGCCGTCATACTGTAGCGATGTATTTGATAAGGTCGCAGAGCATGTGTTCCATAGATACAAGTTTCAGGATTTGATTGAAATAGAGCATATGGGCAGATAATTTTCTAAATTTTAAAAAATAACCGTTTTCATTTACTTTTTTCCCCTCCCTTTCTTCCCCCCAACTTCGAGTCAAGCTGTTGTTCTTAGTCTAATTGTGGTTCATTTACTTTTTAAATGGAAGTTAGTGAGCATTTGTGTCTTATTCTAAATATATATATTCTACATATATTGTATATATTCTAAGATACAGAGGGTGCCAAAAATATATATACACATTTTAAGAAAGGAAAAACTGTATTAAAATTTTAATACTCAATATATACCGATAACAAAGAATACAAGTCATGCATATACATTTTTTTTGGGCACCCCTGGTATATATTCTATATATATTCTAAATCATGATTACTGCTTTTTAAATACAATAGAAATTTAAATTCACAAAATTTTAACAATTCTTTCTGAGTTTCTTAATGCTAGCAATTAGCATTTGTGTAGCACTTTATACTTACATAACAATGAGACCCAATTTCATGCATAAAAATTTCTTTCTACTTTGTAGTCACACTACACACACCACTATAACTTAACTAGTTCCTAATCTATTTAAGAATAGAGATGGTCTTTATTTTTCTATTTCTTTTATATGCCTCCGAATTATTTTATAAGCCTACTCCAAATTCTGTACACCATACGTGCAGGTAAATGCTTAACAGACCACTAACTAACCCATCTAGAATAATGCAATGCTGAGAATTAATGATCAGATATTTTGTTCCTCTATTTATTGGACTTTTTTGGCTCCATCAAAAACAAAATTTAAAAATTCCAAGAGTATAACACCTCTATAACTGAGAGAGATATAAATATATTAAAGTGGATTTATTGGATCAATGTATTATTTTTCACAAGAACATTTACACTCTGCCGCTATATTTCTTTGGGCACAATTTTCTCTAAGGCCAATTTAATGTAAATTTTTATAAAGGTACATAATGAATTGAATTTTTAAAAAGCATTCATTGACACCATGATCTCTTACCCAGGTACAGGTTATTCTTTTGAACAGACAGGTAATTAGCCACAAGTAATGGATTCTGATTACCTTCTTGAGTGGAAGAAGCCTCTAGGTGTTGAAGTTTAAGGCCATTGTCTAATCTTTGAGGCTTTGTGTACAGAAATAAATAGCAAAGGACACAGACGCTGATGACAAAGGCAAGTAAAACAAGGGCAGCAATCCCCAATCCAGTCAGGGCACCAATGCTGAAGAAAAGAGAGAAAAATTGGGACTGTCACACAGACTGGTTTACATAGGAACTAAAAAGGTTTAAATATTGTTAATTCTTGCTTCAGTCATTGATAACCAAATTATATTTTAGTATAAACAGTATATGAATGAAATCTACAGCTCACCCCTTTGTATCATCAAATTCTTATTATATTTTCTCTAAACATGTATACGCGTATGTTAATATTACTATAGAATATCATGTGAATTCATATAACAGGGAAAAGTTCACATAATTCTCTAGGGATAGTTCAAAACATCTCAATCAAATATACCTCTGTTATTAATATATTGTAGGAGGTAAGATCAGGACCATCAACAAAAGATTAATAGAAAAATAGTTACTTCTGCAAAAGTAGTGAAGCAAATGTTTACCAGAAATGTGGAACTTTTCATTTGGAGACATGTATGGGAGATATTGTCTACTAATACACAAAACCACAACGATTACAAAAGAGGAGAAGTTTAATTAAAGGAAAGCAATAGTTACGAAATTCATATAAAGTTCCTTCAGTCTGAATTTTTGCTTTCCAAAAGAGCATAACACCAATGACTTCTAGCAATAAGGAAGAAACCCTTATACTTTTCTCTAAAAGTAAAGTGTATATCTGATATTATTTTCTCTGCACTGAATTTGTTATAATGCCTTCTGATACAGTTATAAGGCTAATCATTTGAGAAATAACATAGTATACATAAACCTGTGAACTTAATACTTTTACATGGGAAATGGAGCTTGACAAAAAGAGAATTATCTTCAAAGACTAACATGCAAATGTACTTTACTTTCATGAACCGTATGTATGTGTGGGTATGTATATGTATATAAAATTAGATTTAAAGCTGCTCAAGACCAGATGCTTCTGTTGAATTTCCCAGTGTTGTGCACACTTATTAGAAATGTTTAATAGAGTACTTAGCTTGTAGTAAATGTTCCATAAATTGCAGTAAATAATAATTTTCCGGTGATTGATCCACTTATAGCAATTGAAAAGTCATCCTCATGTAAAAGTAATGGTCTTTTCCTTCATTATCTTCCTGGCTTGACTGTAGGTTTCTGCTATTTCCCAGAGATTAGGGTCCTGACTAGTTTGACATGTACCAAAAAGGAGGGAAGAGAGAACTTGAGTAGGGATGCTAGCTGTGTCACTGCTTTGGGAGCAAGGAGAACAGAGTTGAAATTGAGGGGCAAAGCTCATCCAACTTATTCCTGTTTTAAGGAGCTACATAACCCTTGCAATTTAGAGATTGCCTCCTTTGCCACAGATGTGGAATCAGACTTCCAGATATTCTTGGGCTTGGTTTATTAATGTCAGCCCAGTTCCCCTATACCTGCACACAAGGGAAGACTGGGTAATTTTGTGACTAGAGTCAGTATATAGTTAGATATTTAAAATGGAGTTTGCCCTCACATGGTCACTCTCTTTCAAGGGGTAGACTCCTGGCTCTGGCAAGTCCTCTTTCATGCTTGTTGGCACCAAAGTTGGCTTTTGTAGATCATACGTGTCAGGGAGGGTTAGGACTCTACACAGACACATGGGAACATAATCCACTTAATTAACATTATCTGCTGCACAAGGAATCTACGAAGCCACACATCTGGAAAGATTCCTAACATGAGACCTAGTTATTAAAAAAATCTTCAAAGTAAGAGTAATTTAGTCAATTTAAAAATAAAATTGTCAGGTTAATTAAATTCAATATATATATATATATATATATATATATAGTGGGCTTTTAATGTACACAATTTAAAAACCAGTCCAAATAGTTTGAAGGAAAAACAAAAACAAAGCATGCTATTTTCTGCTTTCTGTTATGAAAGGAGATTGTTCATAATCTTGACAGACTGTTACAATGTCACAGTTCCGCTTTATAGAAATGTTGCTTTATGCATGCGAACCTCTAGATAAAGATAGAGCTCTAGGAATCTCCTAAAATATTCATTTCAACAAACACTTACTGAATTCATGTGTCACCCTGAGCAACAGTCATTACTTTCCTAGGTCCTGAAAGGCTACCAAAGGAAAGCCTAAGAGGTTAGGAACCTGTAAGAGGAGAAAAGATGGAAGTGGGCCAGACAGAAAGGGCCAATTATTCTTTCCTCACAGCACCGTATGGCAGTTTGCTTTCCAATCCTTGACAGAAGGTCTGAAGCTTTAGTCACATTAACGCACCAGTCATCCTACTCAGCAACTTCACTTACCTGGCAGTATCTACACCTGTCCCTTTCTCCAGCAGCTGCAGACTCTCAAAACAAATGCTAGTGACTTCTGGAATATTTTTCCGAGTTGGACTATTTTAAATTAGGGGTGGAGAGCAAAGAATAGGAGAGAAATGAAGCTCTAAATTTTCACCTTCCCAGTGTGTTCTCAGAGCTCAAACTAACAAAACCCCCAGGTTTAGCATTGCCAACTGATGCGATCAGTTGAAATGATTTTTGTATTTCCCGGGGGAACTGCGGTGCACTGTCCATTTCGTCAGTGCTGAAGGGAGACCCCAGCAAGCTGTTCATTCCTTTGTGCCCTCATAAATCTTAGGAAGAATTAATAGCCTTTGCTGCTTGTCACTTTGCAATGAGTCAGGAATCTGAGAATCCCAGGCACTTCTCCAATCGAGTTTGATTTAGGAGTTGCCAGCCTCTTTTGGAGGTGCTGCCACCATTATTAACACTTCCAAAGACTAAGTGCTGGGTTATGGTATTATTTTCCAAAAGGACAAATAATATGCCAGTGTCATATGGACTGCTTCCCCAAATAATAAGGATAAGTTATTATTATTATTATTATTATTATTATTATTATATTTTGAGATTTTGCCCCACTCTGACACAATACAACTTCGTTAGTTGAACTCATTGGTAAGTCGGCACTCCTTCTGAGATTTTTTTTGAAGCTTACAAATATGTAAAAAAAAATTATTTGACTGCTTCAGGAAATAACATACGAAGTTCTTTGCTGTAGACTTGGCATGTGTGCCAAATTCTGGATAATCTTAGGAGATTGGGAGAAATAATATTCGTCTGCTCAGCAGTCTCTCCTCTCCCTCTCCTCCCGCCCTCCTCCCTCCCTCCCTCCTTTTCATTCTCTCTCTCTCTCAACTAAACGTAAGCTAACTGATTTGTAAGCATCAATTTAAGGTGGGGTTGGAGTCCTTTCCTATAATCCTGACACAACATTTGTTCTCCAGGAAAAATGAAAGAATCAGGTTCAAAGTGTGCAATCCTTTGGAATGGAAGGGGAGAAAGCACTTCATAATGGAAAATGTCTGCTTAAATGTCTAGTTGGAATGAGTACAATTTCCGTAGGAAAAAAGAGGTGAGAAAGACCCCACCTCAGAAAGTCTCATCACTTTTCAGCAATGGCCAAGGCTTTGAGAAAGGGGGTATCCTGGAAACGTTCTACAGAATGTGTTATCGTAACACCTAAAGCTCTACTTCTCTGTGGGTCTCCAATTCGGTTCGGGATCAGGGGCAGAGCGAATGAAAAGGGCAAATTATAAAATCCAGTCACTTGAGAGCGCGCGCACGCGCGCGCACACACACACACACACACACACACACACACAACTTTTTGGTAGTTTAGAGAATACAGCCAATTCCTTCTTACCCTCCAAAGAGACTTAAAATACTCGGACCCTTGTTTTTTGTGCCTTAAAATGGGTCCCCTAGGAGCCCCCTTTCTGTTCAAATGCAGCAAATGCCCGAACATATAAAGAGAATTAAAACCTCCTCCTTAGTTTATGTGACTGGCCTCTGCCGGCAGAGCCGCCTCCTTGGGACTGGTCCCCGGCGAGAGTGAAGACCGGTCCGCTCCGGGGAGGCGGCGGGGACCTGAGCCGGGCCAGCCGGGGCAGGCGCCCTCCTGTCGCGCGCGCCTCGCCTGGGGTCCCCGGCGGAGTCACACTTCGAGCAGCCACAGACAGACCCTCGCCGGACGAGTCCCGGCTCCCGGGGCATCTCCGAGCCGCGTGAGGTTTCTCTGCAGAGACCTCACCCGCCCTCGGAGGCGCCGTGTCCTTCCGGAGGGACGCGACCTGAGCAGGTCCCGGGGTGGCACTGCTGGTCGCCTCCCCAGACCCCGGCGCGCTCTCCGCCTGCCCGGCCCACCTGAGGCTCCACATGTAGCTGTGCTTGTAGGGGAAGTAGCTGCCCGGCTCGCCGCAGCAGTACTTGAGGTCCGCGAAGCCGCAGCAGTAGAGGAGAGAGGCCGCCTCGCCGCGCCGGGGGCACTGGAAGGGCTCCACGAAGCTGTGGTTGAGGCTGTAGTAGCCAGAGCACGCCCGGCTGGCCTCGCCCATCGCGGGCGACTGCGGGCAGGGCCACGCGAGGCCCCGGCTCTGTCCTCGGGCCGCACACGTCCCGCACGCCCGATGCCGCCCACCCCCCCAGCCGGGCGCCCCGCTTGCGATGTGGGGTCTGCTGCGCCGGCGTTCAGCCCTCGCGCGCCTCCTCGGCTCTCTCTCCTCCCCTCGTCCACATGCTGTCTGGTCGCCTTACTCACGCATCTATCTCCCTCTCGCTACCGACTGGTCGGTCCTTTTATCTGCGGGTTTTCGACCCTGTCCCTCTCCTCCCTCTCCCTTCGTCTGCTGTATTCGCGCCCTCCCGACACCTCTCCACTTTCCCTCACTTCATCAACAGCCTGCGGACCGTAGATGTCCCCACTCCATGACAGAAAGAGATTTCGCCTGAGGGAAAAGTGGAGATGTAGGACATGTTCGCCGCGTGGACAGGTGCAGCTGAAGTTGCTGTTTTGTCTGCCCCAGCACAGGGCAGGTGGTTTCCAGGGGAGCAGAGCACGGCTGGGGGGCCTTTCCCCGCCACCCACCCAAGGAGTGAGGTAGTAGGCAGAACAAAAGGGACTGAACTACCAACAACGGGGTATTGAGAAGTACCCCTTTTTTTCTGAGAAGTACACATGAAACATTAAAATCTGCCAATGTGAAAATCAAAGACAAAAACCAAAATTCCCTCCAAAAACTAGTCATGCACTCCGTGTTCAGTTAAACAATCTGGAAGGGGGAGGAAGGGCCAAAGATTAGGTTAAGAAAGCGAGAACTTCTTCAGAGGCAAGCAGAAAGAGGAGGCAAAGAAAATAGGGAGAAAGACACCATCCATTTTAAAGTGTTGCAGAAAATTCTACTCCCTTTTCTGCTTGGTTTTCTCATTTCGTGATTCGTTTGTTCACAAAGTCTTTTTAAATAACAATAGTAATGGAGGCTCGTTGTAATTAAGTCAACCAACACTTTGGTGTGGAAAGGAGAAAATAATGATAGCCGAATGATGGGAGAGAAGGCAACTCGAACACTCACAGCATGTCTGAGACAGATTGAGCATTGTTCCTTCCTCTTTTTTTTCTGCTTCCTTCCCTTGAAGGCCAGAGGGTTGATTGGAAGCCAGCATCATGAATTTTACCTTGTTGGTCGCTGGGTGTTTCTGTGTTCCCATAAATATTCTTGAGCTTTGTTCTGGGATGCAATTGAGGTACTCGGAAACAGTTGGATTCTTTCAGGTTTGCTTTTAAGCTCTGTTAGGATCAGGATCCAAAACTTGACCCGAGGACTAAGTTTCTCCCCACAACTGAGGTGCTACCTCCTGCGCATTCTACCAGATACCTTGTGGATTGTGAGGCTCACCATTTTGACTGCTAGAAACCCACTATTCCAGGCCCTAGGAGAGATTCAAGGAGTGTTCCCTCTGCTCCTTTTAAGTGGCTCTTTTCCTAGCTTCCAGTGGTTTCCATACAGAAATATAGTGATCAGTACTCAACTGCAGACTCAAGGACATCCTCTAGTGATCCAGATCGCTCTTCTCTCCAGTTCTCTTCTCTCTGGTACTCTGTCCTGCTACCTTTAGCCACGGTGGCTTTCCAGGGCTCCAAGCTCTCTCTTCTCAACTCGGGGAGACCACTGGTCTCCACTTGGGTTCCCCCACACTGTGCTGCAGCCTGGAAACTCCAGGCAGCAAGATGGGGCAATCTTAAGGCTCACCTCATCTCTTTCCTCTCTCAGGATCACTGTCCTGCACCTCCTGATATCCACGCTCAAAACCCATTGTTTCTATATTTTGTGTATTTACTTGTTTCTGGCTAGAGGATAAATCTAGTCCCTGTTAAACCATTTTAGCTGGACTTGGCCAGGGGATTGGACCTGATCCAAGCTAGGCCATTAATGTTATGTCTCCTGGAATTGGGATTCCGCCATGTGGACATGAAGCCACAAGAAGAAAGTGTATAAGAAAGAGAAAACTGAAACAAACTAAGAGGAGCATAAAAGAGGGGTAGCAGGAAGGTTGATGGTTTTGCAGTTCTTGTTTAAGTCCTCTCCTAAGACCGAGGCATTCCTACCACTGTGTTTTTTTGAGACATCCATGCCTTCGAGTAAAATCCCTTCTGGCTAAAGTGCATTCAAATTGGGTTCTATTTGCAACCAAAGGGTTCTGGCTCACAAAGCCCATCTTCAGGTCAAGGTGAGGGGAGGAGGCACTTGGAAAGGAAAAACTGAAGCCCTTGAATCCATGGAGCATGTTCCCTTGGATGGGGGAGCAACAGTCAGCATAAGTGGACTTTGCTTCTTGTGCAAAAGGAAAAGAAAGTTTGAGATGAAAAGGAGGGAAATTCTTCTGAACAACGATATTGGTTGTCTCAATAAACTATACAGAAGTGTTCCACAGAACATGAGACCATAAGGTGGAATTTGAGTGCTTGAGGAGAATGGAAGGGTTGAGAGTAAGCCCTGAGGGGAACATGCCTGGGTGAGTGGAACAGAGCCCTGGGTGCATTGTTGAGGGTCCAGGTATGGTTAGAAATCATAGCTTTTTGGTGGAACTAATTTGTTAGTTCGTGTCATTTTCTCTAACAGTGAATGTTCAATAGCCTAGGAAACGTGGCGGGGAAATGAACAGCAGGATTTGTCAGGATGATTCTCCGGATTGTGCTCTGGCTCACTACTGCCTCTGTAATCACAGCAGCTCCTTAACCCTTTCTAAACCCCAAATACACACAAAACACGCACAGAGCAAGGCAGGCATACAGCTGCTAGGCTCTACCAAGCTTCAAGTACCTCAGGGCCTCTCAAGTCCAAGCAAACAAAGGAACTTTTAACACATGAGGCTTAAAGGCGGTGTCGAGACTGCGGTTTTGAACAATACCAGTTCAGAAGACGCACATCACTTGCTTGACTTGCCTGCTGTGTGGTCCCGAATCACCCAGTCTCTAGGTCTCTGCTGCCAGGCAGGAGCTGTTCTGGCAGGGAGGGAGAGTGGGGCTGGGCCAACACCAAAAGAGAGCCATACATTCCATCTTTTATTTTCTTGTATCTTGCTGGTTCTCTACAAAGGTTGTACTCCCCTTCAGGGGATAGTCAGGGAACATTTGGGAAATAAGCGGACAACTTTGATTGCCATGATAATTGAGTACCCAACTGGCAAAGAGGGACGTGGTCAGGGATGCCAGACATCCTGACATCCTGCAACAGGTACAGAAAGAAGAAGAACTGGCTGTGATTTTGAAATGTTCCACAGGACATTCATGTAGATGAAAAACCAATTTATAATTATCTGTGCCTAGCACCTGTTCCTGTGACACAAATAAACACAACGTATTTCTTGAGTTTTCCAGGAATGTAACTACCATGTAAATTGAGGGAAAATTACTCTTTGTTTTCTCTGGCACTTTACCAAGAGTTTTTCACTCTTTCAGAAAATGATGTACCAATGGTAACGCTGTTTGAAATTTTGCATTGGAGTTGCCGATACCACCTGCCATCTGTGTTGGCCTGCGTTTGTACTGTCACTCCACAGTGATTTATAGCTAGTTGCATGCACGGTATTGTTGTAAATGTTATAGCTTTGGGGACAGTTGTGCTGTGGCATTTATAAATGGAAATACATATTTTATTGTAGATTATATTCCATTTATTTCTTCTTTACATTACAATAAAGTCATTATTTATAATTAGTGTACTAGTTGGCTGGGCTGTCATAACAAAGTACCACAGACTGGGAGGCTTAAACAAGAGAGATTTATTTTCTCACAATTATGGGAGCTAGAAGTCTGAGATCAAGATGTGAGCTCTTGAGGTTGTTTTTTTTCTGAGGGCCTTGAAGGAAGAATCTGTTTCAGGCCTCTCTTCTTGGCTTATAGTTGGCTGTCTCCTCCCTGTGCCTTCACACTCTCTTCCCTCCCTAAGTGCTTGTGTCCAAATTTCCTCTTCTTGTAAGGACAAGTCATAATGGATCAGGGCCCACCAATATGCCCTCATTTCACTAAATGACCTCTTTAAAGATCCTATCTCCAAATACAGCCACATTCTGAGGTACTGGGTGTTAGGGCTTCATTGTGTGAATTTGAGGGGGTACAATTCATCCCATATGATTCGGTATGTAGACCCATCATATTATATATAAATTTTATTTCAAGATAGTAAAAGAAGAATTATAGAAATACTTCTTATAAAATGGGGGAACATTGAGTCTGATAGCTTTGAGAACTACTGACATAACTTCTCAGTAGGACAATGGCAAATGGTGTGTCTCACAGGTGAGTGAGTGACGCTTCTTTCTTCTAATCACCAGCACAACAGGCTTCACCATGAGCTGGCACAATAGAATTAATGGAGAGAGGTTAGGAACAAGAATATCTGGCTATTGGATAAAAGCAAGATAAGGATTCAAACGAAGCTGATTCGACTGGAGAAATAATGAAGAGGCTAGATGAGTACTTAGCTCAAAAGCCTTCAATAGATCCTTATTTCCAAACCTTCTATAATCAGTGCCACTCCACTTTTCCAACCTTATTGGTCTCGCTCACGTGTAGCACGCTTCCTCCTGCCCCAGAAACATCTTTATGTTATGTTTCTCTATCCACGAAATACCACGACTTTCTTCTTTCTCTCCACATCTCTGCGAGTTTTCAAAGTCCAGCTGCAGGATGTTCCCACCTTGTAGCTCCCTGCAAATTCCCTGCAACTGATCAAATTGAGCAATTACTACCTAGGTAGAGGAGAACCTGAAAAGATATACCTGAAGAGACCATGAGGAAACAGGGGTCATAGGAAAGCTGAAATTGTGGCTTACAAGTTATAAGGCAGCAGAATATATACATAAACATATGGAAGACCAAAGGAGTGAAAAGATTTGTTGGCAATAAAAAGAGGTTAGATGCAGAGAGGAGAGTTACTGTGTGAACATAATGGTGGCAGTGGGCAGGGTGTCGGTGAGCTCTTGCTCCTGAAAGAGTTAATAACAAACCCTGTTGCTAGAGTTATGCTGTATCCCTCAGGTAGCAGTCTCTAGGAGAACTGGATATTCCTGGGTTCCTATGAATGCCCCATGGTTGGGATGGAAATTCTCCTTAATATGTTCCACACAACAGCTGTTATTTACTCTTTGAGAACACACAAGTAAGGTCAAAGAACCTCTAGATGCACCTCCCTCCGCAATTTCCAAACCACATCATGCCTATAATGGATATTTGTTGCTGCCTCCCTGTATCCATTCTTTCCTTCCTCCTTTCTAAGGTTATGCATGTATTAGTTTCTCCACACAACCCCTGAGCTTCAAAGGTGGTTGACCCTACCCGAGCACCAGGGACAGGCCCTGACTGACTGGCTGCAATCATTAGTTCAAGGATTGAACATAAGCCCTAAGCATGTCGAATCAGGGTGAGTTTCAAATTCTTGCTTGAAAGCTAGGAAAGCTGCCAGTCACCTCCTGGCTGTGGAGGAAAGCACAGGCCTCGATGCAGCTGGCAATCTGCCATCCTGGAACCATGATGGGAGTCTGCCTTGGGATGAATTGGACACTGCAGCTGGCAGGACTGAGGGGTAGAAAGAAACTGGGTCCTTTTCCCACATTAAGTCCCTGGATCAGCCAACCCTAGCAGGCTTTTGTTACAGGAGCCCATTCGTCACTTCTGTTGTTTAAACCTGTTTGAGTTGGGTTTTCTGTTACAACTGAAAGTTTCCTACCACGTTTTCCTGAAAATAAGACCGGGTCTTATAATAATTTTTCCTCCAAAAGACGTGTTAGGGCTTATGTTCAGGGGATGTCATCCTGAAAAATCATGCGAGGACTTATTTTCCGGTTAGGTTTTATTTTCGGGGAAACACGGTAAGAAACACTGTGCCCCTCCTGAAGAAGCTGCAAGATAAACTTAGAATTCAGAACCCAATGAAGAAAGAAGTGTCAGGTTTCATCCAAGACGGGCAGGTACCTGGTGAACATTCTGACCCATGAATAAGTTGAACGGGCTCCTGGCTCACAGCCAGTGGACGTGGCTGATTTACATCCTCTCGTGGGGGAAGAGCATCACCATATCAAGATGTTCAAAGAGTTTGTGCCCTCACACGAGAACATGACTGAACAGAGAGAGTTAGGGGACCCAGCCAGTGAGTTTGAAGACAAATAGCACTTCATCGGGATAACGAATGTGCCATCGAAAGCACGGCACACGGTGTAACACTCATGACTTGAACTGAGAAGAGCTTTTCCCAGCTCCAGGAGCCTCAGTCTTCCTTTTGTCCCTGAGGTGGGGCAGAAGTGAAACAAGGTTACTCTACCATAACACAAGCCAGCGACTGATTTCCGGCCTTCTTCTTTCCCTGGCACCTGAGGGATGTGGGGAGAGGAAAAAGAGTCTCTTCTTCATTTGAGGAGGCAGTTTGATTAGAGTTTCATTTTTCACTATGTTATTTTCTAATTTTTAAAAGGTTTTCTCTGAATGCGCTAACCTGCACTTAATCGTGATTAACCTACTTTTAATCGTCACTGTTCAAGCTGCCCTCCCCCCTCTAAAGAAACAGGCTCTGATTCATTTAGCATTTCCTATGAATCAGGTACTGTTATAAAGAGTAAGTCATCCTTGCTCCTTCTCCCAGATTAAAGTGAAACTTGTTTGTGTTCCTGGGGTCTGGTGTAAGCATGGCAGAGGCACTGTCCTAATCGAGGGTGTTAAGTATGATGAGAATGGGTGGTCCTGGCGCAGCTGGGTCCCAGAGAGCGGCAGAAGTGCGGTAGCCTAATACATCTAGATCTTTAGCTTTGGTCGATTGAAACAGTAGCAAAAATTAACAGTCAGTTTACCAAGATTCTGTTCGATACATATGACTGGAGAAACTAGTCTAAACCAGTATTTCCTCAGAGTCTGCTTTGTCTCTGCTAGATTACGTAGGCCTGGGGATCAAGGATGGGGATGGGCTCTGCTGGTCTGAAAGTTTGGATATCTTGGGGAGGAATGCTCCTACCAGGAAAAACGATCTGGATTTCTCTCCATTGGGGCCTGAGGCTGTCTCTTGGCCATCTCAGATTCTTCTTTCCTCCTAGGGAAAATTCTTTCCTTGTTCTACTCCTGTCCATATTCTTTGGACGTAATTTCAAGTACTGCTACCGATATTCAAATGTCTGTAGGCATCTCACAGGTCAAGTCTAAGCTGAGCCAAGCACTGGCTATGGCAACAGCAGTGACGCAACGGCTTTGTGGAGGTGACATGGGTGTGCTGCGGAACAGAGGATCATTGGAGCAGCACAGGTGGCCTTAGAAGCCTCCAAAGCTTTTGGGGGCAGTAGAGACCTCTGAGTTGATGAAGGAGAAGAGGGCTTCTTTGAAAAAATTAGCTACCTCTTGAATTCACCTATCAATAAATGCAGGTAACTGGGAGATGGAAAGTGACTGGAAGTGCTGAAATAGTGGGTGGAGCTGAAGCAAAGAAAGGCTTTTAATTACCATTCATACAACATCATTTTACTACGAGAATGGTGCAACCTGGAAAAACACAGGCTGAGTAATTTTCAAGCCTGGAACGCTTTTAATGACTACCACCTTGGAGAGGGAAAAGATAAACAATTTTTTTTACCATACCTATATAAAGTTTTATGGTAGAATTGTCTAGAAAAAATATTGTTACTAAGTTCCATGATTGATATATTTTATAAATTTTTGAAAATTTGGTCACCTTTTCCAATATTTTACCAGGAAAAAAACCCAAGAATGCTTAGATTTTTAATTTAGAAAAATCAAATGTTTAAGCATGTAATATATCCCTTATGTTAGTTATATTATGGCAATATTATTATATTATTATGACTGATACAAACTTACCTTATAACACTGGTGAAAATCATTTCTTAAAATCAAATGAAATCTGAGGCAAACCCCAGTCTAACTAGAGGGAAATTTAATCTCAGTTATATTTTAGGAAGTCTTTTCCTCCTCTCCTGGCAATGCAAATGTCTGGAGAGATTATGCAATTTCAAATAATTTGTGAGTACCAAGAGTGGGCTGGTGGGAACACTGTGCCCTAGGTACAGGCAACAGAATATGCATTTTTGCAGGTAATTAAGAACAATAATAATGCTGGTGAAAACGTTGCTCTGCTTTGTATTATCACCACGCACTGGCCATTTTAAACAGTGATAAACATTCCATTGTGAAAAGAAATTGGGGGTGATAAATTTTAAACAATTTCTGTGCATTTTAATAATATTTATGTAGACTTACAAGTTAGCACTTTTTATTATTTATCCTTCAGTAAATATTTTATTCTACATGGACTTCAATTAGAAGAACCTTCAGTTATGTAGTTCTTCCCGGCTCTGCCATCAGTTATATGCATTTATCTAGGTACACATTTCTAAATATAAGGAGTCATTTGCACGAATCGCCGTGTGCTACACATTCCTGCATTTAAACAGTAGATTCAATTCAAAAGAAGTAAATATAGTATACTCATCGTACAGATGAAGCAATAGAACTTCAGTCACTTCAATTCTCCCATCCTATATGTCAACTTGGAATGTTTATTCGTGTTTAAAATTTAAAACAGTGAATCAGAGTGCAAATGGCAGAGCATCATATTTTTGTTTGATAAGTGCCTTTTAATCCCTACATGAAATATTCTGTTGAGTGTGCACAATAACTTTTAAATTGAAAATTTATATTTTATAGTGTTAACTCTTTTGAAACTAAGAAATGAATCAAGAAAATAGTCTTTATTATGTGATTAATTCTTTTAAAAATTTGGCTGATGGAGGTAAGGGTGTCCTAAAAATGATCAGCGCCTGGTGTCAAATGTGCTAGTTATGCCCCTGCCCTGGTGTTCAGTCCATTGTGGGTGCCACTGCTCTGGCAGTAGGGTCTGTTTAAAGGTGACAGGTCTACCCACCACAGTCATGGGACAGTTGCTGTGGCTCCTGGGTGTTCCTGTCCTGTCCATCAATAAAATAGCCACTTGCTGCCTTGCTGTTGGGAACGTGGGGGCCATCAGGAACTGCCATCTACTCCTTATTCCAGTGTTGGGTCAGGCCACTCCCCTTTCTTTCCATCCTTAGTACCCTACCCTTTCTGGACTCTTCTGCTTGTTGCTTAGGTTTTTGAAAACAAAATTCTCATAACCCAGCCCTGATGCAGAGATGCACAACTGTCCTTTTTGTGTGTGTCATTAGAAGGAGATAGGGTAGGATGGGAACAGGGAATGTGGAGTAATACATCTCATCGTTCTGTCGTGAGAACTGTAGAAAAAAGAAAGTTAAATTTTCTCTTTGGTCATCTTGCCACTTTTGTGAAGTGTACCACAGAAGTACATTTAAAAAGCAATTCTTGTGAGTACTATCAATTTAGAGGAGTAAAACCGACTGCATTTGTAGTACTCGTAAATCATACAAGCTTAGAAATATTAAATTCCATTTGAGTCACTGAGTTTGTTAATTATAGTTTGGCTTTATATTTGTGGGACATGGCAGTGTTCTTCACTGATTATATTATTGTTCTGTAGTCTTGATAGTATAATGTGTTATTGCATATAATGTGGCTAATGGTGTTTCTTGGAAGTGGCAGAAAGATCACATTTTTGTAAGATAGAATTCATCAATTAAACCATGCATTTTTAACTGAGCACTCAGTTGTACATAATGTTATGCAAGGTGCTTCACTCACCCTACAGATTGCTGGGATTCTGTCTCAGGATGCTCTCTTCTCCTCAACACTGCCCTCTGTTTTCCTTTACAACACTGCAGCTACTCAACTAACGGTTAGCTTTTCTTATGTGCATGTAGAACACAAGTTACTAATCCTCAGAAATTATCCATGGAGATTCTGTGAGGTCTCCTACACTTGACAAGAGAAGAAAATCTCCCTCTAATGGTCGGACTGGGAGCCATGGGTGGATACTCCAAACAGCCAAAGTATGTCCTCAGGCTCTGACTCTAGATTTGTGCCCAATTAACCATCACAACCAAATTATTTCCCTAGACTATACCACCCATTCCTGAACCATCGTCTGGTTGCCTCTGCAACCTCTGCGTGATCTGCTGTATAGCACATAATAAACTCTCATGAAACGTTAGTTCTCTTCCTCTGTCTTTCCTTTTCCCTGTCACTGAATACATGAACAAATGAAATCTTTCTTGGGGCATGCCAGTTTTCTCTGTTTCATGGCCACATGGCAAAACATGCTGACATCTACACCCTCAAGTTTGCATTTTACATGCAGGAATACTTAGAGTACCTCAATTCTGCCAATCTTCAAATTCCTGGGAGGGTGAAAGGTCCATCATTTGTCTAATCTATTCGCTTCAGACAGAGTGACTGAATTACCCTAGTGGCCCCAGGCTGGGATGACAAGGCTATGCATAGGGATGGAGAGTAAGGAAGAATTTCTTCAAAGGAGGTTCTGGCAGAAATTCCCATAGGTTTTTTTTCCCACTCCTTATCTCTCTCTTCCTCAGTCTTGATCCTGTCCCAGGTTTGTCCTGTCCCAGATTTGATACAGCAAGTCTCCTGTCACCATCCTGCGTCGTGTTTGTTCACTGTCTCTCTACTTTACCAATGACATTGACGGCTCAGGCATGAGAATTCTCAAAAGGTAGTGTTTTCTCAACCTCCCGTTCTCCACCAGCTCTCCCCACTCCTCAGCTTCTGTAGCACTAAGGAGGTCAATTTGCTTCTTACCCTTCCATTCCTACTCCCACTGTAGTTAACTCTGTGTATTCCAACAGTGTATTTCTGGTTCCACTTACCCTTGTTAGAAACTAATCAAGTTCCCTTTTCAACTGCTGGAGCTCAGGGGCTTGATTTGCAGCTTAAAACCCAAATTCCATTTCTTCACAGAAATAGTTTTGTCAGAGCTGAAATAGTGCTTGAGTGCAGTACCTCTTATCTCTGGTGCATTTTTGTATCACGTAGGCTTTTTATAGGCTGACATAAGAGCCCAACTACAATTAAACATCAACTCGGAAATGTTTGTTCCTGTAGACTCAATTATTGTCTTAGGAATAGACTTTTCTGGGGAACAAAAACCATTTATAAATTAAAAACCCTTTGATATGTCATATATAGTCTGGACCATGTGCTCTAGCCTATGCCGAAAGCACAGCGTGGGTCTCCATGTTCAGAACAAAGGTTCAAAATAAGGACATCAAAGCAAGGCACAAATATAATAGATAGTAACATCATACCTCAGGGTTTATTAAAGAGACGTAGGCGCTGGAATTTGGGGTGGATGTGGGGAAAGGATTGCAATAGTGAGAGCTGGGGCCTGGTATTAGACCCTTCGAGTCAGGCAGGGCAAAAACTGGTGTGGGACTCAGGAAGGAGCTGGGCAACGGTCATGGTCAGTCACGGACCTGGGAGAACGTAGGAAGCCCCCAACAGGTGTCTGGCTCAGTGGTATTGAAGTTGGGGCAGGTGATGATAGCTAGAAGGTATAGTTGTCATTATCATGGCATCTATTCCAGAATGGGGTTAAGACTGGGAACCCAAGCAGAATCTTGAGAATGAAATGGGATCTCCAACTGGAAACAATGAGAAACTTGGTCCTTCGAACTAAAATGTATCAGGAGGGGAAAGGAGAACATATAGGGGGGAAGAGATGCTTTCTGGGCACAAAGGCCCATTATCAGAATGAGGCATTAGGGGAGAGAATGGTGATGAGCAAACTAGGGCCCCAGAGAGAGCCCAGATGCAAGTGCTGAGTCTCCGCATTCTGGGCCCATCCTGTACCTGCACATTAAACTGGTCCCCGGAGGACAAAGAATGATTGACAGGTCTTCTTTATTCTTAGTACACTGCCAAGACCCAAGTACAAGGCATTTTGCTTGCCTTTCTGTTGCCTAGCAACAGCCACCTCCTTGATTATCAGAGTTGTCATAGTTTTTCTGTAGCTATCTACTCTGAAACTGGGTACATGGGGTCTACAAGGAAGAAAGCAAAGGCCTGCTTATTCAACCAAATACAAGCTCCCTTAAAAGTACCAGCAAGTGTTCTCAGTACAAGCTCAGATTGGGAGCAGCAAGGCTGCTTCCACACTAACCCCAAATATGGAGCAGGAGAAAGGGAGAGGGAAGAAGGGAATCCTAATGATTCTATCAATCCCAGAATTATCAGAAATGGAATGAGGCAGAAAAATAAATAAAATATCAGATAAAGGTATTTTAAGTATATGTTTTAAATGTATATGAAAATACAATTTCTTCATCATTCTCTTTCTAGTATGAAGATTATTTAATTCTGTCAAACACTGAGAAAAGCATATACCTTGCCATTCCAAAAGGCTAAAACTTCCCAGATTAAAATGGTCACAAATGGTTCTTAAGAATTGCAGACATTAAATGTTACCATTTTCAACTATTGGGAAATTCTGTTCTCTGCAAGATAGAACAAGGACCAAGCTCATCAATTAGATACCATAGTGCCACAGACTGGTTTGAAAGTCAGGAGTGGAGATCTGGGGGTGGTAGAAGAGGGAAAAGGGGATCAAAAATAAAAATAATAATAATAATGATAAAATAAAAAAGAGGAGAGATCTAAGGTTCTATTCCCACTGGAAAGATCATCAGATGGAAAACATTCTACCTCCAGTGTTCAAGTTTGAATCTGGAGGTACCATGCTTAGGAAAAGAACAATGAGTTGAAAGAGTCTCTGTGTTTGTCCATTAAAGTCTTTAAACCATGTATTTATCAGTCTTAGACCATTGGAAAATATGCCTATGCATTTTTCTTATTTTAAATCAGGGATGTAGACTCTTTTATCGTTAGATATCGTGGAGGCTCCCACTCAAATCAATATTCTCAAGCAAGTAAAAAAATTGTACATAGTTCTTTTGCTCTTTGTGGGCTTTTAAAAAATGATTTTTGTTTAAACAGAGAATTTTTTTTACAATTTCACTCATCATTTATTTATTCAGTGAGGTATACCTAAAAAGAGAAATCTTCCAGGTCATTCTATGGCTAGTGCTGGTAAAAGTTGTAGCAGGGGAGAGGGGACTGGAGGAGAGAAAGGGAGGGGAAGGAAAGGAAGGCAAAAAAAGTGGAAGGGGGTGAGAAACTGGAGTGAAAGGGGCAGAGGTAACCTGGCTCCCACATTCTGTAGGCGATCAAGACCACAGGTATATGTCTGAGAAAATTATTATTATTACTACCCTTGGAAGTTTTTATTTCCTTCTTGTAGTAGAAATTAATGCCTGATTTCTTTTTTAAACATCAAAGTTTGTATTTTCAAGAAATTACTAAGATTTTCCCACCTGAGGGATAATGTCTGTATGTAACCAGTTTACTTAAAAATATTAGAAAGGTTGGTCAATTTACATAACAATCAGCCCAAAAGTTTTTGCTCTCTCCCTTTAAAAATTGTAATTCAGAAAACAAATCAAGCAATGCCAACTAAAATACTATACCTGGAATTTCTTCTTTTAAAGTCATTTTTCTTCTTCATCATCAAAGTAATGCATGTGGATGGGTAAAAATTCCAATGGTACTAAAAGGCTTATCATAAAAAACAGTAGTCCTTTAATGAGTTTCCTTCCTATCTGCCCCCTCCCCCACCCTAATACAATCTCAATTTCTGAAGGCAGTAACTTACAATTGACTTAGCTATTAATTTTGATACTTTTCCTCGTCTTTTAAAATAGCATATTTTCTATTTATTGATTTATCCATTTTGGACATTAGCTGTTGATTTACTTTATGGCATAGATGATTTAGCTTTTTTCAAATATATTCCTTCATTCCCTCTTCCCTTCCCAATATAGTCATATCTACCTATTTAGTCTGCTTTGACACTGTAATAATCATATTATATAGTAATTAATAATAATTATAATTGTTCACTACTGAGGTAAATCATCTAATATGCTTCCTTTCTTGTACAATGTTTTATTGAAGTTCTTTTGTTCTTCACTGTACATCTCTTTCATTTTCCACAAGTGCCAGGTGTGTGTGTGTGTGTGTGTGTGTGTGTGTGTGTGTGATACTGGCTGCTGCCATTTGGGGTAGTGGATTGGGTGAAGGAGGCTGCATGTCCCACCATCCAGTGTGCTTAATTACCCTGGTTTTAGATCCATGCTCCTCCTCCAGGTGGGGTGTACTTGAGTCCTGTGTCAGGCTCCTGAGTACCTATGCCTCCAAAGAGTGGCTGTGGTCTGAGGGGAGAGTGTTTTCATCATTTCTGGTTGGTAACCCCTCTGCAAACCTTAGGTTATAGCTTCTTCTTTAGCTTCTTTTCCAACCCTCAATGCACTTTCCATCAAAATGTTTCATGGGGAGTCCTACATAAGGATCATGAATGAAAAATGCAATCCAATGCCATTGAAATATGTGCTTTAAATGGGTGAATTGTATGGTATGTGAATTATATCTCCATAAAGCTGTAAAAAAATGATTCTTACATCAAAACACTGTGCAAAACAAGTGAGCACTACTTTTCTAATAAAATAAAATGGGTCGGTCTACATGTGTTTATAAAATAATTTTAATTTGCTTTTAATATTGGAGATGAAAAATAAAACAGTAAAAAGGCTACAGAGAACAATCAAATTGATTATCAATAAATAAAATAATGTAAATACTAGAAACTCAAATTTAAACTTACTTCTTAATATATAAAATATATGAAAGTCTGAGATATAATATGAACATATACAGCAATGAAAATCAGTTTCTATAAATGTTTCATTTTTCTATAGAAGTCACTGTCATAGGAATAATTCTCAAAGAAATTAAAGATCCAAACAAATAATACACCCCAAAATAGAAAAACATAAAAGTCAACTTCTATAATGAATGGTGTTTGTAACATACATACACACTGTAAATAAAAAACACTGCCACACTTACATTCCTGATTTAATAAACTGTGACTTTAAATAATTATAGAAAATACATTGTAATAATAAAACATGCATATAAAAATGTAATAAGAAATGAAATCTTGGATGCGGTATAATGAAAATTATAAGCATGGTTTGAAAAAAGTCCATCTCTCATAAATATACGATTCAAATAAAGTTTAGAAAAGTCTTCTATTTCATCCTACAAATAAAACCAGAAAATCAGTGACAGGGACTTTGCTTTTTAATTCTCAAAAACATTAATAAGGAGAACAGAAAGTTCCAAAAAGATAAATAGCTAAAGGATATTAAACTACGAGGAACTCATACATCTTAATGGACAAAACCACAGGATTTCATATATGAAATGATAATCTCAATGTGTATGCATTAAGGAGTTATTTATTGTTAGACTAATTGTAAATAATGACAATAGAAATGGTCAGTCTTACAATTTTAAGAATAGGCCGATGGAAACTTCTATTTTCTCATCTTGGGTCTTTCAGAGAGAATAGCTCTATCCCCTCCCATATCCTTAAGCATATCATCTTGATGCAAGGCAGATCAGGTTCCCCAACCTGATGATAAAGAGCTATATCAGTTTCTTGTGACTGCTGTAACAAATTACCACAAATTGGGCATCTTAATTCATAAAATTCTCTCATAACGTGCTGAATTCAAGGTGTCAGCAGACCAAATATTAGAGTAAGAGATGCCCCTAGTGTTCTTATCATTTAGAAAATTGTAAGGGTTTTAGGAGTTCTGTGCTAGGAACTGGGGCAGAGACCCATATATACCTTTTCTATTATTTCACATATACCAAAATAAATTTCAAGTCTAAAGGCATTTTGCTGGAAGAATTCCCTCTTCTTCTGAGGAAGTCAGTCTTTTTCTATTAAGGCTTCATTCAACTAATTGGGTGAGGCCCTCTCACATTACGGAAGGTAACATGTTTTACTCCAAGTTAGCTGATTTGAATGTTGATCTCATCTAAAAAATACCTTCACAGAACATCTAGAATAGTGTTTGGCCAAATATCCGGGTACTGTAGTCTAGCTAAATTGACAGCTAAAATTAACCATCACAGTGATCTTTCCTTTAGAACGCCCCGGTGGGTTGGCTGAGGTTGTTGAATCTGCACTGCAATCCAAGTCTTCCTCACAGTTCTGATTCTTCCCCCCTTTCCTTTCACAGACATCTGATCAGAATCGTGGTTCAAAAACTCTTCCTGCCCATTCCTGCTTCCTTCTCCTGTATTTTCCCAAGGTGGTGTTGCCCTGTCCCTCCCCCACCTGTTTTCCTGTTACACTCCTAACTCTGCCTCCCTGTGCTACCTGAAGGACTTACACACCATCAGGAAGGAATTTGGGAATAAACACTTGCAGGCCTCTTTTTTTCTTTTTTTTTTTTTAAGCCCTCCCTCCCACTATTGGCTCCTGCCTGTGGGAGAAAGTTGATGACGCGATTGATCAGCTCTGACATTGACTGGAGGTCAGCTCTGACATTTTTTACTAGAGGGTAAGGTCATTATTATATGCCACAGATTGGTGCTTAGGGATGACACTTTTCTGTGTGTTCTATTTTCTGGATCCATGCCACTGGCAATTAGGAGGATCAAGGCGTGTTTCCCTTGTGAGAAGTTGGGGTGAAGCCTGGCTGTTCTTTCTGTTTGCTCTCCTCCCACTTGCATCCTGGCTCCAGCCTAATGCCCCAGTCACAGGCCAGGGAGCCTGGTTGGGGTGGGGAGACCTGCTGGGGAGTGGCTTTTCTTCTCACTGTTGTGGCAATGTCCTAATTTTGGCTTTGTGAGGAACGGAAGGATAAAACAGCAAAGACAACAATGGGGGGAGAGGAAGAGAGAGGCCTCACAGAGGCCCCTTTACAAAGCCACATACCTCGCTTCAGTTACCGGAATGATCTGTTAAGTTAAGAGGGGCTTACCCAGCCATTAAATATTTTAAAAATGCTTTTGCAATCACATTTTTTCATATTTGACTATTTATATTACAAGGATTTTCCCTCAGTGAGAATACTGATGAAATATTTTGAACTCTTAATAATACTGAGAAAGTTACTCTGTCGGTCATTTAACATTTTTATGTTGAGCACCACACCTGGCACTGGCAATACAAAGTTGAATGAGATACAGCCTTTATCCTTAAGAAGTTCTTGGTCTCGTGAGGAGAAAGCCATGTCAGCAAACACTAGCAATACTCTAATAGAGACATATATACCATGGGGCTGGGGGTTCTAGCTCTACCTGGGTGGTAGAAGGTGGATGAGTGAGTGTCCGAGAGAAGATATCCCTTAGGTTGGACTTAGAAAAAGGAGTAGGAGTCTACAAGGTAAATGGGGGTGAGGGAAAGCATCCCAGGCGAAGGGAACTCTTTCCCTGGAGTGGAGTCTGGCAGATATTGGAAAGTAACTTCGTAAAAGGGACAAGGTAATCAAGTACCTCACAAGTCATCTAATATGGCAGCCTTTTTCTTTTCTTTCTTTCTTTCTTTTTTTTTTTTTTTTTTTTTCTTTTACAGAAACTGGTTGGTAGCAATGCTATATACAATTTAAGGATCTATCGTACGAGTATATTTAACTTACAGACCTTGTGTAGGAATTACATCCTCCATTGCTTTTACTGGTCGTCTGATTGTCGAGAACATTATTAACTTTTTTTGTTTTTTAAGGAAAACTTCTTTCTTACTAGAATGACTTCCACCCAAGGCAATTCCAATAAGAATTTACCAGTAGGTAAAGGAATGAGAGTAGCATGAACGAGGGAAAGAGTTATCAGAGGCTAATTGAATGAACTTCATAGCATACACGATTTCAGAACAGAAAGCAAACACACTAAGACCTCAGGTACATACTATAATGTTGAGTACTATTTAGAAAAAAGTCTCATATTCATTGTTCAACTTTTATAGTTTACGTGAGGATCCTGAGGAGTATGTTTCTAAAAAGAAAAAACGATTACTATCGAGCATGCCACAGCAATTTACCCTGTCAGTCTCTGACCTTCAGCTCCTTCATTCATTCTTTCATTTCTTCATTCAACAAGCATTTATCAAACACTAACAATGGGCCACTCACAGCCTGTAGCCCAAGATAGGAGAGGGAGAAATAAAGGAATGAATGAGGAAAAATGAAGAGGGCTAGGTCTTCTACTTGTACAAGTGAGTGAACCTGAAGTAATATGGAGGTCCACAGACAATCTGGTCCTTGGCTTACTGGCCTCTTCCATTTCTTCTTTGCATGGGTCTCTTATGCACGGAGCCTGATCATTTTTTAGGAACAATGCTTGAACTATGTGATTAAAGCTGTAGAAGTTTCTAGTATGAGTTCATCTAAACTAAAGCAAAACCATAGGATCGCTTCTACTGCCTGCTCCCATATATTTGGAACCATTTACCCTTTAAAACACTTTCATCCAAACTTGTATACAGTATTTTTTTATGATTACTAAATAAGTTAACTACTGAAGTATTTTGCTGGGACATATACAAAAAGAGACAAACTTCAGGCAATATTCTATTAACATGGTGACTGTGGATAATTGGTTCTGGCCTTGAAACATGTTTTCCAAGACAGATGGGCCCTGTGACGTGTAAACGCAAAGTGTCTCTAAAAATTTCTGATGAAGAGTTTGGTTGTTAGATAAGTGATAACTACAACCCTAAAAAACTCAACTGAATAGTAATACATACAAATTTGCAAACTTAAAAATGACTCCTACAGATCTGGAGCTCTTATGTACCCAATTTCAGGAGAATGTAAGGAACTTTAAATAAATAGAAATGAATTTAAATGAAAGTTCATAGGTGATACATTCTAGCTAAACTGTCAGAATGTGTGCAATTTTCTTAATGCTGATTGTGGTATCATAATCACCTTGCTAATAATGATCATCGTTCTCTTATCCCGTGTGAAACAGCTACTGGTACTTCATTCCATTATCACAAAACAAAATCTATTCCAGGAACCGTGGAGTAGAATGATAGCATTCTTTGTAATTTAACTTAGGTACACTTAGATATTTGGTTTTCTTTTTTCCTTAGGTTCAAATATCACTTTTTAATAATAGCATTTATCTTGATAAATCAGAGAATTCCCCACAAGGCTAACCAATTTAAGTATTCATGTTTTCATGTGGTATACTAGTTATTTATTACTGCATAACAAATGATCTCAAAGAAGTCTTAGTCGCTTAAGCAACGAACATTTATTGGGTCACTGTTTCTGTGGTCAGAATCTGGGTGCAGCATTAACTGAGCGTCTCTGCCTCGGGATCTCTGGAAAGGTTGCATTCAAGGTCTCATGTATGATTACAGTCATCGTGAGGCTCTCCCATGGCTTCCAAGGTACCTCACACAGCTCCTGGCAGGCGTTATTGGCTGTTGGATGAACACACTAGTTCTTTGTCACTTCTGCCTCTCACAACATGGCAACTTGCTTTCCCCAGACGTTTTGTGACTTAATCTCAGAAGTGATATCCCATGGCTTTTGCGATCTTTCATTTTTTAGAAAGGAGTCTGTGAGATCCAAGTAATAAGAAAATATACATATTGCTCTCTGCTCCCAGTGCCTGGCACACAGTGCCTAAAACCTGATAGGTCGGCCGGTAGAGGAACGCACGTGGTCAGGCAAGTTAAGAAAGTTCTTATTGTAAGAGACAAAAGTTTATCGGACTGAGCAAAGACCGCTACTGTCCAGGCTGCATGTTTAAAGGAGCCTTACGGCCTTGAAGGAGGGGGTGAGGAGGCTTTTCTAGGGGCTGTGCTGACAGGGTAGCATTGTTTGAACAGAAAATGTTGACTGCCTGCAAGCCAGTAGCTGTTTTGTGGCATCTTCTGTTATCGCAAGTTCGGCTCTGTCTGCAGGTGCAGGCCAACAGATATTTTGTTGTTTTCTTGCAGACATGGCTCTGTCTGGTCAAGGTCAAGGTCTCTGAGACCTAACATTCGGAGACCTAACGTTAAGTCAAGGTCTCTAACATTCAGAGACCTAACAAAACTCTTGCAATTTCCTAATATTTGGTGTTGGACCCTAGTTCCTGACACAGAGCTCCTAGATCCCTTGGGATTTCCTGGTTATAGGCACATCTTTTGTTCTAATGAGGCAATTCTGGGTGGGCTAACTGGATGGTCAGGACGGGGACTGGTCACCAGATTAGAAGTTTAGAACTTTCCACCCTTTCCTTTATCCTCTGGGAAGGGGAGAGGGACTGGAGTCTGAGTTAATGATCAATTATGCCTAGATGATGAAGCCTCCATAAAAATCCCCAAAATATAGGGTTCAGAGGGCTTCCAGGTTGGTGAACACATGGTGGTGCTGGGAGAAAGGTGTGTGCCTGGAGAGAGCATGGAAGTTCCTCACCCTTTCCCATACACCTTGCCCTATGTATCTCTTCATCTATCTGTTCATCTGTATCCTTCAGTATATTCTTTATAATAGATCAGCAAATGTGTTTCCCTGATTTCTGGGAGCCATTCTAGTAAATTATCAAACCCAAGGAGAGGTTGTGGGAACCCCAATTTATTGCTGATTGGTCAAAAGTACAGATGACAGCCTGGGATTTGCCATCGCCATCTGAAGTGGGGTCCGTTAAAGGATTGAGCTTTTGACTTGTGGGATCTGCACTAACTCCAGATAGATAGTGTCAGAATTTGATTGAATTATAGGACACCCAACTGGTGTTGCATAGAACTGTGTGATGTGTGGAAAACCGCACATCTGATATCAGAAGTACTGTAGGTGTGTGAGTAAAGAAACACACAGGAGTATTTTTCCTAGAGTCATCAGGCCCAGTCCACACTCAAGGAGAAGGAATTACACAGGGTGTAAATACCTGGAGGCAGGGATTACTGGGGACATTTTAGAGGCTGCCTACCATACGTGGTAAAGTAAGGCAGCTTTACTATTTCATGTTTTCAAATGGTAAGATAAGACTGCACAATATCATGATTGTGATAATGGTTTTTAAAATTGGGTTTTATGTTCCAACAATACTGATAAACATTTCTGCCCTAACCCCGGGGACACAGGGTGCTAGGTTTTTAGAGACATGGCATGGTGGGTCTTCCTTTTTTTCACATTTGACCTCCCCTCCCTACCCTGTCACGTTTATATGTTGCCACCTCACTCACTTTAGGCTTGGCCATGTGACTTGCTCTGACCAGTGGGACATGAGGTGAAGGAGCACCGCCAGTTCTGAACAGAAGCTTTAAGAGGTATTATGTGTTCCTACTCTCCCTCTTGTATGCCTGCCTGCCAGAATGAAAAACACAGAACGAGAGACAAAGACAAAGACCTCATCCAGAGTCAGGCCTAAGCCAGCTGAGCCACAATCGACCTGCCAACTTGAAAGTAAGAAATAGATATTCATTGTTGTAAGTTTCAAGGTTTTGGGGGTATATTGTTGCTGCAGCAAAAGCTGACTGATGCAAATGGGGACAGCAGTGATAGAGCAAAGTTCCCAAAGAGTATCTACTTCTGTCAGTGTTCTGTTTCCAAATCCCACTGAGACTGATTGACGCCCAGTCCCGTAGGAAGTTGTATTGGAGGATTCTGTGTTTCAAGAGCACTTAGTCCCCAATGCCTGCTGTATGACTTTGGAAAAAGTCTCAGTACCATCAGTAAAGTTTTTAGCAAAATAGGATTTTTTTTAAAAAACCATTCATGTCAAGCTATTGTGTTTTAAAACTTAGGAAGTGTTCAGCTTTCTAAAATTTCAGATATCATATTCTACCTCTGTCAAAAACTTTTCAGTTTATTTTACTTTATGATCGAGATGGCTGCCATTGAATCCAAATGGTGAAAAAGGAAACTTCTAAAATGAAATAGTGTGGTATTATTAACTCAGCAGGATAGCTGTTTAGATGGTTCTGCAATTGTGCTAGACCCCTGAACACAGACGAAAAATCCTGAAAGGGAATTGGTAAACAACATGTTGCCTTTAAGTATCTCTCGGAACAGTGATGTACATCAAGCAATTATATTTCTTATCTGGAGAAGAAACATTGAACAACGTAGGAGACACTCATTATAGAGGTTAATTTTTAAAAATTGTTTCATTTATTTATTTTTTAATCCTTTGCCTGCATATTCAAAGAAAAGCCAAGTATTTAAAAATTATTTAAAATACTACCAGGATCAGAAATCATCTTAAGTATAGCATTTGGGTTATTCAGGTATATCTTGTGTGTGTGTGTGTGTGTGTGTGTGTGTGTGTGTGTGTGTGTGTTCTAAATCTGCATATCTGGAGTGATTGCTCGTTCTTGCAAAATTCATTTATTGGTAGCTCAGCTTTCTGTTGTGTGACATAATAGTCTAATTGCTATATGATATGTAATTTAGAGACAGAAAAGGTGACATAATAGTCTAATTGCTATATGATATGTAATTTAGAGACAGAAAAGGTGAAATGTTCAAAGTTACATTAGAAAAAAAATTCAAATAGTTAATTAAAACCTGTGGTTAGCTTGTCAATGAATTAGTGTAATGGAGATCAATTTCCACATAATTTTCTATGTTCATGATGCTTTGTGAATCACCCCTCCTAATTCAATTATTCCTCTGTAAACTGTTTTCTTTAATTTTAGTATAAAGAGAATAATTTGAATCAAATACAATTAATTTAATCTTCCAGTCCTTTCCCTGCCCCTCCCCTGTCCTTTTCATTCTCTTTCTGTCTCACTGTTGTTGTCTAGTTACAACCTAGTTCCTACTGCACAGACTCCTACCCAGTCTTCGTGTTCCAGGCATGTTTCCCTTCAGCTCATCTAGTTCCCTAGTGAGGTACCTCCCTCACCCCAAGAACTTGAAAATGAAGGAATGTGAACAAGGCATGAGTAAGAGCAGAGACAGACACATGAGTTAAAAGCAGCACTGCTCCAAAACCTGTAGGAAATCTCTCCTCTGGAACCTCTTGGAATGAACGACCATATCCAAACATAATTAACATATTTATTGAACACATAAAAATAACCTAATTAGGATATTAATAAACATATCCCAAGAAAGAGTGTGGGGAACCAGACTGCGCGAAATTGACCAGGCTAGTTTTCTCTGGAGGCCTCATAGGCATCACGGAGGTTCCAGAGGCTACTGCAGAAGAGACCTCTCTTCCAAGGTCTTTGATTGGACCAGTCCGCAGGGTTAGCTCTGGGGAGCTCTTAGAAACTACCACTGTCAGACCAGTGCCCGGGCTCCACCCACAGCGATTCTGATTCAGTTCACCTGCGGTGGTGCCCAGCTTTGGTGGTTTTGAAGAGCTTTATTAAGATATGTTTGACATATAAAAATGGTATGTATTTAAAGTGTACAACTTGATGTTTTGATATATGTACACATTGTGAAAAGATCACCGCAATTGAGCTAATTAGCATATCCACAACCTCTACATAGTTGCCATTCATTGTGTGTGTGGGAGGGGTGAGGGGGTGGCGTTGTATCTTTTAAATGCTCTTCGGGAGATTATAATCCAGGCTTGAAAACCTCCGGTAGATGCTCAATTCCAATTTTAAGGCAGGCTTCGCAGGCTACCTGGGTTCATGTCTGCCATTAGCCCTAAGCCAGCTAATAATTCATCCTGATCCCTGTTTATTAAGCCATGCCCTGATTGCCGGGAGTTCAGCTATAGGAAGAGTTCACACTCATCAAGCAAACTAATCTTCAAGTGCTTGCACATTGTGAAAGAGCTTCTTGTAATGATTTTCCATGCCGCTCGTGGAAAGAATGAATGTGTTCAGTATTAACATGAGAATTTCCAGTTCGTATGACAGTTATATTTCTCACAGTAAATAAGCAAATTGGAATTCCTGTGTTCATTCTAGCCTCCTGTGGCATTTAATTATCATGGTTTTATCTTTCATCCCTCAGTGCAAACAGGGTCCTCGCCTGGGGCCTTCAAAGTAAAAAGGTGAGATTTAGCAGGCTTTGCTTACAGACCCTGGTCCCCTTTCACCTGCTCCCAGTGTCTACGCCCTGCAGCTAGCTACATTAATTCTCTCTGAGCTGCAGTTTGGGGCATGTTACAATTCTGCTTAAAAATCTTCCAGGACATTCCCCCACTGTTTTCTGGTCCCAATCTACTTTTCTTCTCTCAGTGTTTTCCTTGAGAACCCAACCCTATGCTCCAGGCAAATTGAATCATATAAATTTCACCTTTTCCTGCCTGTTAATTTTAAGCTTATTTTAAGTTCCTTCATTTGGCACACTCTCACTTCCACCCCTACCCATCCTTAACCATCTTACCTGTTTAATTCAATCTACTTTTAAATGTGATCTCAATCATGTGGCCTCCCCCCATCACCCTATAAATAAGCAAAGTATTCCTTCTGGACATGCCTTTATCATACCATCCCAACATGTGTTCTCAGTCTAGAACTCTCTCCTTGCCCTTTCCACCAGCTAGTTTCCCTTCATATTTTACTCAGGTCTGAATTTCAATCTTTTCCTTAGGGAGGCTTTTTCTCACTCCTAGGCCTCAATGAAATTCTCAAGATATATTGCCATAATGCTCTCTGCTCCTCTCTTACACCAATCATCACCTTGCAATTACTTGCTCAGTCTGTGATCGCTGCTGGTCTGTGAGTTCTGTGAACATAAGGACAAGTGTAGTTTATTCATTGCGGAATATTAAGCATTTAGCACAGTGCCTGGCCCATAATAGATGCTAAATATATATTTGCCATATGGATGTTGAATGAATTTGATTTCAATTCAACAAATTTTACTAAGTACTTACAACATTCCACATGGTTTTCTATGTACTTTAGGTGTATCAGTGAGTAAAGAAGATAAAGATCCCTTCCCTCATGGAGTTCAGATCCTGGCAAGGAGAAACAGACAACAGACATGTTAAATATGGAAATTATATGATATGTTAGAAAGTGATAAGTCTATGGAAAAATGATAAGGTAAAGTAAACTAAAAAGTAAAGTATGAATAAAAATGTGGGTATGCAATTTGCAGCATCAAATGAGATGGAGGGCAGGTTGGGTCCCATTGCAATTGTGGCGTTTGAGCAATTGAAGGAGCTGAGGGAAGTCATGATACAGACATCTAGGGGGAAGACTGTTTCAGGAGAGATGGCCAGTGAAAGGGCCCTGAGAATCCCTGGTGTGTTGGGGGAAATAGCAGGAGGCAGTGTGTCTGGAACAAATGAACAAGGAGTAGGAGAGGAGCTCATTGGGAATCCTTATGGCCATTTTAAAGGCTTTAGCTTTTATGCTGAGTGAAAAGGGAAGATATGGTGGGGTTTTGAACACCATTTGACTGATCTGATTTACATTTGACAAGAATTACTCTGGCAGCTAGATTAGTAATAGACTCCAGGGAGGAGGGCAAAGGTTGAAGTGGAGATCATTTCAAAGGGAAGAGAACTTGACAGGACCAGGTTGCTTGGACCAGAGTAGTAGCTTTGTAGATGATGAGAAATGATCAAATTTTGGAATTTTTTTTTTTAAAAAGGTAGAGCCAACAGGATTTTCTGCCAGTTTGCATACTAGATGTAAGAGAAAGAGAAGAAACACAGATGACTCCAAGGTTTTTAGCCTGAGCAAATGGAAGGATAGATTTGCCATAATCTGAGAATGGGAAAGATGTAGGTTAAGTAGGTTTTGGGGGGCTGGAGGGTGGAGATCAGGATTTTAGTTTGGAACAGGTTGAATATAAGATGTTTAGTAGACATTCAAGTGGGGGTGTCAAGAACCTAGTTGGATATATGAATTTCAAGGTCAGAAAGGATGTCTAGGTTGGAGATACAAATTTGAAAGTCATCAGCAAGAAGGTGGTATTTAGGCTCATAAGCCTAGAAGAGATCATTGAGGGGGTGAATGTAGACAGAGAAGAGAAGAGGACCAACAACCAAGTTCTGGGACACACTAACATAAAGACATCTAAGAGAAGTGGATGAACTAACAAAGGATTCAAAAAGAGGCAGGAGAGAGGGAAGATGAAAACCAAGAGAGTGTTCTAGAAGCCAAGGGAAGACAATATTTCAGGAAGAATGAGGAATTGTGATAAATGCTGCTAATAAGTCAGATAAAGACTGAGAACTCACCATTACATTTAGCATTTGGTCATTGGTGACTTTTATGAAAGCACTTTTGGAGGATTGATGGGGTAAGTACCTTTTTAGAGTGGATTTAAGAGAAAATGGGAGGAGAGGAATTCAAGATGAATGAATGCATGTCCTTTATCTCATTCTACCTTCTGTTAACATCATTATGTCTTCATCTTATCTCCTCTTCTAAATTATAAGCTTCTTGAAGACAGGAAGAAGCTGTCTGACAACGGCATCGCTGCGATGGAAGCTGGCCAGTGTCAGCATACAGCAGGCACGCAATAAATGTTGGTTGACTGACTGGCTAAATAAACATTAAGGGTGAAATTATCCTTATTTCTTACATTCCTTATCCTTTTTTGTCTTCTCCTGTTCTCTTTATAATTCTTCCTTCCCTCCCCCAGACAGATGCCTGGTGCTACTTTCTGACTGCCCCAGCTTTTCCCATCCTCCCTTTACCCCTCACCTGCTTCACAATTTACCCACATTAAATTTATTCCTTCAGAAACAGGATAGCTAATCTAATCCGAGAAGTCCAATTTGGGAACCTAGCATTTCTTAGTTGATTTTAATGGGTAAAATCTATGTAAGAAATGTATTCTAATGCTGGATAGTAAAGGTCAGTAGGAGCCAGATCTCACAATACAAAGAAGAAAAAGAAAGAGAAGCTGAAATATGGAAGTGTGGTTTTTTTCCTTCATTTAATCTGAATTATACACATTCAACAGGAATATTAATCAGCTTTTACTAATGGAATAAAACAGGCCAAAATAAATCAAAGTACCACAGAGCTGTTCATAATGGCCTTCTCATGGCATGAGCTTTTAAAGTTGTAAAATAGAATTAAATTTTTCAAGTGAAGCATGGACTTATCTGTCTAATGATTTAATGTACTTTCTTCAAATTAGTCACTGTAATGGGTTGATTTTAGGCTGTTATATAGTCTTTAGTTAATTCTGGAGTATAAAATTTGGATTACTGGATTTCATTCATTCATTTATTTTAGGGATACTTACATATGTTAGCTATTGTGGTTTTTAACAACAACAATTAAAAAATACATTTAAAGCAAAAGCCAGATAATATCACTTTAAAAATTAGCAGCCACTGTTCCTCATTAGGGTTGATAGGCTAAAACTAACCATGAGTTTCCTCGTTCCTTTTCTAACCTCTCCTTTGCAATTATGAAATGTCATTCAACTATCAGCCTCAAACATTTATACAAATATTTTGAATAATTGAATCCTCAATAGATAGGAGCTATGTGCTATTGAAAATGAAAACATTAAGGTACAAAGAAGGAATCAGACTTAATTCAAATTATTTGACAACCAATGTGAAAATGAGCTCGAGCAACAGAACTATCCAGGTGTGAAGTCTGAAAGCGGCTTGATAAATACTTTCCACCAGGTTGAAGGTAAGAACTGTATAAATTCAATAAACCAAATTATTTCCAGAGGGGGAAAGCACACAGGAAGGGTAATGAGTATGTTTCTGCCACCTAGGTATCTTATTTTTCCAGGCAATTAGCAAAAAGCGTCCACATGAGTTTTCCTTGGTTTAGAAAGACTGCCTAAAGCCAAGTTCAGCATCTGGGGTGAAGACAGGGCTCAGTAAGGTGAAAGGATCTGAGTGTGATCTGTAAAAGATAAAGGTCGTCAAAGAATAAAAGTGTATATTTTATAAATTCATTAAAATTTTAATCAAAGGAAAACAGAAAACAATGAAAAAGTGATTCATAGCTACTGAGTGTGTTCAGGAAATAAAAGGATTATCAGCTCAGCAAAGTGTAACAGTCATGGTTCAATTTATCCCTGAAACTCCATGTGGTCTAGGCTAGGCTGCACCAGCTGTAGCAATTCAAGCTTGCTTTTGTATTAGGCAATTTTGCAATAAGATAAAAGAATTAAAATCGGCTAGCCTTTTCCATTTCTCTTTCCAGCCCTTCCCCCCAACAATCAAGCTATCAGAACAACAAAATAAAACCAAAACAGTCTCTCAGAACATTTTATGAGTTTCTTCTCTATCATTATTCTATTTTGGATGAGCAATCTTTTTTGACAACAGTGTATTTATCTTCTTTGCAATGCCTGGATTCATGGTTTTCTGCCATCTATTGTAGTAAAATTTTAGCTGGATAAAAGGTAAAAAGAAAGTCCATTTTGAAAGTTAATTTGTAATTTTTGCATTTTAAACTATTTTTTTCTCACCCCACAAATCCATTTCATATGGATTTAAGAGATTGACTAGTAAAACACTAAAGTTCAGAAATTAGAATAAAGTATAATTTAACAGCTATGAAAATTGCAGAGATATTTTTGTAATTATAAGCTTAGAAACAGTATATAAAATAGTAAAGAAAATTTTGACAGTTTTGAGTGCATACAAACAATATTTTTGCAAAAAAACAAAAAAAACAAAAAGGAATTACAGTTTTTATTTCATAGAGAACACTTGGAGAGAATCCCATCTCTGTGATATCATCAGATCTATTATTGCTTTTATTATACCATAAAGACCTTTTATAATATACTTTAAAAAATCCTCAATGTTAGTCAAAATAAATCATAATAAATCATAAACCAAAATAAATCATAGAAGATGGAATAAATGAGAAAAGAACACTATCTTAAAGCCTTTAAAAGGTAAATGAGCAAATGCCATGAATAGTCAAATTCTCATGAGAAGAAATTCATGGACTCAATAAACATATTGTAAAAACTTTCAACTTCATTTTTAAACAAAGAAATGCAAACCAATCAATGAGATATATTCACCCCCACTGTGAACTAGAAAAATTATAAGTATACACATTGCTTGTGAGGGTACAAAATAGTGGGCACTATGGTACAGTCTAATGGCTGTATAAATTACTTCAATATTTTTAGACCCTATGTTGGGTCCAAAATATTGGATCCACTACAGATCAAGAGCTATAAATATGTCTAAGTTTCTGCTTCCTGCCAAGATGGCAGACTAGCCTGGGATGCAAGCTCCTACCCGCAAAAGCAACTCTGGAGTAACTGTAGAAGTGCGAGGGAGGCATGGATTCCAGGAACCAATACCACCGCCAATAATAATAATAATTGAAAACTCCACTGAGGATCCTTGTCTCAGACAATTATTACACTGAGAGTTGTAAAATGTTGATTTCCTCCTTCTATCATTTCATCAACATTTATTAGCTGCATTCTTTTGTAAAGAAGAACTTTCCTTCTTTCTTTTAAGTGTAACTATGGACTTTTGGAGGGTATAATGAGTTGTCATTATTATTCTTTTTAATGCTCAAATTGTTCCCAATTTAACCTATGAAAATCCCTATAAATCAGCTCCTATGTCCCTTTGACATGACCCAATTAGTTTTCAAGCATCTTTTTTTTTTTTTTTGTGAGACAATATGTCCCAGACTGATCTTCATCTTTCCCTGTCCCTGACCTGGAATCAGCCATTTTCCAAGACGGGCTATTCATTTTAGTGGGAAATGATACTTAGAAACTCATCTGGGAAGAGATGAATCTTTAATGATGAAATTTCAGGCTTTGCTATCGGTATTTTTGCAAGGGGACTTCAGAAGTAGTCACGTCCTTCTGAAATCTCCTGTCACACTGTGTATAACATTGTTCCTCCAAAACATAAGGCTGACCTGTGAGCCAGGAGCTTCAGGAAGGTGGATGAGACTGAGTAGGAGTGATTAGAGAAGAACCTACTATCTTAATTTCAACCTCAATGCCCTCAAACAAAAATGACTTTAGGAAAAAAATATGGGCTTCCCTCCCCTGCCTTGACTTTTCTACCTCATCTGGGTCATTGAAATAGAGAAACATAGTCCAAAGGTGAAACTTCTTCTGGATGTCTTCTTTATTTCCTGACATACTCTGCGCATAGAATTCACTCATTCTAAGGTGTATTGAGTAATAGGCTTATTTGTTCAAGGCCTTATTATTAGTCTCCAGGTCTTAGGCTACACCAGCATAAACTTTCCTCTGGTCTTAACAGGAAAATGTGGAGTACCCAGTTACAGAATGTGAATGTGTGTTGTTTGAGTAAATTCTGTGTAACATCAATACCAATGTATCTCTCATACCCAATCTAATTTTTTAGTGCAAACTTTCTTGCTATAGCCATGCTGAGTGGACATTCAGTGATCCTGTCCAAAGTTCATTGGTCTAGACATAGTCACCTCACTCAGATTCTTTTTCTCAAGGATTTGAACCAAGAGACCTAGAGGGAGGTTTCAGTCATTAGTGGTCTAGTGTGGAGTTGGGCTGATGGCTCTGTATAAGGTGAGGAAGTTAAAAAAGATGATTAAGAGGCCATGACAATTGGACTAGACTGTAGAGAATCAGGGATGAAGGAGACCACATCATCACTAAGACACAGAGAGCTTCTGATTCCAGCCCTCTGTGTCATTGTCTGTCCTTGGAGTGTCTAAAGTTTCTGTGTCCCTGAAATTAACTTCTTTCTTTAGTAGAATTAGTTTGATTGTTCTTTGCAACTGACAAATAAATATTGGCTTTAATACTATACTACATAATTGTGCACATCCTTTTTTCCCTTCTTTTTTGTTATAGGGAACAATTGTGCTCTGGGTTATTTTTATCTGTAGTTGTCAGATGAATAGGACATTGTCAAATATTTTCTTAGGAAAAAAACTGCTATATAAAATATTAAGTGAATACATCTGCTTCTTTTGCAAGAGCAATCAAATGTTTGTGAATCTGTGCCTCTCCAGCTAAGATTTGAATCAATCAATCTATTGTCCCTTGAACAACATGGGTTTGAATGGCTTGGGTCCGAATATAGGTGGATTTTTTTTCCTCTTGTAGATAGATGCCCTATGAGTAAACTTATGGTATCAATAAATACAGTACAGTACTGTAAATGTATTTTCTCTTATGATTTTCTTAATAACATTTTCTTCTCTCTAGTGTACTTTATTGTAAGAATACAGTACATAATGCATATAACATACAAATATATGTTAATTGATTGTTTATGTTACTGGTAAGGCTTCCAATCAATTGTAGACTATTGGTAATTAAATTTTTGTAGAGTCAAAAGTTATACGTAGGATTTCAACTATGCTGGGGTTGGTGCCTCTGACCCCCATGATGTTCAAGGGTCAACCAATCAGAAGGCAGCAATGCCTTGATCTTCTGTAAGTCTTTCACATGTCCAGTCATGCGATCAATCAGACTTTGGTAATTCACTGTAGTGGTGCCTATTATAGAACCAATCAATAGTCATGGGAATGTAAATGTTTATGATTAGTGAGTCATAATAAAATAAAAATATGAAATATAATAAAAATATGAGGGGGGGAGAAATTTTGAATTGAATTAGAGAAGAATAAAAGGCAACATAAAGTGAAAGGCAGAACGCAGTTTGGTGTATGTGTAATCTTCTTCTGGGTCTGGCCAACTCCAGAGCTGCCTCAGTTGGCTCCAGGCCTGGGCGTTACGACAGTAAGTTCTGCTGTGAGGTGTCGCTCCTTGTAGTAGATGCTGTTGTTGCCGCAGCCCCCGGCCCCTTCATCAGCCTGGTGCAAACATCCCCCAGCTGCTTTACATGTTAGTCAGCAGTAGCTCACAGACATACCTTTCTGTGAGAACAGAAACAGCCCGGGCCAACAAGAAATAGCTCACCTGGAAACGCTTTACACCTTCCCCTCAAGGACGGCCCACAGTCAATGTCTGACTGATATGTGGGTGCAACTGCCTGGGCCCTTGTTTCCAGTTAGAATAACTCTGTGGTGTTATTCTTGCTCCAGAATTCCCAATAGGATCAGGCTAGGGCTAGACTGAATGCACATCTTTACCTGGCTTTTCCCCAGGGCTTAAGTGAACGCACAACTTTACCTGGCTTTTCCCCAGATCCCATCCTGCTTTCCACGTTCCTCTACACGTTTCCGTAGGGCATTCTCTCAATGAAACACTTGCACAGTCATTTCCACCTCAGTTCTATTTCTAGGGACTCCAACTTAAGAAAGTCATCTAACGTTTAACCTGACTAAGCAAAGATGGTCTTCCACTTTGCTACTGCGTATAGATTAGCTAGGGCGTCCATGGAGGGATAACTGTCCAGGCTGATCCTTTCGTACTCAGTTACAGGCATACCTCATTTCATTGCACTTCACCGATGTTGCATTTTTTTTACGAACTGAAGGCAAGACCCTCCACCAACATAAAGATCATGACTTCCTCTGTTGCAATACTTGCTTTATTGCCATGGTCTGTAACCAAACCCACACTCTCTCTGAGGTCTGCCTGTATAGTTCTCCTTTGTCAGAATTCTTCTCCATCTCATCCTATATATTTACAATTTAGCACCTGGTGCCAGAATTGTCTTCAGAGTTTTCTTAGCATCTTTGTTTAGGAAAATGCCTTGATGAGCTATTTGAAGGTGGAAGGAGAGACCCTGAGGGCATGTTTTTAAAGAAGGTGATAAAATAAAAAGATAGATAAAATGGTCTGCATAATAATAAATACAGATTTTTATGCTGTGATGAATCTAGAAGTGTAGAGAATTCAGAGAGGAGAGAGATTTGGCAATAAGATGAAAGAAGAAAGAAAATTCCTAATAGTGGAGTAGCCAAAGACATTTAAGACTGAGGATATCTAATATGCAATTGTAAGTTGTATTGTTATGAAGTAAACTCCCTATATTCCTGAGTCTTCAGTATAAATTTAATTTGTTAGAACAGCCTTGTGGGCTGGTGATGGGAAAATAAAAAGTCAGTGCAGTGAAAATGCCAGCCCCATAGTCACCCTTTTGCTGACACTTAAAGTTGTTAGTGACATGCTTTCTTGGGGATAATAGGTCAAGTGTCCTGGGGACACTAACGAGACAGAGAGAAGCAGTTGTGGCATGAAACTGACTCAGAACAGGTATCTTCCGTATTCCTCCTTATTCACTCCTGAAGGAGTGACAAATCCTCCTTATTCCCCAAAACTAGGAGAAAACGACAGAAGAAGGGAGAGAAGAGCTGGAATCTGGAGTGCTCTCTCTCTCTCTCTCTCTCTCTCACTCTCACACACACACACACACACACACACACACACACACAAAATTGGAACCTAGCTATTGCAAACTCATAGTCTTTAGTGAAATTCTGGCAAAGTGAAACACAAAGAATTTAAATTTATGACATGGTTACATAACCGTTATTTTTCTCCACCCCCTCCCCCACTCCACTCCATCCCCAGAATAGATAACATCTGAGACTATTAGTGCTGTCCTTGAGAAGATTAAGTGCTTTTAGAAAGTGTACCCTGGAATAAACAAAACACAAGCACAAGCTGGGAACTAAAAATCATTTTCTAAGAGGAAAGAGTACCTTTCCTTTCTTCCTCCTCTATGTCCCACTGATTTTTTTCATGTCCTATTTCAAATACCCACTTTCATTAAGTGTCTTTTGACCTGTTCCCAATCAATGATGTCTTCCTGCTTTGAGCCCTCTGTAACTTACAGTTGGAAGAGTTCTTAAGTTAATATTAAATTTTGCTGTGTTTCATAGTGTTATATCCAATCAGGACTCATCTTGGGAAATACATCTTAAGACAGAAGCATTTACTGTGTAAAATGTCAAGAGTTTTACTGGCCACATGGAATTCTTCCCATCAAGAAAGCCAATCATGTGCCAGGCCAAGCCTATTTCAGAGAAAGGATTTCACAATGACTTTATAAACTCCAAAAATGCAAGAACAACAGTGAATACTTGTATAGCATGTCCTGTGTGCAAATTCTTTATGCATATTAACTCACCTAAATTTCACTGTGATCCTATAAGTACTGCTCTTATTTTAGGTAAGATAACTGCAAAACAGAGACGCTACATAGCTTCTCTAAGGAAGTAGCAGAGCCAAGATTGAACCCAAGCTGTCTGCCCTTAAACTGGTAAGTCATACTGCCTGTTGTATAATTTTAAAAATCCTGGTCTACAAATTCCATTCTCCCCACAACAAAGCACCATAACCACTCACATGACAAAGCTGAGGAAGGTAGACAAAAGGGAATAAGATCAGGAAATTGATATTCTTTTCCCGTCTTGGGAAATCTCTGATCCTGTAAATCCTTGAGTTCTTCGTATTTGCTGCTCTTTAACAACAACAGAAATATGATTCATAAATACTAAAGGATCTAGGTATTTGCTATACATCTTGTTGCCCCACATCAACCCTCAAAAGTCATAAATGTATATAAGAAAGTTCTGGAGTGAGTCTGAGGTCCAGAAATGTATATATTAAGGTAATTATTCTAGCCTAGTTATGACAAAAGATAAGGGAGCTATATGCCCACTCATTCACTCTCCTTTGAAGTGCTCCTTTGGTGATAAATGGGGACCAGAGCAAATTTGAAAGCTGTTTTCCCTCTCTGAGTTAACCAATTATTCTATTTTAATATATTATCTCTCTATGATGAATAAAATTGATCTGTATGTAGAATATATAATTATTTGTCTGTCTCTCATTTTCCTTTTGTACTGGATTGAACAACTGAAAGGCAAGACTGAATCTTCGCATGCCTTGTATTGCCTTGCACAAGGCTTTATACACTAAAAATCCATTGAATTGGACTAAGTATGTTAGGTATGTGTTGAACCTGTCAAGGTTTGAGCAGAAATAAGAGAGGATTCAAAAAGAAAAAGAATCAAATGAAAAATAGAAGAAATTTAAAGAAAGGACTATTTACAAAGGTGTGGGTTAATTTAAGGGAAGGTGGTAAAGCATGTAAGGGCCAGAAAAAGCCAGAAGCTGTCACGCTGAAAGGACCAAGAGAGGGTGTGGCTACTGGAATCTGGCGAGAGCTGAAGCTGTTGGAGAAAAGCTGCCTAGCAAGAGCTGTGAACTTGAGGGGGGCACACAGCCACTACCAAACTGTGACTTTGCAGAGAGAGAGAGAGGATGCGAGAACCAGATGGTGGAGCAAATACCTGGACCTCTTTCTTTTCCCATAACCAGATCTCCTGGAAGGGCCTCTTAACGTCTGAGCCAATTGGAAGCCAACAGACAGAGTGATACCGCTCAAGAGTAATCTGGAAGGGCAAAGGGAGAATATGAAGCAGATGTACGAGTATATTGCAAGGTTCATTCATTCATTCATTCAACACCTATTGATTACTTAGTATGTGAAAAGCACTGGACTCACTAATGTGAAGGAAATATGAAAATGGCACAATTCCTATGGGAAGTGGTTACTTAGATTTCGGAAATGATTCATAATGGATTGCAGCAAAAAAGCATTTACTTATTTTTTTTAAGTGCAAAGGGCCAGGTGGGGTGAAGAGTCAGGGCAGAGGAGCAGAGGGGTCACAGCTACAGGGCTGGGACTGCCACCACTCCATTACCTCCCTCTCTCCCTCTGTTGCTCAGAGCCCCCACAAGCGCAGACCAAGCTGTGAATCTCTTAAGTGTTCCCAATAGTATCTGAAAATGGTTAAAATGGGCTTGAAATGGAAAGTGACAATTTACTCTTCTGTCCTCCTTCTTAGAGGAAAAGTCTGTTTTATTCTAGTGATCCTCTCCATAGCTCTAAAAATATGCTTAAATATGAAAATTTGAGGATCAACTGTAGACATTATTAACTTACTTCAGAAAAATAGCCCCAGAGAAAATACCTCCAATGGTTCCCATGGTCCACCCAATGACCCTCACGGGAGGTCACCAGCTGAGAAGCTCCACCAGGGCTGTGGAGCCGCCATTCAGCTCCTCAACTTCTTACACATAATAACAAATTTAATTTAATTTTTTTCAAAGTAATACACGAATGGTTTCTAGAATCCATTCATATTGCACAGCTTATAATGAAAACAAAAAATTAGACCCTGTTCTCTATCCTATTCCATTTTACAGAGGTATTATTTTCAAATCTTTTAGCTCTTTCTTCTGGTATTTATCTCTATATTGCTAAATACATAGTGGTAACATTTTGACTTACATGTACATCAAAAATATTCATGGTAGTGATATGGATCAAATCATGCTTATAAAATCTTTAATCTCTGCTTTATTGTTTTAGTCTTTATTTCTCCACATCTCTGGATGAGGTTCCCAAGTGAAAATTCAATACCTTATAGATTAACTGATTGCAATAGGGCATAAAGAATGTATCTTAATGCCCTTAAGATAAGAATGTATCTTAAATACCCCCAGGTATTTAATAGATATATTCTTGAGATATGCATAACTACATTAACAAATGGATTTTAAGTTCATTTAAAGAAACTTTAAAAAACTTACAAAAGATAGACCTATGTATGAGCTCTTTGTCAAAAATTATTTTGTTTTTAAATCCCTGTTCATTAGTATTATATGTCTTATTCAGTCTACCTCAATGTCATATTCATTCTAACGTACCCTTATATTCAGTTTATGACCTATTGTGACATGAAGATAATTTCTTTCTCTATTTTATTTTCTTGCATTTTGTAAGGTTTTTCCCTATTAAGTGAATTACTGGGTTTTTTTCTCAATGATCTCATTTGGGTCCTAAATTTATTTTTCCCCCAGAAATGTCTATATGTGCTAGATGCGTATGCTTTGTTCAACAAATTTGTAAGAAGATTATTATGTTCCAAAGTTGTTTTTCAAAGAATCAATTCAATTCCATTTCTGAATACCATCTTGCCCTGTCATAAAAATCTTTCTGAAAGCATTCTTTCTACTAAATAATTTGATATAGTGTCCATTTGAAGTATATGAACAAGCAAAATTATTTCTAAATCAGAGCAAAGTGTTAACTTATGGCCGAAAATGCCATTCAATTCCGTAAGCCTTTATTAGAGGGGACCTGGATGTCCTCATCACAGCGCACGGCGCTGGAATATCAGATACAACACCTCAGTTCAAGAAGTTGATGGTGTCTGAAGTGACACATACACGAAGGAAGTAAAATATGAGTAGTATGACGTTTGAGAGCCAAAATGAGTGATGCAGGCAAGCAGTTATTATGTCTTCAAAGAATGGAGAGGTCAGCGTGGGTTGAGGTAGTTGATGGAAGGTTTTATGCTGTTGTTGAGATCAGAGAGCCTTGAAAAAGAGGGAATTGAACAGGGAGTAGGCAGGGTAGGATAATGGAGAACAGGAGACACTGCTGGGGCAGAAGTGACCTGTGGTCTCTGAGAGATACTGAAGACACTGACTTGTTTGTGTTGAGTCGGAGCAGAGAGAACTAGGAGCAATCGGGCAGGAGAGCTTTCCTTCCACATTGTGGAATGTGACATTGGGATGATTATTATTGTAAGAATATCTTACTACAGATTTGTTAGGGACTCTCAAGTCTCTACTTACGCAAAGTAGACCTTAGAAAAAAATGTTGCATAACATGCACCAACAAAGTTTAGCCATGAGAAAGAATTCTGTGTGGTGTGAAACTACAAAGTGGTTTGAAGTGGGGAAGATTATCTCAAAGTAAGATTATCTCAAAGTAAGCACAATGCATGCAAGTTCCTGCGGAGAAAGCATGATATTCTTTCTCTGGATTGTCTTGGTTTCAGTGCGGGTTACTTCAGGGTTATTTTTATCAGTCAACCTCTCCACCCTCCGCCCCCACCCCATTTTTCTCCTTTCCTCTTTTGCATTCTGATTATGCCTGGAAGGATTCTGGAAAGGCTAGAACTGTATTTGGAGAGCCGCTCACACCAGATTTGTGACCAGTCATGCACAGTTCTTGAGATTTTGTGTTTATGCCAAAATGCTGAAGCCGCAGGTGCTAATATGGAAAGAATATAAATGTATCTTAAAGTGTTTACAACTAGCGCAAACTTTAAGTTGCTAAGACTATATAAAGTCAAAATAAACATCATGTAAGTGGGGATTTTTTCTGTTTTCTTAACAGCAGGCTGAAACTGATCAATTCACTGAACAGCAGTTTATCAAAAGATAGTTTGCCCCAATAAATTAAAAAAAATTTTTTTAAAAATGTTTATAAATTGTAATAAATTTAGAAAATGCTTATATTAAAAAAAAGAGTTCAAATAAGTAGGAAACCCTTGATACATGCAAATGTGTTACAAAATATATTTAATTCTTAGCATAACATTTGATTAAAGTACTTTCCAAAATATTTCTTTGTAATTAATATCTGTTTTTATTCAAATAGACAATTTGCAGATTAGTAAAATTATTTCAGAAACCATTAAAAAAAAAGATAGTTTGTTAAAAAACCAATTTACTGAGTACTAGTTCCCAAAATCATAATTTCTGGACTAGCAATTAGCTGACTAATTCATTAAAAGACCTATTTGCTGAATTATCAATACAATGAAAACTTCATTCCATTAACTACTACAGCAGAATGCCATATTTACTCATTCCATCCACAAAAGTGCAAAGAAAATGTGGCTATTTTAATTTTCAACGATTAATCATCCTTATCAGCACTCCTCCCACCCCCAAACTCCTACCCTACTTGTTAGTGTTGGCCAGGGGAACTTAAATTAAGGATTTATCATTATATTCTGATTTTAAATGTCTCATTTTAGTCTATGCCTTTTCAGTAAATGTTTATTCTTTCACAGTTTTTCACTCTCCACTTTGTCCCTGACAAAGATGGCTTCTGGGGTTATGGCCCTACGTGTTCTTGTGGCAATGGCAGTGGGGGAGGGGAGAGTGCTCTGACCTGTGAGTAAATCCTTGTGCTTCTGTGGAAAGAATGTCACCTGTGCATCTTGCCCCTGATCCAACTCTGGCTCCTGTTGCTGAAGTCTGCTAAGGTTCCTGGAGAACTTGTGATCCAGTTTCTTTCAAAGTAGTCTAGCCAGACCCACCTCAGGTGTTGGTGATGCTGCATATTCCTCCTAACAAGCGGGGGGACTCCTAGGGGGATTCACAGAACTGTGAATGCTATTTGGTTCTCATCCTGGGTCATGGTCCTGGAGACATGGCTCTCACTGACCCCCATAAAGCTTACCAACTGGCAACATCCATGGGCCACCTGAAAGCTACTAGCAACTGCCCATACCACCAGCAGCTGGCAGATTTGGCAGCTTGGCAAGACTATGCAATCTCATAACCCTTCCAATTTTACTCTAAAGCAGCCACCTCAAGTTTTAAAGGGCTGCTCATATAGTTGTGTGGCACTGTGTGACATGAGGGTCCTTAGGTATCCCCGTGATCTCTGATTCTCTCTTCTCAGCCTATCTTCTCTGTGACATCCGTCCAGAATTTATAAATCAGACAGCAAACATCTCAAGTTTTGCTTTCTCTACTTCTGTCCTCTTCCCTTCTCCATAATCTCCTGGAGCCTGAAAGGGTCAAAATCACTACTTCTTCCTGGCTTGCTAGAACTTCCTTTCCATCATATCCTTCTTTCTGAGGGAGATTTCCCACTCCCTTCCTCCTTTCTTTGGGGGCTATCATGGCTTCCTGCCTAAGAACTTAATTTATTGGGGAGAAGAAAGAAAGCTTTAACTCCTGAGAGACTGGACTTGGTTTTTGTGTTCCCAGGGGCATGTTAATCTTCCACCGTTTAAGGGGTAATGAAAGACTGACCATTTGTGTATCACATGTTGGGGGTGTGAGTAGAAAAAACGGAAGGGATTAAGAAGTACAAATTGGTTGTTGCACAGTAGTCATGGGGATGTAGGGTATAGGATATGGAATATAGTCAATAATATTGTAATAACTATGGTGTCAGATGGGTACTAGTTTTGTTGGGGTGAAAGATAGGAGCGGGTTTGGGGGCAGGGTGAAAAAGGAGAAGGGATTAAGAAGTACAAATTGGTAGTTAGAAAACAGTCATGGGGATGTAAAGTAAAGCATAGGGAATATAGTCAATGAGATGATAATAACTGCATAGTGCCAGGTGGGTACTAGACTAGTCAGGGGGATCACTTCTTAAATTATACAAATGTCTAATCACTATGTTGTACACCTGAAATTAATTGAAAATAATATTGAATGTCAACTGTAATTGAAAAATTTTTTTTAAAAGGGAGGGATAGGTGAAGGGGAATAACAGGTCCAAATTTCCAGGTATAAAACAAATAAGTCATGGGGATGTAACATACAGCATGGGGAATATAATCAATAATATTGTGATAGCATAGTAAGTTGTCAGATGGTTGCTGGACTTACCATGGTGGTCACTTTTTAAGGTACATGAATGTTGAATAACTGGTGCACCCCTGAAACTAATATTGTATGTAAAGTGTATTTTTAATAAAAAAATTTTAAAAATATATTTGAAGTACAGTGGAACACAAAGTGTTATTGTACTGCCATCTTTGGGACATACTTTGAACTGCACCCTTGTGTATTTAAATAAATAGTTTTTCAAAAGCAGCGTAGTTACGTTTTAAATGTATATGCAGCAGTGATTGTGGTCACCGGTGCAGAGCCTGAAGGCTTTTTAGCTATTAGATCAATCATAAGGAAGTGAATCAGCAATGACTAACACCTGTCACAGAGCTATGACTAGGATAAAGCTGGTCTCCCGAAATGATTAGTTGTTAAAGTTGGAAGGAACATTAGAAGTCAGTCCTTGCAAATGGCTTCCTGACTGCTGCCCCTGAGCTCAACTTGGGGATTTAGCAACAGAAAGAGTAGATGATTTCAGTTCGGCGAGGTGTCCAGAAAGAGGGAATAGGCAAATCTCTGGCACAAGGGAGAGACAACAGACATCCATGCTCTATATGTGTGTATCGTCTATGTAACTATATACAAATGAATGAATTCACGAATGAATGAAACTCTTGTGTCAGGTCCTATTCCTTTCTGACTCTATCTGGGTTGAGGGTGGAAATCAGAATCAGCCTTAGAGTCTCTCATTATAGGAATATGAGTGGGGGCACGAGGGGAACTATGTGGGAGTGATGGGAATTTTTTTTTTATCTTGATCTAGTGGTGATCACATATTGGTCGTATAAATAGGCAAAGTTGTCAAGCAGTACACATTAAGGTTTGTATATTTTTACTTCATGTAAATTGTGGCTCAATAAGATACTGTTAAAATTTCCTTTCCTCTCCCTCAACCTTTCCACCAATTAGAATTCTATTTGGGTTTACTAGCTGCTTTTTTAAAATAACATTCTGGTGGGATAACAGTAGGGGTTAGATCAGCCTGGAGTGTCTTACTTTAGGAAGCAGGAAGGAGGTAGGAAATTTCCAAAGACAACTTGCCTCTACCCTGTAACTTTACTCAGGAGTCAAGTAGTTCCAACTGTTTCAAATGTCAAGAAAGAACATCTCCACCTACTTCTTGCCTGCACCCGGATGGATGGAGCTGTTGAAAAAAGTCAGCTGTGCTAATTTAGTCTCACATTACCTTTATCACCACAAATCTCAAGTCGGCTCTCTGCAAAGCCTTACAATCCTATTATATTTCACGAGTAGATTTGTTTTCCTACTTCCTAAAATTATTTCATACCCTAACCCTCTCTCTCTTTAAACTACCCAGACTTCTCAGCTCAGGCTTTGCTTTGTATTTCACTGAGAAAATAGAAGCAATCAGAGGAAAACTGTCTCACCATCCAGCCACCAATGCAATCAAATTACCTGTATTTGTACTCTCTCTCTTTGCTCCTGTCTCAATGCACCAGTGATTATCAAAGAGAGCTATATGTAGAATTTTAAAAATCCCACTCCTACAGATTCTGAATTATTTAATCTGGTGTGAGACACCTTCTTTCTTTTTAATTCTCAAGGGATTCTAATATGTGGGTGGAATTTAGAACCAAGAATTTAGAATGTCTGAGCTCCTATAAGTGGGCAACTCCTGTGCTTATAAAGTGGATCTGTCTTTCATCTCTTCAAAACCTCTTTCCTTCCCCTTTTTCCTACAGGATGAGTTTGTCTTTCTCTGCTAGAGAAGTCCCATCAGCATACAAATATGTCTGATACCTTCTGTCTTAGTAACAGCTGCTCCTTGGACTCCACCTTTTCCTCTTGCTGCCACCCATACAGCAAAACTCAGTAGGCTGTCTCCATTCTATAACCTTCAGTTTTTTTCATTAGTCTACTTTCGTCTCTATCATTCAACATTGAAAGCATCACCATCCTACACGTTGGCAAGGCCAATGATTTAATTTTCAGCTATGTCTTATTCTAATTTTCAGCAACATTTGGCACAATTGATGTTTCTTGAGCACCCTTTCACAAGGTGCTGGATCCCTCAGTCTTACATGGATCCTCCAACACCCGTCACTGTCATCTTCTTTCTTCCTTGCTGGTGCTTTTCCTCAGACTTCTTTGCTAGCTCCTCTTATCCCAGCTGCTGTTCCTGGCTCAGTCCCTGTACCTGAGCTTCAGCCATACCATTTCCCAGGGTCATCTCATCCAGTCCCATACGTGGGTGGCCCATACATATGTGTCTTGAACTCTTACCTCTTTCCTAAGAGTTGGCTCATACTCAATTGCCTCTTCAGCATCTCAACTTGGGTATCAAATAGACACACAAATTCTTTTTTAGCTACAACCACCCCAATCTGCAAAAACCCAGGCTCCTACATCTCAGTGAATGGCATCTGAGTTACCTAGACCCAAAATTTTAGCAGCATCCTCTATTGCTTTTTCCCTCATTGCATATCCAATTCATAAGCAAATTTAGATATTTTCAGAGTACCACCACTTATTCCCCATCTCCCGCTGTCATCAGCCTGATCCATGCCACCATTATCTCTGACCTCAGCTATTTTAATACTCTCGTAATTTGTCGCTGTTGCCACTCTTGCCCTATAGTCTTTTTTCACACAGCAGCCAATGAATCTTTAATATGTAAATCAGATCATTTTACTACTAAGCTCAACCACCCCCCCCCCCCCAATCCCAGGGCTTCCCATAAGACTCAGAATCATTCCACACTCCTTAACGTGACCTACGAAGTCTCAGGCAGCCTCCCATTCTGATCGTTCTCCCTTTCATTCACTCTGCTACAGCCACGTGGATTTATATCTATTCTTCAAAAGGCCAATCTTGTCATCAGACCTTAGAGTCATTACTCCTGTTTATCCCTCTGCCTGGAAAGTTCTTGCTGAAGATCTTTGCATGTCTGGATTTTTCACATGGTTCTGAACTCTGCCTCATCGTCATCTCCGCAAGGAAATCTTCCCTAATGCACAATGTGAGGACAGAGGGAGAGGATTTTTTTATGCTGTTCACGGCTGCATGGCCTAAAGCCCGACAAAGGAAGCTCTTGGTAAATATTCGGTGAAGGAATGAATGTTTTGTGCTGCCTTCAGCATGAGACCCTCAGTGTTCTGTATCAACTATAAGATATAGGCCATAAGGTCACTGTATATCTGTAGGAAACAGATGGTTGATTTGAAGAGAGTTGAATCAAAAGGACTTATAAAGTATGGATGGGATATAGGAAAACGACAAGAGGTAGTGTGGCACCCCAGGGCTGGTACCAGTGGGATGTTGTTGCCAGCACTGTAGAGAAGAATAAGAGAGCTGCTGGGAAAGGCTCATCTGCCAGGAGCCGAGACATTCAGGCCCACCTGCTGCTACATAGCAGGTGGAGCTAAGGTTGGAACCCAGAACTTTTGACTTACACTTGAGTGCTGTCTATTATAACATGCTACTTTTCTTAGGGGGTCGTGTCTGTGGGTTATGACAAGCCATCCTCAAGATTATATTTTGTAAAACAATGTAGGGAATGACTGCCTATTACTCATGAGCACTGTGTAGATGGTACAAGGAAATGAAAAGGTAAAGTCTCCTAGGGACTGAGAAATGAAGTTGCCCTCTAAGAATTAAATTATAGTATTAACTCATAATAAATTACAGCACAGAATGCCATGTCACTTTATGGAGGCAGAATTGTTCTCAGGTCTGCCAGACTCAATTATGACTCAATTGAAGGTATTAGCATTTATGAAGGAGGATGTATCAGCCACAGTGAGGTTGGCCATCTTTCTATGCTGAAGAAAACGAGTCCCAGCACTCAGGGTTGGTGGAGCCCAGGGACACCTGTCCTGGAGAAAGCATGCCTGAACCTACTCCTGAAATATTCTTTTCTCTGGATATGGGTAGACCAGGCTGTTTCAGCCTGATGTTTTCAGACGTTCAAGTTACAACTAACATTTCGTACTCTGATGCTATGCTCACAAGATAAATATCTGATTATAATTTTGTTTTCCATGAAGTATGATTACAGGCAGAGAACGATTTTACCAGAAAACATAAGTATCTATTAACATTGGCAATTCCATTTCTCATTACAAATTAATCAATTGGCATTCTGGTTTATGCATCAATTTTTGTGAACTTAACGTGATTCTTAGTGTGTTAGGGGGATTCTCTGGAGACTCTGCTGACAAATCAGGTTTTGAAGTTGTAAGACTGAGACTTAGAACCCCAGATTGAGGTAAATTCAGCAAAGAAACGAGTGACTTTTTAGAAGATTTTCTAAAGTTATACATATTGGGTGTAATATACCTACAGTAAAATACATTCTTTTTTTTAGTGAATATTCCTGAATTTTGATAAACCATAATCAGTCATGTAACTACCACAATCAGGATATAGCATATTTCCCTAGTCCCCCAAAGTCCCCTCATACCCTTAATAAGTCAGTTGCTTCCTCCCCGTCCCCCCACCAGTTTCCAGCAGCAGTGACCTTTTATTTGTCCTTATAATTTTGCCTTCTCCAGAATGTCATATAAATAGAATCATTCAGTATGTAGCCATTTGAATCTGGCTTCTTTCACTTTGCATAATGTATTTGAGATTCATCTGTTGCTGCATATATCAGTCTTTTTTTTTTTTTAATTATAAGACGCATTCAATTGTATGGATGCATGACGGTTTGTTATTTACCAGTTGATGGATATTTGAGTTATTGCCAGTTTTTGACAACTATAGAATAGAGACACTATAAGCATTCACATATGAGCTACTGAGTGGACCTGTGTTTACTTCTCTTGGGTAACTACTTCAGAATGGGATGATGAGGGGGTAAGTATATGGTTTAGCTTGAGAAGGAACTGCCACACTGTTCTCCAAAATGGCATGGAGTTCCAAGTATTTCGTATCCTGGGAGTTGTTTCTCCCCCTATCTCCTACGAGGTGTGTAGTGTTGTTTTTGTGGTTTTATTTGCATTTTCCCAATGACGAATGATTATGATATTGAGCATTTCTTTTTGTATGTTTATTAGCTATGTGTATATCTTCTTAGATCAAGTGTTTCTTTTATTTTTGCCTGCCTTTTTATGGGATTGTTTTCTTTTTGAATTTCAAGAGTTCTCTATATATTCTGGTTATCCACTTTTCATCAAATATGTATTTTACAAATTTTCTTCCAGTCTATTACTTGATTTTTATTTTTTTCAGTTTTTCAAAGAGCAGAGGTTTTTAATGTTGATGAAGTCCAATGTAGCAATGTTTGTTCCATAGTTTGTGCTTTCTGTGTCGTATCTAAGAAATCTTTGCCTAACCCAAATATTTTCTTTTATTTTTTTCTAAAAGTTTTAGATTTTACAGTTTTAGATTTTGCACTTGAGTTTCAAATTTCGAGTGAATTTTTGAGTATAGTGAAAGATATGGGTCAAAGTTCATTTTTTCGGAATATAAATGGCCAATTGTTCCAGCACCAGTTGGTGAAGACTATACCTTCGTCATTGCATTGTCTTGCATCAATTGACTCCGTGTGTGTGTGTGTGTCATTGTAAGAGTGGCAGAATTTCATAACAGGTTGAATTCTTAACACCAGAGATCTGGAAAGGGAACTTCTGAGTATTTTCACATGAGCGTACTGAATCCATAGATTGTCCTGAATCCTTTGGGCCTGCAGACATTCTACCCTGTGGGGGATAGAGTCCTCATCCGCACTTTGGAAGATAATATAGACACCTCAAATGAGATAGGGGCCTTATGAGAACATGCTAGTCTTCGTCGAGGTCTGCCTCCATTTAGTTTTCCGGCTAAAAATCAATCACTAGGGTCAGATGTACAATTGGTCAAGTGCTGGGCTTAGGAAGGGAGGTGAAGGATTATACACCAAAGGAGCTGACTCACGTGTACCAGCAGAAACTAGGAGAGCATGCCTACGAATGGATCCAAAGGCTACTGGATCAAGGGGTGACAGAATATAAAAGATGGATATGAAGACACTCTTCCATAAGACATTGTTTCAAACTTTGGTAAGGGCCCTGGAAGATGATTTTAATATGGTACTTGGAAGCTTAAAAAAATGATGGTTCATATTAAATAAAGTTGAGATGCCAGAACTCCCATGGAGAGTACAGAGGAAGAGATTTGCTAGAATGGATCCACTATGAGACTAGTAAACCCACTAGCTGACTCTGTTCCTGGGGAGAACCCAGAGGACACTTTATTTTTCCAGGGCAATAAGGGATGTACTAATGAGGAGAACAGCAGCATCGATAAAGAGCTGGGTGGTGTCCATCCTCTATAGGCCAGGGCTCATTGTAGACGCTATTATTGTATTGGGCTCCCAGTGGCAATGGGGATGATAGGGTCCTGGATTAGGAAAGGCCAGGAGAGAGCAACCTAACCATCAGAGGCAGGCTGGGCATAATTAGTGTAAAGGGTGGCAAGATGAGAGTGGAGCAGGAGAGGCTGACCTGCAGGGATATGGCTAATAATGGTATCGCTGATGGTATCGCTGGGGATAAGACAAGAGGGTAGGGGATTACTTAATACACAGATTTTGAAGAGATCCAGAATGGATGAACATAAGGCTGACATCAGGTCCCTCAAAGGAAAGTGACAATTTCTTATCCAGTTTCCACACTTGAGATGGTTATCTGAACATGAACTTGTTTACTGAAGGAGAAGCTGCATGGACATTAAGCTGGTCCCTGCGAGACTAAAACGTTTATACAGGAGTGAGTCCTCTAGTCCTTCCCCAGAGGGCCCTATGGCCATTTACCTAGGTAACCAAACAATGGGGAGAGGAGAATATCTAGATCTTTCTAGGGCTTTAGATATAGGATCTGAATTGACACTGACACCCAGGGACCCAACATCTCTTAGGGGTAGAACAAACAGAGAGGTCATAAATGGAGCCCTGGCCCATGTCTGCCTCACAGCAGGTCAGCTGTGGGACCCACATGGACCCACTTGGTAATCATTCCTCTAGTTCCCAAACATACGATTTTATGGACCTACTTAGCAACGGGCAGTGCCATCACATTGATTGCTTAACATGTAAAGGAGGAGATGTTGGAGGAGGACAGGCTACGTGGAAGTCCCTGAAATTTTCTTCCATCCTCACCAAGTCAGTTAATCAAAAACGTTATTACAAACCAAGGATAATGAAAGCCATTCAGAGGTGGTGGTTCTTATTACATACCCCATTTAATTCACCAGTTTGGCTCCTTCAGAAACTGGATGGATCGTGGCAGATGAAGTACACTGCCAGAAACTTATCCAAGAAGCCCCAATAATAGCTGCTGTGCTGAATGTGCTATTTTTACCAGAACAGATTAATACAGCCTCAGGTATGTGTCATAAGACTTCACCATAGTTCCAAAGATCTCTACGAGTAATTGTGCTTTATTAGACAGAAAAAAGATACAAGAAGTTTGAAGAGGATAAGGTTCTAGAGACGTTGTGGGTCCCTAATAACAGTTGCTACTTTTAGCTTCCTGGCAACAAATTCACTATCCTTAACTGTCCCCAGCAGATGTTTTACATGAGGCAGGTGGAGAGGAAGTCCCTAAAAGTGCGGTACGAGTTTTAGCCACCAGCAAGTGCCTGGGCACTATTACAAATTATGCCAGATTGTTACAGGCTTTTATCTAACAATGAGAACATAGAGAATGGAACTCTATGTACTCATCGTATAATATTATTATTTAGCAGCTGTGTACCTGGGGTATAGCCCAACTCCATGTCCTCAGATAACCTTTTGGAACCGGCCTTCTCTATCTCTAGTAGACCTCACACGTCTACAGCACTGTATGTTCTCATTGTATAATATGTGTTCTAATCATTGAGTGGTTGGGTGCCTGGGGTTTAGCATAACTCCATGTCCTCATATGACCTTTTGGGACTAAGCTTCTCTGTCCCTAGAAGACCTCACCATGCGTCACAACAGCACAGGCAGATCCTGTTGGCCTGAGCATTCTTTCTAGGGGACATCACACTTGTGCACTATGTAAATGACATCATGTTACCTGTAGTGAGGACTCTGCATGCCTTGGTAAGACACACCGACTCCAGAGGATGGGAGATACATCTTACAAAGATTAAGAGACCTGCTACATCAATGAAGTTTTTAGGACTCCCGTGGTCTGCCTCCTTCTTATAGGGATCCACTGAGGAATTTATGCTTCCTATCTAGGGGTCTAGAATCTGTGTGTCTGGAGGTCCTGGGTCATAGAGCAAAGAAAATAAGATCACCAGGAAACTTTAAGCTACCACTGCTATCTGGTCACTTTAGGTTCCTTATGCCAGAAATCTAGTAGGCAAATAAAAGAGGTACCATACTGAGAGAGGTTGTTGGGCCTGATCATCACGAGGAGGGAGAGCTACTGCAACATAACGAGGGCACAGAGGAGAATGTTTGGCACTCAGATGACCCACTGGGGCACCCCTAATTATGCTCATGCCCAGGTTTAACTGTAAATGGGCAAATACGGCAACCACAATCTACTAAAGGTATGATAACCAGGGTCTCAGACCACTCAGGGGTGAGGGTCTGGGTCATTGTACCAGTCAACTCAGAAGTGCCAGACTAGGATGGAGGGAATCTAGAATGGGTGGTAGAGAAGGGAAATGCCAAGTGTCAGCTATATAGTCTTGGGACCAGCTCCCTAAGTGGAGGCTGTGGCTTGTCCCAGGGTCCCTCTTTTTGTATATGTGAATTGTAATAACAGAATCCAGAAGAAGCTATACCTGGCTGGAGTAAATCAATGTGAGAAGCAAGTGGATCTGAGCATTGCTGGGAGTGAACTGCAGTAGGTGCTGTGGTGCTTGGCCAGATTTCTTTTACTGAGCCATAGCATCCATCTCTCAGCTGCTGTGAATGTTGGCTGCTAATGGCAGTGTGCATTCTTTCACACCTAGCTTCCGTTCATTCAACATTATTATGGTTTTATTCTTTCATCTGGTTGTATGTAGCCGTAATGGAGTTCATTTCTTTTTACTGCTCTATAGTATTCAATTTTATCAATAAAACACAATTTTCCATTCTTCTGTTGCTAGATCTTTGAACTGTTGATGGGTTTTGGCTATTACAAATAATTCCACTATGGATATTCTTTTACCTGTCTTTGAATACACACACATACCATATTTCCCTGAAAATAAGACCTAGCTGGACAATCAGGTCTAGTGTGTCTTTTGGAGCAAAAATTAATATAAGACCCGGTATTATAGTATGTCATATTATATCGACCCGGTCTTATTTTACTATAATATATTTTAGTAAATATTTTACTTATTTTTGCTCCAAAAGACGCATTAGAGCTGATTGTCCAGCTAGGTCTTATTTTCAGGGAAACATGGTACATTTTGGTTGGGTCTCCATCGAGCAGTGAAACTACACATATATTCTACAATAGTGTTAAACAGTTTTCAAAAGTGGTTTGCGTCCTGTAAATACTAACGCACAACTCTGTGTGTATGAAGATATTCTTCTTCTGTATTATCTTCTGGAAGATTTATTGTTTCACCATTTACATTAAGGTCAATAATCATCTTGGAATGAAGTAAAGGTGAAGTTGAATTTTTTTCCATATGCAAATCAATTGACCACTTGGTTTAAAAACACTATTTATTTAAAAGATTTTCCTTTTTCCACTGTTCTGTAACACAGTATCAAGCAACATTTAATTTATGTGATTTTTCTCATAAAAGAGCTTCGGTACTAGGAAAGTAATTGGACAGTTAGTTCATTGAACCTTTTGCGTGTTGATATTATTTTCTCCATTTTACTCGGAGGAACTTGAGGCTTACAGAAGTGAGTTAATTTAGTGAACAAGTTTTTCTATACAAAGATTCATGTTATTAATTCCTTTAATAAGATAGAAGTTAGTTGATTAATTAATTAGTTACGCTGATGACAGTATGGAGATAGGTGATCCAGGTCTGCTAAGGCATGTCTGTCATCTTCATGCTGGGTCCGAGACAGTTGTTTCAGCTCCCACCCTCATGCTCTTGCAGCCTAGTGAGAAGAGAGGAAAAGCATGGAAATTCATGCCCCTTATTTTAGGGGTGATACCTGAAAATTGCACGATTCCACTCATATCCTATTGGTTAACATTCAGTTATATAGCCTCGGATCAAGGGAGTCTGGGAAATGGAGTCTTTAGGTGGCCAGTGTCTTGCAGAAATTTGAGATCTCTGTTTCTAAAGGAATAAAAAGAGGGAATGGATATTGGAACTGTGAGCCATAGCTGTGTACTTGGTTGCAGAAGATCTGAGATTTCGACAACATCTGTACAACTCCAAGCTATACGGCACAGCCTTTGACAACTAGCTGGAACTCAAAGTTCTCCTTTTGAAAAACTTCTTGGGATAGATACATTCCTGTCAGATTTAATTTCTAGATGTTTCTCTAGACATGTATATAGTTTCCTTTTACTAGACAATAAAATTATTTAACTCAATGTGTTTTGTTGTTATAACTCTCAGAAAAATGAGCTAAATGTTGAGAACTTGTTAAGTATCGAGTCAAAAAGTTTCCAAATCCTGTTTTAATCCTTCTTCCACTGACTTCACTTTCACTTTTCTTTCTTACCTTTTTCCTTCCCTTCCTCCCTCTTTTCCTGACCTCCTTCATCCCTCTCTCTTTCCTCTTCACCCCTCTTTCTCTCTCAATCAATCAAATCTCTCTCCCTCCCTTTTCTTCTCCTTTCCCTCTTCCACTCCCTCCCCCTCCGCCTCTCCCTCCGCCTCTCCTTCGACCTCTCCCTCTCTCCTTTTTAAAAGTTATGGCACCCTGCTGTTTCCTCTCCCTATCTCCACTGTCTGCAGTGACAGGAATAAGTCAAGGGTGTGAGGGGCGGGGGATGGGGAGGATGAGGGCAAGTGGTGAGTCACAATGTCTCTCACTTTTTCATTATTTTTTTAACTTTTATTATTAGTTTTTATTACACAAGTAATACATATTCATTGTAGAAAAATTAGAAAACACACAAAAGCAAAAAGAAAAAAATAATCACCCATAATCCCACTACCCATAAATTACTACTATTAACATTTAATGTATGTCCTTCTAGCTTTCTTATGCATATATATACATACAGAGATATATTTATATATAATTTTCTTTTTTACAAATATTGTGTCATACTATACATACTGTTTTATAACGTGTTTTTTTATTTAATATATATTGTGAACATTGCTGTTTATTCCCTGAAAAATTATACAGATACTACATGCTCATTGTGGAAAATTCAGAAATTACAGATATGCAAAAAAAATATATAATTGTTTCAAATCTCACCTCCCAGAGATAAATGCTGTTAACATTTTAGCAAATATCCTTTCAGACCTTTTAATGCACACATGTATATGTATATTTTAAAAATGGAATTACACTATTGATTTCTTCTGTAAATTTTTTTTCAGTTGACAGTATAGCTTATTCATTTCCATAAATATACAGATGGTGCTTACTCTTAAGTGGTACACAGTATTCCATTGAAAGGTTATGCCATGTTTAACCAACCATATACTGTAGACTTATTTGCATTTTTCCAATCTTTCCAAATAATGCTGCTATAAGCATCATTTCTTGCATATATTTTTGAATAACAAATGAACATATCTTAGTTTGTTTTTTCTGATCTTTTTAAGGAGAATCTCCCCAAAGTGTAATTACTTGGCATATACATAAAATATATTGCCAAAATATTTTCCAGAAGGATTGACTCAGTTTACACTCTTGTTGATTCTGGAAGAGAATATTCATTTCCACACTTCCTTCTGTTCCTGGGCACTTTACTTCTTTATACCATTTGCTTTTCTGATACATAAAAAGGAATATATTGTAATAATTTGCATTTTTGATTGCTAGCATATAGAAATATTTTCATATTTATTATTAGTGCACTATTTAAATTTATGGTACATGTTAGTTTGTGTCCTTGGCTCAATTTTCTACTTGAAAGTTTGATTCTTTTTGAGTCATAAAATGTCATTCATGAATTCATTATTCGCCCATTCAATAAATATTTTTTCAGTATTTGCTTTGTGTCTAGCACTGTGTTAGGTGTTGAGGACATAACAGTAAGCAAAATAGACATGGTTGCTGCCTTCTTGAACTTCCAGTTTAGTGGATGTAGACAATTCACTAAGCAATAATGAAAACAGTGCAGTAAAAAAAGAAAATAATGAAATGGGAATATTTGGCTGGGCAGGGGGTTGCAGATCATAGAAACTTCACCAAGTAGTGGAGTTTAAGCTCTTGATATATATTAGAGGTCTATACTTTTGTCGCATGTATTTCAAATTTTGCTTTCTCTTAATTTGGTTTATTCTGACTGTGTTGGAGTTTTGCAGTTTTAATTGGTCAAATCCATCCATCTTTTCCTTTGTGGCTTCTTCCTTTAGGGTCATGCTTAGAAAGGCTTTTTTTCCCCTACATTAACATTACATAAATATTCATTAATATTGTCAGCTGGTCCTTTGATATGTTGATTTGTGTGCCTTAACATTTAAATCTTTACTGCACCTAGAATTGATTTTGATGGAAGTTATGAGGCATAGATCCAATATTTTCCCCAACAAATGGCTAATCCATTATCCCAATATAACTTGCTTAATCATCCAAACTTTCCTCATGGATTTGAAATGTCACCTTTATGATGTACTCAGATCTTCTATGTTTTGGGATTTATTTCTGAACTTTATATTTAATTCTCATGATTTATTTTGGGCCAATAGCATCACTGCTTTTCTTTTTTCTATCTATAGTTACCTGATAGTTGAGCGTTTTGCATTTGGTGATGTTTTAGAACACAGATGATAGACATTGCTTAGGTCTGTGTGATGGGAAGTTAGTCTAGATGATACCTTTAGTCATTTAAATTCTGAGACTTTCAGAGTCTTAAATTCCAAATGGGATTATTGTTAATCTGGTTTGTTTGTTTGCTGCCTAAAATAAATTAGATACTTGGAAACTCTGTATTTGTTGTCCCCTCTCACTCTAAAGCTCAGCTTTCAGTAGGTGGCAGTATTGCCAAACAGTAAGTATCCCAATGTTACAAGAAGCACCAAGGAACACAATGATCTGGCAGGATTTTATAATTTCCCCCAAGAGCTTTCATTAGAGGAGACATCAGGGCTGTGCTACTTCTAACGTCTTCTTTGTACCCTTGAACAATGGCACAACCAGATGGGTGCAGTGAATCTGTTCCTAGATGTGTGCACAACATTAGTTGTCAGATGTTTTTAAAGCGACACCTTGGCCTTGTGGGCATTTCTTTACAAACCTTACCCTAAAGTGCCTCTGGGCCCCACCACTGACTGATTTAAAGCCTGGAAATGTGGTTTTAAACAAAGTAATTGTGGTGGGAGTCAGGTGACTTTTATTTTCTTTATACTTGGTAGTATTTTTCAGATTTCCCACAAAGAACATGTATTGTCTCTGTAATCTGGAAAAAAAAAATCAACATGGGGTATTAAAAATATGGTGGTAACATGGATGATTGTGTGCCAGAAAAAGTTCACATCCTTTTCTCTTTCAAGCATGTGAGTACATGCAACAAAATGGGTTCAGTGTCTCTCCTTACCCCTAGAGATTAGCTCAGTGTTATTGCTAATCTAAAAGCAAAGTACTAGCAGAAAGCTGAGACAGTAGAACTCTTATCTCATGGAACTACACCTGAGAAAGTCCTTTGGTAGGTGAGAGGAGAGTAGCATCAACAGTGGCCTAATGGGAGATACTAAATTACCTACTGCAACTATGAGTCAGTGTAGGTTATCAAGACTTTGAGCACTAAATTTAATTTTAGGACCTACTAGTGAAAAAAAAGTCCATAAATCTTGGAGTGTGTCTACGGGAACTACAAAACTGATCAAAGGCTGGGAAACAGGCACTATGAATAAAAGATAAAGTGGCTGAATTTATTTATTTAGATATGGAAAGTCTAGTTGGGGAATTAGACAAATTCCCATCTCCACGAAATGCTGCTATAGTCCTCCCAAACATGGAGGTGAGACCTGAATTTATTAACAGTCTTCAATTGTACAAAGGACAATTGCACAGAAGGTAAGTGTCACTTTCAACGTTGAGACTAAGGCTAGAGTGAGCACAAATTAACCAAGCAGAAGTGATTTAGGCCAGGCATTTAGAAAAAAGTGCTGAACACCACGGTTAAACTTATCAGTTACTAACTCTGCGTGGATTAGTAGGAACTAGAATGAAGCTGTGGGTTTAATATGGTATGACAATGGGAGAGGGCAGAGACAGAACGCGCCAAATTGGGCTACCTCACAATTTCTAAAACAATGGACCTCAAGGTAATTAACCTCAGAAGATGAAAATGAACCGCATTCAGGAAAGGATATTAATCTTTAATCAAGCCTGATTTATGAAAATCAGGTAATCTGGCGTGGTTACCTGCTTTGCAGGGGAATATATACCCATGGAGTCTTTAAATAGCATATTCCCACAATGTTTTACAAGTATGTGACTTTGAAAATTGTGATTTTTCTCATATAATTTTGGAGGGTCCTTCTTTATATGAAGCCAGACAGACCTATAATAATCACACACCAATTACCAGTTGGAACACAACTTTGGACTCTAAGAATCAGGCCAACAACCAGCTGGTATGATCTAAATAGAGACCTGCATAGCCTTTTGAAATCTCTTCCAACCATTCAATCCTTTCACTTTCAGTCAAAAAAGATAGAAGGCAATTCAAAGGATAGTTTCCACAATGTCAGATATTAGTTTGAACTATATGAAATTGCTCATTTTTAGGTCAAAACGGGCAAATATCAGCAATTTCATAAAATTCAACCTAATACTATAATTATTCCAGTAATATGTCTGTACCTGTCTTCCTCTTCACTAAAGCTAAAGGCTTTAATATATTTAGTTTTCAGGTCAAAATATTGGTGGACATATAAACACCTGTGCACATAAGTACAGAGAAATTATAGGGTTGGGATTAAAGATACATCTTGGATAAGTCACTTATAGGCATCTAGCTCATCATTTTAAGAAACACTAGTGCCTCTTGTCAGACTTTAGAATTTTTCAGACAATGGAAAACAAGAAAAGTCCAAAGGCCTGATCTCTCAACCCATGGGGAATTCTGTCTGGGAAACGGGCCAAAGTAAGAACAGGGGGAAATACAACAAAATTTGTACCATGTTACAAGTTTAGTGGAGGAAGATCACAACGAAGCTGTGAGCAGAAAAAGAAAGCCTGGAAAACAAAGCACGTGGCTTCCTCCTTTCTAAAATATAGTATTGCTTCATGTGTCCTGCTTTCAAGATTCTAAGCATAAGATAAGACACCAAGTACACATTGGAAAAGTCATATCTGCATAGTCATCTAAAATGAGACAAGCTTAGCTTAACTAAAACGATTTTATTAACAATGTAAAATGTTAGATATTTTAACGATCTGAGCTAATTCCAGCATGCCCTAAAAGAGTTAACACTATGCTGATGTGCAGACATCATGCTTCAGATTTCAATCAGAACAAAATGTGATAATATTCAATGTTACATTTGAGGGTAATTGTATATGTTACTACACCATTTCCTAACTGGATTACTTCATTCTCCAAGAAGCTGAAAAAGACACCATTGGATCAAAAGGAAATTAGTTGCCTGTATGCGTTGTATGAAGGTTTTAGGATTATTGTGTATTTACAAAATTTAAATACTTTTCATATATGGTTTTTGTGCATTACAAATTAAGATATTTTTTCTGTTGAAGCTCTTAGATTCTGACAGAATGGAAGACTAAATGTAAATGAAAGCAGAGAAAGCAATAGTGAGGTGGTATGTTTGATTATAATATTATTTCTAATGATATTGATATATTGGATTTTTAACAGTTTTTCAGTTTTAAATAGATTTCTATGTTTAAAGACTTCTTCCATATATGATCAATTGTTAACATGAGATCAGCAAGAGCTATAGATATACTATTATACATGAAATAATGTTTTTCTGTATAATACATTAAAAAAACCTTTAAGTAATTTAAAAATCATAATTCTTACATCTGTCATGGTATGGTTTGAAGCAGACATGCACAATGTCAGATTTAAAAATCCTTTTAAAAACAGCCTGCTTTTTGATTCTGTGGTTTTTTTTTCCTTGACAGCAGCTACTTTCAAATGTAAAATCATTTAAAAGGGCAGGGGAGGCGGATAAAAGTAATGAAGAAGCATAGAAAACCTAGTCAAAACCAGTAACTGTGGTTCCGCTGTCTGGAGGTCCTTGGCTTCTGTGATTTTTTTTCAGGTCTCCCCAGTGGTGGGTTCCAGGTGAAATTGTCTAGCTTGAGACGAGACAACATAGCCCAAAGAACCTTCTCTTCCGTCTTCTAACCAAGGGGTAGGAAGTTAAATTTAGAAGGCTGCTGTCATCTGTGATGGGACAAAGTACATATGAGTAAAATACAGACAAAACCTTCTTTTTATGAATTGGCTTTAAAAATCCACCATCTTTTGAATCAAGGTTTCTTAACATCACCACTATTGATATTCTGGACCAGATAATTCTTTGTTGTGGGGGGCTATCCTGAACATTGTAGGATGTTTAGCAGCATCCCTGGCCTCTACTCACTAGATGCCAGTAGCACCCCCACCCCCACCAGTTGTGACAGCTAAAAACGTCCCCAGATATGAACAAATATTCCCTACAGGAGGGGCAAACAGCCCATAGCTGAGAAGCACTGTTTAGGATTAAAGTTTAACTGTGTAGAGGTAATCTATCAGTGGGGAGAAGTATAGCTTCTTAGAAAGAGCCCACGCTTTGGAGTAAGGTTGGCTTCTTTCCTAAACTTGCCTCTGCTGTTTTGCTTGTGACTTTGCTCTGTGACTTTGAATAAAAGTCACAGAAAATTGTCACTTTGAAAATTGACTTGCTCTGTGACTTTGAACACATAATTTAAGCTTACTAAGCTTCAGTTTTCCCATCTGTAAAATAGGGTTTAATAATAGATGAGGATTAAATGAAATAATCAATGAGAAACATTTAGCTTGGGTAGATACCTTGCTTGGTGCCTAGCATAGAGGAAGCACTCAGTAAACACAGCTGTTATTAACTATTTCCCTTTATGTAGGGCCATTGCCTTATTTCATTCGCTTACTCCATTCACTTACTTCATGCCTCAGGAAGACGTTTCCACTACTTCTTGTTGAGTCTTTCCCTAGTGCTTTCTATAGATTTCTGTAACAAGGGCATCCAGAGAAAATTGCCAGCTGTGGAACTCTGATGTTTTGATCTGAAAATTTTAGCATGATGACAAGTAGAGGAAGAAATAAGCCCGTAAACCAAATGTGGTTTAATGAGGTGGGTTTTTAGGAAATAGTACAGTCCAAAGAAAGGGTGAGTAGAAATACTGTGTTGGAGCAGAACTGGCCAGTGTGGGTCCCAGAGGCTAGAGAAGGACAACAAGGAAATAGCCTGGAATCTGCCAACTAGGGCAGTACTAGGACATAGTCAGACTGGACCTAGGGGCAACCACATGGCTAGTTGGTGTTGGCAACGGTTATGGATCTAAACTCTGCCAGGACTAGTTGCACTGCCCTTCCAGACCAGAGCTAAGGGGCTCTCTCCTTTCCTCATCCTAACCTGGAGCAGACGGGACCTTGAGAAAGAGCCCAGAATCAGGAGTTAGATGAAGACATGGACAAAGTGAAGAATGTATCCCACCTCAATAAAACTGGTTTGTAGATCAGGGTTGTTTTTTGTTGATCACTGAGCCTAGACATTCAGAAACTGTCAAGGACAGCAATGCGTCCTCGTTTTCTGGTCCTCTTACATAAATTGTGTCCAGCAAGTGCCCAAGCTTTTCCTCCCCTTCCCCAAAGGTTCTCAGGTGTCATACTTTTAAATAAATTAGCATCACCCACCAAGGTGACAGTGTTCCTTGGCGTGGAATACTACTTTGTATATTTAGATGGAACTGGAGTAGTAAATAGGAGATGGGGATGAAAATGGGCGCCCCAGCGGGGCACATCAAATTAATAAAAAACAATCCACTCTCCCAGTCCCCACAGGTTAAAATCCTCTCTTAAGATTCATATTCTGCTAGCATGCGGGCAGTGGGGAGAAGATTCTCTTTGTCCTTTACATAGTGAAATATAATTCATTATGATCTGGATGTCAACATTTTGAGAGCTAAAAATAGGACATCTCTCTTTCATAGTTAAACTTGCCCCAAATAGTTAAGACATTGAAAGCAATCTCAGATATTATATATAAGCCTGATTTCTCAGAATAATCTCTCAGAGATGAATCATGATATATTTGGAACAGAAAGATAACCTACTTTCTCACCATTTTAGGACTCTTACTTCTTTAACTACCAAATGAGCAATGAACTTAACCTAACTAGACATGGCAAAGACATAGGAGATTCTGAAGGGTAAAGTGTTTTACTTTTCAGTATCTCTTTGCGTACTGACTATACTTCCTGAAACTCAAGTTCATCTGGAATTCAATGCTCCCTTGGAACAGAATCAACCAAACTATGAAGATATTTATAGGGACGAAAAATCTTTGTATGTCTAGTTCTTTAAGACTTAGCAGATCTATTTCCTGAATTCCCATATATCTTTCCCTTTCTCCAAACATTTAAGAGATTTGGGGAGTGACCTAACTGGTATTTATAAATTATAAGAAGCAGTTCTGGTTTCCATTATATGAGGAAATGTCCACTATAATGTTATATTTACAAAGAAAGTGGGCGTGTGTGTGCTGTGATATCTGTCTGCTGTGGTGGTATGTTTGTTCCCATTCTCTCTTTTTTTATGTATTAAAAGCACACAGGTATTATAGACAGATATGAGATTTGTATCAAGACTGACCCTTGTATCTGTGCATTCATTACAGTGAATTAGAAACCTTTTGTACTATTGAAATTCTCCCCATTCAGTCTTCTTTTGTGTATACACGCACACACATAAGCATATATAGCACTCAAAAGCGAATCGGAATTGTTAGGATTGATAAGAAAGTGCCAGGATGTTAAGCAAAGAGCAGGCTGCCTATTAAGGACGGCTGCTGGTTTGGGGCATCTTTGTAGAGTATTTATGACAACTTTGCCCAGCTCAGAGCTTGTCACATCATCACCTAAGGCTGAGGTGACACAAAAGCTCAAAAGTTCTTGGCAGAAAGTCAGAGCAGCTTTCTACACCATAGGAAGCTGACACCTGCAGTAAATGCTGAAATTCACGGAGCAGTAAGTATGCCTGGAATAGTTTGAAGCGAATTCAACTCCAAGAAAAAATGTCTCTTCACATTGATTGAAATCCTGTCTCTGAAGTAAAGGGTTGCCAAAGGAATATGAGGTAAACGGACTGTTTCCCCACTCATTCTAAACTTTCTGGGCTAATTCACCTGACATTGTTGGGAAATTTTTGATTTTTATTGCGAATGTTTGAGACTTTTGTAGCATTTTTTTCTCCAAAGTACATAGTCTCAGACGACTGTGACTTTGGACAGTTTTAAATGTGAAAATAAAAAGTGAGAAAGGGAAAGGAAGGAAGGGAAGCATAGGAAAAAGTGAGAGAAAAGAAGAGTAGGAAATTCAGTCATCAGTAAGTTCAAACCTCGGTCATTCAGTGTTTCATCCTTGGATACTTCTAAAGCTAGGGACACCAGAGTCCCCTAAGGCACAATAACACAATGTGTCTATTGCTCAAATTTCTTTTGCTAATAAAAGGTGTCTTACTTAAGTGACATGCTAAAAAACAGAAGGACATAAAAATGAGTTTTCAAATAACAAACTGAGTGTTTGAATTTAAAGCTAAGCTCTTAGGTAAAGTCAAGAGAAGTACTTGTATTAGAACTGCAGTTGGCAAGTTTCCATTCCCCAAAAAAAAAGAGACCTTCAGCGAACCCAGTGGTTCTCAAACACAAGACGCATCGGTATCATCTGAGGGCTTGTTCAAGCACAGATCGCTGGCTTCTCCTCTAGAGGCAGCAGGTCTGTGGTGTGGCCAGAGAATTTGCATTTCTTACAAGTTCCCAGACCTGCTGATGCTATTGGTTCCTAAAGGACACTTTGAGAACCACTGCATTAACCGAAGACCTGGTTGGTTCTGGCTATGGGGGTCCAGATGGCAGTGGATCAGGAGTATGAGTCTGGGGCATTGTCCCCAGACCCAGTTTAGTCTGGAATAGGACTGCCTACAGGAGGGTACCCATTCTAGAACAGATCCAGTTCCTGGCGGATCCACTTTAGGGTGATCCTAATGTATCAACAACCAAATTCTAGGCAAGAATGAAGTGTGCCAACATACCCCACAGCATACATTAAGTTGGAATTTTAGAAAAGGTGAAACAGTCTTTCGGGTTTAATTTGTTTCTGCCATTTTTTGCTTGATTACAACATGCATTTGGAAGATGCTTGTCCTTCACTTTCCAATCTCCTTTTAGCTTTTGTCAGTAACCTTGCGGGCTCACCACAGGTGGTTCTATTTGTAATCCATTTGACACAGCAAGACTATCATAATTAATGAAGCGCCCTACAGCACTGCGGTGACCCAGAATGTAGGACAGGAGAGGTGCTGAAGCAGTGGATAGACTAGTGGGCTGGGAGCCAGGAGGTCTGGACAGTGTTGGGAGCAAACAAGGGCGGCTCGCTTTTCCTTTGTGCTCCTCGTTGTCTCCAATCTTCAGCTGGAAGGACGGGAAAGGACGTCTACAACGAAGGTATAATCACTAACCATTAAAATTCCTCCTCTTGTCTACCTTTATTTGCCACTGAAAATCAATTTAAAGCAAATACTTGTCAAGTTTTGCTTATGGGAGGAAGGGGGCAAGATCTGATTAAACCTTTAAATGCTAAAATAAATGTGGAACAGTTCCTTTTCGAGCACTAGGATGGAGCTTGGAGAACAGGGGTATCTGAGCATTTCCAGTGTAGGCTCTCCTAGCACTTGCCTGGCAGGATTTTCACATGGTCAGGGTTTGAGGAAGGAAAAAGAGGGACCAGAAGTCATATATTTTCCTCTTTCCCCCCCCCTCTGCTTCAAACACACACATAAATGGAATAAAAAGAGAAAGAAAACAAGAAGCCAGAAAGAAAACAGATGGCTTTCTAGAATGATTTTCATCCGGTTAGTATTGTGTTTTGTCAATTAGGTCCAACAGAAAAGAACTGGAATAAGTTTTTCTACATTTTACCCAATACCATTTCCTGCATATATTAACCTCGCTATACAGTAAACGAATCACCTGGAAAGACGTCAGGCAGGTCCTGGGGAAGTCCTTATGGTCTAGCTTGGTATATATATATAGTCAGACAGAGCAATCTGGCTGGTTTGTTCATTAAAACAGTGCCATGTGCATCTGCTAAAAAATATTCCCAGAGGGACTTAAGAGGCTTGTTCTCCTTCCTTCAGCTCTTCTCAGACCCTGCAGTCCAGACTCACATCCGCCCCTCTCCACAGGTCAGCTCACAGTGACATGATGCTGTGAGTACCCAGTAAACATGTAGAGAGCAGTGGTGTATCTTTACATGCTAAGGTCTCCCATTTCTCTCATAAATCAAGAAACCTGAATTCCCCACAAGACTTCACCTCAATTTAAAAAAAATTATTTTACAATTCTGCTGCATCACTCCCTCCTAAAGAAGTCCTGGCATCTCCTAGCTTTTTCCTTCTCGTTCCCCAAATGGATTCAGGGTTCAGGTCCTTGGGATCATTTATTTCAATGACTACTCCCTTTTCATTCATGTTGTTACTCACAGTATCAATCTTTAATTACTATTATATTTAAAAGGTATTTAAAATCAAATTATTTTTCTGTTTATAAAAGTACTACAACGTTACATAAAAATATTTCTATTATACTTTTTATGATGATAAAAATGTCTTAAGGAAATAAAATGAAATTTCTCTTTTTCCATTAATGCATGGCTCAAACACTGCTGGATGAATTTTCCCTAAATATAGAGGGAACGTTTCAGAGGGCTTGATTTAGAACAGAGGCTATGTGGCATACCCAAAATTCCGACTGCAGCACCCTGGGCAGTCACTCTCCTGGCAGCAGAATGTGAAGTACAGTGAGAGCCCATGAGCTGTTGATGGGGGTTGACTTGCCAAACATCATATTAGGAAACTGAGGATAGCTTCAGACATGAGCCCCAAATCCAAAGTCTCGGGGATCAGTGTTCTGAACCTCAGGCTGAAGATCAACTTTCATGGACTATGCTACCCACAGTTAGCTTCAGAGCAAGTGGTTCAGAGCAGAGATTGTTCTGTTTGATAATGATTTGGACTTTTCCTGAGCTGGGTTGGATGGGCCAGCTGGTAAATAATAGCAACAACAACAACAATAAAGCATGTGTTGAATGTTTGTTCTCTGAATGGTCAGTAGTAGATATATGGCATGGATTGTTTCACTTAATCCTCACAACAATTCTCTGAACTAAGTGATACTATTATCTCTTTTTCAGGAATGAGGAAATGGAAATTTCCAGAAGTTAAACAATTCGTTCCAGAGCATAAAGTTGGTAAGTTGCAGAGCCAGCATTCAATTGCAAAGCTAGCCTTAATCTAAAGTCCCTGGTCCCAACCCATGCTTATTTCTAGTAACAAACTTTCATGCTGGGGTCACATATAGTAAAACACTGCTTTCTTAAAACATGACAGGTCTCCAAGACGCTACACCCATGGTTCATGCCAGCTAGTCCAGGTCAGCAGGCCCTTCAGGGGGTGTTTCACTGATGCACTGCACCCCCTGCCTCTTATTTTCTGACGTGCTGCCTCCATCCATTCGAATCAGGCCACACCTTGGCATCTTCATCTGGTGTTCTCACTTCCACTTCTCCACCTTCTGCCACGCTGTTCCCTGAGCTGAGAGGCGCTCCATCTTTGCTGCCAAATCCTCTCCATCCTTGCTCAGAAGCAGGCATCACCCTGCTCCCCCATCCTCAGGCTTTGCTCAGTGGAAACAAAGGACTTTCTTTCTTGCTTCTAAAAACCTTTTTCCCACCCTCTGTGTACCACTCTCTGAAACTGATGCTTCACTTAAGGCTGCTCCGGCCACCTATGCTTAGTAAAAGTGCTTATTTTTAGTCCTTGGTACATAGTTTCAGACCCTGGGGCTGCAAAGTTGGGTCCAGATTTAACGAACATTTATTGTTCATGGTCCAGGAATCACTCTCGGTATTGGAGATACAATAGTTAACAGAAGCTTCGAGGCCCCTTCCCCAAAGAACTTACATTCTATGTAAGAGAAAGGGGAGAATATCCCCATTCTCTTTCTGTGTTAGGATGTATATCCCTATAGGATAGCTCTGGAGAGAGCCTGCCTGGGCTCACATCCAGCCTTTCTACTTACTGTCTGTGTGACCTTAGCCAAGTTAGTTAACCTCTCTGTGCCTCAGTTTCCTGTAAATTGGGAAACATTAATAGCAATTCTCTCAAAGGTGTTATTAGAATTAAATAAGTTAATAATCTACAGTATTAAGAATAGTGGCTGTGATATTGTGATTTATATAAGAAATAGATATTTGATCTTCCTCTTCCAGGTACAGACCTCCTAAAACTCTTGAAATTTCCTAAGTGACCAGAGCCCAAAAGGAGTCTTTTTTTATGTTACTGAGGCAACTTTTAGAAAACACCTAAGGATGGGGGCTGGTTGCCGGGAGAACCAGTTGGAGGGTTGGACCCTTCAGTCCTGTCCAGGGAAGGGAGAGGGAAGGGCAGGAGGTTGAGTTCAAGCTCCGACGGCCAATGATTTAATCCATCACGCCTGTGTACCTCCATAAAAATCCAAAAGGCTGGGGTTCCACCAGCTTCAAGGCTGGTGAGCATGGTGAGATTTGGGGAGAGTTGGTACACTTAGAGAGAGGTGTAAACTCTCATCCTTTCCCCATACCTGGCCTATGTATCTCTTCCACCTGGCTGTTCCTGAGTTATGCTTTTTTATAATAAACCAGTGATCTGGTAAGTAACATCTTTCTCTGAGTTCTGTGAGCGGCTCTAGCAAATTAAGGTGACAACTTGGGTTTGCAATTGGTGTTTGAAGTGTGTATGTGTGGGGGCAATCTTCTAGGACAAAGCCCTTAACCTGTGGGATCTGCTTTTATTTCCAGGTCGTGTCAGAATTCAGTTGAATTGTAGGACACCCAGCTGGCATCAGAGACTTGCCTGGGAGTATGGAAACCACGTGGGAATGGGCTGCATAATCACAGTGGCACCCTGTAAGTTCTCAATGTATGTTAATTATTACTATTATTTCTTTAGATAATTAAATGTGTAGATGTCAGGGAACTTCCTTTGGAAGTAGTCTTAAATCTCCTCCACTAGGCTATGAACTCCTTAGAGCAGGCGTGTCAAAACTGCGGCCCGCAATCCTTTGTTAATTGGCCCGCAGCAAATCCCAAAAATATATTTAGTTTACTTAAATAAACCAGGTGAGGCAATACGTACTGCACCTCCAGTGAGTGGCCCGGCTGTTTGTGTATTTTACCGCACATGGCCCTTGGTGAAAAACGTTGAAAAAAGTTTGGACACCCCTGCCTTAGAGGCAAGGACCAAGTCTTCCTTCGTTTTGTTTTTGCCACACCTGGTATAGTGCTTTCCACAGCATGGGCAATAAATCAATGCTCTTGACTGACAGGGCCAGTGGAGAAGGTGTCTGTTTTGAGGTCAGAGTATATCTCGGCTACCCTCAGGCAAAACTTGTTCACCTGAGGGACTCCACTCTCATTAGCACATTTTCTTGAGGAAAGACAAATGTATGCTCAGTGTTTTCTACTGTTTGTGTAAAAAAAAAACACAAAACAAAACTTGCTTTAATTCCTCTAGAAACAAGACCCAAGGTTATCATGTTAAAAACATCCTCTGCCTCAAAAAGCAATGGCAAGACTCACCTTGATTTTTCAGTGGTAAAGGCATAGTTTCCCTGAGTTTGCTTAAAAGGTTTTTCATTTCTCGCATGTCTCTGTAAAATTGATAAAAAGAAAAAATAATCAGCTGTAAATTTTTGAAATGCAATCTCATGCACGCTGTTCTATGAGACAACTAAAGGACAAAAGTTTGTGATTAAATTGCACTAGCTCTAGTTTCCAACACGCAAATATTGAATTTATTTTGCTTGTATAAGAAAAACATCTGAGATAGGTTGGCTCTGGAAGGGAAGAGAGTTACTCTGGCAAACATTTCCATAGGGCGTTCTGCTTACGAGCCCTCATCTCTGTCTTCCGTTGGACCTGGCTGAGATTAGAGAGGAGATTCTGATCATGAAGATAATACTTCAGATTTCCAAGGGGAGGCAAACGGAACACAACTAGAATAACAGAGGGAAGGGTTACCCTGGGCAAAGCTGAGGCTGGGTGATGGTGCTCTAAGGCTTTATGGTCAGACAGCTATTGTGGTTGTGTAGGTTCACTCGCTGTTGTCTAAATTTACCATGATTGGAATTCGGTGCAGCACAAGTATTAAGCATTTATAGGACCAACAGTTATTCAACTGACTTGGGATGATGGGAGAGTATGACAAATTCTAAAACTGTCAGCGCATGAAACAGAGAAACAGAGAGAGAGAGATGGAGAGAGAGGGGCACCTGGAACAGCTGGGCCTTCCTCTAGCCACTGACGTGTATGTGTGCCACTGCACACCTCCAACGTCCTCTCTCATCTCAGAGTATGCATGATCATAAAAACCGCAGAACTATAGAGTAGGACGCCATCTTAGGGGGCTGCTAGTCTGGGGTGGGGGGGCAAGTTGGACTTTTCAAATCCTTGGCACAGTGATTCCCCACATGTTGAGGTGGTCATCCAATGGAATCAGCACTCTTAAAATCCCGGGGGATAGTGGTAGATTTCATTGAAAAGAGCACATACATCGTTCAATTAATTCTAGAATAGGCAAGCAATAGCAAGCACCAAGAGTTTAAGAAACTTTGGGGGTAGGATGATCCTAAATCCGAGGAAAATCTATCTGTGAACAGATTTTTCTTCTGCCATTTGAGGAAAGAGAGTCACCGTTTAAAATTTAGAGGTTTAAAATTCCTCTGTCCATTTCATGAAACACAACTATTCTGTTGAGCATGGTTTGAGGACCACTTGTCTTAGGGAGACCAGAGACCCCATGGGGTCTCCTCCTTAAGTATAGACTAATAGGTGAAAAGGAAGAGTGGATTGGAAAAGGAGGGGGAAGCAGCTGTGGATCGGTAGAAATACACGTGTAACAATGTTCAGACTGCTTTCCCCCAGTTGTGAGGATGTGTCAATGGGGCACTGCATGCTGACAAGGCCCAAAGGGTGTTTCTAAAAGGAGAAGTAGGGAGGGGCGGCGGAGGGAGAAGGAGGACAGAAGTGCAAGGGACACAATCTATAACATTCCCCAGGATAGATGGGATGGTTGGGTTGTGGGAGGCACAAGGTGGGAAAGGGCTAGGACCGCAATATGTGAGATTGAGGCACGGTCTCCTGCAAAGCACGAATTCTCAGCCTTGGCTGCTACAGGCGAGAATTACTTTATGCTGAGGCCCCCCTCCCCCCCCTCCCCCCCCCCCCCCCCGCGCCCCGTGAGAGCCAGATTTGGTTGGTTTACAGTGGGACTCAGTCATCAACGTTTTTCAAAAGCCCTCTTTGCGATTTTAGTGTGCAGCTCAGTTTGAGAGCCACTGATCTCTTCTTAGGGCAGAGACACAGAGGAACTGAGGAAACCACCTTCCCAGACAGGTCTATGTGTCTCCGACTCTGTCATTCCGATCTCCTTGAACCTGAATCCAGGCTTTTAGGCAGAAGTGAAACACTGCCACTCTGTGGGCTATATTCTCCTATTCTGATTGCCAGCCGTAACTTGTTTTCTACAAGCGTACAGGGCCTGGATATAGCTTCTGTGCAAGGTTTCTGAAAAGGAAAAAAGCTTTGCGGATGGATTATGTCCTGACCATGGCAGTCTGGCAGATATTTCTTCCTGGGAATAGAGCAAAGCATTTTCTATTTTATAAATTAAGATAAATCACTCCCTCATCATTTGTCTATAGTTCTATCAAACCGTGCCAAACAGCTTTATTGTTTGAATTGTTGGATTTTCAAGCTTATGCAAAATCCAAGTTTTATTAATAGTACATAATTACCACATGCTTCAATTTTCTATAAACACAGAAATTTGGTAATTAGCTTTAGAATTATATTACAATCTGAAAGTAGAACCACAATGGCTATAAATGCCCTTGTGTGTTACATTTCTAAAAATAAGAAAAATAAAATGTTCATTATCTTGTCAATGACTCAACCCCACACGCACAGAGCACTTGGTGGAACTGCCCAGCGTTCATTCAGCTGCTTTGTGCTGACTCCCGGGGACATTAGCAGCAAAGGACAAGATATTAGTGTGAAGGCCAATAAACAAGGACCTCGTTCTTCTGCCTCATGGAATGGCATTTTTAGCATCTAGATGAGACATGACACTTACTGTATTATCATTGCCCCTTTTCCCCCAAGTGAAATAGAATCATTGTAGAATTTCTTCTTCCCAAGAAACTCCCTCTGATAGTGAGCAACTGTTTGTTAAGACAAATGCATTAACTCGCTTTGACCACTAAGGGGCCATCATCTACATTCCGGGAGAAGAAGAGAAGGGAGTCAGTCCTATGAAAAGCTGTTCAGGAAACTAGACAGAACGCTCCGCCCCTGACTGGCAGCTGCTAAGCAGGCCATTACATGCACCTGAAATCCGAGAATTTACAGCAGGCCTCTTTGCATAATTTGGGTACCTGGCCCAGTGAGAGAGCTGTGATGGTATGTAGATCCAACTTGCTCCCCTTCCAAGGAGGCACATTTTCATTTCCATGGAGACGCAATGGGGTGGAGTGGGTGAGCGCAGGGCTGGGAGTCCGCTCTCGTGCTACTATTCCGCGGCAGGATCTGGACCCGTTCCCTTCCCACAACTCAGTTTCCTGAGAGCTGTTTCTGAGAAAATCTTGACTCCTTGTAGCCCCGAAAAGTATTAAGTGGAGGAGGATTGGCAGTCTATTTAGGGTACCTTCCCACTTACCTTTCAGTGTTCTCAATGTCTGTGGAAACCTGCCAGCAATGTTGCTGAATATCTACGGGGGATGATGCGGAGTCCTCTAGAGCAGGTGTTTCAGCACTCTCTTCAATTTTGCTATCCAAGCTCTTGGTTCCCCCGCCAGGCTCCTTTCCTAAGGGGTGGGGGCGTTGGTAAAGAAAAGGGGATAAGAAATCATAAATGCAAGTTGCATACCCAAGATGTCGTTGCAAAGGTTGGCTATGCTTTGAGTCAAATACTCCATTAACACTAATAACTTTCCAAATACTAAAATAATTTATATATGTATATGTATATATGTGTGTGTATATATGTATACATATATATACACACACATATATACACACACACACACACACTATATATATATATATATATATATAGTGTGTGTGTGTGTGTGTGTGGCATGTTTTCACAACATTCTGGGAAAGATAGCTTGAGGTCAATGCAACCTGAAGATCAAAATAAAAGGAAGGGCCCTGTCTTTGATGGAATATTGGTGCTCTGTTACTCTTTCTTAGTGAGTTTGACCAGGTTAGCTTGGGGTGGGGGATGCAATCTGGGAAACCATGCTGCTTTTGGTCCTCAGGAGCAGGGACAGGTAAGAGGGCCAGGAGCAGGGACTCCAGCAGGAAGAATGGGAGCTCTTGCTGTTCTCTCTGACTCTGACACAGGCTCTCTTGTGGAAAGTGCAGAGACTGGACCTGCCGTCCATTGCTTCTTTTGTGTATCCTTCTATGAGGAAAGAGCCAGGACTCAAGATCTAGCCTTACTCTGCTGAGACCATGAAGTGCCATGTCCTGGGGAGCGGTCCATAGTAATGCACTGCGAACCCACTAAGACTTGTATTTACCAGGACTGATCTCAAGTGAATAAATCAACGTTTTTCTGGCAACAAATCTCCAAAGTTGTTCAGCCATAATTTGTATGAAATTAAATGACGTGGCTCAGGTGTCTTGTGTTAATGTCTTTTTCTGCTTTGAACCTTTGTGCATTCACACTCGGGTATCCTGGTACCAAGGGAATGGCCTGCGAGGCCTGAGAACTAGGGTTTAAACCTACCTTTGTCAGCCATTCATTCACTCACTCATTCAGTCACTCATGTACAAATATTTGTTGAATGTCAGCTAAGTACCAGGTATTGGTCTTGATGCTAGAGATATAGAGATGAAAGACAGACATAGTCTTTGTCTCATGGAGTGTAAAGAGCTGGATAGACGATTTAAAAAATTATACAAATAATACAACGCTGTTATATAAATTATGTAGCCTGGAAAAAAAGGATGGCTATACTGTTTCTTTTACTTGTTCATTCAGTTTTATTTGTATTATGTAGATACAGCTTTAGACTAGGTAAGAAATTGCTACAGCCCATGTCATTGAATATTCATGAGACAGCAATTACACCTGGTTACCTCTTAACTCAGTTTCCCTAATCCTGGTGGGATTGTTTTTGCATGTTTTTTTAGAAACAAAACAAATAAACAGAAAATGAAACAAACTTGTGAAGAGGATGGTTGTTCATAGTAAAATCTAACAGGAAGCTTTCCCCTTTGATTCCTAATCTGAAGGGAATTAGCAAAAATCTCATCCCTGTAATTGCTAACCCATATGGTAGCAACACAAGGAGAAAGAGACAAGCAATTAAGTGGTAATTAACTGTACACCATTCATCAGCCTATAGTAGATACGGACCTCTGAATATTCAGCCAAAGCACAAACACCAGTTTAACTGATGAGAGCTTTTAATCCTTTTGTGTGTATTTTATGCACATTGATCCTGAGTAATGGAATTGCTTTTCTAATATTATGGTATGCTGTTGGGTAGAAATTAATTAAGCACATAATTTAGCATATTACATTTCACAGTTGGAGGGCATTGACCTCTTAAAAGCATTTGTAGTATGCTTCCTGGTAGAGTACAGCAAATGCAGTCCATTTGCTACCCACCTCTGGGCAGGGTCAGCCTTTTGATGGGAGTCTGAGCCAGGGCTTCTGAGATCTGAGAGAGGGACAAAGAGGGGCTCTCCCCAAACAGCCTTCTGCTTTTCAAAATTCAGGAGGATAGGGCCATCTGAAAGCATATGTGGCTCATGTTACACTCCTGTGGGATTGAAATGCCTCGGAGAATGGAGTATGGTAGCAAAACAATTCACTCACAGATGGAATTCTCTGCTCTATGGGCTCTGAGGCCACAGTGGCCCCAGTTCTCTGGTCAGGACTATAGAGCCCAAAGCTTTTATTCCAATGAGAACAGTGGAGGAAACAAGCTGGTGTAATGTTTCTTCTTTGAGTCCTCTCTCTACCTTCTTCACATATACACCGTTTACAAGAAAGGCGTGAAGAGAATCCAATCCACAACCACTTTGTTTATACTTACTGCCTGCAATAACTCTACTTATATAAGACAAATACCATTCTATAACTTTTACAAAGTTAAACAACTATTCATGTATTCCTGAAACATGCCTATGAGCTTGTAATGGCCAGTAATATCCTCATTTTTAGTGACTAGATCTAGCTCTTCTAATGTGGATGAACACAAATGGAAACCTTGGATGTTGGACTTGCAGTTTAGTACTTTCTGTCACTTGACAAAATCTCTGCAGAATTTTGATCATATTGTATCTTCTCTGACTGAAACGTCTTCAAAGACAGAAGAGAGCAATATGAATGTAAAAGGTTTTTCAACCCAGAATATATATGGAGTCAAGATTTCTCTGCAAGTAGATAATTGCTGTCATTTATTGATAACACTTTTGTGCTGGGCATCCCTTCCCACTACAGAATTTATCACTATCAAAAATTATCTAACTAAATGTATTTGTTAAGTGGTTTATGGATGCCCTCCCTAACCCCACCCTCCTCTCCCATCTCCAAACGAGATATGTATAGTCTGTGAGGCTAGGAACTCCATGTTTTCTTCAATTCTAGAAGCCCACTGTGAAGAGCCAAGCCTTATACATAGTAGGATTTCAATAGAAATATAGCATTTAAAAAGTTAATTATACTACGTATGTTGTTGTACAAATTGCTTAGCCATGTTAGTATGGTTAGAGATACTTTCATGTGAGTGCGTGTTGATTGATTTCATGCTTTTAAATGGATCGAGTAGTATTCCGTAGTAAGGAATTTAGTTTGTAATTGTTCCCTTTCTCTACAATATGCCAGTATTATCATTGCCCCTTTCCCCCCAAGTGAAATAGAATCATTGTAGAATGATACTGTATAGGCCAGATCCTTTGAAATAGAAAACTGGACAAAGCGTATGTACTCACAGTTTGTATTTTATATATATTGACACACTGACCTCTAAAACGTTCATGCTAATTTACACTTCACTTTCCCCAACAGTAAATGAAACGACCCATTTCCCCACACCGTTGCCAGAACGTCATCATATTATCAATATTTAATTTTTGTAATCTGATGGAGGAAAATAGATCTTATTGCGGTTATATTTTTAATTTCCTTATTACTATTGAGATAAAATTTATTTTTGTATGTTAATTGGCCACTCATATTTCTCCTTTTTTACACTTCTATCCATATCATTTGCCCATTTAAACAATGGGATTATCTTTCTTGTTGATTTGTAAGGGTTCTTGTTTACAATAAATGATACAATATAATGGATACTGACCATGTTATATATACTGCTTATATCTCTTAACTTATCATATGTCTTAATTTTGTTTATAATGTATGTGTACATAAGTTAGTATTTTTATGATCAAAGCTGCTCATCTTTTTCCTTTATGTCTTTGGCTTTATGTTTTATCTATATTTTCTTCTAATACTTATACAGTTTTAAAATGCTCAGCTTTTAATTCATATGTAATTTATTTTTACTTATGGTATGATGTAGTGATCTAAATTTGTATTCCAAATAAAGAATCAATTGCTCCAAACCCATTTACTGACTTTACTATTGATGTTTCTGCTCTTTCTTATATGTTAAATTCCAGTATAAATGTGGGTCTTTTTCTGGACATACTCTTCTATTTCATATTTATTCATTTGTTTATCTTTATGCTAGCTCCATGACATTTTAATTATCATGGTTTTAGTATATGGTAGGTAAAGTTCTCCTTCATTGTTTTTTAAAATATTTTTTGAATCCACTGTAAGTGAAACTATAAGTTACTACCATCTGGGAGTTGGACCTTTAGTAAGGGATGAATCATTGATGACATTTTCAGTATTGTTTGGGTTTAATGGTTTATTCAAAATTTTTGCTTTTCTTGAGTTAATTTTATTAATTCATGTGCCTAGAAGATCATCCACTACATAACATTTTTAAGAGTATAAAGTTGAATATGGTTTTCTCTTATAATTGTTTCACATATGTTGTATATTTATGACTCTTAATTTCTTTGTATACCATTTATTGGGTTCCATATCTTCCACTTTCTTGGATTCAGTTTTTATTTTGTTGGAGCATATACTTGACTAATTATTTCAGAGGAGATCTGTGCAATGCAAAATTTCTTAGTCTTTATATGATTGAAAATACTTCCCCTGCCCCTCTCTCTCCTTCCCGCCCACCCCCCCCTTCATACTTAAATTTTAATTGGCTGGATATAGAAATCTATGTTTAAGCTAAGTTTCTCTCAGAACTTGGATGATACTGTTTTCTCATCTTCTATGTATATCCAGTGATGCATTATACGATGCATTTATGGCTCTCTGAAAAAATTTTAGGATGTAATCTTTAAATTTTTGAGTTATGAAATGGTTTTTAAATATGTCGAGGTATGTGTTCTTTTTATATTAATCTTTTTGGGCATTTGATTGGCATTTCCAATCAATTTCCTTCCATTTTAATTTTGAAAATTAGCAAACCTACAGAAAATTTGCAAGAATAATACAGTGGGTACCCAAATATTCTAGTTTCACCAATTGTTAATATTTAGCCATATTTTCTTTTCTCTTTCAGTCTCTCTCTCTGTCTTTTTTCTATGTCTTTCTTATATATATGTATGTGTGTGTTTATGTATATGTATATAGGTTTCATATATATTATGTTTCACATAGAAAATTATATATAATATATATTTTTTCATGAACCTTTTAAGAGTGAGTTGCAGACATGAATAACACTTTATTTTTATTACTTCAGCATATATTTCCTAGAGGACAAGGATGTTTTCCTACATAACATCTTAACAATTATCGCACCAAAAAAATTAACTTTGATTAAATAGGATTAAATGCAATTTGATGCAATATTATTATTTAATATACAGTCTATATTCAAATTTCCACAATTATTCCAATAATGCCCTTTATAGTTGTTTTTTAAACTCAACAGATCGAATTAAGGATTATACACTGCATTTAGTTGATCTGTTTATTTTCCTTTTATCTAGGACAGCATCCTCGTCTTTTTTTTTTTTTTGTCTTTCATGTCATTAATATTATTGAAGGAAGAGTCCAAACCAGTTGTTTTATAGAATGTCTTTTAACTTGGATTTGTCTGATTATTTCCACATGTCTAGATTCAGAATAAACATTTTTGGCAAAGATATTATAGATGCGATTTTGTATCCTTCTTAGTACATTGTGTCAGAAAGCACATGAATCAGTTTGTCACACTATTCATGATGTTAGTTAAAAGTATTATTGATTTCTTGGTTAAGGTGGTTTCTGTGAGCTTTTACCATTGTAGATGCAGCCTTTTCCCTTTGTAATTATTAAGTAGACTATGGAGTAATTCACTGATATATTATGGCTTTTTCAATTTAAATCTTTCTTTAGGTTTGGGAATTTTTTTTCTATTGATGATCTGTCTCTCTCTATTATCGCTATTCTTTCAGAATTCCTATTTCATATTGGAGTCTCTGGATCTATCATCTATGTTTCTTAACTATCCCCCATGTTCCATATTTATTTTGGGAGCTGAATTCTGGGAGAATACTTTGATTTGATCTTTTAGTTCACTATTTTAGGCTCTCAGTGTTTCCATTATAATATTAAGAACTGTGAAGGGTCTGAGTGAGATTTTCACTCTACCTGTGAGTTAGCCTGCCACAGACAGTTTCATGGGTACTGGAAACAGACGTGAGACTTGAGGTCAGAGACAAAGACAGTTTATTACTCACACAATAGCACTAGCCGAAGTATCAGTGTTGGTTTCTTGAGTCCCACAAGGAGACACAAAAAGGGCCAGATAATACCTGTAAACACAGGGGGCTGTGTGACAGGAGAGGAATCTTGAGCTCAGGGATCCTGAATCTTTTATGAGCAAGTCTGCTTTTTTCTCCAGAGGGAAATATTTCCATTATACTGAATAGTAAGCATGCCTTGCTCTGGAGGGAGATACTGTCTCTATTTTCCAAGGCATTTACTAAATAAACATCCTTGAAAAAATAGTGTAAAACAAAGGGCAGTCAGTGCCTTGCTTTGACAGACATGCAGAAATGCACGAGAATGAAGGAGAATTGTCTTCCAACAGTAATCCTTCTATTGAGTTTTTATTTGGTTGATAACATTTTTATTTACAACAAACCGGGCTGCTTCCTTTTTGTTGTAGACAATTATTATTTTATGGGTATGAGAGACTCATAAGTCTCTTTGAGACTATTGATTACATATATTTAAAATTCTTCATCCGTTTCCACTTTAAAATTTGTTCTTCAAGTATTCGTTGTTTTTTTTTGTTGCATTTAGCATCTCCCTGTCAGGGTGTTGGGTTTTCCTAAAAAATCTAGTCTTTCCTGGATATGTATCTATTCAGATTTGTCTTTGAGGACCTCTGTTTGCCTGTCATTCTGATTACAGTATCCTCTTTCTGGTTATTGTGGAGAAGGGGTAGGATGTTTGGCTGGACAATGTGTGTTTAAAGCTTGTCTTCTGGGTGCTTCTCATCTCTAGTGATAAGAGAACTGGGCATTCGGCCTATTTCGGGAGCCTGATGCCTGCTCTGAGTTTTCTGTTTAAAGCTCCTACTCCAATGAGATTTACTGAATAGCTTATCCTGGAAAAAACAGTGGAGTCATGTGCTTACTTTCTGTTTCTTCTACAGCTGTCCTTCTAGGGACTCGGAGTTATTTCACACTCTGCTCTGCTTTGCTGCCCAGTCCTGACACACACAGCAGACGTCCTCTTGGGGCACGCAGTGATGCTCTGTGTTGCTCAGTGTGGGGCAGCGCAGCTTTTCCTTGATACAATTTCAAACACTAATCTCCCTGACAACAGTTCCAAGTTCTTGTGATTTGTATTTGTTGATTCCAAGTTTGAAGTAGCTCTGGAATTGATTTCATTTTTGCAGTAATTTTCTCCTGTATGAATTTCTTTTGTTTCTTCTTGAGTTTCTTATCAGCTATGGTTTCCTCTATTTATATCCACCAATCCAATCCCAATTACTTTCTAGCTTTGAAAAATTCCTCAAAAGTTCTGGTCACTCTTCGTGTTTTTCAGGGGCATGGGAGATTGTTCTGTGTTTGCCAATCTCTATTTTCTTTTTCTCTTACAAGTAGGAGGAGCAATGTAACAGAGTTATGGCCAATGGATTCTAAGCAGGAGTGATGTATGCCTCTTACAGATTGGCTCCTAAAAATCCTCCCATATGAGGATTTTAATGCTTTCTTTCCTCCCCTTGACCATTGAATGGGTGTGGAGAATAAAAAGAGCAACATTGCCCACCCCACTCCTGCTCTGGCATTGGAGTGTGACATGGATAAGTAATGAACTCTTATTGTTTTAATCCTTTGAGATTTGGTGTTGTTTCATGCAGCAAATATCTTATATCCTGACAAATATAAGAAATAATATGGATTTATTTTTTTCATTATATATTTCCCCTCATTATTTCAATGGATTCTCAGTAGGAGGGAAAATACTATATGCATGAATTTAGACCAACATTTCTAGACAAGATTTTCCTCCAAGTATACTCCCTCTCTTTTGACAACCCATAGAGAATGAAAGCAATTCACTCACTTGTTCAATAATTATTAATTGAAACTCTACTCTGCTCCAGACACTGTGCTAAATGCTGAGGGTACAACGGTGAATACATCTAGAGAGTGATCAAATCTAGAGAGGCAACAGATAAGAAACCAGGCAACTATCCCTCAATATATACGTGCTATAATCTGTGCCATGGAAATGCTCGGGGGACACACTGGGTGGGCAACAACCAGCCTGGGAAGGCCAGGAAAAGCTTTCTATAGGAAGTCCCACCTAAGTTACAAGCCACAGAAAGCACAGAGGTAGACCAGGTGAACGAGATGGGGGTGGGGCGGGGTAATGTGGGTAAACTGTTCCAGGCAGAGGGCGCAACTGGAAAGAACTTGCAAGTTAAGGTTCTTTCAAGTAGTTCAAGGTGCCTTGAGTGTGGTCAGGCAGAGTATGGGGTGGAGGGCAGGGGAGGTGGGCATTGCTGGTGACAGATGAGGTTGCAGAGATTAGAGGGTCAGTTCATAGATTCTTCTGAACCACATTAAGGAGTCGGCAGAGGAGTACCCCACAAATGTAGACAGTGGCCAGTTGGAGTTCTGCATCCTCAGCTTCCCCACTTTGACCAGTTGTCCTTAGAATCAAGCACCTGTTGTCTAACATCAGGTGGGCTCTTAGGAAAGGGGTCAACCTGCTTCCAAATGGTATCTTCAAGTCAGTTTTATTTCGTCCAAGAAAGTGAATATGCATTTAAAGTCGTTTCACTTCTTATTCTGAAATGAAAATCTCTGTCCCCTGAAAAATCAATTTCAGTCCTCAGTGAACAAATATCGGCTCAGAGAGGGGATGGAGGTGGGGGAGAAGGAGAGCCTTTAGAGCACCTTGAAATAACACTAAGCTGGCTTCATCACTGTTTAGCACTAAGACAGCCAAAAGTTGGCCGCTTTCCTCAGGGCCTTGTAAAGCTTTCTGCTTCCAGTTCCTTTGGGATTTCCATGTATTTTTAGCCTGTTTATGGATAATAGAATAGGCATGTTTGAGGAAATGTTAAGGGAAACCACCCATGAAGCACATACCAGTTTGGAAGCCTGGTTATTCTTATATTCGTGAGAAAAGGTCAGTTGTTTAGGAGGAATATAAACACATCTGACTGTGGGGCAGCCTTCAGAGCACCGCAAAGCACCCTCAGCCTGAGAAATCCTAGGCAGTGACCCCAGAAGATGGGGCTGGGGTCATTTAGAGTGGAGATCTTTTGCCACACTTCACTCTAGAGACCAACTTTCCTTCTCTTGATCACTTATTTTTCCCACCCTCTTTCTTTTTCCCACTTCCATTCCTTCTTGCTTTCTTGCTGGTCTTCAGTCTCCCAGTGACAAAGGGAATGCTGTCATACACAGTGTCTCTTTGGAGGCCCTGAGTTTGGCCTCTAGTGTCCAGCAAAGTCAGTTTTATACATTTGCATAAGTTTCCCCAGGAATCAAAACAAAACAAACCAATCTTCTCTGAGGCAATAACATATCTCTGCACTATCATTTCCTTGATGGCAGGGGCAAATTTCCTATGTCCTTTATATTCCCGACATATTATATCTGCTCTGATACTACACCCAGGGAAGCTTTCAGGACAATTTTCATATTGACTGTGAACAACAAAATAAACACAGGTTACATGAGATGCATGGAAGCTTATCCAAGTAGTTATTCTCACTCTCATGCATTTTCATAACTGATAGGTACTTTTTAATTCCATGCACTGTGAAACAAACGGGAAATATAAGCTGTTTGTTAAGTAATCGCTTTTATTCTCTTGCATGTCTAAAAAGCATGTAATTTAAATAGAAATAAGTTACACTAATTCAGTTGTTTATCTATATTAAGAAGTACTTTCAAATGCTTTTCTATACCATGGAAAGAAGTTATTCACAGTGCCATAAAACACATAGTGGAAAATAATAATTATATACAGAGCTCCATTCTTGCCCATATACGGGGAAGTAAACATTTTCCAATTTGGAAAAGACACAGAGCTTCCCTTCGCTCCCACTTCCCTAAATCCTACTCTGGGCTCCCTATGGCACAAAACTTCCATCACTGCTCCCAAAGTTGCAGCCATCTTGGTGGCTCCACGTTGGGGAGGAGAAAGCAGATGCAGGGGCACCCTTGTAGCACAGGAAAAGAGCAGGCAACGGAAGACACATTTAGAAAGGAGGCTCTTACTGTGCCATTTCCGGCCTCTATTGTAAAGCAGAACAATCTGCAAGTGGTATTTACTGTACAATTAATTCATTTCAACTTTCTTGTAACGGGTATCTAGGGCTAAATCATGCTCCTTTTGTATCACATGAATACTGCTTTTTTTTTTTTTCACTAAATATAATCATTTCTTAGTAAGAATTAAACTTCTTTACCCCAAGCAAAATGTTTTATAAATCATTAAATGATCTATGGAGTTAACTTTCCCTCCCATCTTAAAAGTAACTCTCTGAACTTAGTGCTATTTTGGTAAGAAGTTAAATACAATGGACTTTAGCCATTAAACATGGTATTTTGAGGTATGCGCACTAATCATTAAATAAGCCAAATCTGTGGATAAAATTTAATCAATCATGACACTCTTCTTCATTTCTCCATTTGATATGTTTTCTTGCCCTTCTCCAATGTAGCTTAATGAGAAATGGTCTGGTAGAGAGGAACAATCACAAACTTTGCACCGGGAGAAGTGTGTTGTGTGACTTTAGGCAAGTTACCTCTTTTAGCCGTGGGGTCTTCATCTATAAAATGGGAGAAATGATGCTGAAGGAAAAATGAAATACCATGTAAAAAGTACCTGACAAATAGAAGGTATACATTCAGTGGAAGCTACTATCATTGCTATTATTCTGCTCCTCAGCTGACATCTGCTTTGACAAAAAACGATAAATATGGTGTCCTCCTAACTGGCATACGAAGACACGAAGATAGAGTAATAATAGATGGTTTCAGATCCCCCTTAGATTCCAGAAGTTGGTCTCATTTACATTCCTCAAGCAGCATAAGTTTGTTATGGTCTTGGGTCCTTTACATTAGATACCAATGTTTATGAGGTTGTTTCAAATCTCGCATTACAAACTAGCTCCTCAGAGTTTTGCCCATCTCTGATAAAGTCGCCACCCAGTCACTTTCTACTACATCACCTATTCTAATTATTGACATTGCACTTGTTAGTATTTTGGGTTTCTGAACCTTTGATTTTTTGAAACTATTTCTCTGCACGTGACTGTATCCTCCACAGGAACAGGGATCTCTTCACCCCTGATCACTGTTGCCTCCCAGCACCTGGTACAGTGCCTTACATATGATAAGTGCTCAGTAAGTATTTGTTCAAAGAATGAATGCATGTTTCCACTCAGAATTGGAATCATAGTCTATTTTAAGATTTATTCTGCTTCATTTCTTCTAACCTACTGCTCTATTTTAGTATCAACTGCCTCATTACATTGGAAAAGAAAGTCTTGTGGCTTTATTCCATTTCTGTCTGTATGTTCCTTGTTTCTTTTATTAGTGTGGGTCATTTCCTTTTCTTAATGTGATGCTGAAAACACTGGAGTCTTTACTGCTCGTATTCTCTTCTTTGTCTTGAGTTCATCCTGTATTTTGCTGGATAGCAGTTCATTAATTTCTCATTAGAGTATCTTGAGCTCTCAGCTCCCACTAGATTTTTTTTTTAATTTATTTTTAATTTATTGGGGTGACAATTGTTAGTAAAATTACATAGATTTCAGGTGTGCAATTCTGTATCACATCATCCATAAATCACACTGTGTGTTCACCACCCAGAGTCAGCTCCCCTTCCATCACCATACATTTGATCCCCCTCACCCTCATCCCCCACCCCCCAACGCCTTTACCTTCTGGTAACCACCAAATTACGTTCCCCAGATTAATTTTCAAGCCCGTGGCCATCCTATGGTCACCGATTGCCCTCCAATCCCCTCACCCTCCCCCCCACCCCCCACCCCTCCCGCCCATCTAGCAACCCTCAGTTTTTTGAATTAAGATTTTCCAACTTTTAACATTTTTCTTTCCCTTTTATGATTACATTTCCTCTGCATATTTTTATCTCTGTATTTTTCATAGTGGTACATTTCAGGAGAAGAACACCTTATTTCTGGAGGAGGGTGGGAAAATGGTATACCTGCAAAAGGCCTGGGGATAATTAATTTTGCTGTAAGCTATGGCAGAAAGGCGGAGCAGAGTCAGAGAGGGCCACTGACAAGTGAGGTCAGATGAGAACAAAGGTGGAAAGAGAAAGGTCAAATGTGAAGGGAAGTTGCTCTGGAGTGTTCCATCATCTGTGCTCCTTTCAGAATGGGAATGTTGCCAAAACTGATTGAGTGGGGAGAGAATGTGAGAGAGAAGAAAGCCATGGCCACAACAGCAGGATCATTCAATTCTCTTAGAAACCTGGCTCCACTTTCTGCCAACAGAATGAATGAAACCTGCAGTCTCATTTCCTCTGGTGGCAGGAAACAGGCATTAATGGTCAATGTGATATATGGACTCAGTTATGGGAAAAGATTTCCTACCAACCTAACTGTGAATAAGTGAGAGCAACTATTTTTCACTGTAAACATAGGAATTAAACTTTGTCAAGCGATGGTAAAATCTACAACTTAAAGTGTTAGAATATGCAACTATAAAATGTCTAAAATTATACCCATTTGTCATCTTCTTGAAACAAACACAGTTTTTCAAAACCACACCCTGCATGGGATAACCCAATAGCCTTTATAAAATGTGGATTTTACCTCACATTTTGGTAATTTAATTTTGTTGGCCATGAAAAAGAAGGAAATCATTTTAGTACTCTTCTTCTTCTTCTTCTTCTTTATTATTATTATTATTTTTTTTTGCAATACCACGATATTGTAAAGTATAAAAGATTTCCAAGTACTGGTTTGTACCAATCAAACTTATGAGACAGCAAACATTCAGAAGCATTGTACATGGAATAAGCATGAAGATCCACTGAAGATATTAAGGACTAGGGATAATAATAATTTGCTTGAATGGCAGAGAAGGACAATCTTCATTACGAAATTCAGGCTCACTGAAGGAGCTTTCAAATGATTTGAGGCTTATTTTTCCCAGAAAGAAATCATACCTTTTGTCCCTACAGTGACCTTGTGTACCCTTTTTCTCCAAAGAGGAAACTCATGACTACTCAATGCAACAGTAAAGCTAAATGTGACATATGATAATTTCTGGACTTCTGGTGGTAGCCAGGGAAATGATTAGAAATAAAAATAAATTAAAAGTACAGATACCTTGTGAAACAATTTGGTTTCAGTATCTAATCTGAAAGAAAAATTGACCAGAGACTCTCATACACAGCCAACCTTAATGACGCGATTATAATTCCTTTCCTTTTCTTGATGGAAAAGAAATAGTAAAGAAGAGGGGAATGGCCAACCTGTAACACTCACACAGAGTGAGAAGAAATGCGCTAATCTAAAGGTTATCAAAACATCAGTTTTTATCATAGCATTAAAGGAAACATACCAGAAAGAGATTCTAAGCAGAAAGACATTTTTAGTGTTACAGGCTAGAACGGGCGTCACTAATTCCCCTAAGACTCTGAGGACTATTTGAATTTCTTTTTGTTCTTTTCTTCCTTCCTTCCTTCCTTCCTTCCTTCCTTCCTTCCTTCCTTCCTTCCTTCCTTCCTTCCTTCTTTCCTTCCTTCCTTCCTTCTTTCTTCCCTACCTTCTTTCTTTCCTTCCTTCCTTTTTTCTTTCCTCCCTTCCTCCCTCCTTCCCTTCCTTTCTAAAGGAAGCTGGAAGCCAGGAGGATAAATCTGTAGTAACATAGGTTAGACTTGATGGTGGCCTAGAAGTCGAAATGGGTAAAAAGATTCAAGAGATATTTAGAAGCTAATAGTCAACATGAATTATAAATTATTAAATTTGGGGTTTAGGGTAGTAGAAATCAAGGATGACTAGTAGCATATAGTAGTTGGCTGATAAATATGTGTTAAATAAATGAATGAAAAAAATAAAGGTTTATAACGTGGACACTGGATGAGTGGTGGTACACTGATTATGCAACATAGCATAATCTTGTTTTTCATCCTGCTGTGTGCAGACGTATGTGTATACACAAGATTTGATTTTTACAAGTACTTTATCATGTCATTTCGCTCCCCCCACACAAAATTGCATGCTCATCTGATTTCAAATCTCTATTTTAACTGTTTCTGAAATATCTTTGTTTTTTTTAAATTAAAGTTCATTGGGGTGACAAGTGTTAGTTCTGTTCCTTTCCTTACCTGAACCCTATCTTCACAACCCAGCTCAAGTCCTACACTTTCTACAAGATTTCCCCTGAGTATTAGAGTGTATTGACCTTTCCTATCTCTGAATTTAAAATCATAGGCAAATATCACATTCTATCTACCCCCAGTTTTCCTGAGCTCAAGCATAAAATGTTTGCATTCAGGAGGTTCCCAATAAATTATTGTTCAATGAATTAAAGAAAGTATAGTTGAATCCTTCAGTAATGGAAACTTTTGGCTTCCTCTCAGCATCCACTCCATTGCACCCTCATCCATCATGGGTGGGTTGACCCGCTCCTAGTTCCAGAAATGGGCCTTGATTGTCTAAACCGGTCAGTATAATTCTATCCCTCTGTCTATAGTGATTGGTTCAAGTGTACACCCATGATCTGACCTGGTCCAATCAGAATGAAGCTCATCATGTTTGCTATAGTGGGGAGAAGTTTTGTCTTTTTATGGATCCCGTGGTATGCAGATATGATGACTGGAACTGACGCAATGAGTTTGCTAATGTGGGGGAAGGCAGCCTGATGATAAAGCCAACACCCAGGAGAAGCCAGAGCATCACTGAGAATGGGAGTTAATAGTCTGATTAGACCATGCTGAAGCCACTGCCAATGCTGGAGGCTTCAGCCATTTCAGCCAATATACTCCCTTTATAGTTTAAGCCTGGTAATGAGATTTTCTGTTATTAATATGTCTCCCTATTGTTTGTTGAGTTTCCCGTATTTTTAAATCTTTGGAATACAATATGTAATTTGTCTTCTTGCATGCTAATTTATTTAGGGAAATAGCAGCAATCTTGGATAGCATTTACTAGCCTAGTAAGATCATTATATATATTTTGATGTCTGTGCTGATTCTAACCAGCCTTGTTCACAAGTGGTAATATAAGAAATTGAGAACTGTTTCTACCACAATTTCTGTTCAAAGAGATCAGTGTTCTTATGCACTTAGTACTGATATTGACTTATTTTATTAATTTATATCAAACATTTCCTGAAAATTTACATCCATTCTAATTGTGTGTAGATAGACATGTAGTGCATATAGGTACTTTGCAAAAGATGAGAATTTGTTTCACATTCCTCAGTGTTTAAGGCAATATATTAAATGTAGATAGATACCTTTTCGATGAAACTGAAGAGACCCCAGCAGGCATATGGATTTTAGCATCTCTGTTGTGTACATTTCTAAGCAGCACTGCAGCTGGATATAAAGCCGACAGATTTCTGGATGGATTTCACCATCTTCCGGGCTGCAACAGAATGAAAGAAAAAAGCTGTGAACATTCTCAGGATTTCATTCATCAGCCATTTACCTTAGCTCTGAGGGGAAAAATGCTCAATAAATCTTCTTTAAAGCTTTGAGTCTTCCTACTTTCAATACAGGACTTCCTGCTTTCAAACCAATGACCAATGTCATAGTTCTTACATAAGTGTCTTTCTGACTAACTGCTTTTATTTTTTTTTTTTCCCCCTCTTCAGCAGCAGATTTCTGCTGGGAGCTTAAAATCACAAATGTTTTAAGTAATTAAAAATATCAGACATTTTCAATGTAAATGTTGGAACAAATTCCAAAATATATTTAAACCGTAAAAATATTCTTGCTTGCAAAAGAGATTAAAAACTCTTATTTGCAGAGAAACTAATAAAGAGCTCTTCAATCACAGTTATAAGATTGCGCTTTAATATTAAGACCCTAGCATAATATGATTAGAGAGCCAAAAGACAAATTATTTTTATGAAGGACTTTTGTCTCAGTCTGAAGAATAGTTCTTTATTGTTTGCTATGGTTAATTTATGAGAGGCCAAATGTTTTTAATGAAAAAATAAAAATTTTATGAGAAAAGTGATAAGATTCTAATAATTATGCTTAATAATCTAAAGCTAAATAAACACTAAACTTATGTTTCACATTTTTTTCTGAAGTCCTCAAACCTTTCTATGAACTACGACGATAAAATGTAAATGTGAACATACTAAAACATGCAGTGATCACTTTTCTTTTCTGGTTAAGAAGAAAGGAGTTACTTGTCCATAAAACTCTTCTACATGCAACTAAATTAGCATGTGTTGAAAAAAGCAAACTAAACAAAAGGGATAAAGTTTAGAGATAGATTAGAAATGGAAGAAGCCTAAAAATGAACCTTTGTCAGTTGTCCTAATGTGTCATCTTTACTTCTATTCTCATTCATTTAAAATGCAATGAAATCTGATTAAATAATGCAGTGTTTGGATTTGATTCCTTTGTAAAGTGGGCCAGTGGCAAAATGTCAGAGGTAATTATCAGGAAAAAAATTGGGTAAAAATTATTTAAGTTCTGGAATCACAGTAAAAACAATTTGTATTTACACAGCACTTTACAATGACAGTTTTCATTTTCAGTACTTATTTAGTAGATGAGCAGTTTGTCTAACTGTGGCTTATATAACACCAGAAAATGCAAAATTCTTTGTCTCAATACCGGTGATGACTGCACAACCATTCTGTCTTTCCTGTGTCAGAAAGAACAAAGTGACTCAAAAGAGCTTACATGCAAAATGTGGCTTTACCTGAAAAATAAAAGACTACATTATTTTCTCATTGTGTCTCACAGATCCAGCCCTAGGCCAGCATTGGAAGCTATGGCAAAAGCCCTGGACTTTCTTTCTGAGCTTCTCCCACAGGTGCCTTCCACACTTAAGCTGTCCTCCTGATACCTGGAATTCCTCCACATCCCTACACCCAACCCCACTCTGTCCAGCTACACACACACAACATCTCACTATTTCATATCATTTTAGACTTTCAAAATGTCTCTGACTGTGTCCCATCTTCTCATTGCCCTGCTAGACTCTGAAGGGATAATGGGCATTGATGGTTTGTGTAATAAAAAGTTATCCTGGGCTATTACCTGCTAATACATTGATTTTGATAGAAAAATCTGAAGGTTATAAGGTTACGTCTTATTCCAAAGATAGGCTGGAAGGAAAATATTTTAAGGCAGGCAGGTCTTTTCTGTGCTGCTTCATCATTCCAACCCTAGCTGCCTATTTTCACCTACGCATGACATTGGCCCTGGAGGCTCATATGCAGACTGAAAAAAAAAAGAAAAAACAAAAACCTAAAATGAATCTGTTGTATGTATATTTGATGAGTAGGGCAGTTAGGCAGTACATTATCATCCCAAGCCATGAAGTATTCTTATTTTCAAAAGTACAAAATATGTGCCTTGTGGCTTAATTCCAAAAATATGCAAACCTCCTATACAGATGACATTTTATGTAATTTAAAGAAATGGCTACCATATTAACATATCTTTAGAGTCAGTATATTGTGTTTATTATTTTATAGCTAGATAGAGAAAGATAAAGCAATGTATTAAGTGCTTCTTTAAAAAGGTAAGTCAAAATAGAGATTAAAATGCCTAATTCATAACATTGCCTTCGGTGCGATCTCCCTAATGCCTCTGTAATCAATGGAGATTCTAGTAACTGTGGAACCATTTTGCCCTTTCTAAATGTTATGGGAAGGAATTAAATAGGACCTCCAGAAAGACAATCTGCCAAACAAAAATTAATTGATGCTAAAACTTCATTACAAATTTTCTGCTTAAAAAATTGATACATATACTTGGAGATTATTCTTTTATACCTGGGAAAATTGAAGTATAGGGAAAGAAAGGAACTAGTTAAAGAGCTAGGGCTAAGTTATCTTTCATGTCAGTATTTCACGATGCCTTGATCAGGTTACAATAACCTCAAGACTTATAAATTCTCTCCCACTTTAAAGCACTAAGCTGTATTACAGCTATTAATTACTAAAAGTTCATTAAAAGGCAAATTGTCAAATGGGTTATAACATGTCTAATGTTATAAGCAGTGGACTGATATACATTTCTGAGAAGCATTAAGAGTAGGTTATTTCCATAACAAATGACCAAGAGTGAGCACGGAGGAGATTGGAGGAAAAGCCAAGAAAACAGCAATTTAAAAGCTGAAAATTCCTAGGGATAAATTATAAAGCCTAAGGAAACATTTACATTAAAATAAAATTAGGCCTATGGACTTCCTCCAGGAACTGGAAGCAACTTAACTTGGAGGTAACTTGAACACGTATTACTTATGCTTAGTCTAAAATGATTCCCTCTTCTTCATCAAAGTTTAGGTCTATGAGACTCACCCCTGAGGTGATGCTCACTCAATTTCGTCAAAGAAATTTTATGAGTTAGTGACTAGATTTTGATTATTTATTTATTTATCTATTACGTGTGCTTCAAGAGCTAACCTGATCATTTTGATTATTTTGAAAGCCTTAGTATTGGTAGCAAAACACCCATAAAATGAACCAACAATAGCTCAGCCATTTAAAGCTCAAGTTGAATGCAAAAACATTTAAAATAATTGCCAAATTATGAATCTTTCAATCAACTCTTTAAGGACAAAAATTAGGATTTAATGTCTTAATCATATGGCTTAAGAAACCTGAATTGGTATAGTAATAGGGGTACGTGAATACAGATATTGCCTAAGTTGTCCCTTAAGGATGGAAATGCTTTCTGTTGTGGATATTCTTATTTTGTAAATCAAAAACGAATACGATGAACATCCATCAGAATGGCTAAAATTAAAAAGACTGACCACGCCAAATGATGATATGAGCAACAGGGACTCTCAGGAATTGTTGGTGGGGATAAAAATGGTACAATTCCTTTGAAAATCGTTTTGGAACTTTCTTATAAAACTCAACAGACACCTACCCGATGACCTGGCAGTTTCATTTCTAGTTATTTACCCAAGAGAAATGAAAATATTCACAACAATATTTCTATAAAAGTGTTCATAGTAGTTTTATTAGAATAACCACAAAATGGAAACAGGTCAGATATCTGTCAGGAGGAAAGAGGATAAAGCAATTTGTATATACCTGCAACAGAATAATACTGAACAACAAAAAAGGAGTAAACTCATATACAAAACAACACAGATAGATCTCAAAAGTAATGTCTTGAGCAAGAAAATCCTTAACACAAAAGAGTAAACACTGTCTGACACAATTTCTATGAAGTTCTAAAACAGATAAAACTAATTGATAGTGACAAATATTAGAATAGTGACTGGGAAGGAATTGACTGAGAATGGTCAAGAAGGGAGGAAACTTTCTACGGTAAGGGTAATACTCTGTATCCAGATAGAGCTTTGAGTTACATGGGCGTAGACATTTGGCAAAACTTACTGAATGATACACTTAAGATCTGTGCATTTGATTGTATGTAAATTACACCTAACAAAGAAAACCATAAGAAAATATTGAACTCTAGTTAAGGATATGCACGCTGAATGGTTTAGGGGTAAAGTTTACTGATGTCTGCAACTTCAGAAAAATAATGTGGATTGCTGGTTGGATAGAAGGATGAACAGACAGGTAGCTATGAGGTAAAGGAAGTATAAATAAAACATTAATTGTAGAAGATAGGTGATGGGCATTTCCGTGATGTTCAAGGATTTACATTTCCCCCAAATAATTATATGGTATAGATTGAATAAAACAACTGAGAATGTTTATAACTAGTAAGGTCAAGTTCAGAAGTGAACAACATATTGGGGATTTTGGTTACGGAATGCCTTGGCCCTGAGTCGTATCTGTTCTTTTGCCAAGTTTGCCAGACTTTGGTGTTCTGTGCAACTGCTAATAGCTTTTAGAAACCAGCAAAATGTTTGTCGTTTTGAAAGTCTGTCCCTCATGTAACGGTGTATATATTTAGTTGAAGGCAGCAAGATACAATAAAAGGAAAATGGGTTCTGGAGTCAGAAAACTCAGCTCTATATATAGACTTTGCTGCTTAGAATTGTGATCTTAGGAAAACCACTTAACTTCTCTGGAACTCAGTATCCTCAGCGGTGAAGCATGGATAACAACTCTTTGTGACTGAAGTATCTCAAGGTTGTTGCAAAGATCAAATGAGATCATGTGTGGGAAAACAAGTAAAAACTGTGAAGGACTGTTAGAGGTTGGCTGCAATCCATCGTAACACATCAAAATTGTGTTTACTTAGCCTTACACTTGCCGTAGAATCTTTAGATTTAAAAATTATCTGCTATTCTATAACATTTTTTTATTTGATTACAGCTCCTAAATGTGGACTTGGTTAAATAAACATGCCATTAGGCTGAGAAAAATAGGTGTGACCCCAGAGACAACCGTTAGGAATTTCACAGACTTTAGTGATGACATAAACACTTGGGGTTTGTCAGCGAGCAGAGATAGAAACCAGAACTCCTGTTGCAGCAAATGTATGCAAGTTTTTTTTCCCCCAACCGATTCTGTTGGTGGCTCTTAAGCCACATGACAAGGATTCAGGAAGTCAAATGGGATGAGGAAAGGGGATAATGTCATTTGCTTTATTTTTCAGAGCAAGTAACTAGGGAGCAAAGGAATTAAATGATTTACTCCAGGATTATGATCTCCAGGACATCTCTTCTAATACCTCCAGTGGTTTCCTCTCAGATGGATTACATTTACAAAGATACACCATTATTCTGTGCCAAATTCAGTGACAGCTTCAGAGTCCAGTCTTCGTATGGTTTCCTTGAAGAAGAATTCTCAAGGCAGCCCCATGAGTGTTCATGACCAACAGAGGACAGGGAGGACACAAATGTGTGTGTGTGTGTGTGTGTGTGTGTGTGTGTGTGTGTGTATGCACGCGTGCACCTGTGTGTATGTGACCCAGTTACTATTTTAGTTTTCAAATTCTTAAAGGTAATTACAGGGTCTATCTAAGTTCGTAAACACAGAGCAGATGCCAGGTACCTGCTAAATGACTACACTATTTTATACCAAAATAAGCACTGCAATAAAAAGAGAATCCCACTTAATGAGAAGAAATAGAAGCAAGACATTTTTCAAGGTACCTGTAGGTAGAATAGTTGAGTTTCCCTGTTGTCCCCATTTTTCTCATAATCTTCTTCTGGTGAGTTTTGACAAACTTGTGAATTAGGTGGAAACCTCCTGTATTTAATTTACAGAGAGTCATAGCAAGTTTGGCTCTCCAGGAGCCTTTAAAGAAGTAATTGCAGTAATTCCCCTAACTTCACAGCATGTCGTGTTATGGGAACATATGGCTTGGTGACTTCCTCACCACTGAACATCATTGGGGATCAAACTCTGCCCTGGAGCTATCCGGGCTCAGTCAGAAAGTAATCGACTTTTAACAACAAAGTGAAACCTGAGGTGTAACTGAATTATCTTTTGGTGGGAAAGTAACTGGGCCAAGCCCTGTTACGATTTAGCCCTGTTACGATTTAGCCCTGTTACGACTTAGGGCTGTATTACGGCATACATCTCCCTGTGTCTTCTGTTTTGCCTTCTGGCAGGACAGTTGACATTTCCCCATGACACAGTTGGGAGAGTTGATAAATAATGGGTAGAATTACTGACACCTTATTCATGTTTTTTTTCCATTTAAAAAGTAAAATCTATATTTAAAAAAATTTAAACACTTAAAAAAATCAATAACAATCAGTTTCCTGACATTATGATACTTATAATAAAATAAGACTAAAAATATTACTATTGAATTGTATATCATCTTTTATTTATCTTAAAAGTTACTGTTGATTTATGGATGATGTGATACAGAATTGCACACCTGAAATCTATGTAATTCTACTAACAATTGTCACCCCAATAAATTAAAAATAAATTAAAAAAAAAGAAAAAAAAAAAGAAAAAGTGCAAAAAAAAAAAAAGTTACTGTTTACGGCATTACTGGGGAGCACTGGGAAACATTGGTGACTTGTGGCTATTCTGAGGCGTCTTTCTGGGAATTTCTCAGGGCATTAGAGGTTGAAAGAGTTAATGGGCTGCACATCCTAACTTCTCTATCTTGATACTTAGAACTCTGCTTATCAATCAGGAGAAAACTAACATTTACATACAGGGCACTATTTCTTCAATCTCCCAAGTAAAGTATCTCTCTTATTCTGTTTTGGCCTCTTCCCTCATTCTTCTATCCTTTTTGGCTTGAGAGCCTCTGGGCCTTTCCATTTTTCCCTCTGATTCTCTCAGTGTTTTTCCCTTTATGGTTTTCTGTTGGGAGTCATAAGTGATCTGCAAACAGCTCATTAGATTCTGGTCTACCAGGAGCTGTGATTCTCATAGCTAGCAGAGAAAGGCCTGTGGCTGATGGAGTCTGAGTCTTGGATTCTTGAATCTCCACTGGGATGACAATCGGCACCGTGGGTTACACGGCTGGAATGCAGCCCTTTCCCACTTACTGTAACCAGGATCAGTCTATGTTCATACATATGAGAAGCATATATCTGTTTCCACATTGTAATCTGGAAAATAGTTTTTGCATCTAAAATCAAGATTTTCAACCTCTGATACTTACTATCTGTACCTGATACCAATGATCTTTAACGGTCAATTATCATTCAATACACTGGAAAGAATTCAGCTTGTTCATTTTCATTATATTTAAAGTCTGGGTTATTAATTGCAGCATGAAGTTCATTCCTGCTTTTATCCATTGGGATTGTAGGGCTCAATACATTGAGCTGTTGGTTTATCTAAATGCTATTTAGCTCTTCATTTTTAATTACGTTATTAAGTTTGGTGATACTGTATTTCTCTTTAGCTAAAGCTATATAGGCTTCATCAATATTGCCAAAACAATGACAGTTTTAAAGCAACTTCAGATAAGTGGGATGACAAAATTAAACTCAGTCAATTAACCCCAACGAGAGTTTTTGATAAACAAAAGAATTTTCCACATCTTGTTTAACTGCCACAGCACAAAATGTTGATCGATACTTTAAAAATTAATTATAACACTGTAGTTGTATAGTTATAGAATAGCTAATTGTCAAATCCAAGGCCAATGGCCTTCTCTGACATGTGAGAGTCTGTTCATCTAGAGCAATGATCTGAGAGGTGAGAAAAGATTATGAAAATCCAAAATATGGCCGACACAGGCTTTTTTTTAGGCTCAAAAAGTGTTTAAGCAGACAAGTTCTTTGAGGAAGGTTAGGAATAAGGTAGAAAAATGGCATCTGTTTGTCATATTAATAACAACAGCAAATGCATACAGCTTCTTTGTGTCACAGCTTCTGTGCTGCTAGTTTATTCTCTGGTATATTCTTTGGTTTATATGAAGGATTTAGAGAAGAGTTATAACTTTTCTAGCATTTTGCAGTTTATTTTTCAGCTTTAGACTCCTAACCAACACTAGAGGTTCTTTAAATATTATATTTAATAGGATTCCGTAGTGTTACTCTGTCTTTCTATTGACATGCAATGATAATTTGTATTTTTGCATAACTCAGAAGATGACACTTCATGCCAATATGGAAATGTGCATTTCTAAACAGATGTCAGAGCTATTTTCTACAAAAAGGCAAAAGCTTTATGCAAACAGAACAAACCAGTGTCTAGAGACATAGAAAATATCATATTCCACCACGAGTTTTTTTCCACTGGATTATAAAGTCCTTGAGGCCAGAAGGTTTATCTTATTTATCTCTATAACCAGCAACACTTAATGGATCGTCTGGTACATAGTAGATTCTCAATAAAATGGTTCCCCAAGGTGGCTTAAAACAATAGTGACTATGTGATGTGAGAAGTCGGAAGGCTTGGGATGCAGTCGCCTATTCCATTTCACCATTAGAGATGTGTTTCTTAAAAGTTTCTTTATTGCAGCCCCCCACCCCCGTTTTTTTCTTTAGGTGAAACATATTAACTGACATTTTATGCAGATAAGTGAAAAGAGGAAAGTACCAGAGGTAGCCATTATTAAAGTTTGGTAAATCTCCTTCCAGATAAATATTCCCAAGAGCAGGAAGTTTTAGCCATTGTTTTTGTTTCCCAAACACTTAGCATAGTGTCTGGCTCATTGGAGTCTCTCAATCCACGTTTGTTGAAATGAGCAGCACTGAGCATTCAAGTATGAGTCTGAATGATACATGTACTGTTCTCAAAGGGGCAAGGCTGGTACTTCAGAGTGTTCAAGTCAGTGAAGGGAAGCAATGGAATCTGACCGCAGGAGGAGGAGAGTCCCAATTTCCTGCAGTAGTTCACATTTTCCAGAAAAAGGAAAAAATATTAACATAAAGGCCACATCCCACTTTCTACAATGAAGCGTAAGTGGTCTAGTGTCAAATATTTCTGGGTTTACAGTATCTTGTTTTCATGACTTATAACCTATGACCTTGGGCAAATTTCTGAACCTCTTGGTGCCTCAAGTACAGAACTAGAATAGTAATACATACTTCATAGCATTAGTGAAAAGCTGTAAGGGAAATAATGTATGGGAACTATATGGTCATAACAAGCACAAATGAATTGGGGAAGTGTTCCCGGGAGGCGATGTGCACGTAGTGTCTAGACATGCTTACACCTTTGCTACAGCCTTGCTTCCTGCTCAATTACTAATTCAAATAATATTTATTGATTTCCTGCTATTTACAACCTGGAAGAGAAAACAAAGGAAAGTTTTACTTTTTCTGGAGTTCCTTTCTAAGAGTTCATGGAAACTCCCATTATTATCCTATTGTTTTGTTTGATGATAACAGATTATCATCAACAGATTTGATGATAACATTGTTATCACGGCTCCTCTAAGATAAATTAGTTTTTCTTAACAGTGATAAAAATCTTGCCATCTTTTTTTCCTTCCTTGATGTGGTATTTTACTGCCATCAAATTTTCAACTAACTGGCTCCACCCTGGAGATCTACATATAATTTTTTTTCTTTCTTAATAATGAGGTATAATGTACCATTAGGTGAAACAAAATGAAAGGACTCTGCACCTTTGCCAATAGTTAGCTCAAGAACAGAAATAGCTCTTCCAGGCAGACAGACATATGGGCAGGAGGAGATAATGATTAACAAATGTGTAGGTCAGTCTCTCCAATAGAGGCATTACTTTTGATTTCAAAATAGCATAAATTATGTAAGATGATGAGCCCTTAGCCGGGGGGGAAAAAATTAATGAACTTACTGACAAAGTACTTAAGGGTAGAAACATGCTGTACTATTTCTTGGCATTTGATTCAGCATTAGCAAAATGCAATATAACTAACGTTTACTGGGAGTTTACCATGTGCCAGAAACCATGCTAAGCACTTACATCTCATTTAATTCTCACAATGAGTCTACGAGGTAGTTACTGTCCTTATGCTTAATTTACAGATTGAAGGAAATGAGGCTTAAGAGAGGTTAGGGAACTCGCTCCAAGTCACGCCAAATAGTAAAGAGAATTATAAGACGCAAACCTAAATTTATGCTTTTAATTGCTCCATAATGTTACCAGAACTGAGTGCTCAGGAATTGAACTATATTGATATGTTTCTTTATTCATTCCATGTACAGTTACTGAGGGCATATTTTATGCAAACTATTATGCTAGGAATGAAATAATCATTTTTAAACTTTTTCGTTGTGGAGTCCCTAGATTATTATGGCTTAAAATTCAGCTCTACTTCATAGTACCTCCATTTTTCCATTTATAATAACTTTACAATGATAATTTCCTCTTGCCTATGAGGAAATGCATAAAACAAAGGGAGCATAAATGTGTAACACAGGAGGCGTACCAGGCTCGTACAAGCTGGTGTATGTGGAGTAGGGGGGGAAATTGCCATTCAACCTCCCAGGGATCCCTCCATCCAAGCAGAGCAGTGAGAATGAAAAAAAGGCATGGTATGGAGTGGGCATAGAATCCTCTTTCTAGCTGTCAGTCCCTTTTTCTGGTGCACAAAAATGAGTGCACTGAGGAGTAAAGGGGAAGGCGCCATTGGTGCTGTTCATAGGCCATTATGATTCTGTCTTTTGCCCGAGGAGAGGAAAAAGCATCCAGGATGCAGTGCAGAGGCCTCTGTTTACCACTTTACTGGGAATGTGAGAGTTGCCTGCACAAATGGAAGAACAAACACTATAAATTATTTGCAAAGCATTTTATAAGTGAACAGTGAGATAAATATATTAATGCAAATATGACATTGTTGATGGCTAATGGCTTGGTTGGGTTTAGAGCACAAGAGTTTTTAAGTGTTATACTTAGACAAGTAGGCTTCAAACTTTGTATGTCATGCATCCCTAGCAATAAAAAATTAAACATGCACTCCTAATACACAACATGTGTTTGTTGATAAATTTTTCTTATACAATGATATTAACATGCTGAGTATATTAAAAATTTACAAAAGTAGAAAGTAGAAAAGGAGACTATAAAATATAAAGTTATTATTTTTTGGATCATCTTGCACATCATGTTGAAGCCTACAGGCTTGGATTGGAGGTTCTCAAACTTGAAGGTGCATTCAAATCGCTTAAAAGGTATGTTAAACCACATAATGTTGGGCTCTGTCCCTAGACTTTCCAATTCAGTGAGTGTAGGCTGGGACCTGATCATTTGATTTTTAAGTTGCCAGCTGATGTAGGAATCACTTTGAGAAGCAATGGGTTAGCTTTTTACAGCCATATCCCTTAGGGAAGGCATCTAGCCTCCAAAGGGAAGAAGCAACAATGTTGGCACGCCAGTGGTAAGGCTGATTGATTTTAAAGCAGATGACCCTATGGAGTATCCCCAATCATAACACAAGGCCACAGAGCTAATTCCATTAAGGAAAAGAGTAGCTTCAGTAAATATCCAAGTACATTCCAGTCACATAGAGAGAAAAATGTTGTCAGATGACATTCAGGATACACATTAGGGAAATCTTAGTAAGTAGATCCAAACCCACACGTTAGCTCAAACTTAAGCAGATGGAAGAGACCATGGGAGGCTCCAGGACCACAGTGATCTGGCATCCCACATGACAGGCACCCCCAAGAAGCCAAACAGTTGCTTGGCACATTCTTCTGAGAAGCCTCCTGGAGGGTGTGCATTCAAGTTGCAAATCCTATTTGGTTTGCACTCCAGGTTTTACTGGGTAAGATTTCGTCCTCATTTTAAAAACATCTTGTTTTAAAAGTTTTGCTTCGTTTTGGCCTTCTTTCATTTCCTGTCCTTGAACTTATAATTGCAACACTCTTAATGTGAACTGACATCTTATTGCAAATCAAAGGAAATGCAACAATACTTACTTTACAAATTAGGACATGTTAACAAATAGCCTCAAATGGTGAGACGACTGGAAAGTGGTACTATTCTGAGTAAGGACAAGAATGATAAATTCAGAGGCTCTCTGCCTTCTGCTCTGAACAAATTATCTACAGGGGCGCTCACTGGGAAGTAAGTGGGAAAGGCAGAGAATGCACCAAGACACACTACAGCTCACAGTACTAAATTTCTAGAGATTCATGGCAGATACCCAGTGCTCCTACAGCTGACGAAAACTGCTCCAAGGACGTGCGGCTGCAGCATCACTGGGGCCTGCAAGTCTCAGCGGAAAAACTATAAACAGCTCTTGTATGTCTGTTAAAGGTAAAGGTCCTGGTTGTGCTCTCTGACCTGCTGCAGAAGCAGCTTGCACCAGGGGTGGGAGTCATTGTTCAGCATAATGTAACAGGGAAATTGGAAAAGTTGATCGAGGCAGGAAATGAAAAAATAATAGAAAGAAGCCTGGCAAGGGAAAGGACTGATGGGGGACAAATCTGCCTGGGGATGTTGGAAACTTAACTACATTTCACGAGAGGAAGGTTACACATGCTGGCTGCTAATGCTGCAGTGAAACATAGATCCTGTCCATTCTTTCCCAAGGATTTAGGTGGGCAGGAATTAATTTCTATTTAATTTTTGTACTATCATTTCTGTCTGGTTTTTGTTATTGTTTTAAACGATGCGGTTCCACATTGTAGACAATGTCATTTATTTTCCCAGTTGACTGCTTAGATGAGTGTGTGCTTAAGTTACACTTCCCAGCATGAATGTGTGATGTCTCCACGAGATATACACACAAACGCATTTCCATCTACTGTGAATTATGAAACGCAGTTTCCCCTGCAATTTAAACATGTCGTCTAATTAAAGATACAAATCTTGAAATGTTTTTCTTTTCTCACCACTCTATCTTTGCTTTTACACACACACACACACACACACACACACACACACACGCATACGCATACACGTCACAGATTATTTTTTTTAGGTCAAGCACACAGTGTTCTACCAGAAAGGAATAATGCCAAATAAAAATAATAGCAAGGATAAAGAAAAATAATCACTCAGTCTACATGGAGCCAAGAGAAGATTTAGAAAACAAAGAGTAAGAAGCTTTAGAGCAATTTTCCCAAACATCAAGCAATTTTATATTTGTTCGCTCTTTGAAAATGAGAAAATAGTATTATGACAATATTAAAATTATTTTTAGATGAAAAGTAAATTACCCCCAAATTCCACATCTTAATGTATCTAAGTTAACTTTTGTGACAGAATTTTCCAAACTTTGATCGTCTGGATATTTACATTGACTCAGTTAAAATCACTGTAGGCCAATTTTGTGTTCTTCTTCTTTTTAAACTTAGCACTCTATCATAAACATTTCACCATTTTAAATGACTGCAGCATGGTAATGTGGAAAAAAACAGAGTAGGAAACTCACAGAAAAGAAAATAAGAAAGTATAATAAATACATGAAAAAATACTCAACCTCATTAGTAATCAGGGAAATGCAAATTTAATCAGCGAGATATAGCTTTTTCATATTCACTAGATTAGAAAAGACTGAAAATACCAAGTGTTTCGGAGGAGCTGGAGCCATGTACGAATGGGAGGGAGAATCGACACAACCGTAGAAGAACACTGTGAAGCATCAAGTACAGGGAAGTGTGTATGTTCACCCGCCATCGGTTCTCCTCCAGTGTTTGTCCTAGAGGAGCATTGCTCAACAGAACTTCCTACAATGAGGGGAGCAGTCTTCTCTGCTAAGCAGTGTGGTAACCACTAGCTGCATGTATCTTTTGAGCGCTTGAAATAGGCTAATGTGACTTAGGAGCTGAATTTTTAATATTAATTATGTCAATGTAAATGTCTATGCCTCTAGCAGTATATAAGTATACCAACATCACCACAGAATTGCCAGGACTGGATGTAATCATTTCTTTGACATTTTGTGAATTTGCAGTGTGTAAAATTCTATATATTGTCGTCTTACCAGGTGGTTTTCAAATTATTAACAGAGTTGAATATTTTGTCTCCTGTTTGCTTCTTCCAATTGTGTGTCTATCCCCTTTGTCCATTTTTAGCTAAAGTCTTTGCTATAAATTCCAGGCAGTATTTTTCTTTTTTTTTTTTCTAGCAATAGTTACTACCATTTTGATATATTCCTCAATTTCTTTCTAATTTGTATCTCTTACAACTTCAGTACAATATTTCCCATTGTATTTTTCAATTAGCATTAAAATATTTCTGTATTTTCACTGATAGTTTCTCTTTTGAAGGTTAAAACAACTTTAGTTCAGATTAACAGGTACAAGTAAGTAAAAACTAAACTATTAAAACAAGAGAAAGATGCAAACACTGAATTGCATTGAGTAAAACAGACAAATATGTTTGTACAAAGGATGAAGAACTCATTTGCTTATAAGAGAACCACCAACTAAAGTGAATTATTTACTGAGTGCCTATTACCTGCTACATATTTTATTCCATTGTTATCTGCCCTCAATTTTTGTTGTGGAGAAAACTGATTTCAGTTTATTTGTAGTTCCTCTGTAGGTAATGTCTTTTCTATCTGGATGCTTTTAAGATCTTTCTTTTTCCATGATATCCTGTGATATCATTCCATTCTCTCTATTTTCCTGGTCTGAAACACTTATTAGAAATATGTTGGACCTTCTCATTCTAGTCTTCACATCTTCTTAACCCCTTTTTCAAATTTTCTATACTTTTCTCTTTTGCATTCTTAGCATTTTCCTCAGATTTATCTTTCAGTTTACTTTTTTTTTTTTCTGGCTGTGTGTAATCTATTCATTAAGTTTGAATGATTATGCTTTCTCATTGCTGGAATTTCTTTGAATTCTTCTCCAAGTATGCTTGGTCTTTTTACATATTCTCTTTTGTCTCGTGTTTTAAATTCTTCTTTTGCATTTTTAATAATTTAAGACACACTTACTCTAACTTGTGATTAGTTAATGCTATTAACTAGAGCTCTTGGAGACTTAAATCCTACTGTTTATTTTGCATGCACATGCTTGCTTACTGTTGCTAGGCTCTTTCCTTATATATTTTACAACTTAAGCTTGAGATCTCCGATTCAGGGGACTTTATCTGTAGATTCCTGAGAAGTATTGCTTTTGATCTACAATGTCCATGTAAAGCATGGTTATAATTTCTTAGAAGGCTGAGTCAAGCAAACATCCTAGTTATCTCCTTGTGCTGGTGGCGCATTTTCCCTGGTCTACCTCTTCCCTAAATATGTAGCCCTTTGAGTGTCTCGGTTAGTAACAATCCCAACAGGAAAGAAAGGGATGAATCAAAGAGCATTTATTTACATAGGGACTGATTACAATGGTAGGGATAGCAAATGGGAACCAACAGGAATTTGAGGCTGACCATGTGATACTGTCACCACTCCTAGGCAATAAGTGATGGAAGAAGAGAGAAGTTGTTGGGATCTTAAAGGAGAAAGAGTTGTACTGTTGTAGTGCAGGCCTCCTTGGGTAGAACAGTGACTGGCAGTTATCAGACACAGCCAGTTCAAAGGGACCTCATATGGAAGGAAACAGGAGAATGAATACCTTGACCTCACTCTTCCCCATCCCTCCAAATTTTGGCCAGGGGTTCCCATTGACGAAGCCCACCCAGAAGCTAGAGGACAAGGGAGCCTGGTGATATAGGGTGGAGAAGGGCAGCGTGGATCTGGACGGACAATGAGCAGACATGACTTTATGTGAGTATTTATTTCTACATCAGTTATACATTTAGAAGAGTGATTATCATATTTTATATAACTTATCTCTCTTGTATGTTTTTTAGAGTTATCTAACTCAGTGCAGTGCCAGAAATGGAAAACACAAGACTCTGATGTGGATATTATTAACATTCTAAAGATAAAGAAACTGAGGCTGGGTTGCTTTCCCAGGGATCGCAGAGCTATTAAACCTGGGGTTCGAATGCTGACTCTAAAGTCCAGGATCTGTGCTGTGGTGGCTGACATTTTACAAGGAAGGAAAGGAGGGAGGGAGCAAGGAAAGAAGGAAGGAAGGAAGGCAGGAAGGAAGGAAGGAAGGAAGGAAAGAAGGAAGGAAGGAAGGAAGGAAGGAGAGTGAATCTATAAGATTAACTGTAAAGCTCAAAAAAGGAAAGATAGGCTAAAAAAAACAAGAATATCAGAGAATCATTAATATAAGAACTAAACTTACTTAAAGTATTATAAGTTGCAGGTATGAATTGACAACGACATTGGAAGCCATCATTAAGGAAGAAAAAACGTAAGTCCTAATCATTTATTTTCCTTTGGACAATATAAGATTATGAGATAAAATATCCTGATTTCAGATTATATGACCATTTACAACTGTGCCATGACCATATGACTTCAAAACAGAATCAAATGCCTCCAAATAGAATAAATGGTCAACAGACATCATGGAAGGACAAAAAGGAAAACTTAAAAGTCCAGAAAACTCCCAATTTCAATTCAGACCCAGGTGATGTAGAGCACAGAGAAGAAATTCTGATTCCAGATCATGTTGAATCAGGTCATATAGCTGCTTCACATGAGAAAAAAATTAAAAATGAAGCTGAGTTAGGTATATCAGGTCACTTATGTCCCAAAACTTTGGTTTTGCAAAAGCAAAGGAAAATTCTGCTTTGTTGAGAAATTAGTGCAAAAACAAAAACAAAGAAATAAGAAATCCCTAGAACGTAGTAGCATACATCATATTTGAAAGGCTAAATAATTTTTTAAAATGTCAGAAGTAGCTAATATAGTCTAAAAACTGGATAAATTTTGGAAAGCTATTTAGAAAATATCACTGACTTTGGAAGAAATAATCAGAATTGGTAGAAGAAAAAGGAGTAATAAATGAAAACCAAGAATTTCCCTAATGCGTACATTTTAAAATATCATTTTGGGAACTGTTATTTAGGGGGTAAATTTCTCTAGACTATTTCAGCTTAGACCACATTATCAACACTTTGTGATCACCAAAGGGCATATTTTATTGAGCGTTAGAGGTAATTCACTTTAGAATATATCTTGAAAATGAGGAAAATGAATTCTGTAGATAAGAGATGAAGAGATGCTTTAATTTTTCCAAAAATATTTGACAAAGGTGCATATTCTAATTCCAATCAATGAGGAAAGATCAAGTTTGTACAGTATCAAATATGGAGTTGGTAAGCTAAGCTGGCACTGTTTTGTGTACACAAGTAAACTTAATATGAGGGTATTGTTTTAACAAATATATTTTTAAAAGAAAAGATATGTGAACCAGATGATACCTAATTAGAACAATGGAAAAATTTTCTTAAAATTTAAAAAGTAAAAGATTTTAGATTAACTATAAAGGATAGTAGACTAATATGTAATGGACTAATTGATTCACTGTTAATAACTGCTTAACACATAATGAAAAGAAAGAAAGATGCAGTATTGCAACAAAGTACAGCAGAAATATATGGTATGGTGCTGACTTAAAAAAGATCAGAAGCTGCATGGAAAAATCCCTTTTGGTCTTATTAGCCAAGTGCTGATCTGATATACTTTTTCTGAATACTTGATATTTAAAAATGAATAGAAGCACACACTGCGGTTCTGAGACAGACTGACTCTCACAAAACTCCTTGAGACACAGTATGCTTCTGTAGTGAGTAATCTTTGTCTATTTTAATACTGTGTTGGCAGAGGGGGCACATTCTTGAACGAGGGTGACACATAAATGGAAAACCCAATACAGAGACGAGGTGGTAATGACTGGGGTTCCAATGAAATAAAATACCAGTTTAGTGAGCATTCAATTTGGGAAATTGCTGCTGTAATTTTATTCTGAGTTGATGGCTTTAGAAAATAACGATTTCATAGGTGTAGGCCACTTCATTTTTAATATATTTAAAAGTACATTTGTTTTATAAAATGACGAATGTTCTGTGTTATGAACTGAATGTTTGTGTCCCCTCAAAATTCATATCTTGAGGCCCTAACCCCCAATGTGATGGTTCTTGAAGATGGGTCCTTTGGGAGATAATTAGGGTTAGGAGAGGTCATGAGGACAGGGCCCTCTGATGAGATAGTGCCCTTATAAGAAGCGTCACTGGAGAGGTCTCTCTCTCTCTCTCTCTCTCTCTCTCTCTCCCTCCTCCACCACCCCACCAGGTAATGACACAGTGAGAAGGGGGCCATACGCGAGCCAGGAAAAGGGTCCTCACCAGAACCCAACCATACTGGCACCGGTAATCCTGGACTTCCAGCCTCCAGAACTGAGAAGAAAAATTTCTGTTGTTTCAGCACCCTTTCTATGGTATTTTGTTATGGCAGCCAGGGCATAATTAAAAAGGGAAGACTATGTTCTTCAAAGGTGTCGATAAAGATAAAGAAGAGTCTGTAGAAATATCCCAGATTAAGGGAAGCTAAAGAGACATGACAACTAAATGCAACCTGACCTAAAGGGGAGCCCATATTGGAAAGGGGGAAAAAAATGCTGTAAATGACAGTATTAGGTCAACTGACAAATATGGAATATGGAAAGATTAGATGATTATTGATTTGGTATATATGTATGATTTTGGTGACCGTACTATGTTTATAGAAGACAGTATCTCTATTCTTAGGAAATACACACTGAAATGCTTAGGTGTAAAGGGCCACTTACCCTTGAATGATTCACACACATAAAAAATCATATATTTAATGATACTTATATATTAAATGATAAAGCAAATAGGATAAAATATTTACAATATTTACAATTACTTACAATATATATGCAGGTATTCTTTAACTTTATTCCTGCAACATTTTGTAAGTCTAAAATTATAAAAATTATTTTGTTTTGAAGTTCACTTAAAAAGCAATATTCACGTTTTATTAAAGGTGGTTTTAATAAACAATATAACGGTGCTGGTTCCATGAGTCAATCCCTAAAAATAACAAATCAGTCACAACTGCTTTTCTTAGCATGATGAACTATATAGACAACTGCTTAAAAAGCAACTCCTTAGGGTCCATGGAGAAAGTCCGGGACCCTGGTTCCCCCACTAACCACCACTCCCCTCTGACTGAAGGAAAGGAGCCAGTTCACCACGGTGACCTCCTCTTGTTTAACTGTAACAGATCAGACTTATTTCAAATGCCTTCATAGGGTTTTGTGGAGATAATATGTGGGAAAGTATTTCATATTCCCCAATATAGATTTAAAATGGAGAGAAATGTAGCAGGAGCTATACTCGAGTTGGTTCTGAACACTTTTCTGTGAGGCAAACTCTTCTCAAAAGAAAAGCTACCTAACAGATCCCTAACAGATCACTCTCTTTAAAGATAACATTTCTCCATAATAAGGAATTAATAAATGCTCATCATAGAATCTTTGGAAAATAGAATAAGGAAAACAAAACAAAACAAAACACCCAGAATCCCGCATAGTAATAATTTACTTCCATTGTATTTTTCAGATATTTTCCTTAGTAAATATATAATATAGAAAATCCACAAGTTTAGAATGAATGGGATCATATAAATAGTATTTTGTAACATGATTTTATTTATTTATTTCTATTACTTTTATTTATTTAAGTGTGTTTTTCCAGGACCCATTAGCTCCAAGTCAAGTAGTTTGTAACATGCTTTTAGAATAATCCTACCTTGTGAACACTTTTCCATGTTAGTTTACCTACAAAATTCAATTTTAAGGAAAAATTATCCACAAATTCTTGCAAAACACATGTTTATTTCCTTAGGATAAATCATTACAATTGGAATTTCTGAATCAAAAGTGGGAAATTTTTTTACAGGTTTACTGAGGTATAATTGATAAAATTATACATATTTAAGGTGTACAATGTGATGTTTTGATATACGTGTACATTTGTGAAATGATTACTACATCAAGCTAATTAACATATCTATCACCTCACATAGTTACCATTTTTGTGTGTGTAGTGGGAATACTTAAGTCTTACTCTCAGCAAATTTCAAGTATACAATACAGTATTCTTAAATATAGTCATCACACTGTTCATTAGATCTTCAGAACTTATTTATCCTACGTAACTTAAACGTTGTACTTTTGACCAATATCTCCCCTTTCCCTTACTCTCCATCCCTTGATAACTACCATTCTGGTCTCTCCTTTATGAATTTGAATTTTTTTTAATTTCACATACTCATATAAGTGAGATCATGCAATATTTGTTTTTCTGTGTCTGGCTTATTTTATTTAGCATAATAATGTCACAAATGGCAAGATTTCTTTCCTTCTTAATGCTGAATAGTATGCCATTATATGTATATATACCACATTTCCTTTATCTGTTCATCCATTCATGGACAGTTAGGTTGTTTCCATATCTTGGCTATTGTAAATGATGCTATAGTGAAATGGGAGTCCAGATATCTCTTCAAGATACTGATTTCATTTCTTTTGGTTATATACCCAGAAGTGTAATTGCTTGATCATATGGTAGTTCTATTTTCAATTTTTTGAGAAACCTCCATACTGTGTTCCATAATTGCTATACCAGTTACCATTCCCACCAACAGTGTATAAAGTCCTCCCCTTTTCACATCCTTGTCAACACTTGTTATCTTTTGTCTTTTTAATAAGAGCAGTCCTAACAGGTGTGAGGTAATATCTCAAGTGCTTTTGATTTGCATTTCCCTGATGACTAATGATGTTGAGACATTTCTCAATAGAATGCATACAAATGGCCAACAGGTATATGAAAGGTGGGAATATTTTTAAGGCTTTTGATAACTTGTTGCTAAATAATCCTCCATCAAGTTTAAACTAATTTATGTCATCTACCAGCCATTTTTTGAGAATATGTAGATTTCAGAACTTTTTCAATCTTTGGCAATCTAATTTGCATTTCTTTGATTACTACAAGCTAGGAAAATTTGCCATATGTTTTTTGATTATTTTATTTCTTCTTTCATGATTTAGAATTTCATCTCCTTTGCTTATTTTATGCATGAAGCGTTTGTCTTTTTTTATTAATTTGTAAGAGTTTTCAAGGGAAGTTATCAACTTCTGAAACATTTACTGAAAATATTTTTCTTAATATGCTTATCTTTCAATTGCAAATAAATAACTACAGAAATTAAGTGACAAATACATTAATTATATAATTAATGCATAAAACATTCTTACTATGATCTGTTTTCAAATGTTCTCTATGGTCCCTAAGTATGGTTTAAAAATTTTTACAACCAGGAATTAATTAAGGCTCATACAAGTTTAAGTCTTTTTCATCTCTCTTTCATCTAGAACAGTCACTTGCCTTTTTCCCCCCATGAAATTAACTTTTTTGAAGAGACCAGGTCAGTTGTCCAATAAAATACGTTTCTCATTCTGAATTGATTTGTTTCTCTGTGGTGTTATTTTTCTTGCGTACAGAAATTTTTAATTTTTATATAGTCAGATGTGTCAGACATTTTATTTATGGTTACTGGCTTTGGTGTCGTTTTCAGAAAGGCCTTTCCCAACTCAATTATATAAACGTGTATCGCTATTATTTTCTTTTATCACTTCAGATTTACAGTTAATTCTGTAAAGTGTATGGTAAAATGTGTGAACAGATTTCTAAGTAGATATACCATGGCACTTGTGAGAATTAAGTAAATTATTAGGTGGTTATGTTGACCACCAACTTTGTGTGTAATATTATCATGAATAAATATGTATTTAATGTAACAACAAATCATTCAGATAACATTATTTGAATGTCATAGATTTATTATCAGGTTTCAAATATTGCATCAAACAGAAACTGCATCAAAGAGAGGGAAAGATTGTCAGTCAAATTTCAAAATAATCAGTATTCAATTTTATGCCAATAGCTGACTCTATTTTATTATTTCCCCCCAAAACACTCACTAGCATTCTTCAAAATAGTGGGAGTCTATAATTCTGATCACTAGGAATGATGATTTTAAATATAGTTCATTAAAATGAAAATGAGAAGAAGAAACAGCCATTATCTCACTACTTATACAAAATGTAAATTGGACTAATTGTAACAAGGAAGAATTTTCATCATCATATAAGCCACCCGATTCTTACTAGGACATTGATGGTAATATTTCCTAAATCTTCATAATTAGGAGTGAGATTCTTTCTGACAGGATTTTCCTGATCATTATGTTATAATTTAGCTAACTTTAAAGGAAAATTAAATTACCCATTTCTTATGAAACATCTGAATTCCATTTACATGTTTTTAATGTTAGATTTGGTTTACTGAAGGGCAGTAGCCAATAATGGAAAATGCTTAAGATAGAAGAAGGCTTTGAAATTTTTTTAAGTACCAACTGAGAAGTTGTGGCTTATATAATCTCAGAAAGTATGACTTTCAAAATGTCTGCTCACCAGGAAGCTAAAATTAATAAGGAAGACAATACTAAGCATTTGTGAGAAGAATTTCCATACACTGATATTGGGAGTGTAATTGGTACTACCCCTTTAAAAAAAACAAACTGTGGCTATATTTTCTATTTACTCAAGATAAAAATACACCTATCTTATGACCCAGCATTTTACTCCTAGGTATTAACCCAAAAGAATTGAAAACCTATGTTCACCAAAAAAATCATAAACAAGAATATTTGTAGTAGCTTTATTTATAATAGCGCCAAATTGGAAACAACTCAAAGTCACTCCATAGGGAAATAGATAAATCATAGTACATTAAGAAGATTGCTCCATGCAAACACATGGATGAAACTCACAGATATACTTTATGAATTCATTTCAATGAAGTTTAAGAACTGGCAAAACTAATCTATGGTAATAGAAATCAGAATGGTGGTTATTTACCTCTTGCGTTGATGTCGAGTGGTAAGAGGCATGTGGGGACATTTTGGGGTACAAGAAGTGTTCTACATCTTGATCTGGGTGGTGTTTATACAGGTGTACACACATGTAGGGATTAAATGAACTGTACACTTAAGATTAGTACATGAACTCGCTGTGCTCTATTTACTACCTCATAGGGGAAGAAAATTCTGCTATTGATTGTTTTAACTGTATGAAGGCGAGAATAAATATATTCAAGTTTCTCCCATCATAAAAAAGAAACCTGATCCTGTGTCCCCTCCCATACTTGCCTATATCTGTCCTTTCTTTTATAGACAAAGTTCTTTCAAAGATTTCTGTAGTCACGATATTTCTAATGTCCCAATCTTGCTCCAAACACTGTCCTCTTTCCTAACCTAATAGTCCGTTCCAAGGTCTCTAACATTCTCGCTACCAAACTTAATGGACAATTTTCCATTATTTCATGACCTCTCTGGAGCATTCCACACTCCTGACTTCTCCCTCCTCCTCGAAAGACTCTCTTCTTTGTTTCTGTGATGCTGCCTTTTGCGGTTTTACTCTTACCTCTTAGGGGCTGCGTCTTTGTCTCCTGTGCTGGCTCCTTTATCTCTGTCTATTCTAAATGTTGGGGTGCCTTGGGGCTCTGCTTGGCACTCTTCATCTCACATTACACCTCTCCCACCCATCACATCCATTCCCGTTACTCCCATTAATACTTGTAACATTTACTTCCAGCCCAGACCACTTTACTGGAAATCCAGATCCATTTCTACAACAGCCTATTGTGCACTTCCATTTTGATTTCCCACAGGTACCCCAAATCAATATTATCATCTTCCCCCAAATCTTTTCCTCTTGTATTCCCTATCTCAACGAATGGCACCCCCATTCACTCAGATGACCAAGCCAGAACTTTATGCGTTATCCTTAATTTAGTCCCCTCTTTCTTTCCTCGGGTGCAATTAACCTCTTTGATTCTAGTTTCTGAATTAGGCTCAATCCCTTCTGCTTTCCATTCTCACTACACTAACAATGTTCAGGGTAACATCACTGCCCACATAAATTACACCAACATCCTCCTAAGTCTTGACCCCTTCCAACTCATTCTTCACAGTATAGCCAGAGTAAACTTTCTAAAAGGTACATTTGATCATATTATTCCTTTGTTTAAAACTCTTCAGTGGCTCCCCATTGTCCTCAGGATAAAAGCCAACAGCTGAATATGGCTTACAACGTGGTTCTGGATTACCCCTGCAACCTAATCTCTCTCTTGCGCTTATCGAGTCCTGCACTATATAGCCTTACATCAAAACCTCTTTCAGTTCTAAAATACATATGCCATGATTTTGGGCATCCCAGAGCCTTGGCACGTGTTCTTCCTCTGGTTGTCACACATTTCTCAACTCCTTTGTCCTCTCCAACTCCTAGACATTCTTCAAGTCTCATCTTATTTATCAACATCACTTTCTTTGGGAAATTCTCCCTAAAATCCCTAATCAGCTTTAAATACTATCCCTGTGAGGTACCAGTATACCTATACCTAACCCTAGAATGACGTTTCATACTGAATTACCATGGACTGTTGGCTTCTCTCTGTTTCCCACTGTAGTGTGAGCTTGATAAATGTAGGGACTGTGTCTTATTCATTTTTCTTTTTGGTCCCGGTGCCTAATACAGTGTCTGACACATTGGCTCGAAATTTGTTAAATGAAGAACAAACCCACTATTTCTAAAGTACTATATATTAAACATCATTCGTATACTTATATGTATAATTGTGCTCTTAACAGGAAGTACTGAATCAGGGCTGTCTATTTTTTTTTTTTAATAGCATTTCTGAAAAGGGAACCCTAGGCAAAAGTTTTTCCTTTTTTTTTTGTCTCTCTTTTTAAATACATACAGTACACCTGTTGAACAGAACTACCAGGACCTTACTTGGGCCACAGAAACTAGAACTCGGGACTTAAAGTTATTAATTGAAGATAATGGCTTAAAGGTCTCTGCACTCCCACCCTCTTTTTTTTGTTGTTGTTTACAGAGAGGATGGAGTAGACATCCTTTGCGTGTGCTCCACATACCCTCCTTGATTGTCTGAGCAGATTCCCCCTGGGAACAACTCCTCTCCCTGCTCCACTCATGTACCTTCTACAAATCTGTCATTTTCTTTCATGACCCTGCTTCCCTAGCCACAGGTGGTTGGTTAGAGAGGACACCGGACCTGAGCTGTATCATCATGGTACCCACCCTTTGCGGCCAACCAATTAGTCTACAGATGGGAGCAAATCTGTTCCTTCTCTGGGATTTTTTGTTTCTGTTATTGTTTTTTACTTTTCTCTCCAGGTGGAAGCTGCTGGTCTCGAGTGAGAGGGGATGAATTGTCACAGAGATGACAGACAGAGACTCCTCCTAGTGTTTAAGTTCTGGATTTAGTTATTCCTGAAAGCCACCCAAAGACCTATCCTTCCCATATCTGGTTTCAGAACTTTCATGGAGTTCTTGTGCCAATTAGTTCTCTTTTTAGGCCTAAGCTAGTTCCATGTTAGTTTCTGTCACTTGCTACCCGAAAGACTCTTGTCTTATTTAGAGTGAAATGCTCAAATTCTGTTTCTGTCTTGGCTGACATTACCCTAAGAAGGCTATGAAAAATCCGATAATCTGGTTAATAACCACTGCACAAACTATAGATAATATGGTTGTGTTCTACCAGCAGAGGTCTTCCCTAGCATAAGCCTCGTGTATATGTCCACAGATTGACTCCACCCTATTTCTTGTTCAGAGGGAAATTGTTTGTGAAATACTTTTTGTTATTATCGTATTTATGGCTCTAAAATGATGATGATTTTCAATGCATTTGTTTTTTCTGATGTATATTGACTCTCCTCAGTAGTCTAGTACTTTTATACTAATGCTTCCTTATGCAGAGTTAAGACATGGAGAGTCATTGCTTAATTTAGAAAGCTAAATGTGTTTTGAGTATTCACACTGCAGTAGACTTTCTATATTTAAGACACACACTATTGAACGAATTACACATTTTCCTGCATATATCATGTGTGCTTTAAGTATTTTCCATTTAACTATTATGAAATATCAATGTCGTATCATTTATAAAATGAGGAAATACCTCCTGATTTGGATCAAAAGACCAGAAATATGATATCAGTGAGGCGACTTCCACATGGAAGAAAACACCTGGAATGAGGTACGGGAGTTCTCCCCCAGCGTCATCATCACAGAGTTGTATGAGGCCAAATGGGCTGATGCATGAACAAGAGACGAGCATCATGTGCTTAGTGACTTTTCATTTATTTATTCATTCTTGTGTGAAACTGTGGTGCCATAAAATGCTGATGAATTTTAGACATAGAGATCAGATTGTTTAATTCATGGTGCTGAAGGGAATATGTAAAATGAATATAAAAGAAATAATGTATGTTTCCTTTATTGGTAAATTGAGTGATGCCCACATAGGAACTAAAGAGTTACTAGCAGGCCTGAGACTCCCTCCCTCCCTCGGAGGGTAAAATGACCTCAACCAGAGCTCCTTATAAACATGCTAATGGTGTTTATAGGTGGAAAGGTACCAGAGAGTCCCTATCTAAAATAACACTTTTTGGCAACATAGACCTGGTCTGTCTAGACTGTGTATTGTAAATAAACCTTTTATTTATGGGATTGATGGGGTATGGCTTGCTAGAGATCGGAAAGTACTCATGTAAACATTTTTTATCTAACTCAAGGAGTATAAAACTGGAAATCCCAAAACCAAAATGACTTTTTTTTTTTTTTTTGAGAACAACATGTTCACATAAATTGTTCAGAACTCGGCTGTTAACATAAAATCAAAACATACCCTAATGCAGGGCAAAGGGACAGTTGTTGGGAAGCTGTGTGTGATGGCCTCAGGCTTCTCTGAAAGGAGTGATTCGTCTATGTTGGGTTCTATGCCAGTATCCTTGTATTGTTAGTAAAGCTTGGTGTTGGATAAGATATGATACTCATGAGTCTACTTTGACCTTTCAACTCTTTGATTCACACACCGCGTATATATAAGAAATAAGAAGCTGATAAAGGTGGCATTTCAGAATAGAGAGGATGGATTATTTCTAAAAATACTGTTGTGAAAATTGGTAAATATTTAGGATAAATGGATTCCTTTCTTAGGTTATATACTATAACAACAACACAAATAAATAAATAAAAAGGAGGGAAAAATCATAAAAAACTAGAATAAAATAGAAAATATATGAAAATATTTCTGATTTTGACTTAGGGAAGCTCTCTCTAAGCAAGAACAAAAAACCAAAAAACAAGAAACAAAAATTGAACTAGTAGAGAAAGGATTGCTAGACAAAGAACAAATTGAAGACATATATTTGCACTACATTTGACAAAGGTGGATTTAATATATAGAAGTTAAAAAATGAATGAAAAAGTTAATACCACTATAGGAAAAAGGCAAAGGTAATGAATAAGTAATTGCCAAAAGCAGAAATTTTGATTTATGTCAATGAACGTAAGTACAACTACATTACTAATCGAGAAAACTCAAAATAAATGAAGAAAAAAAAAGATACTATTTTCTGTATATTACATTGGCCCTTAAGAATAATGTTACTACCCTGTGATGATGACCAGGACCCTGGAACACAGTTGCTGTTATGAACACTACCTGTGGGAAGTAAATGTGGTCCTCATAGAAGCAAGAACGTTACCTCACGCCTCTCGGCTGCACCTTTGGGACCCACCCAAGTGTTTGTACCAATGCTGCATTCTCCAAGGCTTGCGGGCATGGTGGGGCCACTAGAACCAGGCCACTTCTGCCCGTTGCAGGACTCCTCTAACAGGTAATCCTTGCTGGGCGGCGGTGGGGCGGGTAGGGGGGAACTCCTCAATGGCCTGGCTGTAGGGGCACTTTGAAGCTCTGCTTACCCATTCCTCTTTTTTCCCTCTTCTTTCACAGATGTCAGTCCCACTGAATGCTCTCCCTTGTTATTCCTGCTCCCTCTTCCCTTACTCCTTTACAAATGTTTTCCCAATAAATATCTTTCATTTCTAATATCATCTTAGTGTCTGTTTCCTAGAGTACCCAAACTAAAGAAAATCAATTAGTATAATCTCTCTGGAAGTCATATAGTAATATGCTTTGACCCACATTTCACTTCTAGAAGTTGATACCAAGGAAATAAAGAGATATATTTATAAAATTTTATATAGGATTATTTAACATTTATAATAAATATAAAAATATGTTGAAATATTTAAAAAAATCCAAATATAAAAAAATGATAATAAACTAATGGTAACGGATTTGATACATTATCATATCCTATGAAATAAAATAGTATACACGGAAAGTTAATGAAAAAAGATTTACAAGTGGTATACATTTAGACAAAAGAACAAAGTATATAGTCAAGGATATAATTTTAATTTTCTTTGTGCTTTTTTCCCTGTAATTTCTAAATTTTCTATAATAAACACATTATCTTATGGCAAAAATCCATGCTATTTAACTTACACTTATATATGCATTTTTAAAACAAGTAGGAAAAATATCAAAATATAATTAGTGGTTATTCTTTGAGTAATGATATTATGAATATTCTTTACTCTCCTGAATGTTTCAAATTTTATAAACTTAAAAGTAATCTTCATTAAAATTAGATTTTACTAATTTTTAGAAACAATGCAAATCAACATAAGATGGTGCTTGAACAATTAGACATTTGTATTCAAAAATATGAACTCAGCCTATGCATCATACTTTATATAAAAATTAGCTCAAAATGGATCACAGAGCCAAATATAAAACATAAAAGTATAAAACTTTACAAAGAAAACAGCAGAAAATCCTTGTTGTCTTGGATGAGACAAAGAGGTCGTAAATGAGACACCAAAAGCGTGATTTGTAAATGATAATTAATAAATTGGAGTTCATGAAAAAAATTTTAAATTGTTCTGTGAAAGACACTGTTAAGAAATTGAAAATGCAATCTTAGACTGGAAACAGTATTTGCAAATCATATATCTGACGAAGTACCCATATTCAGAATATATATAGAACTCAAAATTCAACACAGATAAAGCAACCCCCCAAAAAATAAGCAAAAGAATTAAATAGAGAGTTCACCAAAGAAGATATATGGATGACACATAAACATTCAAAAGTGTTCAACATCATTGGTCATTAGGAAATTCAAATAAAAAACATGATGAGATACCCCTATGTACTTTTAGAACGGCTAAAGCAAACAAACACAAGCTCACAATACTAAGTGCTGGCAAGGATGCAGAGAAATTTTAATTCCTATTCATTGCTGATTGGAATGGTACATCAGCTTGGCAGTTTCTTATAAAGTTAAATACATGATTGCTATATGACCAAGAAATTCCACTCCTAGGTATTTACCCTAAATAAATACAAATTTATGTTCACACAAAAACCTGTATGTGTATGCTTGAAGTAGTGTTATTCATAATCACCCAAACTGGAAACAACACAAATGTCCTTCATTTGGAGGGTGGATAAACAAATTGCACAATGGAATATCTGTACCATGGATGCTACTGAATAATAAAAAGGAATGAACATTCAACAACATGGATGAATCTCAAGTAGAATCTCAGATGAGTGAAAGATGTGAAAGAAGCCACATTTAAAAGGCTACATGCTGTATGATCCCATTTATGTGGCATTTTGACAAAAGCCAAGGGGGATAAAGAACAAATCTGCGTTTGCCAGGAGCTGGGGATGGGAGGAGGGTGTGACTAAAGGGATAGCATGCGAGAATATTTTGGGGGTGAAGGAATTCTTTTGTATCTTGATGTTGGTGGTGATTAGATAAATCTATGCATTTGTCAAAACTCATAGAAATAGACAAAAAAATGAATTTTACTATATGTAGGTGAAATACATTTTTAAAAGATTAAAAAATAAAAATAAAGTAGGGAGACTCAAAGGGAAAAGTTTAAGAAATATTGATTGCTGAGGCTGAAAAAAAATTATGTTTGATAAGTGCATTCAAAACTGATATATTCATTAAAATTAGCTATATATATGTATATGTGTGTGTGTATATATATATGTGTGTGTATATATATATATATATATATATATATATATATATATATATATATATGGTTTGTGTGGACAAAATAGTGCATATTTATTCGGTTTATCAACTTTAAAAATTCGTAAATCCACAAGAAAACATGTGAAAGCAGAGGGAAAAAGGAGCTTTATATTTAATTGGTTGAGACAGTTATGTCTAAGGCTACGATTTCTCTCTTCCTTTCCTGTCTTCCCCACTCTTCCTACGCGGTTGCCTTCAGGCGAATAACACTGAATGAAGTTTATCTTGTGGTTCTTCGTGTACCACCAGGCTTTGAATACTATGTCAGAAAGCTTAGATAGCATTTTGACTGAAATATTTGTCATACAATCATCTCTTTTATGGATCCTCAATAAAAGTCAGGAGTCTAAGACTAAAATCATATATCTGTGAAGGAATTTCCATCATAATCCAGAGGAAAGCGATGTGTGATGTAGCTTTCTGAAGATCTGACTGATCCAGGGATAGAATTTGAACTCACGGCTAACACATTCCTAGGATATCTCTCTTAAATATAAATAATGTTAGGTAAGCTTCTAGTGAGAAGTAAAGCTCAGAGTCCCAAAAATGAACATCCCTGGCAGATACAGGAGAAACTCTCTTACCCAACCAGTGTCACTGTGATGGGCAACTAACTGGGTGGTTAATTGGTCAGCTATAACTCTATCTTAAACTGTTATTTTAAGCTGACAAATATACACTCATTCACCAGTTTTCTGGTGAAAGTCTTCTCTTTGAGTATAGACCCATTGATTGGGGTTCTCCGTCTGGCAAAACCACACCCATCCTGTATCATTTCCAATTTCCATTTTTAATTTTTTTAAAGTGCAGCAAGAACTTAAAGACACTTGTGATGCACATCAAGTGCAGAGTCCTCCTAGAATTTCATGATTATTGTTCATAGCCTTTTACAGTTATCTTGTTCGCACCTAATTTGATAGCAGTTTTTTTTCTTACCAGCTCACTTTTATGGTCAGTTTCTAAAGTATTCAACTACTTAAGTTTTTAATACTAACAGGTCTCTTTCTGGCCCTTCTCTCTCATCAGATTACCTAATTAGAATTACAGAATAAACACAGATTTGGAAACCAATATAACTGACTCTTGATAAGCATATGAGTACAAGCCAACTGCTGGGGCAGCAGTCCAAGGTTGGTCTTAGTAAGTTTTACAGAGAGAATGGAGACCTTCCTTTACTCCAATGACTCAAGTAACTGAATGTCAGTAAAGAATACTTATAGTGCTTGACATATAGGTTGATTGACAGACTGCATGTTTGCTTGATATACATTTTGTCTTGAAAAGTAAAGCATGTAACATGTATTCCTTAACTGATGAGAAATCAGCCCCTCTCTGCACAAAGGTGAGTTGCAGGAATAAATATAAACAGAATCAAGATTTTCATCCTACAACAACTACTACCACTGCTACTACTAAACATATTTGGACTTTTTGTTGTGAATGTACATGAAAATAAACACCAGAAGAAACACAATCATCCTGATTAAGACAATTTCTTTTTCCCCAGGCTCCCCCCACCTGGGATAGCTGACGTCCACTGGATTCCTCAAATAGTCGCGCAGAACTTCCTATACTTCTTTACTTTCTCACCATGATCACCATCTCTTGCTCCCAACTGAGGTTTGCCCACAGAAATCAGAACAATCTTCCTTTTACTGCTGTGGTCACAGGCTTCTGTCTTCAAACTTGACCTTGCTCCTAGACTATGAGCCACTTTTTGGCTGTTCCTTAATGTTTAATGAGGATATTGCCTACCTGAAGAAACTTCTGGACTCCAGTTCTGAAAGAGTTGCTAAGTAGGGTAAGAGCTGCTAGGTATTTTGACTTTGAGGGTTACAAATTATCCTCCTCTGTAAAGCAGAGACTTAAGTTGACACCACTATAGTAACTCGTTTCAACTTTGACTGTACCCCATGGGGCTTGTCTCGATGGATATCCCAGAGAGCTAAGTCTCTGAAACGTTTTTGTGTTACCCATTTTGAGTCCCAAGATTCTCTCCCAAAGACTAGATTTTGGCCTTTTAAAAACTGATATCAAGCGTTGCACTGACATAACTGGCCAAACACTTTCACTTGCTTCTTGAGGCCACGACGTCAAACGGGCTGGCAGGACCCTTTAATCTCCATGAAGGAGAATGTGTGTATTCTTATCTGCTATGCAAGGAAGGTGAAAATCTAGTTCATCCAAAAGCCATATGAATTTGTTCAAGTTTTAAGTGGAAATGAATAAGACTGTGAGGAAGTCTTATGGTGGGCTATTTAAGATTAAAGCTCTCTGTTAGGTAGCCTTTCCTGTCATTTGTAATCAACTTTTATTTATAGCTTGGGAAGCTCACCATATATTTTGCTCTTTGGTTATCATGATTAGCTGGAAAGGTGAAGCTGGTAGGAAGCAGCTTTCCAGAAGTTATTGCATGGGGTGAGAACAGAACCAGCCCTACCCCAAGCATTCCTTCAAGTTTCTTGAGGCCATTATTCCAACCAGGGGATGGACCGAATATATGACATTCAAACTGGGATCAGGCATCTAATGTGGCCACTTGTGCCCTGACAAGAGAAGTGTGCACATTGTAATGGGTCTGTCTATCCGATGGTCTACATCAGGATAAGGAGTAAGTGCATGCCTCCAGGCACAGCAAAAACTTCTTGGTAGGCTTGTCAATAGCCACTGTCTCCACTTCCTCACCTCCCATTGTCTCTTTAACTTTCTAATCCGAACTTCTGACCCCACTTGTCATGCCAATGTCACGGAAAACCCCTCTCCCACAAAATCCACTGATCCCTCTCTTCTCTTATTTGATAATTCAGCAGCACTTGGCACAACTATCATACCCTCCTTCTTGAAACATTTTTTTCTCTTGACTTCCAAGGCCCACAACCCTAAATCCTTGGTCTCTCCTCAGTCTCCTTTACTCGATCTCTTTTTTCTTCCTAAACTGTAAGAGTATCTTAGTGCTCAGTCCTGCACTGTCTTCTGTTTTCTATCGACATAATCTCTCTAAGTGAACTCATCCAGTCCCAAAGTTTTAAATACCATTCCTATGCCAATGACTTCCAGATTTAAATTTACTGCCCTGACCTTTCCTCTGAGCTCCAGACTTGTCCTAATGGATGTTAGCTTCTAATGGATATTAATGGATGCCTAAAGGAATCTCAAAGTTATAATGTCTAAACAGCTTTTGATTTTTGCTTTCTCATCCCCCAAAGAGCGCCTCAGCCAGACCTCCCTGTTTCGTCATGTGGTACTACTATCCAGTCAGTTGCTCAGGCCAAAAATGAAGGACTCATTTTTGATTCTTCCCTTTCCCTCATTCCCCCCACCTCACCCCCTCCAACCCTCAATCCATCTGGAAGTCCTTCTGGCCTTATCTCTAAAACAATACCTCTTAAAATAAGTGACTATCACCCGAGCAACTGATTTCTCTCTTGCTCTCACACATTTTAAAATCATAAATCTCACCCTCCAATGGCTTTTCACTACATTTTGTATCAAATCGACTTTTCCCTGTGACTTAACAAGGCCCTGCCAGGCTAGCGTCTAAGTCCCTCGGTGACCTTGTCTTGTCCTGTTCTCCCACCCTGTCACCACACTACAGTCTGTCAGGTTGTGGAACTTGCCAAGTTTGTCCCTACCTCAGGGTCTTGGCATTCGCTCCTTCTCCTGCTTGGAATGTTCTGCCTCAGATCATCACATGGCTAGCTCCTTTTACCATTCATGTCTCCAGTGAAACATCGCCCCCTCGGAGACTTACTTGGTCACCTAATCTAAAGACTTTCCTGGCCAGCGGCCCTTTCCCTGCTCCTGGATGTGACACACTTGCTGTCACATTATCCTTTTATATTACATTGTACATATACCATTTTTGTAATTATCTTGTTTATTTGCTTTCTTATTTATCATATGTTTTCTAGCAGATTTAAATTCCTTGAGAGCACATCATGTGTGCTTTATTTCCTGGGGCACGCCCTGCTGCTTGGTAGACAGTAGGTGCTTAATAAATGTGTCGAAAGAGTAACTGTTGCTCAAAAGTAGACATGAGGAAAAAAAGATTAGCGTGACCTCCGCCTTTACCTGTAACACAGTTTTACGTCAATGTGTCTAAATACAAAACAAAAAACGAAGCTTTGAATGTGTATGACATTGTTCTCAAAGTCCGGATCTCTTGTAGGCACTTAAATTTATATCTGGAAGAAAACATATCAGGTGATGATCTTGATGTTTAATTCTTAATCCTGCCACTTTCAAGGGGAGTGGTTTCTCCACTTTGGTTAGCCATTTGAATCACCCGGGGAGCTTGGGTCCCACCCTAAGGGTGCTGATGTAAGTAATGTGGATTATGACCTGAGCATCAAGAGCTGTAAAAGCTTTCCAGGTGATTCTAATATGCAAACACAGTTGAGAACCCCTGTTCTAGGGGATATTTTTGGACCTCATAATATATTTTTGGACCTCATAATATTTTTGGACCTTGCAAAATCCATGAAATCTGGGAAATAGAGCCGTTGCATTAGAACCTAGTATTAGAGGTTTCCACAGCTTCTTATTCATTAATACAACCAGGATGGAAAGGCCTATTTCATCCTGGCCGAGTTTCAGTATTTAGTTTCACATCTAAAGTGGGGAAGGTCTCTCTAAAGCGGGGAAGAAAACAAAAAGGCTGATGACATTTCAGAAGCAATGAGAAGATAAGTGAATGGAGGTGGGGGATGATGATCCATTCAAGAGAAAAGAAACAACAGGGCTCCATGTGGGTTCAATGGAGAACCTGGTATACTTGTCACCTGGACCATAGCAATAGATAGAAGAGTTCTCAGGGAGGGCATCCCGGCGATGATTGGGCAGAAGGGGATATTGACTGGGTACAGCAGCTTTAGGTTAGCAGTGCTTTGGGAAATTAAGGCACAAGGGTGGCAGCCTAGATTTCATTCAGTGTGTGTATGGGATGAAGCTGTGAGGAGAGATCCAGAGATATAAGAGGCAAGAGCAGTACTGAAGGGGGTAGTCTGGAGACATCAGTGATCAGGTTGCAGCATGGGCTGACTTAGCAGTGAATATAGCCCCCTGCTACCCAAATGTACCAGAGCAGAATGGCCTGGCTAGGGAGTGTGAGGGCATGGGGAGCACTAGACTCCAAAGAGAATATCGAATGGGAACTAAGGTAAGAGTGGTCCCCTAGGGACTCAGGAACTTAGAGAAACTTAGAGGTATTTGAACACCTGATGCTTAAAGCAGCTTTAACTTTCTCTGTGAAGTAGGATACTAGATCATCATTAGACATTGTTTTTAAGTGAATTGGCCTTCTAAATACCTAAAGAAGCAAACATTCATGTTCTAACATTTAATCTCTAGAAACAAAAGGTGATTATTTTGACACTTGAAAAGGCATTTATACAATTTCCCCTAAGAGTAGATGCTCTTTATAAAGCCCATTCTGTTTCTCTACACTTTGCAGATTAAGCCTCGTGTTGTAGGCAGCTCTTTCTGTTCTGGTTTACGAAAACAGACAGTGAGCTGATACAACTCAGGTACAGCTTCAGGAAAAGAGGATATTACAACAGATTGTGGTGGTGCTTGCACTGTCTAGAAAAAGATTTAAACAATGATAACATTAAGTCAGTGTTGAGCTCTTCTCACATATGGCTCCAGCTCAGTTGTTATCACCTAAATTAGACTGATTTTAGTATTAACGTGTCTTTGGTGAGCTCCCTCCTATTTTTCTGAAAGAGTAAGCATGCCAAAAGATTTATGAAACAAAATCTTGCAAGACCTGAGATTCTCTCTAAAAACAGTACCTACTGATAAGGAATTTTTATTCTTTAGTTGGGTGTGTATGTGTATAGCAAAAAAGAGTAAAAAAGATCTAGCAGGTAGGAAACTATAGAATACAGAAGGAGGTGAATTTTGAAGATGATGAAAAATTTTAACACGTCTGAACATATTTGTCTCTCTGCTACTCCAGTGTTATTAATAAAGGGGTTCTATAAATTACCTAAATCCCCTATGTGGTTTGAAAAATTAGATCATCTCTAATTCCTTCATTGCAGTACACACACACACACACACACACACACAAACACACTCGAAACGACACATGCAAGATGCAAGCCCACCACATACATGCACAATCAATATTTTTTTTGAGGAATTATGAGTTTTTATCTTTGTATTGCCAGAACCAGGTACTGAGAATCTTAGTGCTCAGCACATTTGAAAGTGCATATTAACTGTAGGCTGAGTGAACCAACAAACAAGGAGTGTGTTTTCAGATGCTGGCTTAGAGCAGCTCTGACCCTATTGCATGGGGCAACTTCCTCATGGGTCTGGAGCTGGATTAGAAAGCTAATGAGAGAGAGCGTAATCCCAAAGACCCGCAAACAAACTCCCCAGGTACAGATGTTGTTTTTTTTCTCAATGTGAAAATTGACTTGCCGTCTCCAATGACTTGGAGCGATGAACCACAGGTTTTGTTTTTTTTTTTAAGTTGAAAGATATTCTTTTTATAGTAGCTTGTAATTTTCCTTAGAAACCTTCTTATGAGATTTTCTAAAACTGTAAGAAAAAAGAGATATATTTTTTTTAAAACTAGTGTTGTTTTGCAGGACACATTTGTCATTTCTTTGGCCATCCAACATTTAACCCTTCTTCCTATTGGAACAGTCCCCATTATCAGTGGTACTGAGGGGTCACAGTGTCCTGCTGAGAAGGTGAAATGAGGAGAGCCTCTCTCCCCTATCTGCAGCCAGGATGCTGCACGTGACACATTGGGCATTCCTACCAAGGCTTGAAGCTACGGTGTGTGTCGTAAGAGGAAGGGATGGTTAGCACTCATTTGGGGCAGCAGTGTCCGTCAGGCATTGGCTAAGGCAACGTCTTGGCTAGCCCGTTTCTACGATGTAGTCTGCGCAGCCTCCTTGGTACATGTCCATTTTCCAAGCCCTTCTTCCAGCCTCCCCATTTGATTGTATGACCCTCCCACCCCATAACCTTCCAATGAATCATCCTATTTGCTTAAGGTATCTAGAGCACGCTACTCTTGCTTGCAAAACAAAACCAAAACCACCTCATTGATACATCTTCTCAATTACTGATCAATAACAGAGTTAAGCCTATTCCTGGCAGTTATGAATCAAATGAAGGAAAGTGCAAAAAGTTAAATTATCTAAGAAATTTCAGTGAAAGTCTAGTGGACTTTGAATCAAGTACTGACTCTACCACTTATTGACTGCATGACCTTGGGCAAGTAACTTAATCTCTACGAGCCTCTATTTTCTTACCTATAGCACAAGAATAAAAACACCCCACAGGTATGTTCTAAAAACAATGTGAGATTATTTTGATCCTGAAAGCAGTTTTAAATCTTAGAGCTATTTTTGTCATTCCAGGCCAACAAAACCTTCTGTATAATCTCATTTTGCACATACTCCACACCTGTTATGTATTTCCTAGCTACTTTTTTGGATATAGCCTGAGAGGTGGCTTCAAATTCTAGTTTTAAAAAGAACCTCACTAATTCCGATAGCAGTAAAGCTTAAACCATGTTGAAAAGATGAGTAGATTACTTCCTTGTTCCTCCATTCCAAAGCTAAGTTTCTATTTGACCCAACTTGTTTCATTCTCCGACAGACAGATACTCACCGGGAGCAGAGCTCAAACCACAGCTCCCTTGCTTATTGATCACCAGATCCTTCGAGGCTGCTATCGGAACTCTGGCTAAAATTAGTGGTGAAAACATGATTTCCCACTTTCCTGATGCTAATTAGGGTAGAATTGAAGCCTCTTTAGTGGAGATAAGTGGAAGTTTTCTGGTCATGTGACGCAGGCACAGCTAAAGGAAGGTTGTGAAAGTTGAGGCAGAGATGAGAGAAAAGGAGGTGGAGTAAGGCTGGCACAGTGTGGGTTATAGTCTGAAATCAGAATCTCTGAGGGAGGGAACCAGGCACTACTATTATTTTAAAGCTACCCAGGTGATTCCTTTGGGCATCACAAGTTTGGGAAACACTTGTCAATGTTGTTTTTATGCCCTATTTATTTCAATAAAATTTGTGAACTGAAACCATCAAGGTCAAAGTTTCTTTTCCCCCATTTCTCTACCTAGTCCTGGTTCTCTTGAACCTTGAACGTGACAACAAAAGTCAAGATACATTCGTTATATTATATGCACACACTATGTTGCTTTGAAAATATTTCCTAAGGCCTAATCATTTTCATAACAGAAAAATACTTGCCTTACATTCAAAGTCATTTTCTAGTGTAACTGCCTTTATCAGTGGCTAATCATTTCTCGGAGGCATTCTTTCTGAAATGAAATATTCTATTTGTGGTGTCAAATCACAGAGGGAGTGAACACTTGAAGTAATACTCTTTTTTTTTTAGGACTGAAATGGTGAAAAAAATACATTTTCTAATCAAAATAATAATCTTCCAAACTATTTGTATCATCCCCATCCCAAACTGTTAAAGCTATAAGGTTGTACAATTTTCTTTTTCTGGATTACAATGAAAATCTTATCAATATTGTAGGGTTTTTTTTTTTTTTTTTTTTTTTGGTTAAGGAATACTGGAACAGGTGTAATAATAATAGTTGCATATATTTTACACTTATTATGTGCTTGGTGTTTGCTTAGTGCTTTACACATCGCATTATTTGATTCTCAGCAACACAGAAAGGTTAATACTACTATTATTCTCCTCACTTTTTTCAGGGGTGGAAATGGAGGCTTGCTGGGGATGAGAACACTCTGAGGTCACACATTTGGTAAGTAGCTAAGTTATTTCTTTTAGAAGCATGAGTGAATGAACAGAAATTGAGTGAGTACTTGTGTGCCTAAATGTGGGCTAAGTCCTTTTACTTATGTCTCTCATTTTATCTTCGTAACCACCAACTCACCAGGTAAAAATAGGATAGAATGATCTAGGGAAGAAAAATAAATCAAAAACCTTCTCTCCTGGCTCTCTGTCCTCCTGACTTTCTCACTCTTGCTTCCTCTCTAATTATTCTCTCCAAATAAAATGGGGGCAGCCCCGTCAGGACCCAGAACAAATACTACAGGAGAAATGCTTTCACTCATTTTTTTTTTCCCTCTAGATTGCTAGTTCCAAATCAGAAACATGAACAAATCTAAGACTAGTACATTTCTGTAGGCAACCTAGAAGATAAAGCATCAAGTTTTTGCAGATAGTTACCTAAGAAATATGAGCACTAGAACTCTACATATACAAGTATAATTATTTTTGAGATTTTCTAGAACTGTATTCAAAACCGGTAATCAAGGTTTTACATGTGTGAATAGAAATTTTCCCTTAATATTTAGTACAGACTCTTTAGTGATACGGAGAATATAGAAAACACAGATATGTACAAAGAAGAAAATGAAAGTCACTTATCCAGAAAGAAAAACTGTAAAGATTTTGGTGTACATCCTTGCAATTATATCTAGCTGTATAATTTTCACTTTGTTTCAAAAATGGGGTCATACTATAAAACTATTTTAGAATCTGTTTTTTCACTTGATGTCATTTGAAATGTGTGCATAGTATTTTAGCACCTGGGTATATTGTTATTTGTTTAATACTCTATTGGATATTTAAAGCATTTCTCATTTTGCATCGTTGCAAATGATGCTGTGATGTACATACATATTTTTGCAGCTTAAAGGAAACTTAGATAAGACATGAAAACTATAGTCCAGAGTAGTCAAGGGAATTGATCAAAATACTCAGTTGAAAGCTTGGCTGAAATTCTAAACTGCTCGCCTCCAAGTCTTCTTGCCTCCAAGTCTTCAATCCCTATTGCAGGTTCTTAAATCAACTGCAGAGGTTTAAAAAAAACATCATGTCTGGACCTCCCCACAGCCATTCTGATTTAATTGATCTGAGGTGGAGCCTGGGTATAGGATTTTCAAAAGCTCTTCTTGGGGGGTTAAGTGTGCCGCAGGGTTAGGACCACCGCTCTGTCCCATGGGGCTTCTGGAATCAAGATCACACAGGGAGGTGTCCTGGGATCCTATCACCATTCACTTCTGCAAGTTAAAGGCAGAGCTTCCTTGGAACATCCCACAATTCTCTTTCTTGAGCTGCCAGCATCTAAATATGTTACTCTGGTGACTTAATCAATTTTTTTGTGGGGTATTTTGTCTTGCAAGTTGAAAGGGAAGTGCTTATTCTTGTAACTGCTTAGGTTACAAGAATGTTTGCTATAGAGTACAGAAGGGCTGGGGGCAAATGAGGAGCTGCAGCTTGAGGGAAATCTGTGTCTTGGGCTTTTCACCACCTGGACTCACAGCTATACAGCCCTTTAGCATTAGCCTTCAGCTCTCAGAGGTTCTGAGTCCCCACCTGCTTGGTGGCACCCAGGCTCCCCGGGCATTTCCAAGAACCTCAGGGTGGTATATCTGCAAAATACTGGTAGGTTTCTAAACAGTCCCTTAGCTGCTCACTGTCATAGTAGCTGCCCTGAGCCTCTGCAGCCTCAGGCCCCAACTGTCCCACTGAGGTGCCAATTGGATGAGAACTTGACCATCACTGTCAGTGCCCCTTCCTGGCTGCAGTAGAGCTGGAAATTGTACCCTGAGGCAGAGGAAAGTGGAGCTTATCCACCATCCTGCAGGTCAGAGGCTGAGAGTTAAAAAAAGACTGCTTGTTGTGTCTCCATTTATTTGGAGAAGCATCTGGAAGCAGTTAATTGGACTGCAAAGCTCTAGCATTCAGTGATCCAGCTTTCAGTTCATACCCCCAGCTTCCATCCCAGGGCCTGGGTTGGGAAGAATTCGGGGGCCATGTTAAACCCAGAATACCATGCTTACAAATTATAGTGACGTGGCAGATTCCTTCTTCCTTATGGCGGATTTGCTCCTGGGAACTCCCTGCTGTCTCTGTTATGATCTAGATTCCTCAGATCTGCACAATACATCAGAGCACCAACCAAAGGTAAAGGAGGGAGTACAAATGGAAGGGATACGTGCTCATTTACAAGCAATAAAGAATGTGCATGGTGTCAGCTCTGATTATCCAGAAATTCCTTAATAATGGGGGATGATGGAGAGTGGTATCCCATGGGCCAGTGGACAGGGCCACGGACTGGAAAGCAACAGACCTGGCTTCTCATTCCACCTCTGTCCTTCTCAGGCTACGTGGCCAAAAGCAAAACACTTCACCTTTTAGAACTCCAGTTTCCTCATGTATAAAATAGGGAAAATAATTCCTGTCTCAAAGAGGTGGTGAAAGATTAAATGACATGTTTGTGAAAGCACTTTGTATCCCGTAAACCTCTAGTTATCCATAGTGATAGCGAGGTCTGTTTACTCAGCAAAAGGTAAATATACCTCTTAGGTGCCTCTAAGGCTCCAAGAAGTCAAGGAATAGTAGATAGCACCCACTTTAGCTCTATAGTTATAGGCCAAAAGAACCTCTGAAATGGTAGGGAGCAAGTAGGGTCTCACCCAGGAAGGAATATGGGGCCCCAGTAGCTGTAGTTCTAATTGTTGGAGGGAGGGGTAAACAGTGGAAAGTGCAAGAGAAGAATGGCTGATCAACTGGACTACATCAAATCTTGAGTCTGGAATATGGACACATTGAGTATTGGAAAGGAATTTCTTTCCTTAGGTTCAATTCCAGACATGCTTAACATGTGCGTAGCCCTAATTAACTAACAATTCAAAGCCAAAATATATTCTCCCTTTTTAAAATATATTTGGTGAGTGTTTGTTTCTTCTCTTCTCTTCTCTTCTCTCTCTCTCTCTCTCTCTCTTTTTCTTTCTTTCTTACTTTCTTTTTTTTTTTAATGAGGTAACAGGTATTGACAAATTTTAACACTCCACTATGTGCCATTCGGAAAGCAACAATTAAGAAGGTAATACAGGTTATAGTTATTAATACAAATGCAAAATGATGAGACATCCTGGCATTTCTCCAACAATCTGCATCTAACAATCTGCAAATATTCAGAGCAAGCAAGCAGGTAGTAATAAACAGAGGTAGACACTAATGGCTGAGGGACACTTCTGGTTGGCAAATTTTTTCTATTGTCCAACATTTAAACATCGTGATATTTCACATACAAACATGAATTTATGAATCCTCAAGAAAAATAAGCCACAAATACAGCACATTTGGCCCACATCTCCACATGAGAATCAGCAGTCAGGGAAGCCTGGGTGGCAGCTGTCTATTTCAGAGCCATGTGCTCTCCCCCTCGTTACCGCCCCACCTGGTCTGCTTTCACTTTATCACATCACCTATCTGAGCCCCTGATGGACCTGAATTTGCAGACCTTGAATCATACACTGCCTCATCACTGACCCTATGACTGTATGTCCCCTTTATTTTCCCTTCGATCTCATTCCTTTACCAACTCCTTAATCAGCATAGTTCCCAGAGAACAAATTAGTTCGTCCTTCCCCATTTTCTTTCTTCTTTTCCAGCTGAATCATTCTTCTTTCCTGCCTCTTTCCCCCTCACATCCCACAGAATTTCCTTCTCAGAAGTTGGATAATGCCTTTGTAATGCTGAAGCATGAAGCAAGACTTTCCTGGAGTGAACTGTGATGACTTTTCTTTTGTGAAGATTACACCTAAATAGATATCTGAACTCGCTTCACATTTTCACATCAGATTTACACTGGTGCCTGTACAATAACCTAATACTAAAATTTAGAGAATAATTTAAAGCCACACTCAGTCTGAACAGACGTGGTAGCTTAAAACGTATTTCATCCTCAGAAAACAAAAAGATTGAATCTATGAATATAAAACAGTTAAAAGTCTTGTTTCATGGAAGGAACATTTGCTGAGTGGTTTTGCATTATGGTGTGTGCTGTGGCCTAAAATAATCTGAGCAGTCTCCTCATTATTCAGCGATGGTATAGTACTCAAACAGATGCAGCCATTCGAGCTCAAACTTCAGATAGTAAGAAAACATGACTTCACAGGGTGAAAAATATTCCTGAGAGTCACCCAGTTTGGAAGATACAGCAATCTCCTTTAATTCCTGTGGTTCCCCAGGCAGTTACTCCCAGGTGAGGGGTGAATGATTTCTGGATTCCTGACTGTGTCCTGACTGGTAGGGGCTTCTTCAACTCTCCCCGCTGGCTGTGCAGATAGAGAAAGCTTCTCAAGTGTCCACAGGTGGTTGCCCCATAGGTATACTCAGAGAATTATGAATTCTAGGGCTTTCAGCCATCTGTGTGGTCAAGGGAGCTGACCGAGTATGATGACTAATTTTATATATCAGTTTGACTGGGCTATAGGATGCCCAGATATCTGGTTAAACATTTGAGTGTGTCTGGAAGGATGCTAGTTTCTGGAAGAAATTAGCATTTGAATTAGTCGACTGAATAAAGCAGATGACCCTCCCCAGTGCAGGTGGGCATCTTCCAATCCTTTCGGGCTTGAATAGAACAAAAAGGTGAAGTAAGGTAGGATTCACCCCTTCTTGCCTGCCAGTGTGAGCTGGGGCATCAGTCGCCTTCTGCCCTAGGATTGAGACTTACACCAGGGGCTCTCCAGACCTTTCGAATCTGATTAAACTATCCCACAGCTTACCTTGGTCTCCAGCACATCCCTCCCTAATGGTTCTGTTTCTCTATAGAGCCCTAATACACCAGTTTGAGAAGGACTTTCTACTCATCTCTCAGTGGGGTGAGTATTTCTCTTCCATGGAGGACAGGTGTACTTATCCAATACATTCCCAAATCACAACCACAGATTCTGACTATTTATATTTGCCTCAATGAGTCATTTGGGGGTGAAAATTCTGTAGTGGTCCTCACAGAGAAGGTCTTTCTATACCAGCACTATTTTTGAGTAGGACCCAGATGAGGATTATTGTGAAACCAAAACAGATTTTAACAAAAGTTAATAAAGTGCTAATAAGAACAGGAACAAGAATCTTAAGGTGATTTATCCTTGACTCACTTTTCCATTACTCATTTCTTACTCTACCTGCTTCTTCTTATAGCAGAATAGGACAGACGGAGTGCAATACTTTTTTTTTCTTTAATCATCCCCCTTTGTATAGAAATAACGACACAAAACTCAAAATGTTTGAGATGTATAATTCAAGAAACATGAAGTGCTTACTTATTATATACCAGGGATAATTTTAGGAATTAATTTATATTTTCTATCTAATATTTTCCTACATCAGAAATATTTTGGTGCAGGAGAAGGGGAATGATTTATTCTTTAATTCTAAAACAATTAGGAATTTCCACAGCAATGGAATGATAGGAATATGACACTGAAAGATGAAACATCAGAAACTATTTGTTTACTGTTACTATCTGAGAGAGGAATAAAAATCATCTTTATGTAATTCCTCAGCTCAGAGATGGCAAGAATGGAAATAAGAAATCTAAACCAAATGGGAATGCTTCAAAATTAGACTCACTAAGGGAATCAGAGCCTGAAGCTCTCATAAGCCATCATTCTGGCCCAAACTGGAAATCCCATGAGGGGGGCAATTTCAGTGATTACTATTATGATTTTAAACTCCATTTGCTGGAGGAAGAAGAGTTCTTATGGATTTATTGACAAGGGATTTGGGTATTTTAAGCCATAGTGTTTTGAGATTGGTCTAGTAATCTCTTCCCAGTCTCATTTCCTATGAGGCATTCCTGTGTTTCCACGTAACCTTAATGTAACTTTCTTCAGTGTTCCCATAACCCCAGTGGAAGCTGTCTTCCCTTTGAGCCTCTTCAGCACTTGGTACGATTGCTCACCCTTATCTCCAATTTCTCTTTTCACCCCTGTACTCCTGGGGTGTCCTGGGGTGGCACTGGACAGCGAATATCACTGTGTTAATGGGGTGTCCCACTCCTCCTCAAATGTCCTCCACTGGGAACAAGTGGGTCACTTCTTGAAACTCAGAATTCAGCCTACCCAAACCTGGGTCAGAGTCTGATCTGATGTGATCATTTCTAGTACTCACACGGGCAAACAAACAAGAAGGAAGGTGACCAAGGATGGAGTCATTTGAATAAACATAGTATGGAGGAAGAAAGACCGAAAAATTGGGGGCACGGAGAGAAGTGCTGAGGCCTCAAGAATGCAGAGCCAACAGCAGTTCACATTCTCCTGGCAGCTTCAGTAAGGCCATAATTTTTGTTATTTTTTCCTTCATAACTGTTTTCTTCTTCTTACTAGAGGAACAAATCTTAAAAACACTCAGATCAGCTGTGTGCTTGCTGAAGAGGTCCTTGTCCTGAAGTATGTCCAGGGGAGGAGAGAGACTCTGAGTGAAAATAATAGCTGGAGGCAGTGGAAGGGAAAGAAAGCAGGTGGGCGAATCCTGGGGCGTCTCCAAGAAAGAAAAGGGCTCTCTGGGAGAACAGCTCAGCATAGTGTCAAGAATAAAGACGTTGGACTCAGAGAGGCCAGAGCTCATACCCCAGCTCCACTAAATATCTTGACTAAATATGTCTACTTTCTGAATGAAAGTTTACTATACAGTGGAGATTTAAAAAAAAAAAAAAATCTAGCATTCTGGGTGCTCTGGAAAGCTTCCAGGCATGTCTCATCAAGCATCCAGAGATAGCCCTGTATCCTCATTTGCTTTAGGTGGGATCACCATCTTGGAACCATAAGGGAAAAGTCAAAGGAATCACAAGAACAATAGTGCTGCCATGCTTAAACTGGTGAAATAATCCCAGTTCCCACCTACTTACATAATTGGCTCTGTGAGACTACTGTAGGCTAGTCTCTGTTACTTGCAGGTAAATGCTTTTTTTTTTTTTTTTTTTGTAAATACTTCTTAGCAAACATGTCAAACTTTAACAGCATTATCTCCCTGGGTTCTAAGTAAATATTTCAGGTGAACTCATTTTATCATGAAGTAGTATGTGCAAAGGGTACAACATATAAGTTGGTTCTCCGCACATTTCAACTGTTATTTCTGTTTCCCCTTGGTTCAAGATAAATAGTTTCCCCTAAGTTTTATTCAGTGTAGGAGGCCCAAGGCCACACAAATATAAAAGGAAGAACATTGCTGCTTGCTCTTCAAAGCTCAGTCCAAGTGGCAGCGTGCCTTTTATGAAGTCTTCTTTCCTGGCTACACCCACTCAAGCAGAGCTGATTTTTGCCTCCTTTGTGCCTGTACAATATTATCTACATATTTCTATCACAGAATTGATCACACTGTTTTGCAATGATTTGATGACATATCTACCCCTACACAGATGCTGGCTGACATGCTACTTAAGGGCAAGCATTGTGTTTTAGTTAGCTTTATACTTCCAAAGCCTAGCACAGTGTCTGGCCCATAGTAGGGGTTCAATGTTTAATGTGTAAATGAACAAACAAAGCAACAAGAATATTGGCAGGAAGAATAGATAGATGCTGAGGGATCTCCTTGCACTTCTCTCTCCCCATTCCAGCACCCTTTTCCTCACTTCTGCCATCCAACTGCTCTGTCCTTCCTGTTTCCCGAGTCATGCTAAGTAAGGACACCTCGGGAAGCAGCGCTTTGGCTTACAGATTGGGGCATTTTTGTTCTCACTAGACAGCTAGTATGGAGAGAGATGTATGTAAATCAGATCATAAAACTTGTAGCCAGGAAAGCCACATGACACGATCCTGGCCAACTAGATGTTCATGGAAGTAGCTGTGTGAGAAAGTTCTTTAAATAGGGTCACAGTTAATTGGTTTATGTCTTTGCTTTTTGTTCTCTGCCTTTCCTATTTGCCTGGAACATGGACACAATTTCTCGAACTGAAGTAGCAATCTGGGCACCTTGAGGAAAAGGCCTAGAAGTCTACAGAAATCTCAGTCCTGATGTACTTGAATCATGAACCAATGCTTGTTATCCCTACCCTTGGGTTTTTAATTATGTGAGAAATAATAACTCTTATGTGTTTAATTAACTCACTGAAATCTGGCCTATGTTACTTGCAGATGAAGATAATTCCAAACAGATAACCTTGTCTTCTTTCTTTTCCCCAGACATGCCAAGGTTGGTTTGTCTGAGGACCTTTTACACTTGCCATTCCCTCTGCCTGAAATGCTTTCCTCTCAGATCATGACATGACTGGACCCTTCTCAAAGTCAGATATCATGTTAGAATATTACCTTCTCAGAGGGGCCTTTCTGAATACCCTTTCTGAAAATAACTACCCACACTGCACCCATCATTCTTTAATAATATCATCCTGTTTTATTTTCTTCACTGCATTTATCACCATCTGAAATGTCCTCTCTTTTGATTGTTTCTTTTTGTCTTAGTCCATTTGAGTGCTATAAAAACTACCATGAACTAGGTGATTTAGGGTCACAGTTAATTGGTTTATGTCTTTGCTTTTTGTTCTCTGCCTTTCCTATTTGCCTGGAACATGGACACAATTTCTCAAACTGAAGTAGCAATCTTGGCATCTTGGGGAAAAGGCCTAGAACTCTATGGAAATCTCAGTCCTGATGTACTTGAATCATGAATCAATTGAAAAAAAAATCTACCCAAGGTTGAGTGGGACTCTCTTTTTTAAAAACATTAAACTTCCTTTAATAAATTAAAGAAAAAATTTCATCAAGAAGTGAAAATCTAATGAGCTGTATTAGGAATAAAATGTAGGGAGGCAGGGTTTACTGGATATGGGAATAAGCTGCAAGCTGATCTATGATCAAGATTATAATGAGATCGGTAAGAGACGAATTTGAAACTCATTGCCTTATATAAATAATGTTATATGTAGTAGTTAGGTCATAAGTGGTATTTAATCCATAATTCCATAAATTGTGAATAAATCTATTCAACATAGATGACAATATTTCCTGTCGGGAAATATATTCATTTCCAATGAATGTGACCAATACAGCTGAAATGTATTGGTCACAGTTCTAGAGTCTGGAAAATCTAAGATTAAGGCACCAGCGTGGTTGTGTTTGGTGAGGGTTCTCTTCCTGGTTCATAGCTGGCACCTTCTTGCTGCACCGTCACATGGTGGAAGGGGCTAGGGCTCTCTCTGAAGCCTCCTTTATGAGGGCCCTAATCCCACTCATGAGGGCTCTGCCCTCAGGATCTATTCACCTCCCAAACATGCCACCTCCCAATACCAGCACATGAGGCATGACAATTTCTACATGTGAATTGGGCAGGGACACACATATTCAGACCAGAGCACTTCTTAATCACCCCCCACCATAAATGCAAGGACTTTTGTCTATTTTGTGTAGAACGGTTATATCTGCAGCACCAAAAAGAGCATGTGGCATATGGTGGGTGCTCTGTGAATAGTTTCCCAGAAAGGGAGACAACTTCCAGGGTTGGAAATGAATATATTTCCCGATAGGAAATGTTGTCATCTATGTTGAATACATTTATTCATAATTTATGGAATTACGGATTAAATGCCACTTATGACCTAACTACTACATATAACAGTATTTATATGAGGCAATGAGTTTCAAATTCGTTTCCTAACGATCTCATTATAATCTTGATCATAGATCAGCTTGCAGCTTATTCCCATATCCAGTAAACCCTGCCTCCCTACCTTTTATTCTTAATACAGCTCATTAGATTTTCACTTCTTGATGAAATTTTTTCTTTACTTCATTAAAGGAAGTTTAATGTTTTAAAAAAGAGAGTCCCACTCAACCTTGGGTAGATTTTTTTTTAATTGATTTCTTGAGTGCCACTACTTATACTCCCTGCAAGCCTTATCCCATTTCACATCCTGCCCTGTGAAAATTATATCTGAGCCCTTTCAAAGGCACCTTGCCTAACCTACTGCCCTCCGAAGGGGTTCCTGAACTGCTTATCTTTTCCACGAGTCCATGTAAAAGCAGTTAAATCTTCTTCTTCTATTTGGGACCCTGCCCTCTGTTCTGGTTTTCAGTGTGAGGAGCATGGGGGACTATGAGGAGACTGCAAGTAAGACCTTGACCTTCAGGAGAGTAAATGACTTCTTTAATAGCTAAAGAGCCCTTTACATATAGAAACCATTGATGTAGCCTGATAGGATAGAGCCATCCTGTCACACACACTTAAGGAGTAAAAAGCAGACCAAGTTGAGTCAGTAAAGAATGTACAAGTTAAATGCTGGAAGATACGTCCAGGAATACAAGTTGGGGGCTGTGACAAGGATCTGTAGTTGTTTCTTGGGATCCATTCTTTCTCTTTTCCTTAGTAATAAAGTCATCGTTTAATTTAAGGTGGAATGACACAGAATGCATTGCCCATCTCCCTGTAGTTAGGTGCGACCTTACAATGCAACTCAGGAAGAAGTTTTGTTTCAGACTGATTAACGAGAGCTGACACCAGCGGGGAGGTGTGGCCTTTTGCCCTTCATCCTTCTTCTAGTTTGGAACATGTACTGACAGGTGGAGCTCCTATAGTATCTTGTATCATAAAGTGAGGTTGAGGATGGAACCCATACAGTAAGAATGGGCGACACAAGGATGATTTCAGGGAACCCCCATACGACTTCTGAATTGCCCATTCTAGGGCTGCTTTTCTGTGAGAGAATAAACCCTGGTGTCTTTAAGCAATTGCTATTTTGAATTTTTTGTTAAATGTAGCCAAATATAGTCCATTTTGATACAGATACTCACTTGGGGAGCTTTAAAAATAATAGCCCAATGCCCAGGCTGCATCCCAGACCATTTAAATCAGAAGCTCTAGGGACGGAATTCAGGCATCAGCAATTTTTTTTTAAGCTTCCCTAGTGATTCCAGTGTGCTGAGAATCGCTGCTTCAGGCCTCAAATTTAGCATGTCCAAGAATCTCCTGGGGGATGGGGCTTGTTAAAATATTGGATTTCCAGGCCTCACTCCCCAGAGATTTTGGTTCTTGAGAGCTGAGGGTACCTCAGGTGATTTTTAGACAAGCAATTCAGGGATCACATTTGAAGAAACACCACTTTAGACATTGCGGAATCTTTGGAAGTTTTAAAGCAAACAAGTGATGAGATCAGAGGAGAATTTTAGGATTTGTCTGGATCTAATTAATAAATTGAAAAGAAGAGGTGAGAGATTGATGGCGAAGAGACCAACTGGGAGGGGCTACAGTAGTTGACGGCCTGAGGGGACGGAACTAGGAGAATGGCCAGAGAAATGGGGGCAAAAGAGGGAGCGAGAATAGACACTGAAAAAGATAAGACACTACAGGACTCGGTAACTGACAGAATTGGGGCGGAGGAAGACTTCAAGATACTTATTCTTAGTGACTGAAGACTATACTAGAGGTTTGAACTTTTGGGTTAGTATGTATTTCTCCCTTGAACTCCAACTACACCTAAATCAGTGTAGGTGATTAGTTTACTATATGTCTACAGCTGCAAATGTTAAGTTGTTTTTGCTAACCTAAGGATGTCTAGAGTTTCCCATTAGATGGAAAACCTTTATTTGTTAAATCAGCTCTTCTATGTATAGGCTCAGACACTTTATCCTCACAAGAGTCTGTTTCACAAATTTTAGTATTTGTTTACATACATGTAACATATGTATTTAGACAAGCAATTAAATGTTTTTCAAGAGTTCTTCAGTATTTTTTGTACAACAGGAAATAAATGAACTGACTGGTGGTATAGTTACTGCTCTGGAGCTGTTTTATGTAGATATTTTTTTTGGCTGAGGCACAACTAAACTTTTAAGGGCTAAAAGTTGAAAGAATGGTTTTAAAAGATAGTTTCAATGTAAAATGGTTATTTAACAATTCGGTATAAAGCCACCAAGCAGAAAGAGAGTAGGGTGATATTTTATCAAGGAACTTCAATTAAACATAACTACTTTATGAGTAATTCTAAAATACACACTGCCTTCCCGATTCGTTGTAATAATGAACACCTTGCCTCGAAATAGATCTTAGGTGTGTTCTTTAAGTCCTCCATTGTTTAAAAACCAGCATATTGGCTTTACAGTTACAACCCAGAAAAAATAACAGTCAAGTGTAATAAAATTTCATAAAATGTAATCTAATTTTTCAATTCTTACTAAAATCTGTGTCAAGACACAGTTTCTTTTAAGAACAGATTTTAAAATACCAAGTAAACTTAATGAACAAACAAGACACACGTATCCTCACTGAGCTTGCCATTCAAGGTGCAAGCATGAATGAAACGCAACCTTGCTTTCCTGTATAAAAATCCATGAATTTTCCTAAAGTTTGTTTTAGAATCCAATTTTCTCTCTAATTTGAAAATCTATTAAGAAGGTTCTAACAAGGTGAAAGTCATTAGGTCTGTTCAAAACAAAATGGCTAAATTTCAATAAGCACTGGGAGAGCACTTGTCCTGATTCCATCATGTTTCATTTTGTTGCCAATAATAACACTCTTCTTTAATCTGGTGTGAGTCAGTACTTTGTCATTTGCTCGAGAGTATGCTTATGGTCCTTAAGCAACAGTACCAGCACCACGGAGGAACCACCACCTGCTCCCCCGCACACCCGAGAAAGTGAATGCCCTACCTGTGGAGTAGGTGCCTCTTTGGCTTCCCCCCATATTCTCTTCTGCAATTGGATGTTTGTTCCCCTTTCAGATACTAGCAATTAAATTGGCGAGAGCAAAGTGCTAACCATATTGGGGATTCAGTACTTTTATGAACACATCCATTTCATACAGAAAACATTCTATTCCATGGTCACAGCCCCACCCCTACTATGAGCTACAGTTTGGCAAACGATAAAACACTGGGCACTGGGAAGTTTTTGTGCCAAAGTGTTGAAATAGTGTGTAATAATTCTTGGCAAAACTCCATTTCCACTGGGCAAAACAACCCCAAGTGTGCACTTGACTGCACATGGGTCAAGGAAATTTGCTATGGGTTGCATTATGTCTACTCCTACCCCCCCAAATTTATATGTTGAAATCTTAACCCCTACTACTTCAGAATGTGACCTTATTTGGAAATAGGTCATTGCAGGTATAATTAGTCAAGTTAACATGAGATCAAACTCGAGTAGGGTGGGCCCCTAATCCAGTATATGACTGGTGTCCTGATAAAAAGGGAACATTTGGACACACCCATACACATACATGGGGAGAGGGACATGTGAAGATGAAGGCAGAGGTGCTTCAAAAAGCCAAGGATAGCCAGCAATCCACCAGAAGCTAGAGGAGAGGAACAGATTCTTCCTCACAGCCCTCAGAAGGAACCAACCCTGCCTACACCTTGATCTTCCACTTCTAGCCTCCAGAACTGCGGGCCAAGAAATTTCTGTTGTTTAAGCCACCCAGTTTATGATACTTTGTTACTGTAGTCCTAGCAAACTAATACTGAATTGTTCTCCCATCATTATCTCTGATGGATAGCATATTGTTTTGGTGCAGCTATGACTCACCTTTCCCTATTTGACCAGTGAGAGTTAAAAATTTAAAAGCAAAAACACCTACAATAGGAAAGGAAAATAAAGGACAGAGTGAGTTGCTTGTCATGTCTGCCAACCAGACCTCTTTTACTAACACTTAAGACCTCCTCCAGCATGTGGATCAAAGAAAGCTGAAAGAGCTGCCTCCATAGTCACCAACCACTTCTTCCGTTCTCTGCCACCGGACGTAATTGCTGCTGTCTCAGCCCAAGTGTTGAAAGGGAGCATTACTGATTAAGCTGCAGGTCTCTCTTCTCCCTCTCTCGCTCCTCTCAACTACCTAGTAAACAAAATAGGGAACGGACAAGAGCCAGCTAGAAGTGAGACTAGAAAAAATAGAGCAGAAAAGTAAAATAGGAATCAAACAAAACTAAAACAGCCCTCCCCCCCGCCCCCTGCCAATAAATACAATAGAACGAAAAAAGAACATGAGGAGAGATGGAATGGAGAAAAGGAGAGAAACATAGGCATGTTGGTCAGGAAAATAATTGCTGGAGGAAGAAACCTGAAATCTGTGGGTATGGATCTCTAGGATATTCGTTATGTTGTTCCAGAGAGCCGTTAGGAAATTAAGATTCTTCTTGTGATCATAGTATGTTCACAGCTTGACAAATTATTTCTGGAATTCAATCTTTAAACTTCTCCATAGTGCGTGTGTTTTCATAGCTCAATTTTGTAAGCAAAGTGTATATGATTCTACATGAATTAACAGAATGTTGGATCGATAAAGCCACAAGACTCAGAAAGCATTCAAATTCAACCCACTCATTGAGATGTACAGAGACTATAGCGCACTCGGTCAATGTCACAGAGCCTATACCAGAACTAGGCCAAAAGATTTCATAAATAGTATACGATTTATGAAGAGTCTAGGCTGATTTATACAAAGATAGTATTTCTCAGCTTAACTACTTTTGAATCCTCACATCTCCATATTGTTTTTAAGGTATTAAAGAAGAGGTCTTTTGATAGCCATCTGGGAAACTTCAACCTGGAAAATTCATCAGAACATAATGGAAGAAATGAAGGTAAGCATTTATTCCAGCCAAAATATTTTATTTATTTTAGTCAAAATATTTATTTGAAAAATATTTGATGAATAAATATATTTTTATGTAAGTGTATCTTGACCACCTGAATTTTAAATCTTATTAATAATTATACTAAGATTAATTTGAACTTAATAATACACTTACTGTTTGGTAGGCTGTCTTTTAAGTCCTTAGTGGATGTTAACTTAATTCTCACAAAATATATAATTATGTCCCATTGTTTATTAACCAAAGAAACTGAGGCAACAAAAGACAGTATCTTTGTCCAAGGTCACACAGTTTGTGAATGGCAAGGCTGAGATTTGAACACTGGCAGTTTAGCTCCAAAGTCTATGTGCTAAAACACTACCATGTCATTCTGAGAAGCAATTTGCATATCAATACATATGTATCCCTAGTAAGTGGTCAAGCCAGGATTTTATCCTAATTGATTTAGGGTCAAAGCTCTTTCCCATCACAATATACACTGCCTCTTACATTATCATACTTAAACTTCACTTTCACTCTTGCCAGCAGCCACTAACAGAAGGTAGTGCTGTGAAGAGCCAGTGCAACAGACACTCCAGAAGCACAGAAAAAGAAATCCTAACTACCAGCTCACCACCATAGCATAAACTCTTGGGGTTTATTGGAGGATATTGGCTCCTTTGTGTCACCCCTAGTTTGTGTGCTGTGCTCTCCTCTCTTCATTCTCAGGAGCTGGTGTGGTTGATGGAATAGGCAATAGACCAGGGATTGAGAGACCTGGGTTCTAGGCTTAGAGGAGGCTCGGACTGGCAGAGTGCCATGATAGGCTGGTCATCACATACGTGGCTCCCCGAAGTCTCTCAACTACATAAGTGAGCATGACACTTAGTTTACAGGTGAGCAAACTGAGATTCAGAGAGTTAAGTATAATTCCATCGAGGTCACAAAAGACAATATTCAGTCCAGGTCAGCCTGACTGCAAAATCTTCATGTATACTTGACCAGGTTGCCTCTAAAGTCACTTAAATCCTCTGAATCTCAGACTCCTCAAATATAACAGAAAGTAATTGTCCTAAATCAATACTCTCTGTGCCATGGAGCCTTAAGGATTCTTTGAAGTTGTCTCAGAAGTGATTTTGGGAAGGAAATCCAAGGAGACAAGGCCCAGACACACACACACACACACACACACACAGAAACACACACACGCATCCCTCAAAACAGAGCAGTGCCATTTTGACAGTCATGTATCTTGCTTTCCACGTTTAGATTGATGGGGATTCTGCTGCTAAAACAAGTTTGGGGACCACTCTAAAGTGATCTTTTAGGCTCCTCTTAGCTTTAATACCTAGAGAGGATCAGCGTTGTAAAGTTACAATAATTGTGGTAAATGAGGCCAGTCACAGGAGACTTCACAGTCACCTGGCTGGCTCAGTCCAGAAAACAGCAGATGACTTTGAAAGAAAAGGATGTGCCCGAACTTCTGTTGACCTAAACTTAATTTGAGAAAGTGTTTCGATTGTGTGTGTGAAGATGGCCATCTTACCGATAGCCAGTTAGTGACAAACACAGTCTGAGTTTTCTTCTTTATTGGTCACCAGTCCTTGAGGGTTTCAATTGGTCAGGAACAAAAGGGATGGAGCATTTGCAGTTTGTTCAATTCTAATGCATTTTGTTTTTCTTCCTGTTTATCTTGCCTCATTCTCTTTTTACCCTCTGGACTTTGAACCCTGTCTCCCTCCTCAGGCCCCAAAGCCAGGTATTAGGCAGCAAAGGAGTGATCTGTGTAGGTAAGAAATGAGTGAATTCCCCCCCACCCCCCACCCCCACCCCGCCACCTGTATTCCTACACAGAGTAAACACTGGAGCTTAGATGCTAGTTATCAGGCAGGCATTTTGATGAATGCATGGACAGCCAAGTTTTATTTTTCTCCATCCGTTAAAACTCATATCCCTTTCACTAAAAGCGACATATGTAGAAAAGAACAAATACTACAAAAGCAAGTGTTACAGTGATTTAAAAAAAAGCACTTATCGAGGTATACTTTACATACCATAAAATTCACATACATTAAGTGTGCAATTTAATAATTTTTAGTAAACATATAGTTGCACAACCATCGCAATTCAATTTTGGAACATTTCCATCACCCCAAAAAGACCCCGCAAGCTCATTTGCAGTCATTCCCTGTTCCCACCCCTAGTTCTAGGCAACTGACTGATCTACTTTCTCTTTCTTATAGATTTGCTTCCTCTAAGTATTTCATATATGAAATGGAATCACGTAATATGTGGTATTTTGCGACTGGCTTCTTTCATTTAGCATATTTTTTGAGGTTCATCTATATGTAGGCATGTCTTAGTACTCCATTCCTTTTTACATTAATACATTTTTAAATGGCAGCATTATATAGAGGAAAGATTTCAGAAGCATGCAAATGTAGGCTGAAGCAGAGTTATGCCACTTCTTAGGTGTGTGACTTTGGGCAAGTTTCTTAACTTCTCTGAGACCCATTTGTAGGCTAGAGATAATCAGTCCTTCCCTCAGGAGAATTTTCTGTGAATGAGGGGATTGTGCAAGCAAATAATGGGCTCTCAAGAAAACCAGTCGTTCTACATATTACCCAGTCTTTACTTTATTTACTGCTGCTTTAAATTTTAAAAGGAACCAGTGGAAGTGAGATCCCACATAACTAGCACTATCAGGAACGGAATTCCACCAAGGGGAATTACATCCTTCATTAATGAACCCCAGAAGGTGAAGAACAAAAGCGATTTCCTTCAGTTATATTGCTGTCATTTTTTTTAAGAAAGAAAGTTAAACTGTATTTAATTATTATTTTAAGGAGGAAAATGTTGTAAATTCTATCCTAGAACACTTTATAGAGTTGGCTTTCCCTTTGCAAGGCTCTAAGAACAACATATTTTCCCACGAACACTGATAAAACTGCCCCTGATAAATAACATCAGCCCTCAGATAACATGTTAGCAAGGAGTGAAGGGCTCCAAACCCCAGAGTAAATAAAATCCACCTTAAATCCTCATAACTCAACTTAGTTTCAGGTCTTTGTTTCCTGAACGTTTAGAAGAACCTGAATTTCACAAGTGTAGCAAACAGACTAAATTGAACTCCTTGTTCATGTCTCCCGTCCACCTTCTCTGATTAGAACCTGTCATCAAGTTTAGTTCCAACTTAAACGAATCCTGGCTATAACCCACAGTACGCTCTTGGACACCAGGTTTACAAAGATGCTGTTCCTTAGCCCTGAGCATAAAAGTATCTGTTGTAAACCTGCTTTTCCTTCTGAATCATTGTTTCTCTATCGTTTTTAATCCATCATTATTCCACTTTTGTTTGATTGTTTTTTTCTCCCTTCTTGTCTGGGATGTATCACAGCTGTATTTCTTCCCCCAATTCCTGAAGAAACACGCTTAATTCCTCTCCGCCTCCTAGATTCACTCTCAGATTCACTCCTATTAAGTACAGCATAACAGTTAAAACAAAAAAGGATAAGGCTTCTCAATTTTTCCACTCAAATAACATTTTTTTTGTCTCTCACTTCAAGGAGATTAGCATAGGGTATCTATTTTCATGATATAAAATGCCCGTTGTCAAATGTAAAGTAGTTATTGAGAGAGGCAACATATGGCTTTCAGATCTTTTTACTCCAATAATAGTCAATGTACATATTATTGACATAAGAGATGGCTAAGAGTGATTCTTTCAAATAGGTAAATTAGTTTTAATTTCTACAAGTGATGATTCTGCAGCACTATCAAGTGAGTTTGACTAACTTGTACTTCTGTGGTGATAAAGCCATATTCACACAGATAAAGAGATAAAGGCTATAATGTATTTATATAAAAATTCCTGTTTCCTTTTTGGATGTATTTATTGGAAAATAGGAACTATGAACAAAATCCATGATTAACTGTTTTTCCAATATAGAGAGATCAGGAAAAGGTGGATGGAGTCCCAGGAGAGAAGTTTTCATTCACTGTATTATCACCTAAAATAAGTTTGGGAATCCATAAATGCAGTAAAAATAATTGAGGGTGTGATTCATAAACAGCTTAGATTTAGTTAAATTAGTGAATTTCCCCAATCTTTAAAAAGTTTTCTTATGCCAAAACTTTCCTTTCAGATGTAATGCACAGCATGACAACCATAGTTAATAATATTGTGTTACATATTTGAAAGTTGCTAAGAGAGTAAATATTAAGAGTTCTCATCACAAGAAAAACAATTAACTACGTATGGTGATGGATGTTAACTAGACTTACTGTGGTGATCATTTTGCAGTATATACAAATATCAATTCATTATTTATCAACTCATTATTTATATACCTGAAACTAATATAATGTTACATGTCAACTATATCCCTCCCCTCAAAAAAAAAGCACTAGAAATTACAAACAACAAGAAAAACAACTTCCCTTTCGTACACTATAGTGAAGAGAGTAATTTATATCCAAGACTTTATTTTAGGGTTTTATTTTAAATGGTATTGTAGGAATTTATCTCATGATATAAATAGTTCAGTAAATCTGGGATTTACCAAAGATTTTTCTCTACTGCACAGGCCTTTTGTGCACTAGATGTTTAGCAGCAGATGACAAAGTAATCTTGAGGCATGATGATATAACTTCTGTTTGATGCCCAAACATTCTACAAAATATCTTAAGCTTCCAATTCCAATTTGTGTCCATCCTATTAAAAGTTAATTAAAAAAAAAATCACTGACCAAAATCTTCAATATATGGAAAGAGTTATACTACCTTTGATTCTGGTTTGGCCTATAGTTTGTTTATAGCTCTCTAGAGAATTCTGACTTCATGGTGATTGGTTAAAACACCGTATTTACAGAGTTCATCTCTGAGGCCTTGGCCACCACAAATAGCTGTCAGCATACATACATCCTGTATATAAATTACCAAATAATGCCAAGAGTCTCCTACCCTGAGATGGCAGCAAGTTTTTGGTGTGCCTGACGGGCCATTTCACAGCCTTTGGTTCTTGTCTTGTGCATTTCCGCCCGGAGTGAGGGGCAGCTGACCGAGACATCCCCAATAGAAATGACCAATTCTCGGTACAGGGCCACTTGCGTGTTGAACTCCTGGACGAGCTAGAAAAGAAGCGAATTTCTTTCACGAAACACTTATCAGAAAATTTCCTATTTTGGTGTACATAAACAGGGGCTTGCACGAACACTTTACCCCCCCTCCCCTGCCAATTTCCAGCTAGAAAGCTTACAAATAGTTTAAAGATTAAGGAACAAAGATGGTAAATTCTCTTTGTCCAAGGCAAGTGTTTATTTTTCATCGATCAATCTGATCATGGAAGCTCTATTTCCAGACCTATTCGCCCCACCCATTCAGACTCAGTTTCTGAAGAGCAAGAAAGAGCATATTTGGATGGTTACCATTGCCACTCCCAGGTCACTAGAGAGCGATTCTGGGACCTCAACCATAGACTGCTCCCCTCTATTACAGCTAGGATATGGATTTGAAGTTGCATGAGGATAAAGGCCAAACGTAGGTTGTAATAGGCAAACCATTCACTTCTTGTGGGGCCACTTCACTGCTCAGTCTCCAAAGCCTGATGGAAAGACCGACCACAGCCTCTGCACTGGAACCTTCGTCCTCTCCGCAGCGCCCCGTGCGCTCTGTTTGGGTTTGTTTGCTACTGTCTCCCCACAGAGCAGCAACCCCACATCCCGTTCCCTTCCCACCCTGGTGAGCAAGCCAGTTCACAGTGTCTTTCGCATCCTCCATTCTCGGAGGGGATAGAGGCACGACCTATAGCCGCTGACCCCAAGACCCTTGCCATGGCACTTCTCTGCGGGGTCATTACGATCGGAGTGTCACCCTGAATCTCAGGGACAGCAGATTTAAAAATAGTGCATGTGCACATGATTGGCATGGAGGAGCTAAGGGTGGGGGAGTGGCTGGCACTCAAGCAAAAGATTAACATAAACGATTCCCCCCACTTCCTCTCCAGAAAAAAAAAAAAAAAGAGGTGCAGTTTTCACCTACCATCTTGCAGTCGTCCAGGGCTCGCTGGGTTTTGTGGGCGCTCTCGGAGCCGCTGCCCCTGCGTTCCCACTCCCCGCTCTGCAGCTGGGGCTTGCTGATCTGAAAGATCGAGGAGCGGGTGGGTCGGCTGGGGCGCTTTTTGCGCCCATTCGGTGCAGAACTCATGCATACACATCCACCAAGTCCAAGCCGCTGGTGCAGTGCGCCCCGGCGCGGGCGGCCCGTTTGTTGCCCTTCGCGCCGCCGCCAAGCAGCCGGAGCGAGGACCCAAGGCGAGGCACTCACAGGGTTGGGGCTGTCTGCACGGGTGGGTAGTCTTCAGCTTGAAGGAGATCCGGAAAAGCGCTGGCTGTGCCGTGCAGCATTGCTTCAACTAGCAGTGAGGAAGGGGCTCGGTCAAGTTCTGCTCAGTGGCATTGCTGGCCCTGTCCCGGGAGCTGGGCGCTGGCGTGGGTTCGCACCGTCTTCCCCTCGACATGGATTGCAAGGCTGGGTGAGAAGGAACGCGCCACCCGGCGGCTCCGAGTTTCCATTCAGATGGGGGAGCAGCTTTCAAAGGCTGTGCTGCAAGATGGGGGGGGGGGCGGGGGGGGACAAGGGGGTGGTGAGTGTCGCTCTTGCTTCAGCGTCTTCCTGCAGTAGCTCTGGGTTTGTCTTCCCCCGCCCTCCCCCGTTGCCAGGCCTGAAAGGGCTGGCAGTCCCCGAAGCAGGCAATTGGCCCTAATCAGCTGCCTTGATCCCGCGTCTCTATGGGCTCGTCTGTTTGAGGATCCCAGATGAATCTGTGGTGGGACTGGCAGACGCAGGGAATCGGTCCCGCTGACGTTGTTCGTGGCTCTGCACATTGATAGGACCGGAATACTAATGTGATCCATCCATACAACCCCCTTCCCCTCCACGGTTTATGCACTTATCCAATCAAATCCCTGGGAACATCAATTGCAATATTACTTCATCTGCTCTATTATTAGAAACGAAAAGTGTCATCAGAGTGGAGCACATTGTCACATGCTGGGATCTAAACAGGGATTTCTAATCAACCAGTGTGGACTCGAGGCCCTCATATCTGAGACTGCCTGGGGCCACAGATTTTCGAAGCCCAAACCTAGGAAGGAGTGAGGTTTTTGCTTCAAAAGGATCTCTTGGTAACGAAAGAAGAAAGCTTTGTTTCTCTGAGGTTTTGTTGAGGTTGTGTTTTTGCTTTTTGTCTTTGTTCAGTGTATGTGAGGAAGGGGACAGGAAGCTAGTGGGACAGAATGCACAGAGGCCATCCGTCAAATTGGTCCTCATTTCATTCCGTTTTAATTAGTAAAGTTCTTGGTCTTGAATTCCAGCATCTCAAGATCTCCAACTCTGAGAGTTTCCCAATAGAGACTTGAACAAGTAAGAGCCAGCAGACCTCCCTTTCCACTCAAAATTACCCTCTTCTCTTTTATGGGACATCAGTGACCCAGAGGACAATAGAGGTGGCCCCACAAGGTGAAAAGGAAGCCTGCATGAAAGTGGGTGGGAGTGAGTTCCTGGACCACTTAAGTCTACCCTTTCCACTTACAGCCTAAGATTCCTGTGAGAGGAAGAGAGGTGGAGTGGATATTCAATTCTAACACTGAGAATACTTGTTCCCATGAATGATTTATTAGGAGGGGACAGATAAAGAGGTCTGCCACAGGAGAACTAATTATGTGTTGAAAAGCCTAATGAAGGACAAATCAGAGGTTTCTGGTTAGTCTCGTTAAGGGCTCATGGAGGGTCCTGAGGGACAGCCAGATCTGCGCAGGGAGGCTAACACTCTAGGGAGGGTGTCTTTGGAGTTTCTTTTACAAGCCTGGTAAACCAAGGGTGCTGTGGTATAATAAGAAAGACATTTGGTCTTTGTCCCCAGTTCTTGGCACAGAACTCCTAAAACCCTTGGAATTCCCTGAATGATAAGGGCGGTAAGTCCCTTGTCACCAGAAAGACCAAGCCTTGGTTAGAGGCCTGGATCTTTCAGCCCAAACCTCCAACTTCTGGGGAGGTGAGAGGGTCTGGAGATTGATTTAATCATGAAAAACCATAATGAAATCTCCACAAAAACTCCCAATAGTTGGGGTTCAGGAATCTTCTGGGTTGAAGACATGGAGTAGCTGAGAGGGTGGCATGGCCAGAGAGGGCGTGGAGGCTGGGTATTCCCCTTCCCATATCTTGCCCTATGCATCTCTTCCATTTGGCTATTCCTGAGCTGTACTCTTTAGAATAAACAGCTAAGGGAAGCACTTTCCCTAGTTCTGTGAGTCATTCTAGCAATTATCAAATCTGAGGGGGAGGGGGTTTGTGAGAACCCCTCCATTTTTGTAGCCAAGTCGGATAGAAGTGAGGGTAGCCTAGGGAGTTGACACTTGTAATTGATCTGGGAAGTAAAGGCAGTCTTGCGGGATTGAGCCCTTAAACTTGTGGGGTCTGCAGACACTAATTCTGGGGACTTAGTGTCAGAATTGAATTGAATTATAGAACGCCTAGTTAGTGTTGGAGAGTTAGGGAAGTAGTGTTGAAAAATACAGCATGAATTTGGTTGAGGAGGAAAAAAGAAAACTAACAGGTCTATATCAAGTGGGACGCTCAGCTGCGTTTGCATAGTACCTCACCAAAGATTTGAGAGTCAGTTTTCTCTAACAAAGAGTTGGGGAGGGAGACATCGGCCCCCACCCCAGACCTTGGTGTGCTGCTGTTCTCCAGGTGTTTAGATGGTCCAGAGACTAGGGTGAGGGGCTCGTTGGTTGGCTGAATCTGTCCAAATATAGGAAGATAAAAGTGGTTGACTCCTAGCCAATTCTCTGACTGTTCCTGTTTCCCTCAGCCTCAATTTCCTTTCTACTTCATGTATGTACAGAGGAGAGGTTGAGGAAAACATCAGGTGATTTGGTGGGATTTTCTAGGATTTAGTGAGTGGTTGGGATGCTGAGGACAAAGGCACAGGGGAGCTAAGGGGCTTTAAGGAAGGATGAGTAATACTCGTTTGTAAATTATTTATGTCCTGTGATGTAAATCCCATTGTTACCACTAACTACCTCTTACCCCACCCCCTACCCCACCAAACTGAAAGTCTGCTCTAGCCCGAGGTTGGTGGTACTTTGGGGAAATAAAGGAAAAAGGGTTGCATTTTATATGTGTGTGGATATAGGATAGAGAAGACAGGACACTGGAGGTCAGGCTTCTGGACATCTTTGCCACCATTCTGTAATTTCATCCCCTTGCCCTGTAGGGAAATAGTGACTGCCACCAGATTTGAGCACCTCAAAGCTCCTGAGTAGTAGGTTTCTACTCTAGCTACAACCATCTGGTTTCTACTCCCCCCTTCTTCTGCCTAGAGACAGTTTCAACAAATGAAAAAGAGTGGGGGAAAGGCAACACTATCGCACTGCCCTGTTTCTATGCCTTATTTCTTTCAGGAGGAGGAGGATAAATGGATCAAACTCAGTACCACATCTGAGGACTACAGATTTGGAAACCTGCTGGGGGATTAAGCAGAATCTCATTGGTAAGATGGCCCTTGGCCTTCCCTGAGAGTCAGCCCAAGCCATTTTCCTGAGAGGGGAGAAAAATAGCAGCCAGACCAGAGCTGTCTCTCCCAGGAACAAATGCTGTAATCAGAATAGCAGCAGGCAGGCTGAGTTCCCTCACCTTCCCCCACATTCAAAACAGCATGAATTTACATTCCTGGGGCTATCTGACTGTCAAATAGCAGGGTGAATGCAGCTGGAGATCCCAACAAGGGCATGTTTTCTGGTTATCCAGACCTCATTTTGGCACAACCCCAGTAGCGGGTCCTCTATAGGTATACAGCTTCAACCCAAGTCACATCCTAGAGTCACTGCAATATAAAATCCACCTTACGGTTCACGTTATCTCTGTGGTAATTTTAGAGAATTCATTTTGATTTGGAATTTTAAAAATATGAATATTAGTATAGAGTGAATGTGAGCAACTTGGTAAATTTCTCCAAATTTCTGCTATAAAGAACCACAGTGGGACCCAGAGACGCACATCTCAAACTGGACTGGCATGTCATGAAACTCCTCCATACTGGGAGGCAGATTTCATCTGGGAGTAAAGTTCAAGGAGGGGCAAAGATGAAAAAGGACCTTATCTGTGTGGGTATGTGATAGAGGCAACAAAAAATACATTAAGATACTGAGTTCTGAGATGTTGGAGAAATCTAAAGGGAATGATCGAGTTATTTTCTGTTAGTGTCAAAAGACATCATGTTATTATAAAGATTTAGTGAAGACACCATCTAATAAACAGTTTACTTCCACTAGAAACAAGAGGAAGTACAATATATTGGGGACACATTTATTAATTTTACATATATTTTTGAGTGTTTTTATTAGGTGCGATTCCAGGTTTTGTTGGTCCTACAGCTTATATAATTTGGAGGCCCTTCTTTAAGAAAAAGAGTCCAAAAATTTAAATACAAAATTAGATATGTGGTCTTAGAAGGAGCATATGCAAGAGAGGTTCCCTGAAGTTTAGGCTTCATTATCTTCATGGAAAATTTCCACATTATATGCACGGTGGGCATCTGGTATTTTACCTCCTGTCTTTATTGTCTTTTTACCCTGATGATAGCACCTTAAGTTTCCTTTGAGAAATCAGTCTTCTCTCATTTTTGTCACATGGCTCATGGGGGGTGCATATGATTCAGACCTGGCCAATCAGAGTGCTACATTCTAGTGGCCACCATGATTGGTTTAGTAATGGGTACGAAATCTAAGCTGAACCAATGAACTTCAGGCCTTGGGACTTTTTCTGCAACTATTAAGTTGAAACATATGAAATTGCCATTATTCACTGTTCTTTGACCTACATAAATGCAATTTTATATATTTTTAACTTAATATTAAGAGTTTCTTTCCTTTGGGTTGCTAGGATGATAAAATCAAAGTCTGGAGTTTCTGGTGGCTGCCTTTGTGGCTCATGGTCAAAAAACTACATAAGAGCCAAACCAGAGGAAACCAGAAGGGAGAGAGAGGGCAAGATTGATTCTTTTTGAAATTTTTACTTTTATTGAGGTACAGTTAACACCCAACAGTATATTAGGTATAAAACAGCTAATCAGGTGTACGACGTACTGATTCAATATTTGTATATACTGCAAAATAATCATAGGAAGTCGAGTTAACATATGTCACATACAGAATTACAGAATTTTTTTTCTTGTGATGAGAACTTTTAAGATTTTTTCTTCGCAGCTTTCAAATATACAATACAGTATTATTAACAATGGTTGTCATGCTGTACATTACATCCCATGATTTTTTATTCTAAAACTATTAACGTGTATCTTTTGGCTTCCTTCACCCATTTCACCCACCCCCACCCCATGCCTCTGGCAACCACCAATCTGTTTTCTGTATCTATGAGCTTAGTTTTTTCTTTTAGATTCCACATATAAGTGAAATCCACATCTACAGTATTTGTGATTTGTCTTTCTCTCCCTGACTTATTTCACGTAGGATAATGCCCTTAAGTTTATCCATGATGTTGTCAATGGCACAGTTTCATTCTTTTTTATGGCTGAATAATATCCCACTGTGTGTGTATGTGTATGTGTATGTGTGTGTGTATGTGTGTGTATGTGTGTGTATCACAGTTTCTTCATTCATCAGTGGACACTTTGCTTGCTTTCATATCTTGGCTATTGTAATTAATGCGGCAATGAACATGGGGGTGCATATATCTTTGAGTTAGTGTTTTCATTTTCTTCATATAAATACACAGAAGTAGAACTGCTAGGTCATATAGTAGTTCTATTTTTGAACATTTTGAAGAACTTCCATAATGTTTTCCACAGTGGCTGCACCAATTGACATTCTCACCAACAGTGCACAAGAAATTCCTTTCTCCACATCCTTGCCAGTACTTGTTATTTCTAGCCTTTTTGATAATAGTCATTCTCATAAGTGTGAGGTGATTTGATTTTGTTTTCATTTACATTTCCCTAATGATTACTGAGGTTGAGTATCTTCTCATGTACATGTTGGCTATCTGAATGTTTGAAAAAAATAATGTCTATTCAGATCCTCTACCTATTTTTCATTGGATTGTTTGTTTTTATGCTATTGAGTTGTATGAGTTCTTTATATGTTGCAGATATTAACCCCTTATCAGATACATGATTTGCAAATTATTTCTCCTATTCCGTAGGCTGCCTTTCCATTTTGTTGACGGTTTCCTTTGCTGTGCAGAAGCTGTTTGATTTTATACCATCCCACTTGTTTATTTTTGCTTTTTTGTTTTTGCTTTTAGTGTCAGATACAAAAAAATCATCACCAGACTGATATCAAGAAGCTTACCTCCTGTGTTTTCTTCCGGAGATTTATAGTTTCAGGGCTTACATTCAAGTACTTAATCAATTTTGAGTTAATTTTTGTGTGTGGTGTAACAAATTCTTTTGCATGTGGCTGTCCAATTTTCCCAGCACCATTTATTGAAGAGACTTTTCTTTCCCCATTGTATACTCTTGACTGTTTTGTCATAAGTTAATTGACCACATATATGTGGGTTTATTTCTGGACTCTATTCTGTTCAATTGATCTGTGTCTGTTTTTATGCCAATACCTTACTGTTTTGAATACTATAGCTTTGTAATATAGTTTGAAATTGGGAAGCATGATGCCTCCAGCTTTGTTCTTTGTAGGATTGCTTTGACTCCTCACTATCTTTTGCGGTACCATACAAATTTCAGAACTCTGTTCTTTTAGTTTTTGTTTTTTGTTTTGTGGAAAATTGGAATTTGGTAGGGGTTGCAATGAACCTGTAGATTGGTTTGGGGAGTATGGATGTTTTAACAGTATTAATTCTTCCAATATATGAGTATCTTTCATTTATTCATGTCGTTCTCAATATCTTTCATCAGTATCTTATAGTTTTCAGTTTATAGGTCTTTCACCTCCTTGGTTAAATTTATTCCTAGGTATTTTATTCTTTTGATGCAATTGTAGAAAGATTGATTCTTAATGATATTATTAGAGCATGTGAATCCAGCTTTCCCTTAAGTCAAACTACACTTACAGTTTCAGTTAGATCACCTCAATCCCTTTAAATTAAGCCAATTTGATTTGGGTTACTACCACTTGCCACCAAGAAAGTCCTGGTTAATATAATATATAAAGAATAATTGTGCACAAGTATAGGTTACATCACATCAACCCGTCATCTTGTACTTATTCAGTGACCACTATAAACAAGGCACTGTGTTAAAGACTAGAGAGAATACAATAAAATTAATGATATGATTCTTCCTTCTAAGTTACTTATACTGGGGAGATGAATACATACACATATGAAATTATGAAAACAATAAAATATATATTAGAGTTATTTTCTGATGTATCTACATACCGGAGGAATCTTGTGACAGCATCACCCTCTGTAGGCTGACGTTACTAGAAAAGGCTACATGATAGAAATGCAACCTGAAGTAGGTATTTGTAGAATCTGGAGAGACGGAAGAATGGGGAGAGCTTTTGTGCAGTTGGCTAATAGTAGGAGCAAAGACACAAGTGGGATGCATAAAGAGCCTGGCCTGAATTGAAGAGAAGAAACAAAGGCTAGGGTGAAAGTGGTGTGGGTGAGGTCACAGAAGTAGGATAAATGATCTGGTTCCTTTGGTTTAGGAAAGGAAGGAGAGTAGTAGGTAAGAAGTAGATAGATAGCAATAATAATCAAGATTTGAGGTCACATTGGGAAGCGGATACCCAAAAGGACTATGCTGTGTACCACTGACTTCTTACACTTTTATCTATCTATCTATCTATCTATCTATCTATCTATCTATCTATCTATCTATCTCTATCTATCTATCTTGACTTCCTATATTTTTGAAGGAATGGACTTGGAGCCTGAACCCCAGTGTTCTGAGGAATCAATGATGCAAGTTACGGGTAGAGTGGGAGTTGATGGTAGCTAAGAATGGCCTGCTTCACATTACTTACAGATTTTAGAGCAAAACGAAGGCATTTGATCCTGATGCTGGGTTGAGTTAGACGATGGGCAAAAGAGGACCACTGCCATTTCTTAAGTGAATTAATAAGAGGCCAGTGCTGCTTTAAGAAAATTAATTTGGCAATGGTATGTAGGATGCATTGGAGTGAAGAGATAGTGAAACCATTTCCTAGGCTATTATAATATTCCAAGTGGAGGAGGTCCCTTTCTGTGCTGGTAAGAATCTGGGAGACATTTAATAGTGTTTGAAGGTCAAAGCACTACCTCACATAGCATTACCTTATCTTCTTAGATAGTTTAAAAAACAATCTGAACTTCCCAAGTTAAAAAGCAACAGGTATTTCAATCTCCCATTGAAATAACAAAACTCATTAACTATTGTGCATGAAATCTGCATCCAGCTCTGGCTTTATAGAGCACTCCTGCCTTCTATGTACATAAGACTTGTACCCATTGGCCAAACTCCAGCTTGTCTTGTCTATGGATTTCACTGAGACCTCCTGCCCATTGACTAAACCTCTTTCTAGCCAATCACAGCTCTGGTCTAAACCTAATCTGCACCACACCATACTCAGATACTAGTCAGCTACTGTTTTGTTGGCCCTATTTCCTTCTGCTGGTCCCACCAACCCTGTCTGCAGTGGTAACTCCTTCCAACACAACTTGGTTCCTTTAAGGACACTTCTGGGCCTGCCAAGTATGCTGAAAAACATGCTGGAAGAACACTGCAGTGGACAGGCTGTCTCTGCAGTACCAGTTTCCTAACTGTCCTTTGACCCGTCTGTTTACCGGCTCCTTTCTGGCCATTCCATTTCCCACCTTTGCTTCATTCTCTGCTTCCTCTTGGTTCTGTCCCTCACCCTCTTTCCTTCTCTTTCTTTTCTCTCATTTATTCTGTCTCATTCTCCCTCTCTTTCCTTTTCTCCCTCTGTCTCTCCCTTTCTGTCTCTCTAATAATAACATAATTAATACAAACATAATTTTTCCTTATTTAAAAAAAATTACATTGAGATAAGGATAAAGTCTTCTTTGAACACCATCCCAGCCTCAGGCCTCTTCTGCCTCTCCAGAAATAATCCTTCTTATCAGTTTGCTGTGGAGATCTTCTATTATAGGTAGTGGTTCAATATTGTTTTTATATGTGAATGTATTTATAGAAATATATGTGTCATTCTGCAACATGCCTTTCTTCTTTCTACTCAACACTGTCTTTGGAGAGGCTTTTGTATTAGTGCACATGTACTTCAATTTGTATCCTGCATAGTATTCTAGAGTACTAGACATACGACAGTTTACTAAGCCATTCTCTAGCTGGGACATTTAGACTATTTCCGATTTTTTAATAGTATTAATGATGCTGCCATGAAATTCTTAAGCATACCCTCTTTTTCAGACGAGGGTATATATTTTGTAAGTACACGTGAGGAAGTAAAATTGCTGGGTCATAGTGTATATGCATTTACATTTGTAAGAGACACTCTGACATTTCTTTCCAAAGTGGCTCTATCAAATTACATGACCGTTGGATGTTTATGAAAGTACCTGTTGCCCCACACACTGGCCAGTTTGACAGCATTAAACTTTGAAATTTGTGCCAATTTGACTTTCTCTCTTGAGCTATATCTTTACCTTACCGGCTTCCACTGATTCAGTCTTGGCAAAGAATCTCTGTGACTGATACTCTGTAGACTGGTAATGATCCCTTCTACACACTCACACACTCTGATCCCACAACAAAATGAGTGGGCTTCTGAGTTGCTTACTATTAGGAAAAAATACAGGCAGGGTAGGGATGAGAAAAAAATAAAAGATGAACTTAAATTTCTGAGTCTGATAAATTATAAAATGGAGCTTTCCCTGGTAGACTTGGGCAATTGAAGATATTAGACTAGGTAACAGGTTAGAGCTGGATATGTAAATTTAGAAATCAGAAGCAAAAAAGTGGTCAATGAAGACTTGAGAATGGACGTGTTTCTAGGAATGAGTAAGTATAGAAAGGAAAAATGGCAGAGGGATGAAGATTAAGTCCTGAAGTATGTCAATTTAAGAGGTGGGGTGAGACAAAGAGTCAGCAGAGGGATAGAGAAGGGACAGCCAGAAAGACAGGAAGAATCCACTGCGTGCAGTGTCACAGCAAAAGGCACAGTCATGTTCAGGGAGTGAGATGGATGTTGTCCCAGAGGTGTGAAGGAGGAAAGGGACTTAGAAAAATACCTTTTGGTGGGAAGAAATGATCGTGGGAAGTTGGTGTATCTAATGAATGCAAAGAGTAAATTGTAATTGAGCAATAAGGATAAGAAACAGAAGAAGCAGACAGGCACCACACTATGGGACAAGGACAGTTGTTACAGAATGGCAGCTTCTGGTAAGTGTATGTTTGTCTTTTAAAGGACATGTTTGAAAAAGAAGGGAAGAACCAGTGCGGATACGCAAGGATAGATGTTTTAAAAATAAAAGGGCATAATTATAGAAATAAAAGGCATCCGGGGATAGAATGTGGTAGAAAGTGCAAATGAATGGAAATCTACTGATTTTTTGCAAATGAGAAGAGTCTAGGCAATCTTTCCAAGAGTGCTTAATAGGAATTCAGGGTTTTTGATCCCAATTCAATACTGAAAATAAAATCCAGGCTTAAAGTATCTAGGTCCTTAGAATATGTTAATAAAATAATTTAAAACAAATTTTTTTTCAGTTTTTACATCAACCCTGTGCAGTTAGTTTTATTATGAATATATTCTTTCATTCATTCAATTTTCTATTTATTCATTTCTTCTAATGGCATAACACAAGCATAGAGCTTACAAATATGAGTAAGACTTAGTCTTGACATCCATAAAGTCTAGTAGAGGAGGGATGAGTGAACGTCCAGGCACAGCACCAGTACAACAAGCCCACAGGAAAGGAGTACCTCACAGACTGGGAAGGTATCAGGGTCTCTTTTCTGGAGGAGCTGAAACTTTAAAGGACCAAAGTGAGGGAATGCAGTTCATCAGAGCTGAATTACTTATGGTGCAGCTTAAGAGAGGCCAGAGATAAAATGGAGGTGATGGTAGGCTCGAGATCATAAAGAACATTTATCTACCTGAAAAGTTTGAATACATTTATTCATAAAGATAAATGTACCCCTATGTTTATTGCAGCATTATTTATGGAATAAAATAATTTCTTGAAGGAACAAAGGCCTACACAATAACATCATTACCTGGCTTTGGGGACTGAGGCATTTAAACTCTTGACTTTTCAACCTAATTACTGAAATTCTGATGTATCAAGGGTGGTAAGGGACATTCAGAGTTTCCCACTAGGGAGACCAGCTCAGAATCTGGCTGTTTTTTCCTCAAGGCTGGTTTGGGGAAAAGGTTCTATAATTTCTCTCAATAACTTGTCCTCGTATCCAACAAACTTTTCAGTCAGGACATTGTTCTTTATGTATATTCTAAATTTCTCCCTGGAGCAATTTAATTCCAGTTCCTTAGTGAGCATAGGAAACAAATAGCATTTGTTGCCAGACTTAAAGTAAAATAGATGAGTTAAAATAAAAACTGGTTTTTCAATATGATGGTGCAGCTCAGTCTTTTAAACTCTGACAGAAATGGGGAGAGAATTAGATTGGCAGAGTGTCTCTTAATTTCAAGGCATAGAGGATCTAGGGTTTCTCCTCCCTGAGGGAACTGGGGAATAAGATGGACTATCCAGGGGACTGGGAGATGAAGGTTTCAACATCAGACTAGGATGGATTCCAGCCACTTGTGTCTGGCTCATTCTGTCCTCTCTCCTTTTCTGTGGAAGTTGGAAGGACTTACCTGATGTCTCTGTTCTGATAGTCTGGCAGAAGGAGAGTGTATCTGACTTCCAGTTTGGCAACAAATGCAGCCGCAGTACCTCTGGCTTTTTCAGAACTGCCAGTGCTGAGTCCATCACCAGCTCTACTGATTTGTTGCATGACCATGGGTAATGAGGCCGCTATTCTTTTTATAGTAACCTTTACTTCCTTAAAGAGTCATATCAAGTCACCTGTCAGGTTTTTTTCATCCAGGCAGAAATAATTTTGTTTCTTCATCCTTCTTTCAAAAATGTACACAGTCGTTTTTTGTTACTTCAAGATAATTGAAACTAAACTCTAAAATAAGGTCTCTAATAGTAACCTGATTAAAGTAAAAGCAACTTTATTATACCTTCATATTATATCTAAATAATTCATTGAGTCTCTAACTACTACTTTTAAAATTAAATGACTGCTTTGATAATCTGTATTGACTTTGTGGTCCAAATGGCAGATATAAGATAATTCTTACTCTATATGATAATATTAGTAAGAGAAGAGGTGTAACAATAGGCTTTCAGACCTGCAGAAAATAGATAAGACAGAAATAAAAGTTGATATATCCAGAAATTCAAAAGGAAAGGCCTTTGTTTTATTATTACTTGACTATTTTTTTTTGCACATCAAAAGGAGCTAATAACGCTCTCCTTTTTATGAATCTAATCTTTGTTGCTATTCTATAGTTATAATTGCAATGAAAAGTTCTTAGGTAATTAGACTGGGGTGTAATCCACATCTGGAGGAAGCATCTGAGTCTGCACAATCTTGGGATGCACTGAGGAATAAGAAACTCGTATTGAATGATTGATAGATAATGCTTCATTACAAGACTAAAAGACAATGGAGCATTTCAGTTTTATACAACAAACTCGTATCATCATCAACAAAACTTTATTGAATGTTGGGTGGTTTTTAAGGCACTAGGTTATGTAATAGGGAGTCAAGATATTAGATGATACAGTCTCCGTTCTCAGAGCCATCCAAACAGACATCAATCTAAGATGGCAAATGCTACATGTCATAAGTCATGCCTGACGGTGAGGAATTCTGGGAAAATAGTAGTAGGGGCTGGTAAGGAAGAAGAAAGTCTGGACAGAACTGGAAGGAGGAGAATTAATCCTTTATGGGGAACTTACTTCCATTATGTTGTGTCCAAAGAGATAGGACAAAATTGGTGTGATTTATATTAGCCTAAATATTCATGGAGGTCTAATTTAGTTTGTTGGTATTTTTTTTTTGTTGTCCTAAGAAGCCTGACTCATACCTACTATGTGTTAGTTGCTGAGAATGCAAAGTCAAATAACATAAATCCCTGCCTAAGAGGAACTTACGGTAACAGAAGGAGAAATGGTAAACTATATTCAGGGTGACAGTATCATCTGTGAGTAAACTCTGTTCAGAGTGAGTCTCCTAGCAGACAGGGGAAGAAGAAAGCAGGCTGATGAGAACTTAACAAGATTCTGGGGTCACAGAGAAGTGGGCTGAGATACAGAGCTGGGCTCCATTTTCCAGAAAGAACTGGAGAGCAGAAGAAAATTTTGAAACAGAAGTTCAGTGATGTGGATCAAGCCAACACTCTTGGGAGCAGAGAAAAGCTGCAATTCAATGGCCACATTGGTATACAGACTTGTCTATACCAGGCATCTGGCCTTGGCAACAATCCTGATTTCAGACCTGGAGATTTCTAGTTGACCATCTGCCTTAGGAGATTTCTAGTGTACTACCTGCCTTCGAGAGGAGAGCTTTGGGAGCTGGGAGTAGAGCGGAGCTGGCTTGTGGCACAGTGACTTATGTGACACAAAAGGGAGGGGCTCATACTTTGCTATTAAATGAGCAGTGGCCAGAGTGTCTGTAGGGGAGCACCCAGCACATCGCTGAAGTTGTAAAGAAAGGTTTCATTCAGGGAGAAATCAAATCTGAGGTATGTCGTCAAGAAAAGAGGCAGGACTTAGATGAGGAGAAAAGAATGGGAAGAACATTCAAGGCAGAAGAATCGGTATGAACAAAGCACAAGAGGAGAGTTCAGATGGACATAGTATTTATGGGGAATGATAAGTACATCAGTTTGGCTGGATCAGAGGGTTTGTATAAGCAAATAATGAAGTAGATTGGAAAAGTGGGTTGGAGCCAGATAATAACAGATATTGAAACTCCAGGCTAAGTATTAGACTGTATCTTATGAACAATAGAGAAAATTGATTTTGTTATTAATTTTGGAACTGAAAGGCTAATTTTGAGAAGATTAACCTGGTGTCAATGTATAGAACGGAAAAGGTAGACATTAGAATGAGAGAAACTACTGCTATAAGAGCCTGGAGATCATAAGTAGCAGTGGGAAAAGAAAGGGCAAGCTGTGGAAGACATTATAAAAGAGGACACAATAGGAGGTATTCAGAATGTCTCCAGAGTTTTATATTTAGGAGGCTGAATAATGATGGACCGTTGCCTGAAATATCAAAAGCCAGAGGGGCTGGTTTGGTGGGAAAATAATTAGCTTGGATTTAGATGTGTTAAATTGAGGTGATAATGAGAATTCTTAGGGAAGAAGTCCTGCAGATAATGATAAATGTCAGGTCTGAAATTCAGTGGAGATTAGGGCTCAAGATGTGTGTCTGAGAATCTTCCAGGTAGGAGTGAAAGTATAAACCCTGAGAATAGATGATTCTGCAGGAGAATGTGTGGAACAGTCATTCTCAACCCAGTTTATGTATCAAAATCACTGGTGCAGTGGCAGATATTGTTTCTACCTGCCCCTCTTTTGGTGACAGAGGATCTCTTTTCCTTTTAGAAGCTGCCTCTCTTCCTCTCCATATGATTCTGGCAGGGAAAGGGCTTACAATTATGGGGTCCCACTTCCCATCCCATAAAGATGGGCCTGCAACCCAATCTGGGCGATCAGAACATTCATCCTTTAGATATAGTGACTGGTCCGGAGTTAGGGACATGACTCAGCGTTCTGGCAGTATTTAGCCTGGCGACAAATTAAAGAGGGCCTGACTCTTTTCTCTAGAATTACTAACTGTAGATGATGGGAACCAGAAGAAGCTTCATGTAGCCCTCTTTCCTACCACATAAAGAAAGCCTGCCTGACAATGAAGCCACCACAGAGGGAAGCAAAGACAGGGTTCTACTGACATCATTTGCATCCCTAGAACCACAGACATTCCTCAGTGTAGTCCTAGCACAGGTCTGCCAACATGGCCACTTCATTTCTCTGCCATCACGCCACACTGGGACTTAGCATGGGAGAGCACAGACAAACGCTGCCGAATATCAGTTTGCTAAGTCATCTTGTACATTGGCTGTTTAGGTCTTTGTGATGATGGAATCGTTCTGTATCTTGATGGCAGTGGTAATCATACAAAACTATACATGTGATGAAATGATATAAATCTATACACACACACTGTATCAATGTCAGGTTCCTGGTTTTGATACTATGCTATGGTTATGTAAGATGTAGCTATTGGATGAAACTGGGTGAAGGTACATAACTTTTCAACATCTTACAAATCTGTAATTATTTTGAAGTTTAAAGCTTTAAAAATTGCTGTTTATAAGAGATACATTTAAATTTAAAGATACAAAAAAGTGGAAAGGATGAGAAAATATATTCCATGCAATATTAACTTAATAGATTTATTAATATCAGAAAAAATAGACTTTAAGAGGCATCAATGTAAGATGAGTCACTTAATGGCGGTAAGAACTTGAATTTACTAGGAAGCTATCTGATACTATAACCTCAAAATACATAAAGCAAAACTTGACTTAATTAAAAGAAGAAATGGATAAACTCACTATCATAATGGGAAATTTTAACATACCTTTCTCAATAAGTAATAGCTCAAACTGTTAAAAAATTCAATAATGTAGATCGATATCAGGCAATAAATTGACATTACATGCCCAGGATTCTACAACTACAGAATGTATACATTTAGGAAGATCAATTCCATACTGGTCCATAAAGCTACATATCTATCTATCTATCTATCTATCTATCTATCTATCTATCTATCTATCTATCTATCTATCCATCTATCTGAAGATATATCAGGAGTTGAATAATGCAGGGAAGGCTAAATTTGAAATTTAGAATCAGGCAAGTGAACAGTACAACAAGAAGACAATCTGCAAGTGAACACAACAGAATTGTAAGTCACTACAAAATATTATATAATGTCTAGTTTCCAAATAAATATTATTAGACATGCAAAGAAACAGAAAAGTGTAGCTCATAATTAGGTAAAATGGGAGTCAGTGACTCCAAGTGGATCCAGATTTGATTTAGCAGATCAGCTTGTCAATTTCTGCAAAGAGCCTTGGGGGGATTTTGATGGGTTATACTGAATCTATAGATCATTTTGGAGAGAATTGACATTTTGATAATATTGAATCTTCAAATCTATTACCGTGGACTATCTTTCTCCATTCATTTAGATCTTTTCTAATTTTTCTCAACAAAGTTTTATAAATTTTGGTATATAAGTCTCCCACTTCTTTCGTTAAATTTATTCCTAAATATTTTGTTCTTTTTGATGCTATTTATGAGTGGAATTGTTTTATTTCATTTTCATGGTTGATTACAGGTATTATATCGAAATAGGATTGATTTTTTGTAAATTAGCCTTGTATCCTGTGATTTTGCTGAACTGCTTTATTAATTCAAACAGTTTTTTTTGTATGTGGATTCCTTAGAATTTCTTACACACAGAATCATATATACAGATAAGGGGAATTTTACTTCTTTCTTTACAACCTGGATGTCTTTTATTTCTTCTTGCCTGATTACATTGGCTAAACATCCAGTATTATGCTGGAGAGAAACAGCGAGAATGGACATCCTTGCTTTATTTCTAATCTTAGTGGAAAGCATTCATATTCTTACCATTAAGTACCGTATTAACTAAGTTAGTCTTTACAAAGTTTCCTTGTTTCAAGTTCATTTTTATGTCTCATTTTTATTGCTCAATGGGCACTGGGTTCTTGTCAAGTGCTTTTTCTGTGTCTTTTGAGGATTTCCTGGGAGTTTTGTCATTTATTCTCATAACTTGCTATATTTCATTAATTATTTTCTCCCTTGCATTCTTTTTCCCTTGCTCCCTTTGTCCTTTTCTTACAGTGTTTTCCAGGACCTCCAATAATTTGTCAATCAGTGGTGGTGGTAGGGGTCAGCCTTGTTGTATTTCTGATCTTATAGGAAACATATGTAAATTTAGTTTACTAGGTAAAATTATGTTGTTGGCTCACCAAGCTGAGGAAGGCCCCTTTATTCCTTAAATCTTTAATAAATATGACTTAACTTTATCAAAGACTTTTTTTGCTATAATCATTTCAATTTTATATATCAATACATTAAATTAGTGAATTACATTGATGTTTTTTTCTTATGCTAAACCATACTTATATTCTTGGGATAGACTCTAAACAATGTAATTTTGAAATGTACTATTGGATTTAGGTATTTTAAAAGGTTTTGTACCCAAATTCATAAACAAAATGAGTATACAATTTTTTTCTTTCCTATTGTTATTATCTGGTTTTGGGATCATGATTAGCCTCATGCAATAAGCTGAGCATCTTTGTGCAATTCGTCTGTTAGACATTCTTGGCCTGTAGCTTTTTGGAAGGAGAGAGCTTTGACCACCATTTCAATTTCTTTAATGTTCACATACTTGTTCAAGTTTTGGTTTTGTAATTTTATCAAATTTTTCACCTTGTCTTCTTCTAGCTGTATCCATTTAATCCAGGACCAATTGAACAAATGACCAATTGGGTATATTCCAAGAGATTGCAGTACACTCAGGTACTTTAGTAATTAACTGGGATCCCATCATTCATAATTAACTGCTGCAAAATATAATTCAATATAAGCATTAGTTTTTCCCTTAACTCTATTCTTACAAGTAGTATCAGATCCCCTACCACAACAGAAGTCAGCATTTCAGTGTGTCGATCTTAAAAATAAAACAATCAGTTATTTTACCAGCAGCAGTGGGTTTACTCCGGAACAGCAAAGAACTGCAATTTGGGACAAGTAAGCTATGGCAAAAGCCATAGGCAAGTCAAACAAACAAAGGAGAGGAACAGTTATTTTATGGAAAAACAGGAGGAAGTTGGCAGGGGTTCTTTTGAGTGAAATTCTACTGGGGAAATGTTTAGTTCGTAGAGATGACAGTATCTCATTGGCTGAATTGTTGGGGTAGTCGATGTTTTGTAGGATTTGTTTCTGTAGGGGCCTATGATTGGTGATCCTTTCCTGTTTACAGTTCTGTTGGGGTCCGCAATGGACAATTCTTCCTGTAATTGACATGGAGTGGTACTGTGTGAGAGCTCCCCCTTCTGGCCTTCGCGTCCACTTGAGTGAGGTTTCCCTTTATTTTCGTGTCATAATACTAGATGTGATAGAAAACTACAGTTGAAGAATCATGTAGTAAATCAGCGGAAGAAAAAAAAAAAGGAAAGAGAAAGAAAAAAATTGTGAAGTGCCTAGATTCTAAATAAAAGTAGAAGGAAAGGCACATTAGAATTATGGTAGAGGCAAAAAAGGGCTTTCAGGATTATGGCATATCCTGAAAATATCGGGACCAGGATGGGGGTGAAGGCAGATGTGTAATCTTGAGGGCAAGGGCTGTGATTATTCTGTTTTCTTTATCCACAGCTTCACTCACAAGTGCCTGGAAAAAGGGTATTTACCTTGGTTAATGGATGAATGGAAGAGTCCTTTGGGGTAGAAGGGCAGAACCACCGAAGTGGGTGCAGAATAGGTTTTATTTAAAGAGTTCTTGACAAGTGGACTATTTTTCTGTAAAGGGGACACAATCCATACTGAGGAGATGTGCAAGGTTCATAGACAAAAATGTTTGCCCAGCAAGATAGTAAAGCAATGAGTTTTGAGTACACGCCCAGAACCATGAGCTCTGCTAGTTTGAGATCTGCTGCTTGTGCCCTCGGAAGTTTAGAGAGGAGGGGCACCAGCTTTTCCGTTAGGCCCTATTTGATCATTTGTAAAATGAGAATTGTTTTTGCTCCTTATCAGGATTAAGTGAGGATTTTTGTGCAAAGAATCTATCACTGTGTGTAGTTTGTGTAAGCACTTAATAATTGCCAGTTTTTATTTTTTTTTCCTTTTCTGTATTTTAAAATTTCTCGGGGTCAGTGAGACATGTGTAACTACTAATAGGAACATAACTTTTTTTTAGCATATCTTTTCTTCTTTGCAAAGATTGTTACAAATTTGTAACCCTGAAGTGACCAAGGAAGGCATTTGGAATTTAAGAAAAGGATAAGACGCTGTGGATAGGTGGAGACTGGAAAGAACTCAGGATTAGTGTTTGGGGAAACTACGTTTATCTAGGTTTGGATTTTTTTGTTTGCGTTTACTACTGGTGTGGGATGCGGCAAGTCACTTTAACCTCTCTGGGCTTTATTTACCTTTCCTTGTTCTTTTCTTTCTTTCTTTCTTTCTTTCTTTTCTTTTCTTTCTTTCCTGTGCGGGTTGGGCGATTGAGTGGAGGTGGAGCGGATGGATGCGACTAGAGATTAGAGCTCTGATATCTTCTCTCTTTTCTCTTTCTGCTGGCTCTTTCTCTCTTTCTCTCTTTCCTTTCTCTCTTCTCTCTTTCTTCTTTCTCTCATCTCCTCTCTCTCTCGTTTCTCTTTCTCTCTCTCTCTTCTCGCTTTCTCTTCTCGCTCTCTCTCTCTCTCTCTCTCTCTCTCTCTCTCTCTCTCTCTCTCTTTCTTTCTTTCAGTTAGGATATGCACCTGACATTTTTCTCACTGATTTAAAGATGGAAAATACTAGGAAATGGGGAAACACAATGGGTGCTAAGGTAAGGCAGTGTGGTACTAACGTAAAGAGTAGTGGGATATGAAACTTGTGGTTGTAGAAAATTTGAATGCTGGGCTAGCATTTGAGAACTAGTCAAGGTTTTTGAGAATGATCAAAAAGGTGTTTGTGACATGACCCCATGAGATGTTTTGGAAATATTAAGGGGGGGTTTGAGTGGAAAAGATTAGAATGGGGCAAAATCTGTTAAGGGAGATATCTAGAGACCCTTAATACTCGTATAGTTATAAGCCTAAGGTGGGGCAATGAAAATTGAAAGGAGCAGATGGATTTGAGAGACACAGCAGACAGATGAATAAGACATGGTTACTGAATGATGTGTTTGTGAATGCGTGGGTGTACAGACATAGAAATGGGGCGTCTACAATAGTCCTGTTGTTTAATATGGGGTAGCAAGAGCATTGTACTATTTCTGGAGGAGTGTGATGAGAATTAGTGTTGAAAAAGGAATTAAATAAGTTGAATTTGAGATACTAACTGTGCAGGTAGACGTAAATAGCAAATAGTTGGGCAAATTACATCTCCCAACTATCCTTTTTCTTTCCTGTATTTTATGCTTTTTTTTTTTTCCAAACTCTTTTGATTTTATATTAAACTTGATACCATAAAGTTACATTAAAGAATCTAGTAAGATGTCAGGCAAATCTCCTTTCTTCTTGCTCACAGGGGACATAATTTATATTTAAGGATTTGTATTTTGTAGCATAGTTTGAGTTTTCCCACATGTTTTAAAATGTTTCTTTTAAAGGATTTCAAATTAAAATTTGAGTATATCTTCTGTGGTAAATATTTCATGTTTTAGTAGAAAATATGGTTTACTTAAGAAATTTGTTTTTTAGCTTATCCTTTCAAAATGCAAATATGTTAAAAGGTAAGGTATGTTCATTATAGGACATGATCTCATTTGAAACATTTTTGTGTTCTTTCATTTTTATTCTAATTTTAAAAAAGAATATTCACATTGCTATTTAAAAGGTTTTCTTTGTTTTTGATGAGGGCATGCAATTACAGGACATAAAATTATTTTTTTAGATTTGCAACAGCTGTGAAAATGTTCAGTTTCCGGAATCCACTTTTGATTTTTACTGGAGACTGCTTAAACCCTTCAGTTTTAAGTATAATAATGAAAGGAAAGCATATGATCCCTATCTTAAATGAATTGAGAATACATTTTGCAGTTTTTGGTAAGTATTTTCAAGCTATTCTTTTTACTGTAAATAATTAACTATAAAATATAGTTAACTATAAAATATTAACTATAAAATAATTCATGTACTACTTTTAGATTTTTTGATGTAAGAGAAGTTGAATAATCCTGTTTATCAGTTTATATGCACTGCAACAGCATTTGGCAGCTAATAGGATTGTTCAATGAATCTGAACATGTTTAATCAAACCTAGGGTTGATTTTATGTGGCAAGAGTTTTTTGTATTATTTTTATCTTTATTACATTTATTGGGGTGACATTGGTTAGTAAAATTATATAGGTTTCAAGTGTATATTTCTATAATACGTCATTTATATATTGCATTGTGTGTTCACCACCCAGAGTCAGCTCTCTATCCATCACCATATATTTGGCCACGTTTACCCTCTTCTACAATCCTTCTTACCCCCTTACCTTCTGGTAATCACTAAGCTGTTGTCTGTGACTGTAAGTTTTTGTTTGTTTGTTTGTCTTATTCATTTGTTGCTTTCAATTTTATATCCCACATATGGGTGAAATCATATGGTTCTCAACTTTTTCTGTCTGACTTATTTCACTTAGCATATTAATCTCAAGGTCTATCCCTGTTGTTGCAAATGTCAGTGTTTCATCTTTTCTTATGGCCGAGTAATATTCTATTTTATATATGTACCACATCTTCTTTATCAAATGATCTATCGAAGGAAACTGGTTGTTTCCATGTCTTGGCCACCATGAATAACGGTCAATGAACATAGGGGTACATATATCTTTACAGATAAATGTCTTCAGAATTTTTGCATAGAGACCCAGAAAATGGATTGCTAGGTCATATGGTAATTCTAGTCTTAATATTTTGAGGAATCTCCATACTGGTTTCCATAGTGCCTGTACCAATTTACATTCCCACCAACAGTATGTGAGGGTTCCTTTTCCTTTACTACCTCTCCAATACTTGTTATTACTTGTCTTGTTGATGATAGCCATTCTAACAGTTATGAGGTGGTATCTCATTGTGGTTTTGAATTGCATTTCCCTAATAGTTAATGAACTTGAACACTTTATCATATATCTGTTGGCCGTTTATATATCTTCTTGGAAGAGTGTCTGTTAAGGTCCTCTGCCCATTTTTTTAATTGGATTGTTTGTCTTTTTGTTGTTAAATTGTATGAGTTCTTTATATGTTTTGGACATTAGCCCCTTATTGGAAGTGTTGTTTACGAATATCTTTTCCTATTCAGTTGGTTGCTTCTTTGCTTTGTTGATTGTTTCTTTGCTATGTTGATTGTTTCTTTGCTGTACAAAAGCTTTTTAGTTTGATATAATCCCATTAATTAATATATTTTTTTTATTTACCTTGTCTGTGAGGTCAAATTCATAAAATCCTCTCTGATCCCAAGGTCCGTAAGTTTGGTACCTATGCTTTCTTCTATGCAGTTTATTGTGTCAGGTCTTATGTTTAGGTCTTTGATCCATTATGAATTAATTTCGTTGTATGGAGACAGATAACAGTCTACTTTCATTCTTTTGCATGTGGCCTTACAATTTTCCCAGCACCATTTATTGAAGATGTTCTCTTTTCTCCATTTGATGTTTTTGGCTCCTTTGTTGAAAATTATCTGCCCATATATATGTAGATTTATTTCTGGGTTCTCAACTCTATTGCATTAGTCTGTGTGTCTTTTCCTTCCAGCACCCTGCAGTTTTGATTATTATTGCTTTGTAGTATAAATTGGAGTCAGGGAGTATGATACCTCCAGCCTTGTTTTTTTTTTCTTAGGATTGCTTTGGCTATTTGGGGTCTTTTGTGATATCATACAAATCTGATAATTTTTTGTTCTATTTCATTTAAAAATGCCTTTGGGATTTTGATGGGTTTTGCATTAACTCTGTATATTACTTTGGGTAACATGGTCATTTTAACTATGTTGATTCTTCCAATTCATGAACACAGAATATCTTTTATTCATGCATATATAAAAATGAGAAGTATAAGAAGTAGTTAAGATCATGAGCTTTGGATTTAGCTGGACCTACATCTGAATCTTGGTTCCACTATCCTCAAGTTAATTGACCTTGAAAAACATGACTAATCTGTCATAGCCTCAGTTTTATCAGATGTAAAATAAAGAAAATAATGGTACCTACTTCACAAGGTATTTGTAAGGATTGAACAGCATAAATATATAAAGTGAATGGTATAATAGTAAGTACTCAATTATATTTTAGCTGTTTTTATTAAGATTAACAGATAACAGCTAAAGAAAAAAAGGATAGTTGAAATACTCATGAAATGTGTGGGATTTTGATGAGAAGATAATGGTCTGGACATTATTTGCCTATACTTAAGAGATTATTAGGGAATTTAGATAGAGGGTGAGATTAATAGGGATCTTGATTCACCCATGTTATTTTAGGGGTGTATATACTGGTTAATTATAGTTATAGCTAGTAGACACAGGATGATTTTATTTTTTTTCTGTGAGCCTTTCTAAAAAACTATTGATTCTCAGTGTTTAATGATTGGTTCCCTTTGGTTCTTCATACTATAATGTCTTCACTTTAAAAAAAGCAAATGCATTCTGAGCATTTCTCCATGTTATGAAATAATCTTTTTTTAATTATGATAAAATATGCATAACATAAAATTTACCTTTTTAACTATTATAAAGTATATAGTTCAGTTGTATTGTAGTGCATGAAATAATCTTTTATAACCATTTTTAATGGTTGCATAGTATTCCATTTAATGATGATGTTTTATTATTTAACTAATCTATTAGATATTTAAGTTATTGCTATTTTTTTTTGTTATTACAACAAAACTCGATGTTAAAAGGGGTTTGGAGATGCTGATCTGGGAAACAAAAGTATGTTGAAATATTTTAGCTAGGTATTAGGGAATGGCTATTGTAAGTAGGCAAGATAGCAAGCTCAAATAGTTAAAGGAAGAAATGATTATATATAATCCTATCATTTGTTCCATCCTTCCCAAATGGTGACAGAGAAGATAATGAATGAAGGAAAGGAGGAAGAAATCAGTTCTGGGATTTAACTGACACAGAAAGAAGAGTCTGGGGAATCAATACTCGACCCTGCTGTCTTCCCCAACCCTTTCCTTTCAAATTCCCGCCTGTGTCTACCATTGGTTTAATCCAAAAGGAAGCGAGTAGGTAAGGGAGCCATTTAATATGGTCCTTTCTTCACTTTACCTACTTGCTGTGTTCTTTGTCTGCCACAGACTAAGTTCTGAACTCATTACCATGTGGATTTAGAATTTAGAATCTAGAAATGTTCCACATTTAAACTCAATATATATTCGGTTACTAATTTTAGTCCAGACATTGAATTGGACCATATGTGCTGACTTTGTCTACTTACCTACATTTTGAAAAGAGGGGACTATGAATGTTGAAAACTCGGTTTGCCAGCAGTATAGCCTGAGTTCTTTAGTGTGTGACTCCCCTTTCTGAGGAATGCATAGATATGCTGTAACTGTGTTATTTTCAGTTTGTTTGACATTCTATTTATACCATAAATTTACATTTGATTGATTTTATAGGCATTTTTGGGATGGATTCTATTGTAAGAAGGTGAGAACAAATAGTCAGTCCCTATTGGTTATATCCAGTTTATCAATTTTGCTAAGAATTATTTTGGATTTTTGTTTTGACACTTCAAATTCTTTCTTATAAATTTAATACAGTTTGAAGAGTACAGAAAAATACCAAGAAACAAAATAATTATTCATAGTTCCATCATTTTAGGTTAACATTTTGTGATATTTCCTTGAAATTTATTTAATGTGCATTTTTCATGTAATTGAGGATGTACTGTATTTGTGTAATTCCACATACTGCTTTTTCTTGAACATTGTATCAAGCATTTCTCCATGTATAAGTGTGATCAAACAATATGGTAAATGCTGCTGCCAAGTGCAATTCAACAGAAAGGCAGGGATCTTCAATATGGGAAGCGGCGTTTTGAACCCTAGTAAGAGTATGTGACAAGTTTCAACTTGTTTGGTGCAGTCAGTCGAGTGTGAGCTACGGTAGAGAGAGGTGTGTTTTAAAATTTTTTAATTTTAGTGAAGTCTACCTTATCAATTCTTTCTTTCATGGATCATAATTTTGGTGTCATATCTAAAAAGTCATCACCAAACTCAGGGTTATTTAGATTTTCTCCTATGTTATCTTCTAGGAATTTTCTAGTTCTGCATTTCACATTTAGGTCTGTGATCGATTTTGATAGGTGTAAGGTTGGCATTTAAATTCATTTTTTTTTTTTTTTTTGCATATAGATGTCCAGTTGTTATAGCACCATTTGTTGTAAAGGCTACATCTTCTCCATTATATTGCCTTTGCTCCTTTGTCAGGGATCGGTTGACTGTATTATATGGTTCTTTTTCTGGGCTCTTTATTCTGTTCCACTGATGTATTTGTCTATTGTTCTACCAATACCACACTGCCTTGATTGTTGTAGCTTTATAGTAAGTCTTGAAGTTGAATAGTGTCACACTTCCAACTTTGTCCTTGTCCTTTGATATTGTGTTGGGCATTTTAACTCTTTTGCTTCTCCATATAAAGCTTAGAATAAGTTTGTTGATATTCACAAAATAGCTCGCTGGCATTTTGATTGAGGTTGCATTGAATATATCGATCAAGTTGGAAAGAACTGACATTTTGACAATATTGATTCTTCCTATCCATGAACGTGGAATATTCTCCATTTATTTAGTTCTTTGATTTTGTTTGTCAGAGTTTTGAACTTTTTTTCACATAGATCTTGTACATATTTTGTTAGTTGTATGCCTTAAGTGTTTCATTTTGGAGGGTGCTAATGAAAATGGTATTTTTAATTTCCAATTCCATTTGTTCATGGACAATATATAGGAAAATAATTGAGTTTTATATTAACCTCATATCCTACAACCTTGCTCTAATCACTTATTAGTTCCACTGTTACATATTCATGACATTTGCGAACATCAAAAATGTTATTGTAAGACATTGTAAGTAGTTCTTTAACTACTACTTCATTATCACTAAAAGTCCCACCAAATAATTTCCCCCAAAAATGCTGTAGGAAGAGGGAGATGTGCCAGAGGTATCAGTGATACGTTTTCAAATAATTTAACAGTTACAGGATTTTCTAAGAGTATAAAAAGGCAAATATGATTCACAAAGACCTGTTATTAAAAAAAAGTACAGATGGGTCAACATTATTTGTTAACATATATTCAGAAGGAATGAAACCAGATTTCACCTGATTTTTTTCCTGTATAGTTGGTTTTATATGTCATGTTGATTAATTTTAAAATGGATATAAATTGTACAAACATCCTGCTTCATGTAAACTGATGCTTTAAAAATATTAAATTATAAAAATTAAATCAGTGAAAAATTATGAATATTACTAAATTTTTTTTATTTACAAAGGGATCTATTACAGAATTACTTTCAGTAGTAATTTATATTAGTGATTTCAAAAAAATCACTGGTTTTAATTTTCAAAATCACTATTTATATAACTTCATAAGGAGCACAACTATTTCAGAAAATGTTGTAGAACTACATCAGGATTTCTCTTAGTCCTTTACCGCATGAATGATTTTAAAACAAAACAAAACAAAACATTGATTTTAGTTAGGAGTAAAGACATCAGTTTTTATTCTTAACTGAACTAGCACAGGCTAGTGTGCCCACACTGACTAAACATAATTTTTAAATTAGCAAATTATTAACCTAGCATTAATCACATCATTGCATTGTTTTCATATTGTAAGACATCTTTTCCACCCTACTTTATAGTTTCTTTGAGAATGCAGTACTACGTGCATTGCAAAGAGAATTTCTGTAGAATAAAGGCTTGTACAAGTTTTATCATTTGTAATTAAAGTTGGGATAATTAAATGTAGTGTGTGATAAAATATATGCTCTTATCATAAAGTCTCTCCAGTAATGGAAACTCTACTATTTGGAGAATGTTATTTAAATATGAAATGGAATAACATTCTTGTCAATTAATTTCCAAACTTTTTTTATTTATAGAAAACCATGAGCTTGATTTTGATGTGGATATTTTGAAAGAATACATGAAACAAATGCACTTGGTTTCTCAGTAATGTCTATGACAGATTTATTTCTGAAGCTCTTGGATGTGGTGCAGTAACAGAAAATGGTTAATTGGAACAATATAAAAATTGGGTTAATGGGATTAGTGGAAGAATTGTGGCTAGATACTTTGGCTAAAGTTAGAAGTCAAATGTAAATGATAAAGATTGTGTTGAAGTTGCTAACCAAATAGCAGTAGGATTTAAAGAAGAAGGAGCAGATCTTGTCATTGCAATAACTCATATGAAGTGGGAAATGATTCATGGCTTGCAAAAAGCACAAGGGGTCAATTTCATTCTAGGGGGCCACGGCCATGATTATAGAATCAGGAAAGTGAATGAAACTTGAATTATCAAAAGCGGGTCTGATTTTAAAAACGTGACAAAAATACATATAAGACTCTTTGATGCAGCTTTCTAATATGCACTTGAGAAAGTGGATGTTTTGAATTATTTGGGAGAAGATTCATATATTAAAACAATAGTACAAGATTTTACTCAAAACATACAATAGATGAATATTGCTTATATTTTCAGCAAAGTACAGATTAATCACATGAATATTTATTGGAAAATACTGTAACATAATAGCATATAAGAAATGAATAACCAACATAGCAAATATCATCTTTCATTACAATTACTTAATGCTGCTACATTTTACTTTATTGGATTGTAATTTCCATATTCAATTTGTAAATTTATTTTGGTTTTGTAAGTAACAGGAATTTATACCTAATTTAATATTTGGATTTATTTTAACTATCATTCCGAAAATATTTTTTCAACACTCCAAATTCTGAAAGACTTTATTTCTTTACTAAAGTGATTGCTACTCAAATTTATTAAGTAGTGGATTAACAAAAGAACAATTTTATATCAACTCGTAATGAAAAGAAGCTCTCTCCTATCTGTTCTCCGATTGAAATACCTCAAACTGTGAGTGGTTTGTTATTAGACCACTTAAACTTTTACATGAGATTGAGGCCTGGAGGCTTGTCTTTTCTTCCACTGCAAAATTGTAGTGCCCAGGGGTGTGTGTATGTGTGTATGTGTGTGTGTTTACATTTGCAAGAGCTGATGGGATATATGATCTAGGTTCTCTTTACATCTGTGCGTGCATCATGTCATATAACTTATGGTACCTGAATTGATTCTATGGGAATGGAGTTGTCTGTTCTGATCATGATCTAAGTATTAATGGATGGCTTTATGTTTGGATCAGCTTGGTGTCAGTGATATTATATATATTCTTATAACAGTTTTCTGGCTTTAGAAGGTATAGAAGAAAGCTCCTAAAATTTATGATAATCTAAACCCTTAAATGGCTCTGAAAAATAAATGATTATTAAAATATCTATTACTTTGATATCTCTCTAATATTTTGGTATTTGGAGAGGGAGAGTTTCAATAAATTATCTGATTTTGAGCGAGAGGTAAAGAAAAAATAGTCAAGACGAGAAAAATTAATAAAAAAAGGAGAAATGTTGATTTTCGATAGCTATTTTTTTCTTTTAGTATATGTTAGAAGTTCTCTGCCCAATTGATGTAGATGGCTATGAAATTACTCTAAGAAAGGTCTGAGAGCAGTCTTGGAGATTTGGTGACTAAGACAGTGTCGTAAGCTTCTTGTGCTGATGTACCACTACTTAAGTCAGATTATCTCATTGTTTAATTAGTTGAAAACAAATAATTATGCTTAAAAATGACTAAATTTTGTTTTTTAAAATTTATAGTAGCAGTACACTACTTATTAAATACAAAACTAGAAACCCTTTTCATTAATTTCACGGGATCAGATCTTCATTTTCTGTTATGCTCAGATACACCATTCAGAATTAGTTCAGTTTATTTGAAAATTAAAAATTTGATGAGATTTTGAATGAGGACATGGCTTTGTCATTTATCTGTTTTACACTTGGTGTGTATTCAAGCCTTGATTATATGAGAAGCAGTGGATTAAAATCTTTCACTTAAGTTCTTGCTCTTTTACTAATTGTCCTTCTTACCTGCGCAATGAGGAAATGGTAAAAAATCTTGTAGGATGATTGGGTAACCTGCTCCCTTACCTAACCATTTTTGTTATGAGTTACAAGATATTAAGAATGTCTATAGGGAATAGACGATTAACCCTTCGGTGAAACCCACCGTGACTCATATGCCACAATCTAGAAACTTTAGACACTGTGACTGTCTGTTCTCAGTGACTCAGTGTGTGCTAATTATCTCAAAAGTTTAGAACGTGACATCACTTAACATCCTAACCACAAACCTCTTATGATGACATTGTCACCGAAAATATATGTAATCTTAATATTCGACATGAATAATTTAGGTTAGTTTGTGGAAACATTTCCTAAGAGTGAGATTTGTTAAACCTTAGAATCGTTTCCTTAGCAATTCTTTGGAGTTGCTCCCCGTGGAGAGCTTTAAAAATGGATGATTTTTGCTTTGGGGTGCCTTAGGCATGATCTTGTCAGAAAGCAGTGGGAGAGCTAGGGCTTTTCAGTTCTAATATTCTGTAATTAAAGAGAAAATAATGGCTAACGTGAAAGTGAGTCTTTCTAAAAATGAACATGCTCTGTATAACTACATAATTAAGAGGGAAGAGAATAGAAACATGAAACATGGGTTAGGGAATAGAAAAAAAATGGGGGAGGGAACTTTTGGCAATGTGGTGCCCAATTCTGAAATTTTGAACATGATATTGAGTCATAAAGTTGACACTTTATGGAAAAAAATCAGTATTGCATTGTTTTTTCCCCTCAAATTTATAGGCACTCTCCATCTGATAGAATACATCCAGCAGGGAATTTCACTTTGCATGATCTTTTGGCTATCCTTCCCATAGTGGACTGGTTTTAATTGTCAGAGTACCAGCTGCATAATTGCTTGATGTACTTGAAAGTGGAATTTACATACCCAGTTCTAGATGGGCAGTATGTATATATGTTTCTACCAATTGATGTACTCACTACTTTTTTTTTTTTTTTTGTATAATGGAACTGAAAGAAAACTTTGGATTTAAATATGCTTTAACATTATTTATAAATCTTTAAAATGTTTGTGCATAAGGATGGTTTTGGAAATATCTCAAATTATGTTTTTTAATAACTAGTCTGAGATTAGCAAAGTACTGGTCTACAAAAATTATACTTCTTAAAAAGTAGGATTATTTTTAGTTGTATACATGTATGAGTATATTTGAGTGAGTCCTTAATTTCGGTACCTAAGTACCTGAAATTCCTTTTTTTTTATCCCTTTGCTTATTTGAGAATTACTACTTTGTTCACTGGAATTTTACTAAATCCCTGTGTAGCATTCTTAGGTAAATGGGGATGAAATAATAGACTTAACCGGATGCTTCTCTCCACGCTTGTAACTCTTAAACCAAAATATATAAAAAGACACTTGCTCAATATTATAATCCACAGTATAATTATACTGTGTATATTATAGGGTATCATAGTGGCCGGAGTTAATAAGAAGCTGAGAAAAGGGTGAGCCCAACCATCTGTAGAGAACGCTTATAGAAAAGTGTTTTGCTTTTCTAAAATCTTACTTCAGTTAACTTTTGTTTAAAAAGCTTCATTGAGATATAGTTTTACTGAGCTATATTGAGTGTACAACTCAGGGTTTTTTAGTATGTGCGCAGAGTTGTGCAGCTATCACTACAATCAATTTTAGAACATTTTCATTACCCCCTGAAGAAACCCTGTAACCATTAGCAGTCTCTCCCCATTGACTCCCAAACCTACAAGCCCCAGGCAACTACTAATCTACTTTGTTGTTTCTATGGATTTTTCTATTCTGTGCATTGCATACAAATGGAATTATACAATATGGGGCCTTTTTACTGGTTTCTTTTACTTAGCATGTTTTCAAGCGTCATCCATGTTTTAGCATGTATCAGCACCTTATTTCTTTTTATTGCTGATTAATATTCCATTGTATGGATGATAATACATTTATTCATTCATAAATGATGTACATTTGGGTTGTTCCCACTTTTTGGATATTATAATGCTGCTATGAAAATTTGTGTACATGTGTTTATGTGGGCATATGTTTTTATTTCTCTTGGGTGTATACTTAGGCATAGGATTGCTGGGTCATATGGTAATTCTACTTTAGCTTTTTGAGAAACTGCCAGATTGTTTTCCAAAGTGACTGTACCATTTTACATTCCCATCCATAGTGTTTGAGTGTTTCAATTTCTCAATTTCCTTGCAACACTATATATATATTTATAATATCCATCCTAGTGGATATGAAGTGGTATCTCAGTGTGGTTCTGATTTGCATTTTCTTGATGGCTATTCACGTTGAACATCTTTTCGTGTACTTATTAGCCATTTGTATATCTTCTTTGAAGAAACGTCTACTCATATCCTGTGCCCTTTTAAAAATTGGGTTATTTGACTTTTTATTATTGAGTTAGAGGAATTCTTTGTATCTTTTAGATATGTCTCTTATCAGATATATGATTGCCAGACATTTTCTTGCATTTTGTTGTTTGTCCTTTACGCTATGGTGTTTGAAGCACAAAAAGGTTTTAATTTTTAATAAGTTCATTTTTTATGTTTTGTTTCTTATGCTTTTGTTGTCATAGCTAAGAAACCATTGCCTAATACTTCTTCCAAAAGTTATGGAAGTTGTGCCAATACTCCTTCCAAGAGTTTTTTTTTTTTTAAATCGTTTTAGGTCTTTGATCCATGTTAATTTTTGTTTATGGTATAATAAAGGGGAGCAGCTTTATCTTTTGTGTGTGGATATCCAGTTGTTCCAGAACCATTTGTTGAAAAGACTATTTTTTCCCCATTATATTGTCTTGGCACCCTTGTCTGAAATCAATTTACCACAAATATAAGGGTTTATTTGTGGATTCTCAATTGTGTTCTATTGATCTATAAGTCTATCCTTACTGGCAACACCACACTTTGAAATCAGGAAATGTGAGTATTCCAACTTTGTTTCTTTCAGTTTCTTTTGGCTATTCTGGGTCGCCTGTATTTCCATAAGATATTTAGAATGAGCTTGTCAATTTTTTCAATAAAGGCAGCTGCTATTTTGATATGGATTGTGTTGAATCTGTAGACCAATTTGGGGAGCATTGCCATCTTACGTTTTTTGATCCATCCATCAACACCCATTGTCTTACCATGTATTTAGTCCTTCACACAGTGTTTTGTAGTTTCAGATTATAAACTTTATAGTTCTTTTGTTACATTATTTCTAGGTATTTTATTCTTTTGGATACTATAATAAATGGCATTGTTGCCTTCATTTCATATTTGTACTGTTCATTGATAGTGTATAGAAACACAATTGGTTTTTTGTATAATGAGTAAATTGTGTTTTAACATTATACTAATTGGATGATAATGTAGAGAATAAACTCATGGAGAAACTTAAAGTAATATAACTGGCTTTCTATGTGTTCAGTTTATGGTGAAGTTCTTGGGAAGCTCTATAAGTACCTTCTTTTTCAAAGGTAGAAACGCTTGTTTCCCACAATAAGTGCAGTTAAGAAACCTAATCTATAGCCAGTAGCATTGTTTTTCTTAAGTAGTTTCTGTCTTGATATTAAATGTAGGTATGTACTCACAAAGGGCTTTCAAACATGATTTTAATTAAGCCTAGAATGCAGATGAACTTTCTTTAGATTGTTGGTTTTTCTTCAACCTATAGTTGTATTTCTTGACCTTAGAGTTTCTTATCACGTGTCCTTCTCCCCAGTGTTGGTCATTTGCCCCAGGAAAATTACAGAGATGGGTTGAAAGATTTTACGAGGCTCCCATGTATTCTGATCCATGAGGCAATTTTCCTTTTGGAATTACGTAATGTAAAGTCATTCTGTGTCATTTCTCTTTTTGAATATCTATATACACTAAAAGTAGAGTCTTGCACACTGGCATTTCATAAATTCTTAACTGATTTTACAGGTTAGCATGGAATTAGGAGTAAGCAGTAATATTTTGACTTAATTTCCTGGAATGAAGACTAAGGTGGGAGGCATAGAAGAAGAAGGATGAGTTTTTTGGAGTCAAGACTAAAACTGTTTTAGAAATTATTTTACAGTATTTCAGACTTTACCTTGGTTGATTGGGTTTTAGCCAAATACTAATGTTAGTTTGGTAGAGTTCAGGTGATATTAGGGAAGATGCAGCAATAAAAGAGATAATGACAAATATATAGAAATGTTTTCCATTTTCTTAACAGTATGGCTAGTGCATATTCTAGGAAGAAAACCAATCTGAAATAGTTGACAATTGTTTGCCTGGAGGTGGGCTCACTGAAGCAGACATTCTATCAGAATTATTAATTGGGCTGGGAAGGGGAGATTGAGTCAAATGCCAAAATCAACCCACTATCAGGCATATGGCAGTACTTCATCAGCTTTTCTCTGTGAGCAGTTATTGGACAAACATTTGCATGGGCCCTGTCTCAGGTAATCAAGAAACTGCTATGTACATAAGTTCTTTGATTTTTCAGTATTAATTACTAATATGTTTTCAGGAAAATCTGCAATTTTTTTGATGCTGAGTCTGTCATTAGGAAAAGCCAGATTTTTCCAGCTAAGAGTTAGTTAACTCTTTAACACCAGAACTTAAATCTTAATATTTTGGATTAAAACTTAACTAAAGTGTACTACGTTCTTTTCTTCTTCAATTGTATCCCTAAAGTTGACCCACTGTAATCACTCAGGGTCATCATCATTAACCTTGAGTAATGTGCTGATACAAGTATCAGTGATATAACCATCTCAGAAAGAATTCATTTGTGTTTAAAGAGAGAGACAATCCACTTGGATTTTTTGTTTGTTTGTTTTTTTTGAAAAATTTCAAATGGCAGTTTAAAAAAATTGTAATAGCTTTATTGAGATAGAATTCATATATCAGAAAATCCATCTATTTAAAGTACACAACTGAATGACATTTAGTATTTTAGAGTTGTGTGACCATCTCATAGTCAATTTTAGAACATTTTCATCATCCCATGAAGAAACCCTATACCCATTAGCAATAACTCCTGTTTTCCCATAATACCCCCAGTCCTAGGCAATCACAAGTCTACCTTATTTCTCTATAGATTTGTCTGTTCTGGTTATTTCATATAAATGAAATCATATCATATGAGGGATTGGCTTTTTCACTCAACAAATATTTTTAGGATTCATCCATGTTGTAGCATGCATCAGTAAGTACTTCCTTACTTTTTATTGATATATAGGTCCATTGCGTACATGCACATGTGTGTTTGTAAACACATTACATTTTATCATTTTCACATTAGTTGATGGATATTTGATTGTTTCTGTTTTTTGTCTGTTTTAAATAATGTATAATAAATATTTATGTACAAGTTTTGTGTCGCCCTATGTTTTGATTTTTCTTGGTTATATATGTGTTGGGTATGTATTTCTCTTGGGAGTGAATAAGTTTCAGTGGGTTTTTTTTTTTTTTTGTAAGTTGCTTTTTTCCTCATAAATGTGGAGTGAGGGCACAAAACAATCGTAAAACATCATAGGCAGTATTGCATTGCCACTTTTTGTATAATTAATTAGAAGATAAAAGGCTGAAGCTTTTCATAAGTGGTTCTCCCTCCAGAATTTACCGTGTTTTTTATTGTTGTATTTTTTCATTTGTCAGCACCATTTCAGAACATCATCTAACTATTATAATAACATTGAAAGTCCTGGATATTACCTGCATGATGGAACACTTCTCATCAAGTATCTTCATATTTTGAATAACACCATTTTCCACAGATTGAATTAGTGTGGCAACACTGGGGAGCAGGAAAATGGTAAAAATATTCCAATCACTAACAATATTTTTGGGGGTACATTCTATAATTCTGTTAAAACAATAGTTTTGATATCCTTTGATAAGTCCATGATTCTGAAAATATAATTTAGTGATTATAAAAAAAGAAAATTAATAGTAAAATACCACTTATTAGGTTATCACTTATTCTATTTATTTATTCAATATTTATTGACTGCATGTACTGTACTCTATAGTTGGGATTTAAAATGAACTGGACCTGGTTTGTGCCCTTGAGGAGCTTACAGTGTAGTAGATCTGGTATGTGAGAAGTTACAATGAAGTGGTTCTTAATAAATGGAGTAGCAGGAGTATACAGTGCATGTAAGAAAGTGGTATGAGTTTGAAAAGGGCCAACTTGGGAATATGTTTCCTAAGTATTTGGGACCTTCTACTATGGCTTCAGGAGAACTGTCATTTAATTTTAAGCAGGAGAATGGCATGATCATATTTATATTTTAGAAAAATAACAGGTGGTAGTGACAGTGTAGGGAATAACTTGTAGAGGGGCTGCAGGGGATGTGTGCCAGATGGATTTCAAAGCTGCAATCAGCACCAGTTGAAATTTGATTAGACTTTTATGTAGAGGTGGTGTCACAAATTTGATTAGATTTGGATGCATAGATATTGTCAGATATCTTTAAATTGCTTTGAGACAAGAAATACAAATATTTGAAGGCCAATTAAATCAGTCTGAGTTCAGTTGTTCAGTAGGATGTGTTATCAGTCTTGAACGTATCTGACACTCTTATCGCTTAACATCCATTATATTTCCTGGATCAGATACTCTGCTCTTTCTTTGTACTTTTTTCCCACATTTTTATGTCATTTTTGTCTATATCTTGTTTTGGATATCTACCAAGCTTTGCACATTACCTTTTTTCAATATAAAATATTTTTTAATCTTGTGATAATAATCGTATGATAAATATCTTAGGCAATCATAAATATCTGTTAGCCTTGGTTTCCTCAGAGAGAAATGTAACAGAGAGATATAGCAGAATTTCAGGACTCTTACAGTATTTACATTGCCTTTTATTATGCCATTTGTGTGTGTGTGTGTGTGTGTGTGTGTACACATACACATACTTGGTAAACATTTTGAATGATCTCAATGATGTCAATCATAAAGAGCTAGATAATCACTTAATACGTATGCTAGATTAGATGTATTTTTCCGGACGTTAAGCCAAGTGATATAGATCCCCAAATGAAGTAGTGTACAGATATTTGTGTAGTACAGATTTTTATCCTCATGTATGGTTTATGGTTAGTAATGATAAATACCTTTTGAAGAATTCTGTGAGCCTCACACGTACAGTCGAAGGGCAGGAGCATGGAATGGGTGGAAGGGAGGGGAGGCACCCTGGTTTCCAAAGCCCTGCCCTCAGATCCTGCTTTCCTGGCTCTGGTGCTCTGTGCTCTGAGGCCAAGGCCTTCTTCCCAGAGCCACGTGGGCTGGCCAAGTGTTAGGCCCTAAATTAGTTTTAAAACATTTTTTTGTTTTCCTTTTCCTCCCCACACAGAATTTGGGGGTGATTTGATGAAGGGAAGCATTTCTACTTTTTCAATTTAGCATAATCAAATGTGCTCATTTAATGTTAATGCTTTTTATCTTACCTACCGGTATTATTAATATATATTTTGTAGAATTATACAAGAATATATTTCTAAATTTTAGATTTCCTCAAGTTGCTGGAATAGAATTTGGATTTATCAAGATGCAGGACCAGGATACTGAATCATTAGAGATATTGTAAAAGTTCAAGGACAATACTTATGGAGAAGAAAAGTTTATCTTGCTACAAAGGAGTATATTGGAAATATGAGATTAATTTCTTTTGAAAATTTTTAAATAAAGTCATTGTTTTATGTTAATACATACACTCCTGTACATGCTTACACACACATATAGTATAATTGTCTTTTGATAATTTTAGACCCTTGGTGGTTTCAATAAATGTTTTCCATTGCATTTTTATAATTTATGAATTAGATTTATTTTATTATAAGCAGGTATGTGTTTATTGTTAAATATTTTTTCGATTAACAGATTTAAAAATATAGAACATCCAAAATTCATGCTATTAACAGTTTTCTGAATGATTGGCAAACATAGCTAAAGGTGGCTAAATAACAACCAAAATAATGGTTGTTATATTCCAGAGTTCTAATATGAGAGCAATTTAATGGGTTTCGGATGAGGTTCAGTAATATCCATTCTAAATAGACCTCCGAGCAATGGTACTTTACAGCCACATTTTTGTTTTTTGGGTTTTTTTGTGTTTGTTTGTTTGTTTGTTTTTATAGCCGCGTGTAAGGATTGTTGGTAGCCCCTTCCTAAAGCTGCCAGGCAATCAAGCCTAGAGCAGCAGGGTCAGGCCAGCATGTCTAGATCCAGGAAGTGGGACAGGACTTGGAAGTGTATTAGTGTATCATATGGAATGTATGTGTTTTTGTATGAAGTTGCATTTCAGTGCCTCCTATAAATTTAAACTATGTAGTTTTTGATTTATACATATTTCTGTATTAGAAAACTGAAATATGATTTGATGTTTTAGGGGAGAGATGTTATATTATGCTTAAAAGTTGTCCTCGAATGTTTGACACAGAAATGGCAAAGTACTTTCTACTGTAGTCATGAATCACTTTGAATCCATAAAAATTTTGCAGTAAAAGAAACAGTGCCTAAACCCTGAATGAGTTTAATTCCTACAACCAAATTACCACCACGAACAGGTGATCATACAGTTTTCCTTAGGAGTTGTTTTGGTTTTGAATCAACTTTTTGGTAAAGTCTGGACATTGGATAAATGAAATTTGGCACTCTAATTTCTTCTGTTTGGGAAAATATAATAAAAGATGAACAGCTTAATAAAGACTGAGCTCTATGTGTCAAGGCATAAGGGTAGGACTGAGGGAAATACAAATAATTAAAAGAAAAACATAAGCAAAAATTCAAAGATAAAATACACAGAGTAATTTCTCAGAATGTATATATTCTTCAAATTCTTCTACTTCACAATCTTACCTCATTTTCTTCAGGTTTTTTTCTTCCCCCTTTCACTTCAATTGTATATGAACCTTTCTAATTAGTTAAATTGGCTTATGTCCTATAAAACATTTTGTCCTTTCCTGCCTAATAAGCAGTGTACCTTGGCATATAGAGATCATTTTATTTTATTTTGGCTTAGTTTTACTCATTTAAATAAGTAACTTAGTAATAATTCAATAGCAGATGGGATCAAAGTCATAATGGGTTTTACAATTGTTTAATTGTTTGATAAAATAATTGTCTTCCTATAATATACCCAGTTTCTAAAAGTCATAAACCTATAATTTTGAAAGTGAAATGTACCACCTTTTATAATAAATCAAGAAAAATTAATGTCTTTTTAATTATATTTAAACTTAAATTGTCTCTTAACATTTTATTCATGGTTGTACAGCTGACATGGAGAATGGATATTCAGAGAAATTCTGGTTAAATTATATTATTGGTCTGAAATTCAATCCATGCATTCTAATAAATGTTTAGGCTTAACTTTAGAATATTTATTTTGGAGTCATCATGTATTTTAACCAGTTTACTGTACTTTTAGCCTTTGAGGAAGAATCAGCTAAATCAGCAGTACCTGGCAGAGGAGGACAAATTCGCTGTGTTTCTCAGGACATGAGTAAACATTCAAACCAACTTAGAACTGCAAGAAAACAAGGCTTAAGAACTTTTCCCACTGTGAGTGACAGTGCATGTGAAAATTCTGATTTTGATTGAAATACTGTATAGGTAAGGTGTTTTATTAGTGCCAAAATGAATCTAACAAATTAATACACAATTTTAGCATTGCTAAGCATTGCAATATAATTTTGATTATTTTGTATTGTTCTAGAATTGATTTTAGTTCTGGAGATGTTGGTTTAAAATTTCTTTTCATTTGATTCTTATTAAGTCATGTAACTTTTGACTCTTCAGTGTGTTATGCAGAAAACAATATAATACGTTTGTGAACATGTTGTCTGTGATTTAAGTACATACGTTGCATAATGTTTCCAGATGCAATGATTTCCATGCTCACCTTTTCACAGTACTTATTTATACATTACCTTTTATTTCTCTTAATCTTGCTTTGCTTCTTTTTTTCCTATCTGAATGAAATACATATATTCATTTCCTTCCGTTGCTGGCTTATAACTACTTTATCTTCACTATTATGACTCTGAGTTGATTCAGAATAGGGAAAAATACATAATTGCATATAATATTGATCATTACTGTTGACTGTTCTAGAAAATTTGATTATGAAGTTGTAAGGTACAGCAATAAGATATTAAATATTATTGTTTTAGAAGTTGTGAGTTTTTCACCTTAATAGACAGTGTAGTCTTTTTATGCAGTATGCTTATCTGTTATCATTTCAATTAAAACAGTTTTTCTTCTTACCAGAAAGAAATGGGAGGGAATATTGCATAATTTATCAATAAACTATGACAAAAAAATCATTTTGCAATAGTTTCAAACCAGGTTGGGCCAACTGTATAATTGGTTTATAATTGGTTAATTGATAAAAGAATCATCTTCCTAAATATACCTCATATCTGATAGTCTTAAGTTTATAATTTTTGAAAGTAAAATGCACCTCCTGCCTTTTCTCAGCCATAAGCTGTATATACCATATTTAGGGCAAAAAGACATTCTTTCCCAGGGAGTTATGTGTACCTCTTTCTAATTTGTAGAGGAAAAAGACACACCCCAGGAATGTCTAGATGAGAAGTAGAAGTAATTCATTGCAATAAGCTATGTAGAGTAGCATTGTTAATAAAAGTGCAGGTTTATCTGGAAGAAAGAAGAACTGAGATGGTACAATTTTCACTTAATTTCTCTCTACTTTTAGCTTTCTATTAGTCATAAGCATAAATGGATTGCTTATACACACATATACTGATTATCTCTGACAAATCCATGATAATAGAAAGCAGACAGGAGTGGAAAACTTTGATAGCAACAATAGTTTTAGATTTCATTTGAATAATCAGATCCAGGTAGATTTCTGAAGTCTATTTTTAAATTAGAAGGTGTATACAGACTAGGTAACAAGAACTTTATTCTGAAATCTTCAGTATATGTGATTGGCATTTAAGTGGAGGTTAGGTCTTTGCCAAAACTTGAATGGAGCATCATTTATACAGTAAGTGGACATTCATTTATTCAGTAAATATTTATTGAGCATATTGTGTGGGTTTTTTTTTTTGTCAAATGCATACATGAATGAAGCGACCTTATGAGTATGTTATTGGTGAATTTTACTGTGTGAAGATTTTACTGTGTGAAGATTTTACTGTTTTATATGAAAGTTTTAGGCGTAGAGGGAAATGAAGTCCAGGGGGTTAAAACCAAATGGAGCATATTCACAGAAGAAAACTGAAACACGAGTATCAGAGAGGATAAAGGGAAAAGACAGTATGTAATGGAAAATTGAATATTACCTAGCTACACTACAACTTATTTTTTACTTTAATAATTTATTGATATTACTTCTGAATACCTTATATGTTGTGATAAAATAATTTACTTATGACAGATGACAAATATAAAATGGCTTTTCAGATTATGTTAATAGAATAGGAATTTCAGAGTTAAAGTTATTTACCTTGAAAGGTAGTAGATATGAAGCTTTAAAAAGTATTCATTTAAATGTATATTAATTCAGACAGAGCTGAATACGAATTTTACTTTCTTAGGAAACCCTTTATATTGCAAATATATAATATAAAAATAGCAGAGTTTAAAATACTTAAGAGAATATTTTAAGCACATTTCTTAAGTCATTTGTATATTGACACGCTTATTATAAATCTTTAGTGTTTAAAGCAGAACTCTACTAGCTGAGGCCTCTTAAGGTGCTCCCCTCATTACCATTCAGAAGTTAATGGTGGTATCTACTTCTCAGAGCCGTGCAATTTACCACTCTACTTGCTTGAAGTTTTCTGTGTTTCAGTGTTTCCCCCAGGAACCTTCTTACCAGTTTCTATCAGCCCTCATTTCAGCATCCAACTTCATTTTATTCTCCTGACAAGATGTCCACCGGGGGCAAGCTTCCTGTTGGGAGCATTGGATGTGCTAATGAAAGCATCTATTTTTTGGTTGTTATTCTTTAATGAGGTTGTCGGTTTTGTGTTGAAGTGAAAAAGGGAGATCCATATTAATTCAGTCATTCACATATATTGAAAAATGATTCAGTGCCCTATTTGCTAGTGGGCAGAGAGAGGAGGGTATATAGATCATTAGTTCTCAAATTTTACCACATAATAGATTTAACCTAGGGAAATTTTAAGAATCCCTATTCCTGTACCAATTAAATAAGAATATTTGGGAGAAGATGTAGGCCTCAGTATTTTTAAGAACTCCCCAAGTGATTCTACTATGCAGCCAAATTTGAAAACCAGTGATATATATCTAGGGTTGGAAAAGTTTTTTCGGAGAACCTAGTTCCAGCTTAGCTAAGCTGACACAGTGTAAAAACACTACAGTGAACTGGATCTGAGCAATAAGGGGCAGCTGCAGACTGAAAATCACCTATTAGGCATACATTTGTGTGGGTGATTCTACATAATAAAAGGACCCCTAGACATTTCATTGAGGAAGAATGTCTGAATTTTCGCTTAACTTTGTTGGAGAAGTCCCTAAATTAGGCATTGAACTCCGTAGAAGGTTTAGTGGAAAGAATACAGCCTCCAGAACTGGATTTAACTCTGGGCTGTACCACTTGGTAGCTGTGTAACTTTAGGAAAGTTATTTAACCACCGTTAGCTCAAATTTTGTGCATAAAATGGGTGGGTAACAAGAGCCTTTTAGGATTGTTGTGAAAAAGAAGCTACTGTATGCGAGATACCTTGACTAGTATCTGGCATGTATTTAACACTGATGTTAGTTCCCCTTTTATTATGTAGAATCACCCACACAAACGTTTGGATAATAGGTGATTTCCAATCTGCAGCTGCCTGTTATTGCTCAGATCCAGTTGACTGTAGTGTTTTTACACTGTGTCAGCTTGACTAAGCTGGAACTCTGTTCTCCGAATCCTTTTCCTATATGGTTGCATGAGAGTGGCTTTGTACTGTGCCTATTTAGCTAAGTTGGAAATACTTTTCCCAGAATTTTTCTTCCTGTATGGTGTCAGGTAGAGGTGGCCTAAGGAGGAATTTGCATAAGATTTGAAAAGCAGAAGCAAAATCGCTGCCATTACACTCTGAAGGTGTTAGTGCTTCCTGGCTGTAAGGGGCTGAGGCAGCGGACCCAGCAGGCTCCAGGCTGCCCTTGTGCTTCTCTGACCTGCATTCAGCTCTTCTTCTTTACTGCTGGTCCTCTGGCCATGAACATTTGCCTGCTCAGCACCCATCTTTTGGCTATGGATTAACCAAAGTTGTAGCTGCACGGAGCCAATAGCTTTACAGAACAGAGCTCCTCTTTGTGGTCCACTTTTAACAGCTGGGTGTGCTTAGCTTCCGTATTTCCTGAGACCTCCCTGTTCTAATGATATAGGAGGACTTGTCTCTGATGCTCAGATTCTCCTTTTTAGACCTTTACGTCCCCAGCTCTTCCCACAATTTGGTAATGCCTAATTCCTACCGTAAATTCCTTATTCCATAAGACAGTCCACGTCGTGGTTTTCCTTCCTTGAATGAACTGGGATTGCTACGCTGGTAAAACCCTGTGCTGTGCAATATAGTGGCCAGCTGTTAGCCACGTGTGCCTGCTGAGCACTTGACATGTGGCTAGTCCACACTGAGTTATGCTGTGTGGAATCAATACAAGATTTTGAAGACTTAATGCCAAAAACACAGTAAATATCTCATTATTAATTCTAAAAATAATTTGATATTATGTTAAAATGGTAACATTTTGAATGTATTGGTTTAAAAGCATTATTAAAATTGCTGTGTTTCTTTTGACTTTAGATGTGGCTATTAGAATCTTTAAAATTAGATATGTGGCCCACATTACACACCTCTGTGAAGTGCTAAGCTAAGCCTCCATATTAGATATGCTTTTTCCATGCTGGTGGCTATGAGGACGATCTTCCTCTTTATCCTTATTCCTTCTGGGGAGGTGTTGCTGCTGAATGAGACAAATGGATTCCAGGTATCTAGAGCTATACCTAGGGAAACTCAAGTTCTAGGTGGTGGTTAGGTGTAGTTGAGAAATTCTATTAGTACTGTGCTAATGGATTATATAGTTTTATATGGCATTTTGGGGACTAATCTGAGAATCCAAATATTATAATGTTTTTCTATGAGAAAATATATTCAAATTTAGAAGAAAAATAAACAGAAGGAAGATTTTGTGAAAACAACTTGGTCTTAGTTGGAAACTGTTACTGTTAGGAAAGGAAAACACTATAGAATTTGCTATAAAATATTTCAGTGCTGGAAAAATGTAAGCACTGACATATCTTCAAATATTAAAAAATTGCCCTCATTACATCAAGAATTAACATCATTATGTAAAAGAAATTATTTTCGTTAATTCTAGTTGAAAATTTGATTAATCCGGGAACTTTACTGTTTTATGTATCTATAAGTTAAAAATTTTTTTTGAAATAAATCTAGTACAAGATGTTTGATGAGCTTAAAGATAACTTGGTATGATAATATGAGAGTTATGGACTGTCAAAGTCATAACTAAAGGAGACTCCTTTTGCCCTGAATTGATATAGAACGGTATGCTGCACCTTCACAGTACAAGTGTAAAAAATTATGAAGGCACCACATTACAATTGAATTTATGCCAGAGACCATGTGCCACAATGCCAAATAGATTGTTCTAAATTTGTGGTTCAAAATGAGACCTATGAAAGACTATCACAGCCCTTCACCCTGTTGACTAGAAAACTTGATTTATAATCCAATTTTGCCTAATGGCCCAGTTAAGTGACTCAATTCTTTGCTATACTGTGGCTGTCAGCTTAAGGGAATGTAAGACTTCCTTGGTGGTAATTAAGGATTCTGACTGTACACTAATAGGGAACAATAATAATGTATTTGTACCCAGCTCCGCCAGCCTGAAGTCCTGCCAAACCTCAACCTGGATTGCCTGGCTTGACATCTTTCCTTGACCTCCATACCAACTTCCTGGAGCATTTTGAGGCTGTCTCTTTTGAGGACCATTTTTTGGGGCTCTGGTTTTCCTTCCTTTGCAGTGTTGATTCAGTGTCATCTTGTTTTTCACCCTCTTTGAGGAGCACGTGGGAGCCTTGCAAACTCTGGGCCTACCCCTGAGCCAGGTACTTTCTCAGCCTAGCAGAGCCTACCATGGGTCTCCTATACTGGGCTTTGGGGGCAGTCCAAGGCAGTAAAGAGCTGTGGTGGGGAGCTTTAGCTTTTAAAAAATAAGAACTTTTCTATGGCTCTTTCAAAAAGTAGGTTTTTAAATAAGGGTAAGGGAAAGGGTAACACGTTTATTGAGTGTTTGCTTTCACTAGCATTATCTCTTTCAATCCACAATACTATTTTTTTTCCCTTTCCTTTTAATAAATGAAGAAACATAAGATTAGAGAGGTTAAGTAACTTGCCCATTATCAAATAACATACTTGGTAAATATTGCTTTGTCTTTGCACAAACTTTCTTTACGAACTTTTAGATCTGTTCCCTAATTTTCTTGTGAACGGAATTTTATCCCCGTAGAATCCTGTGAAGTTCTGTTTCAGCATGCCTAATTTTACAGCTGCCGAAAATGAGGAAAGATAGGTTAAGGAAATTTTAGTCCTATAACCCAGGACAATAATAAGGTCTTTTGATTTTAGCAATTATAATGTATAGTAAGAATTAGAGGTGAGCAGAAATGCCAAAGTATATTTTATTTTAAATCTCCAGATGTGATATTATTACTGATAAATATAGTCTCACATTTGTTCTATTTAAATGGTTCTAGATAGAGATATGAACACCAAAATGTCGGTAATAGAAGAAGAGGGAAAAGTGGGAAATAATTTTTTTTTAAAAAGGAAAGAGTTTGATTTGTGGATTTAAAAAAATCTACTTATGTATTGCTACCTAGACTCAAATCTCACCAAGTAATTTCAGAAGCTTTTTCTATATAGATTTCGGTAAAATGAATTATAACATAATTGATTATAATTCCTATATATTGGATAACCAGTATAGCATAACTCTCAAATGCCAAAATAATGAGAAATTTGTCCTCTTGGGGCACTCTTACGTTAATGACAAAAAAGCAAGATTCATTGCCTTTTTACATTTGTGCTTTCAGTTCCTTGTTATCCTAAGTGTGACGCATGGGCCAGCAAATCAGTACCACTTTGTAGTTTATTAGCAATGGAGAAGCTCAGGTCAACCCTACTTTCTGAAAAATAAGCATTTTAATAAGATTTGATGAAGGCATATGACAATTTCAGAAGGTTGCTGTGGATGACTTTTAATCTAGGTTGATTGCTATACTATATTATCTGCACTGGTTTACCTTCAAATAATGGGACCAGAATAAATATTACCAGTAGCATCCATTTAGTTCTGTAGAACTTGAAAATCAGGACTATATACTTTTTTTCCCCTTAATGACAGGGGTTTACATTTTTCTGAAATAAGAAAATTAAATTACGTTTTAGCCACACCATTATATTTTAAAAATCTGGTGTGTAATTCACAACTAGATTCCTATTAATCTCCTGTTTTCAGGTAAAATAAGAAGTATAGGACTGGAAAGTAGTTTACTCTTAATTATAGTTCACAACTAAATGAGTATATGTCACAATCTTATTAATTATAGTCAATGAACTACATTTTTCATTTTCCCCTCAACAAATGGCAAGACATGCTTCTGAAATATGAATGCCTTTTTGCACCCTTGCCCAAGGATGAAAGATTCCTAACATGGACTGATTTTTCTCATCACTCTCCTTCCCCATGTTTGAGGGACATTGCTGGTGGATCAGAGCACTCTTTTCCCATCAGAGCGAAAACGTAACATCAGAATCCTTCTCAATAAAGCACCCTAGGTAGCCACCACCAATCAAAGTTGGCCTTCAGAATGAAAGCTATTATCAAAGGTAGTATAGTGTTTCACAGATATTAAGGAGTTTTTCATTGGTATAATGAAGCTTTAGGTGTACAGTGCAGTGATCAGGCATCTACACCATCCCTGAAGTGGTCTCCCTAATAAGACAAGTGTCCACCTGATACCCTACAAAATCTTTACAACATTATTGATTATATTCCCCAAACTGATTTTCGTATCTCCGTGGCAATCTTGTGGTTACTGATTGTGCTTTCTAATCCCCTCACCTTCTTCTTCATCCCACCTCCACTCCCATCTAGCAACCCTCAGATTTTCCTCTATATCTCTGAGGCTGTTTTTGATTAGTTCGTTCATTTATTCTTTTCTTTAGATTCCACATATAAGTGAGCTCATATGGTATTTGTCTTTTTCTGTCTGACTTATTTCACTTAGTATAATGTTCTCTAGGTCTATCCATATTGTTGCAAATGGTAAGATTTTAATTTTTCTTTATGGTTGCGTGATACTCCATTGTATAAATGTAATACAGTTTCTTAATCTAGTTATCTACCGATGGGCATTTCGGTTGTTTCCATGTCTTGGCTATTGTGTATAGTGCTGCAATAAACATAGGGGTGCATAAATCTTTTCGAATTAGTGTTTTGGATTTCTCTGGATAGACACCTAGGAGTGGAATCGCTGGGTCATAAGGTAGTTCCATTTTCAGTTTTTTGAGATACCTCCATACTGATTTCCATAGTGGCTGCACCAATCTGCAATCCCACCAATAGTGCACAAGGGTTCCCTTTTTCCACATCCTCGCCAGCACTTGTTGTTTATTTATTGATGATAGCCATTTTGACTGGGGTGAGGTGGTATCTCATTGTGGTTTTTATTTGTATTTCTCTAATGATTAGTGAGGCTGAGCATTTTTTCATATATCTGTTTGCCATCTGTATGTCCTCTTCAGAAAAATGTCTCTCCATGTCTTCTGTCCATTTTTTAATTGGGTTGTTTTATTTAGAGTTCAATGAGTATTTTATAAATTTTGGATACTAACCCCTTATCAGATATATCATTGACAAATATCTTCTCCCATTCAGTAGGATTGCTTTTTGTTTTATTGATGGTTTCCTTTGCTGTGAAAAAACTTTTTAGTTTGACGTAATCTCATATATTTATTTTTTTCTCTTACTTCCCTTGCCCAAGGGAATATATCAGTAAAAATCTTACTCCAGATAATGTCTGTAAACTTTCTTTCTATATTTTCTACTAGGAGTTTTATAGTTTCAGATCTTACATTTAAGTCTTTAATCCATTTTGAATTTTTTCTTGTATATGGTGTAAGGAGGTGGTCCAGCTTTATTTTTTTGCATGTGTCTTTCGAGGTTTCCCAGCACCATTTATTGAATAGACTGTCTTTACCCCACCATAAATTCTTGCTTCCATTGTCGTAGATTAAATGACCATATAGGCATGGATTTATTTCTGGGCTCTCTATTCTGTTCCATTGATCTATGTGTCTGTTTTTATGCCAGTACCATGCTGTTTTGATTACTGTAGCCTTGTAGTATAATTTGATGTCAGGTATCATGATACCTCCCACTTTGTTCTTATTTCTCAAGATTGCCAAGGCTAGCTGGGGTCTTTTATGTTCCATATAAATTTTAGGATTATATGTTCTATTTCTGTGAAAAATTCCTTGGTAGTTTGATAGGAATTGCGTTGAATCTGTATATTGCCTTAGGCAGTATGGACAGCTTAACAATATTAATTCTTCCTATCCATGAGCATGGTATGTTTTTCCATCTATTTGTATCCTCTTTAATTTCTCTCTTCAGTGTCATATAATTTTCTGAGTACAGGTCTTTTAGTTTTTTGGTTAAATTTATTTCTAGGTATTTTATAGTCTTTGAAGCAATTGTAAATGAGACTTTTCTTTATTTCTCCTTCTGATATTTTACTATTGGTATATACAAATGCAACTGATTTCTGAATATTAATGTTGTATCCTGCGACTTTACTAAATCCATCTATCAGTTCTAATAGTTTTTTGGTGGAGTCTTTAGGGTTCTATATATATAGTATCATGTTATCTGCATATAATGGCAATTTTACTTCCTTCTTACCAATTTGGATCCTTTTCTTTCTTTCTTTCTTTTTTTCTTTTGGCTGATTGTGGTGGCTAGAACTTCCAGTACTATGTTGAATAGAAGTGGAGAAAGTGGGCAATTTGCCTTGTTCCTGATCTTAAGGGGAGTGGTTTCAGCTTTTCCCCACTGAGTATGATGTTAGCTGTGGGTTTATCATGTATGGCCTTTATTATGTTGAGATATGGTCCCTCTATTCCCACTTTCTTAAGGTTTTTTTAAATCATAAATGCTGCTGGATTTTGTCAAATGCTTTTTCTGCATCTATTGATATGATCATATGATTTTTATTTTTCATTTTGTTAATGTGGTGTATCACATTAATTGATTTGCGGATGTTGAACCACCCCTGCATACCAGGAATGAGTCCCACTTGATCATGGTGTATGATCTTTTTAATGTATTGCTGAATTCTGTTTGCTAATATTTTGTTGAGGATTTTTGCATCTATGTTCATTAGGGACATCAGCCTTTAGTTTTCTTTTTTGGTAATGTCTTTGTCTGATTTTGGGATCAGGGTGATAGTGGCCTCGTAAAAATTGTTTGGGAGCCTTCCTCCTTCTGGATTTTTTGGAATAATTTGAGGAGAATAGGTGATAATTCTTTTTTGAATGTTTTGTAAAATTCACCCATAAAGTCATCTGGTCCAGGGCTTTTGTTAGTTGGGAGCTTGTTGATTACTGATTCAATTTCCCTGGTAGTAATCAGTCTATTCAGGTTTTCCATTTCTTCTTGAGTTAGACTTGGGAAGTGTATGCTTCTAGAAAAATGTCCATTTCTTCCAGATTGTTTAATTTGTTGGCATATAGTTGCTTATAGTAATTTCTTAAAACTTTTTGTATGTCTTTGGTGTCTGTTGTCACTTCTCCTCTTTCATTTCTGATTTTACTAATTTGGGTCTCCTCTCCCCCCCTTTTTTTGATGAGTCTGGCTAAAGGTTTGTCGATTTTCTTTATCTCCTTGAAAAACCAGCTCTTGGATTCATTGATCTTTTGTGTTGGTTTTTTTGGTCTCTATTTCATTTATTACTGCTCTGATCTTTAATATTTCCTTTCTTGTACTCCCTTTGGGCTTATTTTGCTGTTCTCTTTCCAGATCCCTTAAGTGTAGGGATAAACTGATTTGTGATTTATCTTGTTTCTTTAGGTAGGCCTGCATTGCTATGCATTTCCCTTTTGCTGCAGCCCATAGATTTTGGGTTGTTGCGTTTTCATTTTCGTTTGTCTCGAGATATCTTTTGGTTTTTTCCTTGATCTCATTGTTGATCCATTCATTATTTAGTAACATGTATTTGTGTGTCTTCCAGTTTTTTTCCTGTGGTTGATATCCAATTTCATAGCACTGTGGTCAGAGAAGACACATTGGTCAATCACATTGATTGGTATGTGATTTCAATTTTCTTAAATTTACTGAGACTTGTTTTGTGTCCTACCATGAGGTCTATCTTGGAAAATGTTCCATGTGCGCTTGAGAAGAATGTCTATTCTGCAGCTTTGGAATGAAATGCTTTGACAATATCGATTAAATCCAACTGGTCCAATGTGTCATTTAAGGCTGTTGCTTCCATATTTTCTGTCTGGAAGACCTGTCCCTTGTTTCAGAGGTGTGTTGAAGTCCCCTACTATGATAGTGGTACTGTTGATCTCTGTCTTTATGTCAGTCAGTACCTGTTTTATATATTTAGGTGCTCCTATGTTGGGTGCATAGATGTTTACTAGGGGTATGTCCTCTTGGATTGATCCCTTTATTATTATGTAGTGCCCATCTTTGTATTTTAATATGTTCTTCATTTTAAAGTCTGTTTTGTCAGATATAAGTATTGCTACTTCAGCTTGTTTTCTCATTTCCATTTGCATGAAATATCTTACTCCGACCCTTCACTTTCAGCCTGTGTGTGTCTTTTGATCTGAGGTAAGTGTTTTGTATACAGCATATGCAAGGGTCTTGTTTTCTTATCCACTCAGCCATCCAATGTCATTTGACTGGAGCGTTTAATCCATTTACATTTAAAGTGATTCCTGATAGGTACATAGTTATTGCCATTTTTTTATTTGTAGTTAGATTGTTTTCATCTTTCTTCTGCTTACAAAGACCTTTTAATATTTCCTGCAATGCTGTCTTGGTGATAATGAATTCCTTCATCTTACTCTTTTCTGGGAAGCTCTTTATCTCTCTTTCAATTTTAAATGATAGCCTTGCTGGATAAAGCAGTTTAGATTGTAGGCCTTTGTTTTTCATCACTTTGTATACCTCCTCCCACTCCCTTCTGGCCTGCAAAGTTTCTGTAGAAAAGTCATTTGATAGTCTTATAGGAGTTTCCTTGTATGTAACCTGCTGTCTTTTGCTGCTTTTAGGATTCTCTCTTTGTCTTTAACCTTTGCCATTTTAACTATAATGTGTCTTGGTGTGGACCTGGTTGGGTTCATCCTGGTTGGAACTCTCTGCACTTCGTGGGCTTGTAGGTTGGCTTCCTTCACCAGGTTAGGGAAGTTTTCAGTCATTATTACTTCAAATATGTTCTCGATCCCTTTCTCCCTCTCGTCACCTTCTAGTATTCCTATGATGCACATGTTGTTGGGCTTGATGTTATCCCAGAGGTCTCTTAAACCATTTTCATTGTTTTTTATTCTTTTTTCTTTTTATTGTTCTGCTTGGGTGATCTCTGCTAACTTGTCTTCTAAGTCGCTGATTCGATCCTCTGCCACATTTAACCTACTGGTAATTCCTTCAAGTGTGTTATTTCAGTTATTGTATTCTTTAGTTCTAACTGGTTGTTTTGATTTCTCTATCCTTTTTTATGTCGTCCCTAAGCTCCTTAAACATTCTTATCATCAGTGTTCTGAACTCTGTCTCTGATAGGTTGGTTACCTCTATTTCATTTGGTTCCAATTCTGGAGGTTTCTTTTGTTCATTTGGGACATGTTTCTTTGTTTCCCCAATCTGGCTGACTCTCTGTGTTTGCTTCGATGTATTAGGCAGATCCCCTAGGGTTCTTGGTTTTTGATGGGTGATCTTATGTAGTATGTGTCCTTTATATTTGACTTGCACCACTTCCCTATTCTCCTGTGCTTGTGCTCCAAAGGTGACCTTTGTGTTGTGCGTATTCTCCTGTTAAAGTTGAGCTTTAATTACTTTTGGCTTGTCAACAGGTGGGATTGACTCCTAGGCTGACTAGTTGTGAGACTTGGTTATGCCCACAGTGGATGATCTGCTGCGTGAGGGTTGACCGCTCAAATGAGGCAGTTTCTGCTCTTGCCTGCACATATGTGCACTGAGAGTAACACAGCCAGCCCTGTGGCCAGGACTCCTGAGTCTTAGGACACTTCTTCCATCGGGGGGGAGAGTGGATGGGGTGGGTGTGGAGGGCGGGAGATTTCTGAGCTGCTGAAAGCCCAGAGCTGCCTCTGCCACCTGCTGCTGACCCCTGGATGTGTCTCCTCAGTTGTAATTGCCCTGCCCTAGGCAGGCCAGAAAAGGTGGGGGCTGGGAATACAGGAGTCTTCTGTCTCCCAGCCCAGCAGTGTCACATTCTTCCCAGACTCTTCCCTAGGTCACAGCTGCAAACCCGGGATTCCCAGATCCTGAGCTCTCTGGCTCCTCTATAATCTGACATCCCTCCTCAGTTCAGGGGCCAGCTTGAGACTCTGGAAGGGCAGGGGTAGGATTGCTGTGGGAGAGTGGGGAGAGGGGCCCAGGTATGGTGTTTACTTACTTTGTCTAACCTAGAGCCCAGCTGGAGGTATCAGCTGAGGTTACTGCCTCAAACACTAGATAAGCTGCTCTCTGGCAGGAGAGATCAGCTGTGGGATGCAGGGAAGAGCCCACCTCTTGGCTCTTGTGATGTCTGTTCTGTCCTGGGACCCCCTGCGTCTCTGCAGCCTCGGCCGTGGGCTGTCTCCCCACATCGCTCCTTTTCCTCTTCCCCTGCTCATCCGGGTTGCCCACCTTCAAGTGATCGCCCTACATACCAGTCTCTTAGCTGTTCTGTGTGATGAGCATAGAGTCCTTTGATGGGTTACAGATATTCAATTTGTGGTAAGTTTCAGAGGAGAACTCAAGAAGACTACCTTGCTGCCACTATTCCTATGATGTCCCATTCATGCATTCTTGATTGAGACTATCTCTTATTCCCAACGCTTCTTTAGCAGTATTATTACAAAGCTTCTTCAGTGAATATTCAACTTCATCAAGTTTAACAGATATTACTGACAGTATAGGTCAGAAATGCAGATAAATCAACCACTTTCTAATTGGGTGATTTTGGTAACATTATTTCTCTTCCTCATCTATAATATTAGGTTAACATATATTATTCAGAGTATTGAGAAGATTAATGTGTTAATATGACCAGAATACTATCTAAGATATAGCAGTTTCATAAATGTTAGCTGTGGTCTTCTCTCATTTCCCTTTTTCTCTTAATGGTTTGTTGGTAGACACCTGTAATGCAATTAAAATATTTACCACGTTCTTATAAGAGCAATATTGTCTCTTGCAATGCTGTCAATAATAAAATTACATTTTAGTAGGCAGTATGTTTACTTACTAGATATTCTTCGGGTGAGGCTCTTATAAAAACCATGCAAGAGTACAGCCTACTTAGGAGGACTGTGTCTGTTTTTTATATTTTATTAAATTGATTGGGATGACATTGGTTAGTAAAATTATAGGTTTCAAGTGTACAATTCTATAATACATCATCTATATATTGCATTGTGTGTTCACCATCCAGAGTCAGTTCTCCTTACGTCACCGTATATTTGACCCTCTTACTCTCTTCTACCCCTCTCCTCCCTTCTTACCCTCTGGTAACTACTAAATTGTTGTCTGTGTCTATGAGTTTTTGTTTGTTTGTCTTGTTTGTTTGTTGCTTTCAATTTTATATTCCACATATGAGTCAAGTCATATGGTTCTCAACTTTTTCTCACTTATTTCACTTAGCATGATAATCTCAACATCCATTCATGTTGTTGCAAATGGCAGTATTTCATTTTTTCTTATGGCAGAGTAGTTTTCCATTGTGTATATATGCCACATCTTCTTTATTCAGTCATTCATCTATCAAAGAACACTTTGATTGTTTCCATGCTTTGGCCACTGTGAATGATGCTGCAATGAACAGAGGGATACATATATAGGGGTACATACACAGTGGTACCTTGGTTTTCGAACGTCTCTGTTGACGAACATTTTGGTTTATGAATGCCATAAACCAGGAAGTAAACGCTTCAGATTTCGAACAGGACTCGAAGTCGAACAAGTCGAAAGATCCTGAGGCCTAGCTGTCAGCTGTTTTTGAACATTTCAGAACTCGTGGATTACATTTGAAAACCGACGTACCACTGTATTCTTTACAAATAAATGTTCTCAGATTTTTGGGGTAGATACCCAGAAGAGTGATTGCTGGGTCGTATGGTAATTCGCAATTTTTTGAGGAAACTCCATACTGTTTTCCATTGCAGTGTACCAATTTCCATTCCTACTAACAGTATATGAGGGTTCCTTTTTCTCCACAATCTCTCCAGCACTTGTTATTACTGTGTTTCCCCCAAAATAAGACTGGGTCTTGTATTAATTTTGCTCCAAATGACGCATTAGGGCTTATGTTCATGGGATGTCATCCTGAAAAATTATGCTAGGACTTATTTTCCTGTTAGGTCTTATTTTGGGGGAAACACGGTACTTGTCTTGTTGATAAGAGCCATTGTAACAGGTGTGAAGTGGTATGTCATTGTGGTTTTGATTTGCATTTCCCTAATAGCTAGTGAAGTTAAGCATCTTTTCATGTATCTGTTGGCCATTTGCATTGTCTTCTTGGGAGAAATGTCTGTTCAGGTCCTCTGCCCATTTTTTAATTGGATTTTTTTTTGTTGTTGTTGAGTTATATGAGTTCTTTATATATTTTAGATATTAGCCCCTTAGGACTGTGTCTTAACCATACTTAATATATTGATGGTTATGTGTGTAAGAAGTAACCATAAGCATTGTGATAATAGTTCAATACCTATTTTTAGACATACTGGAATAAGAAAAATGATTCTCAAAGTATATCTATTGTACCTTGTGAGAGATCCTAAAAAAGAGTAAAAATGGCAAAGTATCCGTTTTCCTGACCCTATAAATAGAGGCATGATTATAAGATAAATGCATATTGCGGTAAATACACACTAGGATGTCCATGGTCTAATGAAGATTCTCATAGGATCTATGTGAAAAAAACTGAAATATGGAAAAGGAATTCTTATTATAGGTGTTGTCTTCAAAAATAGCAAAAGGACAATAAATTCATCCTAGCAAAAAGCATACATTGATAGAAGTTACGGAAAGCAGACACTGAGAGTTTACTGAAAATCAGAAACCTTTCAAGAAAATGAGGTGAACATATTAAAGTATTCAGAACTGTAGGAACACTTTACTACATGACAGTATCCTCTGCCTTTAACTGCAGAATCCTATGAACAGAGACTTTAACTGTCATTGCATTTAATTGAATGCTCGTCTATAACGCATTTGTTAACAAATGATCCAAATAAAAATCAAGATTTTAAGAATCTGTCTTCCTTTACCCATATAGAAGACATTTAAATGATAATAAAATGGCTTTTTCTTTCTTTTTCCTTTTTTTTTTTGGTCATGCCAACTATTTTAGGAGCAAGTTTCCAAGGCATTGGTGAAATTGATGGTGCTTTTGTTGCTATATATAGTATTTAATACTAAAGTGGCATTAGTAATGTAGCAGATACAGAATTAAGTGTTTTATTTTTTTGCATTCTTGAATTTGATGATTAAGAGTGGTAAGGTCTTTGTATGACATAAATTCTGATTCCTTTTATATTTTGTCTAAGTTTCCCTATTTTCTGAGTATAAAATGAATTGGTGTTGGTTTTGTGAATTTGCTTTTTTAAAATCAAGAAATAAATTAGCTGCTGAAAGTATTCAGAAATTTACCTCAATTTAGGCATTTTTTTATGAATGTGTGAAAATGTTTAAAATTAACCTTCACCATAATTAAGTTCAATAGAAACAGAAATTGTTGATAGTGATAGCTCAGAAAATGAAACCTATTAAATAATAAATAATATTGTACTTGATTAGTTTTAGGATTTTCTTTTCTTTTTCTTTACTGGAAAATGATTTTTTATGTAATTGATACTGTGAAAAACACTAAATAAAAAGAATATGTAATTTTTTTATTTCACTCTAAAGCTCATTCATGTATTTTATTTATAACTTTAACGATCATTTATTGAATGGCTACTGTGTGATAGATACCAGAATGGTTTCTTTTCACCCTAGGTTTTATCCATTTTCTCGTAAACAGTTGTCTCTAGGAAATGCTGTACTTCTTACTATTTAGCAGCTGTTAGCTCCATTTGTATAAAATTTTAAAATATTTTAAAGTAAAATTAGAAATTTACAATTATTTTCTAAATTTACTCTTAATTTTAATATGCCAAATGATGTCATTCTTAGATCAAGTTATTAATATGCATAAAATCAGACCATTTAGAATGCTCCTCTAGACTGTTTGATTTTTTAAGGGTATTATAATTATTTAACATATAATTATGTTTATTATATATTTGTATTTAGTTTATAGATACAGATTTATACACTGATATGCTCACTGACCTAATAATATATACTGGGAAATCAGGACTGTTTCTCTGAGAGAGATGTATCAATAATACTACTTATTTTACTTCATGTATAATTAAAACCAACCTTTAAGTAATTTAGGAATGAATAAAGGAATATCCGCTAAAGCTTCTAAGCCAGGAGTTGCCTGGGAAATGGCTCCAATTTATTTTCAAGTTCTTAAAATATTGCTCCCCATATGGATTTTGTTAATTTTTCAGTCCTGACATATATTTTATGAAAGCTATATTTTCCCTTATATTATCTTTACTTTGAGCAATAAATTTGTGATTATAAATATCCTTTTTTATTTTTGTAAGGTAATACTGAGCTTTGTCTACAACACTGTTTCCACAAGATATTAGTTACATGTCACAAGACAGCACATATAATTTATATATTTTATTATGATGTGGGAGAAAAAATTGATCTCTGTGTTTCTCAATTGTATTTAATGTTCTGTTTTCTAGACTTATGATGTCTAATGCATACTACTGTTTTCTCTCACAGATATAATTTTAAACACGATAGGAACAGTATTAAAATAAAAATCTGTACCATTCTTCCGTATTTCTTAGAACATCACATACCGTCAGGTAAGTGCTTTTATTCAAATACAATCAGTAGTAATTAGGCCAAATTTGAACTTTTCATAGACTGAACTGTTGAACCTTGATCCATTCCAATTTGTCTGGATGGTGGTAATATTTTTAGTGCCATGAGAGGTTCATTTCAGCATATAAAAATATGCTTACTGCATTATCAGATTTATGCCATCATAGTGTAGGAATGTTGGATCAGTAGTTCATAATAAAAGCTTTTATCCTAGGTTATACAAAGACCACCTGAAATAAATAAGCTTACTTCTCTATGCTTTAGTTTTCTCACTTTTAAAATTGGGATATCTGTCCCAATTCCTTCCCACACTGGGGTAATTCATATCTTCTATTTTTTTGTTTATTTGTTTTAATAAGGAAGAAAACTAATTCCAAGGGTTACTGAAATAATAAATAAAAATAAATGTCAGGTTTTCTTTCTATAAATCCATAAGTCTATTTTCAACAATTCTTTATTGCAGATATTAGATCACATAATAACAATAAAAAATTTTATAAGCCACTCTTTATTGCACATTTACAATATATTTGACAACCTTCTAGTTAAATGAACCACTAAATTAATTACATTTTGGACATGCATTGCTGTTTTAGACTACTGAAATTCAGTACATTTTTTATTTCTTCAGTGAGTAATCCTGCAATTCTAAAAGTGTTAATATCCTTCTCTAAGTGTCTATTGCTGGTTGGTCTCAGTTTTTCTTAATATTTATTATTCTATTCTTGTAGTAATTAAAAATGTTGCACTAAAGCTATTATTAGGTCTGTAAGAAAAGGACAGTCAGCTTTCTTGGTAATAGAAAGGGGCATAAGTATCTACTAGGGATGATTGGAAATCAAAACTGAATATACCTGCTAGATTAGTTCCAGAGAATATAGTTTACCTTTAATGCATATAATTTGCTTGAGAGTAAGTGGTGACTAACTATTTTTTCTGATATCTACCCAGATAATCATTTTGTTTTTTAATTTTTATTATTTTTAAGTGGAGGGAAAAACCTCAGTCTTTACAATAAAGACAATAAAATTAGAGCTCACAAATTCTAAACCAAGAACTATGAAATTAATAGAGCATTGTTGCTAAGAGCGAGATAGATTAGCTCTTGAATAAAGTTGTTTGTTACATGAAAAAAAAATTAATAAATTACCTATTCTCAGACTTTCTATAAACACCCACATTTTATATAATGAAACATTATAAATATTTCAAAGCACATTAAAAAAATGTTTACGTAATTGTTATCTACATCATTCGTGATTGTTCAGCCGTGTTAAGATAGTAAGATATGAAAATTCCTAAAACGGAAAGAAAAAATAGCAAAGAAAGCAGAAAACAATGAATCCGATGACCCAGTTTACTGAATAAATATAGATGATCACCATGTCCATGTCAAACCACCAGCCGCGGCTGTCATCCTCAAAGTGCAGGTAGTCCATCCTGTGTGCGCCGTGTGGGAACTGCCTTCGTGTAACAGGAGCCGCACGTCTGCGGAAACCTACAAGGTGTATGAACACAGTTTAAAGCTCATTAAACTCAGATCTGTACTCAGACAGGAAGCTGCATTCTGAACGCAGGTACCATGAACAGAGTATATCTTGATTTCACTTGATTGTTAGGTTGTATTCCTGAGTTTTTTTCAATGATAAGCACTTATCAGAAGTCTCTTTAAGTTTCATGGTGAAATGCTGTTTTTTTTTTTTTCATTGTGATAATTACATGTGAATTTACAGCTTGACCATAAACTTGCTGATTGGCAACCATTTTTTTCCTTGGCTGACCAATATTTCATTTCAGAAGTATCTAAAAAATACAATTCAATTTTCCAAAGACTGATAACTTGATTATTAATCTTTGCTTTTTAATCTAATGCCTACTTTAAGTACTTCTGTGCTTATCAGTGTTAGTGAGTGGAGACAATATAATAAACTGAAAAGAAAAGATTAGTACTTGCTGGTAACTCTGATGATAAAGGTTCTGTGAGGCTCAAGCTTGAAGCAGATTCTAGTTCATCCATTGTAACAACTGAGTAATGTTAAATATTATGCTCTAGATTAGTCTGCTTATTCTGACCACTAGGTTGCATTCATCTGGGTATTAGTATGTTTATTTAAAGTCAAACTTCTTTGATTAATAACAGTCCTAAATTACTGTTTATGTATGTTTTATTTTAAAAAATAAAATTGTACATATTTAAGGTGTAAAACATGGTCATTTGATATATAGTGAAATGAATATTATAGTCAAGCTAATTACCGTGTTTCCCTGAAAATAAGACCTAGCCGGACAGTCAGCTCTAATGCCTCTTTTGGAGCAAAAATTAATATAAGACCGGGTTTTATAGTAAAATAAGACCCAGTCTTATATTACATTGTTATATTAAGACCAGTGTCTTAATATAACATAATGTAATATAATACCCAGTCTTAAGTAAAATGAGATCCGGACTTAAATTATAGTAAAATAAGACCAGGTATTATATTATTACATTATATTACACTATATTACATTATATATTGTATTATATTATACCCAGTCTTATGACTGGGTCTTATATTGATTTTTGCTCCAGAAGACGCATTAGAGCTGATTGTCCGGCTAGGTCTTACTTTCGGGGAAACACGGTAACATATCTCCTCTCATAATTACCTTTTCAGTTGTTGTGAGAGAGCACCTGAAGTCTATTCTCTCAGCAAATTTCTAGTATCTCTTATCAGATATATGGTTTGCAAATATTTTCCTCAAATCCATAGGTTGTGTTTTCATTTTGTTTCCTTTGCCATGCAGAAGTTTTTTAGTTTGATGTCATCCCGCTTGTTTATTTTTACTTTTGTTGCCTGAGCTTTTGTGGTCATAGCCAAAAAACCATTGACAAGGCTGATGCCACGGAGCTTACACTCTGTTTTCTTGTAGAGTTTTACGGTTTCGGGTGTTAATTTAAGTTGATGATCTATTTTGAGTTGATTTTTGTTTATGGTGTAAGGTAAGGGTCCAATTTCAGTTTTTTTTTGCATGTGGCAATCCGGTTTTCCCAGCACAATTTACTGAAGAGACTATCCTTTCCCCACTGTGTATTCTTCGTACCCTTATTGAAAATTAGTTGGTTTTATATGAGTGGGTTTATTTCTGACTCTCCACTGTGTTCTACTCACCTCTGTGTCTGCTTTTATGCCAGTAGCATGATGTTTTGATTACTATTGCTTTGCAACATAATTTAAATCAGGAAGTACAATGCCTTGCACTCTGTTCTTCTCAAGATTGCTTTGGCTATTCAGAGTCTTTTTTGGTTCCATACAATTTTTAGAATTGTTTTTTCTATTTCTGCAAAAAGTGCCATTGGTATATTGATAGAGATTGCATTGAATCTTTATATTGCTTTGAGTAGTATGGACATTTTAACAATATTAATTCTTTCAATCAGTGAACATGTAAAAGCTTTTTTAGTTGTGTCTTCTTCAGCTAAGTTTATTTTAAATTTTTTAAAAATTAAATTTATTGGGGTGACATTGGTTAATAAAATTATGTAGGTTTCAAGTGTACAATTTTATAATACATCACCTATACATTACATCGTGTCAAATCTCCTTTTGTCACCGTATATACAGCAGTTTCTTTCATCAATGATTGAATCGTGCTAGGCTGATAGCTCAGCTCCTCTTACTTTTTGTTTGCCTTATTAGTATTATCTTCAATCTGATTTCTTTATAGAGTCTGTTTAAATCTCTTGTCCACTTTTTGCTGGTAATTTAGCTAAAACTAGATAATATAATTCAAATTTAGTTGGGCATATGTAAACTTGGATATATTGCAACACACAAAAAGCAAACTAATGAACTCAGTCCTTCTGTGTTGTCAAATCTCCAGTTTTCCTCAGCTAACATTACATACCATAACATCTAAGAATGCTAGTGTCCTCACTAAATATTAGTAAAGCTTAACTTTTCTTTTGCATAAACATAATAATAAACTTTAATGTTATCTTCCTACATTCCAATAGATTGCCTTGCATCCAATGTGTGGGCATTCTGTTTTGGAGAGACATGGAGGGGATTTCAATCCCAACAGCTTTTTAAGGCTATCTAACCACTGTTCTCTAAAATATAGTCTATATGTTAGGAGGAAAGGGACTTTTCTGTTCGTGTAGAAGATAGGGAAAGTGGGAAGAGTTGTTCTCATGTTCAAATATTATCCTAATACATAAACACAAATATTCCCAAAGTAGTTTATATACCTTTTCAAAAACTTTACAGATTTAAGCTGGAGAACAGGTAACACTGTTATTGGATATTATTACTGTTAACTTTACATTTAAAAATATGTGACTTTGCTATCCCAAAGGCTTATTTATAGGCCTTAGTTTCCTCATATTCAAAAATTTCAGTTGTTTGGGTCAAGGAAATAATGTTATTAATGCATAGTTGTAAAAAACAGTACAGCTGAAAATAGACATGGCACAAAAGATGAAGCGTCATGGGAGATTATAGTTACTTGTTTTCCCAGGACAGTCTGTTTAATCTTGTTGTCCTGATATAATTACTAATAGCGCCTCTTTTACTCTAAAAATGTCCTCATGAATGCTAATTCCCTTTTTTTGGTGGAAGGAGGGAGAAAGAAGGCAGTATTAGAAGACACTGGGATGCACAATTTCCAGCTCTGAACAGCAGAAGGCGATGTGACCCAGGATGGCTTAGGCAATACATTTTTATAGGTAAGCTGGATAATGATCATTGCTTGGTTAATGTTAATTTCTTTAAAAAAATTTTTAAGTAGGGAGGGAGAGAGTGTGTGTTATTAATAATTTTGGAATTTCCAGAACTGTAAATGGGATGGGATGATTGCAGTTTCTAAATCAAAATTAGACTAACAGAAAATAACCTCACAGACATTGTTGGTTAAGTAGTAGATTGATTATGACATTAGAAAAATTGTCAGAATACTGATCACAGTGATTAATTACAGATTCCACTGTAAAATGGTGATGATGAAAGTGCCCAATTCATTGAGCTATTATGACGATTAGATGAATTACTACATATAAAGCATATGCCTGGCCCATAGTAAAGGTTCAATAAATGTTAGATTTTTCTTCTTATTGCTATTACTACTTTTTTCTTGACATCTTAATTTGTGTACTGAGCAAATATTAAGCATCTACTATGTTCCAGGCTCTCTGCTACATGCTGGAGATATGGTGAATGATGCTTAGTGCCTATTCTAGAGATGTTTATAGTCTAGAGCAGGGTTTCCCAAGCCTGGCACTACTGACATTCTAAGCTAAAGAATTCTTTGTTGGGGGTGGGGGTGGGAGGTTGTCCTGTGCATTACAGGATGTTAAACAGCATCCTTGGTCTCTATTCACTAGATGACAGTAACACATGTCCCCAGATGTGACAATCAAAAATGTCTACAGATACTGCCAAATGTCCCCTGGGAGGCAAAATTGCCCTGGGTTATGAACCACTGGTCTAGAGTAGTACTGTCTAATGGAACTTTCTGTGATGATGGAAATGTTCTATATCTGGGCTGTCCAATATAGTCGCCACTACCCACATGTGCCTAGTGAGCATATGAAATGTGGCTAGTACAACTGAGGATCTGAAATTTTAATTTTGATTAATTGTAATTTAATTGCCACACATGCCTGGTGACTACCCTATTGGACAGAGCTGGTCTAGAGGACCTCCAATATCCTGATGTTATCCTGACCTTCACTTCCAGTGTCAGAACTCTTCCTCCTCATTCTCAGTTCTTTGTTCCTCCACTAGTACCTGTTTCATTCAGTCCTGTGTTACTTCTCTTCTTTGGGAACTTATCTGCCTCCATTGTTAAGGCATTACACACAGGCAGGTGCTGTGTCTAAATTACTTCAGGGTCCCAAATCTGACACTTGATTTTTCTCAGTTGAAGCAGCATGATTTGGCACGCATTTGAGGGAATTTTTGAACAACAGGAACTGTCCTTGGAATCAGGGAGAGTGAGAGGTGGATCCAGGAGGGTCCAGGAGTGTCCTTGAGGGCCAGCGGGAGGGTGACAGTCAGTCATTCCTTGCATCGGGTGGTCCCCAGACCCGAATCCCTGGAGGGTACGTGGGCCCAGAAGAGGGGACACCACGGTGACTTCTCCTTACTTCTTGTTGTCTTTGCCTTTCCTTTTGTCCTTTCCTTTCGATGGCATCTGCTAATACTACTTTTAATATGAGGAAGAAGCTGCCTTTTCTTGCCAGTGCTTGTTGTTTATATTACGCCTATCTTTTCTGAATAAATCAGTAAACTTACCATTCATTGCTTGTTCAGACAAATGGCTGAGCAACTGTTTTCTTCAAGTATGTGTTGATTTCTCTAAGGCAATTGCTAACTTTTTGTAGACTATCATAATATCAGACACTGAGAATATGGAATTTATTAAATACTTATGGAGTGTATATGTACTAACATTAGTGACTGATGATTTAAACATATTTTAAGAAATGTTCCCTGTCTTAAAATCTCAGTCTAGAACAGTGTTTCTCAGTCTTTTTTTTCATTATCATCCTTGTAAGGAGAAAAAAATAAGTTAAATTGAAATTTATTTTAAATTGAGCATTCTAATAAATAAAGTTAAATTATATCTACTTTCTCTCTAATGAGAGATATTAAATAATAAGGAATAAAATTTTGTCAGGTATGTTGAGCTTTTGAGGGCCACAAACCACTGTACTATCTAAGCTCTTTGTTGTCCCCAAAACCAATTTTTGCCATCATGGGGGCTATATTGCCCCCATTTAAAAAGCATACTTAGGGACAGTACACTTAAAACCATTATATCAGTCAAAATAAATATTTTATTATTTATTTAATTAAATTTATTGTGGGTGACATTGGTTAATAAAATTATATAGATTTCAAGTGTACAATTCCATAATATATCATCTATGTATTGCATCGTGTGTTTTAACGATGCAATGAAGTGGTTTTACAACCACTTCATTCCAAACAAAAATTGGAGTTAATGGAATGAGAAGCTTTTTTACTAGGAATTCACTTTTACACAGACTTGACCACAACCTACTATTGGTGATAAACTGATAATAATTGGTTTGGTATTAAGTCATAGTTTAAAGAGTATCCAATATTATTAGTACATTTTAACTATGCTATTTTAAAAAACACAATAAAGACACATACTTCATACTTTTTTGACATATAATATTGCAGTGAAAAATCACACTCTTCAAGCAATCATAAAATTTGGATTCTTGTGCCAATGTTACACATCTCATTATTGGGTCAAGTCAAAATAGTTTCTCTGTATTTATTGAGATGTTCACATAGATTTCCTATTTAATCTGTTAATGTGATGAATTCAAATAGGAGATTTTTTTTAAATGTTGAAAAATTTCAAAACCTGTAAAAGTGATAGATTTTCTAGTATTTCATCATTCCTTCATACCTAGGATAAATTCCATGTGTTCATGATATTGGTTTACATGCACTGGTGAATTCAGCTTTATATATTTTATATGACATTTTTATGCCTATTTCTGTAAGGAAGATTGGTCTATAATTTTCTGTTTTGTGCTATCTTTGCCTGGTTTTTATATCATAATTTTAATGGCTTCATAAAACATGGCAGTTATGTGACAATTCCCTATGGATCTCAGTGTGTCTGCATATCTTGCAAACACTGACTGCCTTTGCTCTGTACTATTTTTTTAAAGAGATATTTCTATAGCAAATAGTCTTGGCAGATAGCATGTATCCCTCTGTTCTAAGGTTTTATAGCCTTAGAACATAGCATATTTAATACCTGTTATAAAAGATTTGAGATTTGTAAGCTTAGAGCTCTCCATGTAACACACCCCACCACATGTGTAGATATCATCTGGCCCTATTTGTAATGCCCTATGAGAAATGGGGCTCAGGTATCCATCACAAATGCTGCTTTGAGTAGTAAACCATTTGTCGCTGACCCAGGAGTGTCATGTCTGCTGCAAGCATTCATGAAACTGGCAGACTAAACTGTTAGCTTGCAAATGAGGTAAATCTTAGACACTTAACAGTTCTCAATATTGGCAATCTTGTGCTCTATTTTTACTGTGAAACAGTTTGCATAGAATTGGAATCCTTAAAAGTTTGGTGAATCTAGCCTACAAAGCCATTTGGGCCTGTAGTCTTTTCAGGTGTGGGGGTAGATTTTTAAATACTAATAAATTTCTTCAATAGTTGTTAATCTAGTCCTGTTTTCTACTTCTTCTTGAGTCATTTCTGGCAATTTTTATACAACATTATCCATACTATCCCAGTTTTCAAATGAATTGGACTAAAATTTTTATAGTTGTGGTACATTTACAGCTCTTCCAACTATTCTGGTCTCTTTCAGAGTAAATGGTTTATGTGCACTTCTCTGCCCCTTAGAAGTTAGGCACAGCCATGAGCCTTGATAATGAAAATGACTGTCCAATGAAAATACTGTATTACTTCTAAGTAGAGCATCTATCAGTTTGAGATGGTGCAGCAGTCTCTTTTCCTCCTCAGTAACCTTTCCACAATAACCAGCAATGCACCAGACAGAGGAAGCTGTCATCCTGGGTCATAAAGTTTAGGGTGGTGTGCAGCAGGGCCCTCAGGAGTTCATGGAAAAAACATTTCAATGTTACTGTGAATTCTGACTGAAATAATAAAGTGACTTATAAAAGTGTAAAAGAGAAGGGTGATAGAAAGTTGAATCTGACCTATTTTCCCACTTGAAGGGAAAAAAAAGCTCTTGGAGAAATTCATTATATGAAATCAAAGAGGAAGAACTGCAAAAGAAAATCTCCAAGTCACTATCAGGCTTATAAAGAATATAAAGAAGAACCAGCAGTCCACCAGAATCTCAGGTACTTCTGCCTTTTCATAAATTCTATTTTGTAAAAACAATTTTATCTCAGTATTTCTCTTGTATCCTGCAAACAAGGCTATGACCTTTTCTCCCCAACAGAATATGGTTCTAATTTATATTCTCTATCAAAGACTATAAAGTAGGCTCCATTATTTTGAATATTCGTTCAGAAACGGAAAGACTGTCAACAATTATCTCATTCATTTTTGCAATTTTAGCAGCTTGCACAGTGCTTATAGTGGGTTAATATGTGTTTGTTGAATAGATGGATGAGTGCCTGTATATAAGGATAGACTTAGAAGGAATAATTAGCATATTTTCTGAGAATTTCCCAACTCAAGCCTCTCAAATGTTATTTTCAATAGGAATTGAATATTATTATGAATATATTTGAGATACGGTTTGTAGTTCTTATGAAAAATATTCTTTAGATGTTAACTCAGAGCCTTGAAATCAGTATTAAAGATATATCCTATCCTTCATGTGTAATGGGACAGACAAAAGGTTGAAGCACAGTATTTCACTGCTCTGTATTCTTCATATTACATAAGAATTTGTGTCAAAAGTTGATTGATATAATTAGGGCTTAGCAGAGGTGGAGTGATATTTTTATAGTCTCAAGTAGGTATAGAGGTACTCTGTTAATATACTTGAATATTTAATGCAAAATGGATTTTATATTTCATCTTTATCTCCTATAGCTTTAGGATTACAGAGTCAAATGTATTAATCCTGCAAAATTAAATTTTTATATTGAATAAGTTAAAATATCTTGTAGATTACTTATAATTTTATAACACCTGCTTATTTTTCAATATAATTCTATAACATCTGCTTATTTTTCAATATAGTTTATAAAGTTACCAGGCAAAATTATAAAATTTTAAAATATTTTGTTTCTGTAACCAGGTGAAAAGTGAGTACCATGTCTTTTTTTAAAAACACTTTTTTATTATGGTAAAATATATACAAGAAAATTTGAGATTTTAACCATTTGTAGTATACAATTCATTGGCATTAATTACATTCACAAAGTTGTGCAACGATCACCACTATTTCCAAAAAATATTTTCATTACCACAAAGAAACTCTATAGCCATTAGGCAATAATGCCTCAATTCCCCACTCTCCCCAGCCTCTACTAACCTTTAACCTACTTTCTGTCTCTATGAATTTGACTATTCTAGATATCTCATGTAAATGGGATCATACAATATTCATCCTTTTGTGTCTGGCTCATTTCACTTGACATAATGTTTCAATGTTCACTAATACTGCAACATGTATCAGAACTTCATTCCTTTTTATGGCTGAATGATATTCCATTATATGTATGAACCACATTATGTTCATCCATTAATTTGTTTACAGATACTTGTCTTGTTTCCATCTTTTGTCTTTATGGTGAATAATGCTACAAAGAACATTGGCCTACAGTTACCTGTTTGAATCTTGGTTTTCAATTCTTTGGGGTATATACCCAGGAGCAGACTTGTTGAGTCATATAGTATTTGTATGTTTAGCTTTTTGAGGAAACTCTAAACTCTTTTCACAGTGGGATGCATCATTTTACATCCGTACCAGCAATGTACAAGAGTTCTAATTTCTCCACATGCTTGCCAACAACATTTATTTTCTGTTTGTTTGTTTTTTTAACTTTTATTATAGGCACTCTAGTAAGTGTGAATCTCATGGTGGTTTTAATTTGCATTCATTCCCCTAATGACTAATGAGGTTAAGCATCTCTTCATGTGTTTCTTGACTACGTGAATATCTTCTTTGGAGAAATGTCCATTCAAGTCCATTGCCCATTAAAAAAAATTATTTTGTCTTCTTGTTATTGAGCTCTTTATATATTCTGAGTATTAAGCCCTTATTAGATACATGATTGCCAAATATTTTCTCCCATTATAAAGGCTTTCCTTTCATTTTCTTGATAGTGTCCTTTAAATGCACAAAAGTTTTAATTTTGATGAAATTCAATTTATTTTTAAATTTGTTGCTCATGCGTTTGGTGTCATAGCTAAGAATCCACTGGTCATGATTTACCCCTACATTTTCTTCTAAGAGTTTTATGGTTTTAACTCTTATATTTAGGTTGATTCATTTTGAGTTAATTTTTGTATATGGCATGAGGTAGGGGTCTAATTTTTTTCTTTTGCATGTGGAAATCCAGTTGTCCTAGCATTATTTGTTGATGACACTGTTCTTTCCCCATTGAATGATCTTAGCACCCTTGTAAAAATCAATTGGCCACAGACATATGACATGGGTTTATTTCTAGACTTTCTATCTCATTGATTTATGTATTTATCCTTATGACAGTACCACGGTGCTTGACTACTGTAGTTTTGCAGTAAGTTTTGAAATAGGGAAGTGTGAATCCTACAACATTATACTTCTTTTTCAAGATTTGTTGTTATTCAGGACACCTAGAAATTTCATGTGAATTTTAGGATCAGCTGTTTCATTTCTGCAAAAATGGCTATTTTGATTTTGAAAATGATTGCACTGAATACGTAGATAGCTTTGGGTAGTACTGATATTTTAATGATATTAAGTGTTATATTCCATGAACATGGAATGTCTTATATTTAGGTCTTCTTTAATTTCCTTCAGCAATGCTTTGTAGTTTTTGGTGTTCCAATCTTTCACATCCTCGGTTAAAATTTTTCCCACTTATGTATTATTTTAGATGCTATTGTAAATGAAATACCTTTCTTAATATCCTTTTCAGATTGTTCACTGTTAGTAAACACAACCAATTTTTGTGTGCTGAAGTTACAGGCTTCAACTTTGCTGAATTTATTAGCTTTAATAGCTTTCTTTCATATATAGCATTATGTCATCTCTGGGACTTTCTATATATAATATTATATCATCTGTGAATAGAGATAAGTTTACTTTTACCTTTACAATTTGGACACCTTTTATTTTTCTTATCTAATTGCTATAGCTAGATTTCTAGCACAGTATTGAATAGATATAATGAAAGCAGGAATCCGTGTCTTAATCAAGAAGGTGGAGGGGAGCTTTCAGCCTTTCACACTGAGTTAGATGTTAGCTGTTGAGTTTTTAATAAATGTCCTTTGTCATGTTGAAGAGGTTCCCTTCTAGACCTAGTTTTTTTGTTTGTGTGTTTGTTTTAAACATGAAAGGGTATTGATTTTGTCAAATGCCTTTTATGCATTAATCAAGATTATCTATTTTTTCCTTTATTTTATTAATGGGTATTTATTATATTGATTTCTTATGCTAAAACAACCCTTTATTCCTAAGATAAATATTATTTGGTCATAATGTATAATCCTTTTAACATTCTACTGAAATAAGTTTGCTAGTATTTTATGGAGGATTTTTGCATCTATATTCATAAAGGATATTGATCTGTAATTTTCTTTTATCGTGATGTCTTTATTTGGCTTTCATGCCTGGGTCATGCTGGCCACATAGAATGAGTTGCAAAGTGTTCCCTTCTCTTTAATTTTTCAGAAGAATTCGAGAAGGATTGGCATTACTTCTTTTAAATTTTGGTAGAATTTACCAGTGATATCATTTGGGCCCGGAATTTTTATTTTTTTTTCTTTACAATTTTATTGAGAAATAATTGACATACATCACAAGTTTCAGGTATACAGCATGATGGCTTCACATATAATGTGAAATGATCACCACCATAGGTTTAGTTAATATCTATATCTTATAAATACAGTAACAAGAACAATTTTTCTTCTTGTAATAAGAATGCTTGGGATCTACTTTCTTCACAACATTCCTATATGTAATATAGCAGTGTTAACTATAGTTATGTTGTCCATTACATCCCAGTACTGATTTATCTTATAACTGGAAATTTGTACCTTTTGGCCACCCTCCTCCAATTCTCCCTCCCCCCAACTCCCTGCTCTTGTAACCACAAATCTGATCTGTTTTTCTGTGTGTTTGGTGATTTTTTTAAAATTAAGATTCCACATATAAGTAAGTCATACAGTATTTGTCTTTCTCTGTCTGACTTATTTCACTTAGCATTATGCCTTCAAGGTCCATCCATGTTGTTGCAAATGTAGGGTTTCCGCATTTATTATGGCCAAATAATATTCCATTGTATATATACACACCACAACTGCTTTATCCATTCATCTATTGATGGACACTTAAGTTTTTTCCATGTCTTGTCTATTGTAAATAATACTGCTATGAACATGGAGGTACAGATAGCTTTTTGAGTTAGTGTTTTCGTTTCTTTTGGAAATATTCCCAGAAGTGGAATTGCTGAATCATATAGTAGTTTTAATTTTTGAGGAACCTCCAAACTGTCTTCCACAGTAGCTGTACCAATTTACATTCCCACCGACAGTGCAAAAGTATTCCCTTTTTTCCACATCCATGCCAGCATTTGTTATTTCTTGTCTTCTTAATGATGGTCCCTCTAATAGGCATGGAGTGATATCTCACTGTGTTTTCAACTTGCATTTCCCTAATGACTAGGGATGTTGAGCATCTTTTCATGTACCTGTTGGCCATTTGTATATCTTCTTTGTAAAAATGTTTATTCAGGTTCTTTGCCAATTTTTAAATTGGATTTGTTTGTTTGTTTGTTTTACTGTTGAGTTGTGTAAGTTCTTTATATATTTTGGATATTAACCCCTCATCAGATATATGTTAGTAAATATTTTTTTCCCAATCCATAGGTTTTACTTTGTTCGTGGTTTATTTACTGTACAGAGCTTTTTAGTTAGATATAGTCCTACTTGTTTATTTTTTATTTTATTGCTTGTGCTTTAGGTGTGATTTCCAAAAAAAAATATTACCAAGACCCATGTCAAGGAGCCTTTTCCCTGTTTTTCAGGTCTCACATTTTTAAGTCTTTAATCTTTTTTGAGTAGATTTTTGTGAGTGGTATAAGACAGGAGTCAGGATTCATTCTTTTCTATGTGAATATCCAGTTTTCCCAGCACCATTTATTTTGGAGACTGTCTTTTCTCCACTAAGTATTCTTGGCTCCCTTGTCAAGTATTAGTTGACTACTGTCAACTAATATGCTTGGGTTTATTTCTGTACTTTTGATTCTGTTCAATTGGCTTATTGTTTTCCTGCCAGTACCATACTGATTTAAGTACTCCAGCTTGAAACCAGGAAGTGTGATGCCTCCCACTTTGTCCTTCTTTCTCAGGATTTCTTTGGCTATTCCCGGTCTTTTGTAATTCCATATAAATTTTAGAAATGTTTTTTTTCTAATTCTGTAAAAATGCCCTTGGAATTTTGGTAAGGATTGCATTGAACCTATAGATCGCTCTTGGTAGTATTTTATTTTTTAAATTTCATTTATTTAAATTTAAAAAACAAACCCCAAAACAGTTCACTCATTTTCCCATACCCTACCCCCTCCTGTGGAAACCACCAATCTATTCTCAGTATCCATGAGATTTTTATCTATCTATCTATCTATCTATCTATCTATCTATCTATCTATCTATCTATCTATCTATCTATGATTCCACATAGATGAGAGATCATATGATATCTGTCTTTCTTTGTCTGACTTATTTCACTTAGCATATTGCCCTCAAGGTCCATCCATGTAACAAATAGCAAGATTTCATGCTTTTAGTATGGCTGAATAATATTCCATTGTACATATACACCACAATTCCTTTATCTATTCTTATATCAATAGACACATAGGTTGTTTCCATATCTTGACTATTGTAAATAATGCTGCAATGAACATGAGAGTGCACATATCTTTCCGAGTTAGTGTTTATTTTTTTCTTCAGATAAATACTCAGAAATAGAATCAATGGATCATATGGTAGTTCTATTTTTAATTATTGAGAAACCTCCAAACTGTTTTTCATAGTGGCTGCACCAATTTACATTCCCACAGACAGTGCCAACTGTCTTTTCTCCACCTCCTTACCCAAACTTGTTATTTCTAATCTTTTTGATAATAGCCATTCTAACAAGTGTAAGGTGATTTTTCATTGTAGTTTTGATTTGCATTTTGCTGATGAATAGTGATGTTTGAGCACCTTCCATGGAACTGTTGGCCATCTGTATGTCTTCTTTGTAAACATGTCTATTCAGATCCTCTGCCCATTTTTCAAATCAGATTGTTTGTTCTTTTGCTGTTGTATGAATTGTTTATATATTTTGGATATCAGCCCCTTATCAGATATATTTATTGTTTGTTAATATTTTCTCCCATTCAGTACAGTGTCTTTTTGTTGTTGGTTTCCTTTACTGTACAGATGCCTTTTCATTTGATGTCATTCCACTTACTTATTTTTGCTTTTGTTGCTTTTGCTTTTGGTGTTATTTTTAAAACATCATCACTAAGATTGATATCAAGGAGCATACCACCTATGTTTTCTTGCATTGTTTTAGGGTTGCAGGTCTTCAAGTCTTTAATCCATTTTGAGTTAATTTTTGTGTATGGTGTAAGATAGTGGTCTGGTTTTATTCTTTTGCATGTAGCTGTCCAGTTTTCCCAACAACGTTTATTGGAGAGACTGTCTTTTCCCCAGTGTATACTCTTGGTTGTTTAGTCACACATTAATTGACCATATATGCATGGGTTTATATCTGGGTTCTCTATTCTGTTCCATTGATCTTTGTGTTTGATTTTATGCCAATACCGTACTGTTTTAATTATTATAGTTTGAAATCAGGGAACATGATACCCCCAGCTTTGTTCTTCTTTTTCAAGATTGCTCATGCTATTCAGGGTATTTTACAGTTCCATATGAATATTAGAATTGTTGTACCTTTGTGGAAAAAATGCCATTTGAATTTTGAATGTAATTGCACTGAATCTGTAGATTGTTTTGGGTAGTATTAGGTTGGTGCAAAAGCAATTGCGGTTTAAAAGGTTAAAAATAATTGCAAAAAGCACAATTACTTTTGCACCGACCTAATATATGGATATTTTAACAACATTAGTTCTCCTAATCCATAAGTATGAAATATTTTTCTGTTTTTGTGTGTGTTCTTCAATTTTGTCCATTAATGCCATGTAGTTTTCATCATACTTTCACCTCCTTGGTTAAACTTATTCCTAGGTATTATATTCTTTTTGATGCAATTGTAATTGTGTAGTTTTCTTTTTGATTGCTCATTATTAGTGTATAGAAATACAACAGATTTTTGTGTATTGATTTTTTTATCCCACAACTTTATTTCTGCATCTATTGAGATGATCATATGATATTTATGTTTCATTTTGTTAATGTGAGTATCACACTGACTGGTGCAGATGCTGAACCACACTTGCATCCCTGGAATAAATCTCACTTGATCGCTGTATGATCCTTTTAATGCATTGTCGAATTTGGTTTGCTAATATTTCATTGAGGATTTTTGCATCTATGTTCCTGAGGGATACTGGTATGTAATAATCTTTTCTTGTGGCATCCATGGCTAATTTTGGTATCAGGGTAATGTTCCCCTCATAAAATGAATTCCCTTCTATTTTTTCTGGAAGAACTTGAGAAGGATTGGTATCAGTTTTTTGAATGTTCGATAGAATTTACCAGTGAAGGCTTTATAGTGCTGTACTTTTGTTTGTAAGTAGGTTTTGATTACAGATTCAATCCCTTTACTAGCAATTTGTCTGTTCGGACTTTCTATTTCATGATGATTCAGTCAAAACTGAATCAAGCCTTTTGGTAGTATTAACATTTTAACCACATTAATTCTTCTAATCCATGAACACAGGATACCTTTCATTTATTTGTATCTTCTTTGATTTCTTTCATCAGTGTCTTCTAATTTTCATAGTAGATTTTCATAGGAGATTTTTCACCTCCTTGGGTTAAGTTTATTCCTAAATATTTTATTTTCTTGATGCTATTATAAATACAATCAATTTTTCTTGATGCTATTATAAATACAATCAATTTTTCAGAAAATGCATCATTAGTATATAGAAACATTACTGATTTTTGCATGTTAATTTTGTATCCTGCAACATTACTGAATAGGTTAGTTCAAACACTTTTTGGTTGAGCCTTTAGAATTTTCTATATATAAAATCATGGCATCTGCATATAGAGACAATTTTACTTCTTCCTTTCCGATTCTGATGGCTTTTAGTTCTTTTTCATACCTAATTACTCTGGTTAGGTCTTCCAACACTTTGCTGAATAAAAGTGGCAGGTGGGCACCTTTGTCTTGTTCCTGATCTTGGAGGAAAAGCCTTCAACTTTCAGCACTGAATACAAGGTCGCACAATTAAGTTCACAAACTTGTTACAACGATGTTGCTAACCTTTTTTGATATCAGAGAGATTATTCATTATGAATTTGTACCAACTGGACAAACAATTAACCAAGTTTACTATTTGGAAGTGCTGAAAAGACTGTGTGAAAAAGTTAGATGACCTGAACTTTTCGCCAACAATTCATGGCTCTTGCAACACAACAATGTACCAACTCACATGACACTGTGAGGGAGTTTTTAGCCAGTAAACAAATAACTGTATTGGAACACCCTCCCTACTCACCTGATCTGGCCCCCAATGACTTCTTTCTTTACCCAAAGATAAAATAAATATTGAAAGGAAGACATTTTGATGACATTCAGGACATCAAGGGTAATACGATGACAGCTCTGATGTCCATTCCAGAAAAAGAGTTCCAAAATTGCTTTGAAGGGTGGACTAGGCACTGGCGTCAGTGCATAGCTTCTCAAGGGGAATATTTCAAAGGTGACCATAGTGATATTCATCAATGAGGCATGTAGCACTTTTTCTAGGATGAATTCGCGAATTTAATTGTCATACCTCATATAATAGCAGAGGGTGTGTCATATATAGCTTTTATTATGATGAGACATGTTCCCTGTATTCCTGCTTTGTTGAGTTTTTTTTTTATCATGAACAAATGTTGACTATTGACAAGTGCTTTTTCTTCATCTTGAGATGATCATATGATTCTGTCATTCTATTAATGTGATTTTATCACATTTAATGATTTGCATATGTTGATCCATCCATGCATTGCAGGGATAAATCCAACTCAATAATGGTGAATGCTACTTTTAATGTGCTGCTGTATTTGGTTTGTTGAGAATTTTTGCATCTATAGCCATCAGAGATACTGGCTGGTAGTTTTCTAGTAGTGTCCTTATCTGGCTTTAATATCAGGATAGTTCTGGCCTCATAAAATTGGGAGTATTCCTTCACGTTCAGTTTTTTGGGATGGTAATTTTTCTTTGGATGTTTGGTGACATTTACCAGTGAAGCCATCTGGTTTCGGGCTTTTTTTCATTGGGAGATTTTTGATGACTAATTCAATTGCCTTACCAGTAACGGCTCTATTTAGATTTTCTCTTTTTTCCTGATTTTGTTATGGTAGGTTGTTCATTTCTAAAAATGTTTTAATTTCCTTAGGTTGTTCAGTTTGATAGCATATAGTTGTTCATAGTAACCTCTTATGATCCTTTGTATTTCTGGGGTATCAGTTGTAATGTCTCCTTTTTTATTTGTAATTTTGTTGATTTGGATCCTCTGTTTTCCTTGGTTAGTCTTGCCAAAGGTTTGTAAATTTTGCATATGTTTTTAGAGACCAACTCTTAGTTTGATTAATTATTTTCCTGTTCTCTATTTCATTTATTTCTGTTCTAATTTTATTTTTTCCTTCCTTCTGTTAACTTTCGGTTCTGTTTGCTCTACTTTTTGTAGCTCCTTACATAATAGAATTCAGTTACTTATTTGGGTGTATTTTTTGCTTTTTTTAAATTAAAGTTTATTGGGGTGTATTTTTTGCTTCTTAATGTAGGTGTTTATTGCTATGAACTTCCATCTTAGAACTACTGTTGTTGCAGCCCATATGTTCTGGTATATTGTGTTTCCATTTAATTTTTCTGAAACTTTCTAATTTCCCCTTTAACTTCTTTGTTCCATTGCTTCAGGAAAATGTTTAATTTCCATGCATTTTTGTGAGTTTTCCTAATTATTGATTTCTAATTTCATGCCATTGTGATCAGAGAAGATTTTTGGTATACTTTCAGTCTTCTTGAATTTGCTTATTTGTTTTGTGCTCTAATATATGGTCTATCCTAGAAAATGTTTCATGTGTGCTTGAGAAGAATGTGTATTCTGTGTTAGAATGTTTTGTATATGTCAGGTCCATTTATTTATAATGTTCAAATCTGTTGTTTCTTTATTGATTCTCTGTCTGAATTATCCATTTATCCATTGGTGAGAGTGGGGTATCAATGTCCCCAAATATTATTGTACTGCCATTTATTTTTTGGTTAGCTCTGTTAGTTTTTGCTCTATATATTTAGGTGCTCTGATGTTGGGCACATAAACATTTTATCTTCTCCAGGTATAGAATTCTTGATGGACAGTATTTTCTGTCAATATTTTGAATATGTCATCCCATTCTGCCATGGTCTGAAGTTTCTCTTGAGAAATGCACTGAAAGTCTTATGGGTGTTCACTTTTATGAACTACTTCTCTCTACTTTTGCTGCTTTTAAAATTCTTCCTTTTTCTTTGACTTTTGACAATTTAATTAAAATATATCTCAGTGTAGTCCTATTTGTGATCAACCTATTTGGTGTCTTTTGGATCTCATGGATCTAAACAGCCATTTTCCCCTTCAGGTTTAGAAAATTTTTAGCCATTATTGGTTTAAATATACTTTCTGCCCTTTCTCTTTTTCTTCTCCTGCAATTCCTCTAATGCAAATATTGTTTCTTTTCATTTTGTCCCATAGGTCCTGGAGACTTTAGTTTTTCATCATCATCATCATTACTATTATTACTATTATTATTTTTTGTTCCTCGGGATATTTTCAAATGTCCTATCCTCGAGGTCACTGATTCTTCTTTCTGCATGGTCAAGTCTGCTTTGGAAACTGTCTATTGAGTTCTTCAATTATTACATTTTTCAATTCTAGGATTTCTGTTTGGTTTTTATTTTGATGGTTTCTACTTCTTTGTCAAACTTCTTGTTTTATTGATGCATTTACCCCCCACCCCCCAAATTTTGTTTAGTTTTCTGTGTGTTATTGTAGTTCACTAAACTTCCTTAAGAGGATTATTCTGAACTATCTGTCTGATGTAGATCTCCATTTCTGTAGGGTCAGTTATTGGATCTCTTTTAGCTTCCTTTGATGGTGTCGTATTTACCTGATTTTTCATTATTCTTGATTCCTTACATTAGTATCTGCACACTTGAATAATTGGGCTCTTCTTTCAGTCTTTACAGGTTTCCTTAGGCAGAGACAGACCTTCACCAATCAGCTCAGTTTGGGTTTCTGAGCATGTTTACTGGTAATGTCCTTGGGCAGGTGGGCCTCCTATTATGGTTTTGGGTTGAAGCAATTGTTCCAGCTTTAAAGTTGGAGATGGGGGGTGATGTACCATTGGCTGAGAAGTTGGATAGGAATGCCAACTTTGTCCCCTACTCAAATGAGGCTGTAAGATAGGCTCAGTGGTTGCCTGAATTCTCTAGTCAGGTTTACTAGATAGTTAAGATAGAGTACTATAATAGTAGATGGGGCTATGAATTAGCTTCCCTGTGCTGGAAGGGTAGGATCCAGGGTTTGTACAGCTCATTGTTTGTGGACTCGAGTCAGGCAAGAGTGCGCACTAAATTCCCTGGTTAGTGAACCTTCTTCTCTTCTGCACCCTCCATGGTTCTGGCCGAAAAAAGAATATGTATTCTTTCTAACTCTTTTTTTCTAATTATTTCTTTATTTTTCAATAATAGTTGACATTCAATATTATATTAATTTAAGGTGTACAATACAGAGGTTAGACATTTATATAACTTGCAAAGTGATCTCCCAATAAGTCTAGTACCCATGTGGCTCTAACTCTTTATAACCTGTGATTTTACATTTTCTTTTACATTTTAGTGGCATTGAATGTAACTCTTGTTTTTAAAGTAGTTTATGGTATGTAGGACTTATTACGGGGTCAGCTTTTGAAATAAATTTTAAATTAATAAGTATACCCTATGGCAAAAACAGAAACTGATTCTGCCACTGGAAAATAAATTGAAAATAAAAGACACTTTGGAATTCATAGGCCTTTTCAGAAAATTATCTTGTGAACGAAATGGTTCCAATTTCAGAAGAAATGTAAAGGTTCATGCACTTTCTACTAAAATGCATTACTAAGTCTACAGCATATTTTAAAATCTCTCTGACCTCCAACTTTCAGGAAAGTCAGATTTCTGGGTTATATTCAAACTCGTGCTGTTTGAGCATGTACTACTCTTTTTTCTATTCTTTTCCATGTGGATATTCCTTCATTTATACTGAGCATGTTTAAACTTGCAGAATCGATCTGACACCTTCAGCAAACTAATGATCAAATAAAACAATTCCCCAGACTTTTACAAGAAATGGATGGATTTGTTATAAATATATCTCAGACACTCGCATTTCAGCTGCATGTTTTTGTTTAGTGAGAAAAATTAGGGCATGGGATTTTAAATTATGACCTTTTAAAAATTTCTTTGACTTGAGTAGTATTTAGGAAAAAAAATTCAGCAGCATGGAACTTTTTTTTTTTTTTTTTTTTGCAAAAATATCTTACTAAAACCTGTTAGCTATTTTGCTTTATATGTATTTAATATTTTAATATTATAGATATGTTTTCATTTATATACTTATGTAATACATATTTTTTTAGGGAACCAACTAACATGGCATGTCTGGAAGTCAAGTCAATTTGATATTGATACCTGAGGATGCACTGCCTGGAAATGACTGATGTTTCTGGAAGAAGAACTAAGATCGACTGAGACATCAGTTCAACTAGTACCTATAAGAGATGAAAAATGCTAGCTCACATTTATTTGGAATATTTCCATTCCTTGACATTATCCATTTCATGTGTAACTACACAAAATAATGTATTTTTAGAAAGAAAAAACATATCTGCTTACTCATCAATATCTGTAAGACACTGTGTTGTAGGGTGAAAAGGAATGGGTCTATTCTAGGTTTTAAGTGTGAGCTAGCTTAATGGTTGAATTAATTCAAGAAGAGTATATATGAGCTTCATTGGTTAGAAAATCTAAAACTATGTTATAATGTTTTGTTTGCTGGAAAAACACTAATTTTGTGGAGCTAAAGGAATCTGTTGGAAGATCCCCCTTCCCACATAACTTCCTTCCACCACCCTCACAAAACTAAGCTGAAAAGAAATTTTTCTTAGGGAAACAACATGGCATACCGTGTTTCCCAGAAAATAAGACCTAGCCAGACCAGACCATCAGTTCTAATGCATCTTTTGGAGCAAAAATTAATATAAGACCTGGTCTTATATAAGACCCAGTATTATACTATATTATATTACATTACATTATTTAATATTACATTATATTATATTATACATTGTATTAAATTATATTAAAATAAGACCGGTTCTTATATTAATTTTTGCTCCACAAGACGCATTAGAGCTGATAGTCCGGCTAGGTCTTATTTTTGGGTAAACACGGTAGATGGCATAATATGTTTATTGAATAGTGTGATATAACTATGGTATGTTTATTGAATAGTGTGATATAACAGACCCCAATTTTCAAATATGATCTTAATTTAGTACCATTTTATTTTAACCAAGATGATTCAATCAACTAATTACATGTGGTTTCTTATGAAAAATAATTACAAATGAAGAATAACAAAAATACTACATGTAATGTATAAGATTACTGAAATGTATGGCCTTAAATAAAAATTTTAAAAAGTAAAAAGAATATTTGTCAATGATATATCCGATAAAGGGTTAATATCCAAAATTTATAAAAAACTCACTCAACTCCAAATAAACAAACAACCCAATTAAAAAATGGGCAGAGACCTTGAAGAGACATTTTTCTAAAGAGGACATATAGATGGCAAATAGACATATGAAAAAATGCTCAACCTCACTAATCATTAGAGAAATGCAAATAAAAACCACAATGAGATAACACCTCACCCCAGTCAAAATGGCTATCATCAACAAACAAGTGCTGGCAAGGCTGTAGAGAAAAGGGAACCCTTGTGCACTATTGGTGGGATTGCAGATTTGTGCAGCCACTATGAAAATCAGCATGGAGGTATCTCAAAAAACTGAAAATGGAACTACCTTATGACCCAGCAATTCCACTCCTAGGTATCTATCCAGAGAAATCCAAAACGCTAATTCTAAAAAAATTTATGCACCCCTATGTTTATTGCAGCATTATACACAATAGCCAAAACATGCAAACAACGGAAATGCCCATCGGTCGATGATTGAATTAAGATACTGTGCTACATTTATACAATGGAGTATTACGCAGCCATAAAAATAATGAAATCTTACCATTTGCAACAATATGGATGGACCTAGAGAACATTATGCTAAGTGAAATAAGTCAGAAAGAGAAAGACAAATACCATATGATCTTACTTATATGTGGAATCTAAAGAAAATAATAAATGAATGAACTAATCACAAACAGCCTCAGAGATATAGAGGAAAAACTGAGGGTTGCTAGATGGGGGTGGGGTGGGGATGAGGGAGAAGGTGAGGGGATTAGAAAGCAGAATCAGTAACCACAAGATTGCCACGGAGATACGAAAGTCAGTTTGGGGAATATAATCAATAATGTAAAGATTTTGTAGAGTATCCGATGGACACTTGTCTTATTAGGGAGTCCACTTCAGGGATGGTGTAGATGCCTGATCACTGCACTGTACACACCTAAAGCTGAAGCTGAACAATAATGAATGTCAAATATATATATATATATATATATACACACACACACACACACACACACACACACACACACACACACATATATAGTCAAAAGTCATATATATATGTATATAGTCACAAATATTTAGTCACATATATATAGTATATATGTATATAGTCACAAATATATAGTCTCACACACAAATATATATATATATATATATATGGTCACAAAAAGTGGAGTACAGCATTAGGAATAGAGGCAGTGGAAATGTAACGGCTGTATGTGGTGTCCGAGGGGTAGTAGATTGGGGGAGGCGGGTTATCACTTTGTGAGGAATATAAATGATAAATGTCTATTACATTGTTTTGTACACCTGAAACTAATAAAAAATGTAAAAAGATAAAAATTAATGACCTAGAAGACCATCTTAATATGGTATAAAAAGGACAGAATAAATCTAAAGAAAGTATCAGTAAAAATTTAATAGAAGAAATTATGAAATAGAAGATAAAGATACAATATAATAGAATCAATTTCAAAAACTGGTTATCTAAAAAAATAAAATAAAATTGCAAATACCTAGCAAGATCAAGATAAAACACAAAACATGAGTAAATAATATTAAGAATACAAAGAGAATATAACTATACTATATAATAGATTACAAGAAATAAATATCTTTTTCAACAAATTTTAAAACAGAAAAAAATAAATTCCTAGCAAAAAGGTAAATTATATAAACTGACTCAAAGAAAACATAGAGGCAATGTTACTAATAAGTATAGATTTTCTGTTTGGGTGAGCTATCCATTGCTGCCAATGGGGTACTTAGTTCCCCTACTATAAGAAGCAAACTATAGATGCAAACATCCTAAAAAAACAAAACAAAACAAAAAAAAACTAACAAATTGAACACAACAATACATTAAAAAGATTATACATCATGATCAAGTGGGGTTCATTTCAGGGGTGCAGGGATGGATCAACATATACAAATCAATCAATACGAGTATGATTCACTGCATAAACAAAGGATAAAAATATATCAATAAACACAGACAAAGCAATTAACCAGATACAGTATCCATTTATGATGAAAATACTTAATAGAATGGGTTTAGAGGAAAGTACCTCAACATAATAAAGGTTATATACGACATACCCTGAGCTAATATCATACAAGTAGTTAATAGTGAAAAACTGAAAGCTTTTCCTCTAACATCAGGAACAAGACAGGGAGGACCCCTGTCACCACTGTTATTCAATATAGTATTCGAAGTCCTAGCCAGGCAATCAGAAAAAAGAAAGAAATAAAATGCATCCAAAATGGGAATGAAGAAGTCAAATTGTCACTTTTTGCAGATTACATGATTATATAGAAAACCCTAAAGACTCCACCAAGAGAACTATTAGAAATAATAAATGAATACAGTAAAGTTGCAGGACAAAAAAAAAAAAAAAATCAATGTATAAAATCCACTCCATTCCTACATACTAACAATAAAATTTCAGAATAAGAAATGAAAGAAAACAGTTCCTTTTGCAATTGCAACAATAATAATAAAATACCAAGGAATAAACAAAGAATGCAAAGGACGTGTATACTGAAAACTGTAAGACATTTTTGAAAGAAACTGAATAAGACACAAAGAAATGGAAAGACATTCCATGTTCATGGACTAGAAGAATCAAAATAGTTAAAATGGCCATACTACCCAAAGCAATATACAGATTTAATGTAATCCCCATCAAAATCCCAATGGCAATTTTTAAAGAAATGGAACAAAAAAAATCATCAGATATGTATGGAATCATAAAAGACCCTGAATAGCCAAAGCAATCCTGAGAAAAAAGAACAAGGCTGGAGGTATCACACTCCCTGACTTCAATTTATACCACAAAATGATAATAATCAAAACAGCATAGTATTGGAAGACAAACAGACACACAGACCAATGGAATAGAATTAAGAATCAAGAAATAAACCCACATATGTATGGGTAAATAATTTTGGACAAAGGAGCTAAAAACATACGATGGAAAAAAGAAAGCCTCTTCAATAAATGGTGCTGGGAAAATTGGAAAGCCACGTCCAAAAGAATGAAACTAGACTACTATCTCTCACCGTGTACCAAAATCAACTCAAAATGGATCAAAGACCTAAATATAAGACCTAAAACAATAAATTACATAGAGGTATAGTTTTGTATAAGCATTCCTTTTAAAATCAGAGATGCTACTATCACTTTTTTCTATTGAAAATCAAACAGAAGTCCTAGCTCAGAAAGCAAGGTAAAAGAGGAAAAAACATGTATTAAATTGAAAGATGTCTATTTACAGATAAGACAGATTTGATTGTCTTTGTTGAAAGCCCTCCAAATCCTATAATTAGATTTAAGATCATTTAGTAAAGCTGCTAAATATGAGCTTAATATCCCACACTTACATTCCTATACAATTAGAGAATAATTTTATAGACCCAGCATCATCATATAATAAGTATTCAGAAAAGTGGTCTATTATTTGAAGGCAGACAGACATGAATCCTCTGAAATATAATGTTAAGAGGTTGATCCTAAATAAAGATCTAAGTGAGAAAGGTAAAATTATAAAGTTAATTTAAAAAAACCTAAGAGGAAAACTTTGTGACCTGGGAATGGGGAAGAACTTCTTAAACAAAACTTCAAAATTGGAGATCTAAGATGGCGGAGTAAACACTGTGCCTGCTTCCTTCTGTGAACACACTGAAATTACAAATTATAGGACAATCAACCTGGAGACCATCTGAAGTCTGGCTGAACTAAGTTTTATAACTAAGGATCTAAAAAAAAAAGCCATATTAAGACTGGTATGAGGAGCGGAGACATGAACTGGACTGGTCCCAACCTCCATGTGGTGGTTGAAAACAGGGAAGGATAGGTTCCTCCCCAGAGGAATGAAGGACCGCATCCCTACTCCAGGCTTCCCAGCCCGTAGTACTGGTGCCAGGAAAAGGAGCGCCCACAACATCTGGCTGTGAAAAACAGTGGGGATTCCAACTATCCGGGTGGGAAGGGAGGCTGCAGGAAACCCAGATATCTTCTTAAATGGTCCGCACACAGACTCACTCACAGGCACTCACCTTGTGCTCCAGAGGAAGGACAGTGACTCGGGGGGCATCAGAGGCATACGGAGAGCAGACTGAGGTATGTGGCTTTGAAACCAGGGCTGACGGACCCCTGTGTGGGGATCCTTCTCCCATGCAGTTGGACAGGTGGCTGCCATCTTTAATGTTTGAGCCTGCCGCCACTCTTACAGCCACATCTGAATCTGATTGGTCTGGTGAGCTCTGGAGCTCCACCCTACTGACTCACTGGGACCCTGCCCCACCCAACTCCCCCAATGCCAGAAGCACTTTCTCAGTAAGCAGTGAGCCCCTCCTGCATTGCACTCTTTCTTGGAAAACTAGCAGAGGCCATGGACTCCAGGCAGGCGATGACTGGCCTCAGTGTGCTCTGAGACTTTTCCTAAGTAGCTCCACGCTCAGCACTGGCACCAAACCAGAATCTACACTAACCTGGTGACTACAACTCTGCCCACTCCAGTGACTCCCTGAGACTCTGCCTCACCCAACTTGTATAACACATGAGGCCTTATCAGCGGCTGAACTTTAAGAGAGCTGGTAGGTAGCAGCAGGCCTAGGGTATCCTGGCATTTTGTGGAGTTACCCCAGGCCTGAGACTGATGGCAGACATACTTGGTTTGCAGCGTGGCCTTTCCCACGTGCCTTCAGGTTTAGCACAGGCAGCAAACAACTGTGGATTGCTTTCTAGCTCCTACCAATTAGTCCCTGGCTAGTCACAGGCAGTGGGTGACCTAGGCCTGCAATGGAGCCCCTCCCAAGAGGCCACCAACATACCTTGGGGTTGGCTTCAGACCACAGCAGACCACCAACCAATTAGCCCCACAAATGGCATACACAATGGGTGGTATCAACAGGCACCAGAGCCCACTGGATCAAATCCCACTCAGTGGAGTAACCTCCTTCCCAGGAGCCCATAAGCTGCAGACATGGCCAAATACCACAGCCCATCAGCCTGAGGGCCAGTCCCACCCATCAATATACCAATACCAATCAAAGCTCGACTATAACAGGAGGGCACACACAACCCACATCTGGGATATTCCTGGAACACCAGAGCAGACTGTGACCAGAGAGACTGTGTCAGGGCCCCACAGAGCACCTACTAGATAAGGCCACCCAGCCAAGACTGTGAGGCATAGATCTACCTCATAAATAGAAACACACACAGAGAGGCAGCCAAAATGAGGAAACAAAGAAATATGTCCCAAATAAAAGAACAGGAGAAAACTCCAGAAAAAGAACTAAATGAAATGGAGGCAAGAAACCTACCAGGGACACAATTCAAAACAATGGTTATAAGGATGCTCAAGAAACTTAGTGAGACTTCAACAAAGAGAGAGTAAGTGTAAAAAATGACATAGAAACCATAAAAAAGAAACAGTCAGAAGTGAAGAATGCAATAACTGAAATGCAAAATGCACCAGAAGGAATCAGCAGCAGACTAGATGACGCAGAGGAATGAATCAGTGGTTTGGAAGACAAGGTAGCAGGAAACACCCAATCAGAACAGCAAAAAGAAAAAAGAATTAAAAAAAAAATGAGGATAGTTTAAGACACCTCTGGGACAACATCAAGTGGAACAACATTTGCATCATAGGGGTACAGGAGGAGAAGAGAGAAAGCAAGGGATTGAGAACCTATTTGAAGAAATAATGACTGAAAACTTTCATAACCTGGCAAAGGAAATAGACATACAAGCCCAGGAAGTGCAGAGTTCCAAACAAGATGAACCCAAACAGGCCCACAACAAGACAGATTATAATTAAAATGGCAAAGGTTAAAGACAAAGAGAGAATCCTAAAAGCAGCAAGAGAAAGGCAACTAGTAACTTATAAAGAAGGTCTCATATTATTGTCAGCTGATTTCTCAACAGAAACTTTGCAGATCAGAAGGGATTGGCAGGAAATATTCAAAATAATGAAAATAGGATCTACAACCAAGACTACTCTACCCAGCAAGGCTATCATTTAAAATTGAAGGACAGATAAAGAGCTTCCCAGACAAGAAAAAGCTAAAGGAGTTTGTCACTGTCAAACCAGTATTACAAGAAATGTTAGAGGGACTTCTTTAAGGTGGGGAAAAAAAATCAAAATTATGAATAAAATGGCAACATATCTATCAACAATTACTTTCAATGTAAATGGAATAAATGCTCCAATCAAAAGACAATAAGGGCTGAATGGATAAGAAAACAAAACCCTTATATATGCCGCCTATAAGAGAATCACTTCAGATTGAAAGACACACACACACACACACGATATACAGATGATGTCTTACAGAATTGTACACCTGAAAACTATGTAACTTTACTACTAACAATTGTCACCCCAATAAATTTTAATTTAAAAAAAAAAAAGATGTGTGGTTTTCCGGCCTGACCATAGGCAATTACAGAGGCTTTCCCTGGCAGGCTTCACAGGAGAAAGGGGCCCTCCCCACACCACACCTGGTGTACAGCCAGTGCATGTCTCTGAAGGAGATGCAGTCAAGGTCTCAGGCCCCGCGCAGTGATGCTCTTCCACACACGTACAATTCCCAGGCCCAGTGCCTGCATTCCCAAGCCCTATAGAGGCGCTGGACAGACGGCTTCTTCAGGCACGTCTGCTGAGACCTCTTTGGAGAGGTAAAGGGGGAGAACCTCGAGACATTTTCCCCACTCTGAATTAGTACCCAGTACTTTCCCACTCTTAGGCCCTTCCCATTGTCCCTCCTCCCCCCCAGAAAACCCCACATAAGTTCAAGAACCATAAAAACTACTGGCAATCTTTGTTCAGAACACCCTCAACAGTGAGATGACCCCTGGTCTGTGCAGATCCCCCTGACCCTGGACCAGTGCGCCGTTCCACGGGGGAAAATGGAATACGGGTGGTAGGGGTGGGGGAGTGGGCATTTCCTCAGGTTTAGACTCTGGCTTACCACCATTGCACTAAGTGGTTAAAGGTTTAACTCTTTTAGTTTTGGCTGAGCCTGAAGCTCAAGCTGTTGTTGCTCAGCTGAGCTCCTGACAGTAATATATTTCTTAAGTTAGGTTGTATAATAAAGCTTTTGAACATCCTCCATAAAAAACTTACAAAATGTTAAGCTCCGTGGAACTCCTATGGACAAATAAGGTGAAATCACAAAGAAGCAACTGTTTAAATTATAGCTTCAGTGCCCCAGAATACAAAAAGATGAAGGAAATTATGGGGTTATCAGAAAGGTGCTTCATTCTTTCTAAAATTTGGATGCACGGTAGAAGGTAGGATACAAAGGAATCTTTTAAAGCACATAATTCATATTATAAATTTTCTCTTTTTTGGTATGAAATCTTTTAAGTAAGACTGATTTTCTTATATTTGCTTTCATATTATATTTGGGTTAAATGCGATACATTTTAAATGTTTCCATACCATCTCAGTTACTAACTACTTTGTAAAACAGTATGTGCTTATACAATGTTCTTCAACTACTTTCTTCATTCAAACCACTATATAAAGTTATATTTGTCCTTCAACTTCAACTTTGCCTCAACTATGCAGGCTGTTTCTTTCTCCTTTGGTCTCTGTCACTGCTGTGCGGATCATATTGGTTTTCATACACAGAAGTCCTTCCTGTTCCCTGAAGATCATAGTTCCCCAGATCTGAACCTTTCCAACCAGACCTTGTACTATCATAAGGGGCAAATCTAAAATTGCACAATAGTTCACGCTCTGACAGACCATGGTTTTTTTTTTATAAAAGATGAAATTATAATTTGTCCATATTGTATGATCGCCATTATACAGTAACAAATTTTTAAAGGTGAAAGACGTAATCTGTTACCCTTATTTTGATAATTCCTTATGTTTATATAGTGTGAATAGTTATAATTTAGAATGTGCTTTCACATGAGCTCATTTGATCCTTATAACCAGTCTATTAATTAGGGGAGGCAGATACAGTTATTCCCATTTTAAAGATCAGAAAACAGAAACAAAAGAAAAGGTATCTATGACAGCTTGAGGTCAAATGGCTAGTTAGGCCTGAACACAAAAAACTGGTTTTCCTAGTCCACTGCACACCTCTGAGACTCTTTACACAAAAGCTCTCCCACTTTCTGTTTCTCCTAATCTTGTGGGATAACTGTAAAATATTAAAACTAAATAAACTTGGCTTATGATAATGAATTATTTCAATCTTATACCAGTGCTTTTGACAAGTCCTGTTACTTTTGAGATAAATTTCATCATCTACACATTATTGACAACATGGTAAAGTAAGTGTAATCATGAGTTTCTCTCAAATCTGCTCTCAAATTATTGCATAGTCTCCATTTTCTTCATATGTATACCTGTAGCTTTCAGCAAAATCTTTACTTAAAATTGAACAATGCAGAAATGTTTCCACTAACATTTCTAAGACAGGAAAACGACAGCTTTAAAAAGAGAATTTGGACAAAGTAACCAGGCTTTTTTTTGAGGGGGGAGGGATTAGTTTCCTTACCTCCAAAAAGATGGAATGCTTTTCTGCAGCTTGGTAGGGGCCATTTTGCAGAGCTGGATTTCTGAAAGCTTTGTTTTATTTTCAAATATTCTTTAGTGAAGAATGTTTTTGTGGCATTGTTCAGTTCTAGAATAAAGTAAAAGAAAATAGTATTTTAAAACATTAATCTAAGTAAAATGGCAAGAACATGAAAAATAGTTATATTTTGATGATAAATTCAGATCTCTTTAAGACAGTGGAGACAAATGTAGAGCCAACTTTCTTTTTAACTCAGGCAAACATAATTCTCCAAACTCACATTTGAGGCAATTTTGATCTGCCTACACATAAGAACATACACCTAATTGAGTAGCTCCTCAGTTAGAGCCTATGCCAGCTGTGGAGAAAACAGTGATGAATAAGACACAGTTCCTGCAAGAAGACTGTAGAGTAAAAGATGGAAATAAACAAGTAGACAAAAAAGGGGAATAGTGTGTTAGGGATGTAGGAATAGAATGGCTGAAGTACAATTACGTGAGGCTCAGGAGAGAGAACGGTAATGAAAAAACCTTTTAGAACTTTTTACTTCATAATCTCTTTATTTCATTCTGTATGTGATGAATTCAGAGCATTTATTGAGTCTAATGCTGCTGATTTGAGGAAGTTTAAAAATTTAGAAATAAATTTTCAACCTTTAAGAAGCTTGCTAATGGGATTGAAAAAGAAAAAAATTCACGTGAAGTGAGCACAGACCAGAGAACACACATCATGGTATTCACTTTAACTAGTAGAAATTCTCTATATATGAGCCATGGAAAGCAAGGCACGATCTGAGCCAGACTGTTTAATGGTGCAGTTCTTGTCGGAGAGGCTCGTGCAGAGTTAGTTACTAACTTGAGAAGTAAACTATAGTCTTTCCATCCTCTCTGGTCCTCTCTTACTTTCATCCTACAATTATTGCCTATTTCTTCAGTTTCTATCCTATTTCAGGCTTTGAGCTTCTGTTCAAACCAGTTACATTAAATTTTCTCTATTTTTCCTAATTATTCCCTTGGATTGATTTTTACCTAATTCACAAGAAAAATGGATTCATGAAGTTTGTATTTAACAACAAAAGAAACAATGTATAAAATAGACTACTGTAGGCAAGTGAGGTTACGTATTAAACCTACAACTCTCTAACTTCCCTGCCCCATTCCACACCCAAGAACCAGTAATTCAAACATACAAGTTAGAGAAAAAAATATTTTCATAGTTTGTATACTCATTATGTATGCATGGAATTGTTATGGCTAGTGAATTTATTATCCTTTATGTGTTTAACAGTTAAATCATTTCAGGTTGGATATGCCCACAGTGTTTTCTGCAGCAATGCACTGCTGTTTCATTGAAGTTCACTTTGCCCACTACCTATGGGCAAAGTGAACGGCCGCTTAGTACAAGATGGTCATGGCACCATTATCTGCTTCCAAGGACTCATCAGTGTCACTCATACTGATGAAGAGAATGGAAGAAGTTATCAAATAACTTATAACTCATTCACTGACGGTAACAAATATCTTCTTGCAGGACTTATCCTTAAGCAGTGAGGACTAATTCATGGTTTTTTCTGAGAAATTAAAAATTCCATGATTGCTTTCGCTATTTGGGGTCTTTTGTGATTCCATACAAATTTGATGATTTTTTTATTCCATTTCTTTAAAAAATGCCATTGGGATTTTGATGGAGATTGCATTATATCTGTATATTGCTTTGGGTAATACGATCATTTTAACTGTATTGGTTTTTTCAATCTATGAACATGGAATATCTTTCCATTTCTTTGTGTCTTATTCAATTTATTTTAATAATGTCTTGTACAGGGCTGGAGGTATCACACTGCCTGACTTCAAATTACACTACAAAATGACAATAATTGGCAGAAAAACAGACACCCAGATCAATGCAACAGAACTGAGAACCCAAAACTAAATCCACATATACGTGGGCAAATATTTTTTAACAAAGATGCCAAAAGAATACAATGGAGAAAACAAAGCCTCTTCAATAAATGGTGCTGGGAAAATTGGAAAGCCACATGCAAAAGAATGAAACTAAACTGCTATCTGTCACCATACACCAAAATTGACTTAAAATGGATCAAAGACCCAAATATAAGACCTGGAACAATAAACTGCATAGAAGAAAACATAGGTATTAAACTTACGGACCTTGGTCTTTTTTAGAGAGGATTTTATTAATTTGACCTCATAGGCAAGGGAAGTAAAAGCAAAAATAAATGAATGGGACTATAGCAACCTAAAAAGCTTCTGCACAGCAAATGAAACCATCAACAAAACAATGAGGCTTTCAGTTTTCAGTTTTCAATCCCACATATGAGTGAAATCATATGGTTCTTAACTTTTTCTGTCTGACTTACTTCATTTAGCGTGGCAAGATCCATCCATGTTGTCGCTATTGGCAGGCAGTATTCGAACAAGACAAACAAACAAAAACTCATAGACACAGACAACAGTTTAGTGGTTACTAGAGGGGAAGGGAAAAGGGTGGTGGTAGAAGAGGGTAAAGGGGGTCAAATATATGGTGATGGAAGGAGAATTGACTTTGGGGGGTAAACACACAAAGCAATACATAGATGATGTATTATAGAATTGTACACTTGAAACCTATATAATATTACTAACCAATGTCAACCCAATATAATTAACAACAACAACAACAAAAAACAATCCAATTAAAAAAATGGGCAGAGCAACTGAACAGATACTTTTTATAAGAAGACATACAAACAGCCAAGAGATATATGAAAAGCTGCTCAACCTCACTAGCAATAAGGGAAATGCATATCAAAACTACAATGAGATAACACCTCACATCTGTTAGAATAGCTATTTTTAACAAGACATGTAATAACAAGTATTGGAGAGGTTGTGGGGAAAAAGGAACCCTCTTACACTACTGGTGGAAATGTAAATTGATACAACCACTATGGAAAAGAGTATGGAGGTTCCTCAAAAATTAAGAATATAATTACCATATGACCCAGCAACTGCTCTTCTGAGTATCTACCCCAAAAATCTGAAAACATTTATCTGTAAAGATATATGTACCCCTATGTTCACTGTAGAATTATCCATGGTGGCCAAGACATGGAAACAACTGAAGTATCCTTTGATAGATGACTGAATAAAGAAGATGTACACATATACTGGGGGTGCCAAAAGAATGTATACAAGTGGACACTTTGGTCAACATTGCTTAAGCAATAGTTCGCCGTACTCAGAAGTGTCTGGACGCTGATGGTAACCACTTTGAGCACCTCTTGTAATTGTAGAAGTCAAATGTGACTTGTATTCATCTTTTGTTATCGGTATATATTATTACAATTTAAATTTCTTTCTTAAAATGTGTATACCTTTTCTTGGCACTCTCTGTAGAATGGAATATTACTCAGCTATAAGAAAAGATGAAATACTGCTATTGGCGAAAACATAGATGAATCTTGAAAGTATCATGCTAAGCAAAATAAGTCAGACAGAAAAAGTTGAAAACCGTATGATTTCATTCACATGTGGGGTATAAAACTGAAAGCAATAAATGAATAAGACAAACAAGTAAGAAAAACTCAGAGACACAGAAAACAGTTTTGTGGTTATCAGAGGGTAAATGGGAGGGGGCAGGTAGAAGAGGATAAAAGGGGTCAAATATCGAGGGTGCCAAAAAAATGTACACAAGTAGACACTTTGGTCAATGATGCTGAAGCAGTAGTTCGCCATAATCAGAAGAGTCTGGACGCTGATGGTAACCACTTTGAACACCTCTTGTAATTGCACAAGTCAGATGTGACTTGTATTCATCTTTTGTTATTGGTATATATTGAGTATTACAATTTTAATGTTGTTTTGCTTTCTTAAAATGTGTATACATTTTTTTGGCACCCTCTGTATATGTGACAGAAAATGTGACTTTGGGTGGTGAACGCGCAATATCTAGATGATGTGTTATAGAACTGTACACTTGAAACCTACATAATTTTATTAACCTATGTCACCCCAATAAATTTAATTTAAAATATCCGATAAGTGGTATTGTATTAACAATTAACTCTTGGACAAACTGGCTTGCAACTTACTAAATGCTCTTAAAAATGAGACCAGAGTGAAGGGTAAATGAGGATTTCTGTGGGAGGTAATATAAACCAAGGAAAAGAGATCGCAACTCAAGAATTCCTATTCCTCCCCTTTCTCTTTCTCCACATCCCGCCTTTAGAGCTTGTGGCCACGTCCTAATATGTTGATACAATAACCAAAGGATGCCATTGCAGTCCCTTTGTTATACTGAAAACTTATTTGGAAGTGACAGAATTCTAAGACACCAGATCAAAAGGACATTCTTGTAAGAGTTGTCCAATAATTTCAGTTTTGATAACGGGCCACAAACCACTTTTCCTAGAGGGTAGGTGAGAGTAAAGTAAATTAATAATGATGCCTGTGATACTTCTGTATCTTAGCTTCAAGGAACTTAGTGCAGTTTTAAGCTATATTTAACATAGACATGTGGTTAATGTATCAAAACAGGAAAGGGTTCGTAAATATATTTAGAGTACCTAAGAAAATTATGATCAGAGAAATTATTAAAATCTGCAAGAGATGACAGTTGTAACTACAACACTTTGTTGAACATACACACCGTATGTGTCCATAACATAATCTTATGAGACCAGCAATTTAACTACATTTGATCTGAAGGGCCTTTGGAGAAAAGAGGACACAGAAGCCCTGGTCCCACTATTGCTGGGCCAAGTAAAAACTGGGTTCCAATGCCTCCCAACTGTGGAATCCTTTATCAGCTGTTGAACTTCTCTTTGTGCTTACTTTCTGCCCCATCTCCTGCAAACATTTATTTTGCACTTGCTATGTACCTGGTACTTTGCTGGTCCATCTAGGAATATAGAAATGAATTAAATGAAATTCCTGTCTGCAGGGCATTGTACTAGATCACTGATTCCAAAATGCATGTCTGCAGCCTGACTATGCATCAGAAACATAAAACCATAAATTCTAGGACCTTGCCTAGATATACTGGAACAGAAGTGCTGTGGATGTGACCTAGGAGTCCCTGTTTTCTACAAGCTCCTTCGGTTATTATGATGCAGTGTCAGATTTGATAACCACTGGATAATATCATCTTAAATCCTTCTCTGTTCTAAAATAATTTCTTTTACTTAAATATGTTAAACCTCATCTCACTTTGCTATAAACTATACAAATCCCAAGGATGCTATTCTTTCTGTAGAACTGCACTGCCCCATTCTCATGGCATTTGAACTTGGCAATGCAGGATTTGGCAACAAATAAAATGTTCAACATTACATTTCTAATAAACAAGAAAAAGATGAACAGACCAAAATAAAAATGGACATTTTTATGATAAAGCATTTAAAACAGAAAAAAAGGTTAGCTCAGAGTACAAAGAAAATAAGAACCTGTATACTGCCATTTGCAATAATTTTGAAGCATAATTTTGCAACATATCTAGACTTAAAACACACATAGGCTTTAACGACTTCTGGAAATCCATTTCAAGCAAATTTTTAGAAATTTGTACAAATATTTATCCACATATATCAGCAAATAAATGATAACTAAATTAAATGTCCCATAATAGTAGATAGCTTAAGTAGGTTATGATATAATCACAAGAATTTTAAATAAAACAAAGAAGGTTAAAAGCTTTATTATGTACAATTTGATCTCGTTTTTTTTTTTTTTGTAAAATAGATGATTACGTATGTGTAATCATTTATATGTGGTATCCTTCTGAAAGGATACTAAATGTGATCTTTAAATAGTAGGACTACGGAGGATTTTGAGCTTATAATTTTATTTGTATGTTCTGATTTTCCTATAATGAATTATATTACTTATATAATTTTAAAAGTTATTTTTATAAGAAAACAAGACCATATTTTTGGCTGTCCTAGCATTGTTGCTTTCCCTATTTTATACTCTGATATTTCCTCAGGTTTTATAAAAGAATACCATAAAACGCAATGTTAGAAAACCTGATACTGCATTTGCTCTGAGGATGTTTTTGAGGATATTGCCTAATCCATCTTTCAATATTCTTCAGAGGAGAAATCACATTTTAAAGTGCCAGAAAATCCTTTGCTTACCCTTAGGAATTGCTGTATTTCTTTTCATGGATCACGAGAATCATTTCATTGTGTACTTTTATTTTTCTTCAGGCAGCCAGAATGTTTAAAACGAAATGCTTCACCTAATTGTAGTTACTATGTAGGTCCATATGGCTTCCATATCAGCCATCCACCCTTACTTGGGCTTTATAGTCCATTTCAGTTAATAAATTCCTTTGTCCTGCTATTACACTGACTATATCTTTTAAAACACCTCAAATCTTTTTGAGATAGGGTATGATTATGTAGGATAGTCCCATTATTATTCCTAGCTTCTAAATGACAGTACACAACCAAATATAGTCTCCACTAGAATAAGTATTCCCAATATGATTTACTTTAGAAGAACCAATTTTGAAAATAAAGGAAAATATGGCGTCATTTTGATAAATGGACCAAGAGAGACTTGCGTCATTACTGTTTTAAGACATTACAAAAAGCAATTTAAAAATACCTATCAGTGTTAAATTAGATCATAGAAGGCAGGGACAGCATCTATCTAAATCACAATGTAAACTGTCTAGAGACTTCCTATCAAAACAGGCTTTTCAGTAAATGCTTTCTTGCATAGATGGTCGGAGATAACATGGAGAAAGAGGAGTCAGTGGTGCCTCTACTTTTTTTCACTGCAAAGAATCCAGCAAGAAAAGAACTGCTTTTTCCCACTTCAATATAAACCAGAAAAAGAGGAACTTCCAGTAAGCAGCTGCCCTCTCATGGAATTGCTTCCTTGCCTCTCTTCATCCCTTACTCTCTCTTACCAATGAAAGGAGGAGTACTCTGCCTGGTGAGACTGAGGACAGCTTGATGCCCGGACCACATTTCCCTGTTGGGTGGAGTCACTGTGCTTGCTTTTCAGTCTCCAGGTCTGTCTAAACACAGTTCAGTGACTTTGTGCTCCAGTCCTAGTGCACTAGGCATATCAAGGCGGCATGTCTCTACTTTTTCTTCGTTGTTTGATTACTGGTCCTGTAAGCCAGGTTTGCAAGCCTGCATGCAGCTGGTTGGGTCAGGGTACTACTCAAAGCTTATTTTCATAATCTTTATTCTCCCTTGCAGATGAGTCGTTGCTTTTCTTTTAGGGAAGAAAATGTGCCATGTGTTCTCTTTATTTTCACTATTAATGAAGTAAGTACTTTGATCCTTATTAAATCCTCTATGGTTGAGACGAGAATGTGGAGACAGAAATTTTTTCCTTTAACAGTTAGCACACAGTAGTGCACTCAATAAATATAGCTCTGCTTACCACTATCATTCTTCCCTTTTTTCTTAGCAGTTCTCTATGTTCCACATTCATTAGTTTTTCCTCTTTTCATTAGTATGTTTAAATACTGTGTTATATTCCATCTTTATGTGATAATGAGATGACAAACAAATCCTTGCTCCAATTTTACTTTCTTTTTGTTCAAGAAGAAAGACCTTAAGAACAATACGAAAGGTTGAGAAGATTTGGAGTTTGGGGGAAAGGCATAACAGTTGTCCTCAGAGATTTATTCTCTGAGACTCCAGAAGAAATAACAAGGGCAAAGAATGAGTAAGAGTGAAAGGCAGATAGGAGGAATAAACAATCAACAGGGCTGCTTCAATTTTTAACGGAATATCCTTTACGCTGGAGAAGTCCAAGTAAAGACAGAACAACATCTAGTTAGGGTGTTTTAGAAGAGATCCCAGCACAGAGTAGAGGATTTGAGATGAGAACCTATTCTTATCTATGATTCTATGATTCCATGATTTCAAAATAGTTCTATGAGTTGGGCAAGCACTGTTTTATAAACTGGAGAGTGATAAATTCTGTTGTATATGGTTTTCAATAATGAATACTAATTAGCAATCAACAGTGTCTATAATTTTTTCGTTTTTCTATCAACTTTCAATAGTATATCTTTACCTCCCTTAAAAAATAGATATTAATGCCTTCTACCCTTTCTTCTACATATCCTCTCCCACTTCAGTTTCTCACCTTTTAACAGTGTTAAGTACTTTATCAAGATCACATCCGACAGAAAATGCATGGAGCATTCTCTATTCTATACTTTCTCATAATAATTTATAAAGTACCTCTAGACCTGAAACAAAGAGGTAGTCAAAATAATCACGCAAACTGAAAGAGAACAGTTACCTGTCTGAAAAAAGACTCTGGAAATAACTGTCCGACACAATGGGCAGGGCGTGCTTGCAGGATTGTCTTTGGCAAGAGTCCGTAGGCAGGGCTCACAGAATATGTGGTGGCAAGGGTAACACATGTACGGGTTGAAATAAACATCCAGGCACACTGCACAGATGTAGCTTTCCTTTTCTTCTGCATATTCATTGTCATCATCTGTACTCATCTCATTATTCAAAGTCTGCAAAACATAAGCAAAAACAATTTTTCTTAGTTCAGTATCAGATTAGTTCCTTGAAAAAACAGAGCTTGACTTTATATTTTGTTAAAATGAATGAAAATGAAAAGCACATACTCTCTGTGTCTGTGACACATTCAAAATGACAGAAATGCTACCTTGCAAAGTGAGAAGAAACTGAAAACATCCGTGAAAAACAGAAGTCTTATTCTTTTTAGTATTTTTACATAATGCTAAATGCTAAAACACACTGAAGTACATTAAGTATACCTGTATATCTAAGCAGCGTTAGTTAAATGTTAGGTGTACCCGTCCCAGGATTACAGATTCCTCATTTATCCCACTCCCACCACAGCAAATGAACTGATAGTCACAAGGTGATGAAGTCTTACATGGGCATCCGCACATGATGAAAAGTGAGGACCAAAGGATATCATACTTTATCTTCACGTTGTGCATGGAGCATTCTGCAGTCTATACTTTGCACCTTCCTGGACCTCAAAGCCAAGGAAAGGCCAAAGCCTACCGTATGTCAGGAAGTAGACAAGGCAAAGAAACGTGCAGCAACGGTGGGCTCAGCCTTGCAGCTGGGAAATATGAGCCCCCCGTCCCCACCACTACCGGATAGTGAAGAAAGAGGCTCTTAAGAGGCAGCTCAGAGGTTAACAGCACAAAGTCTGGTAGCAGAGTTCCTGTTATTTATTTAACTTCACAGTTTCCTCATCTGTGAGGATATTGTGAGGATTAAATGAGGTAACCCACTTAAAGTGTTCAGCACAGTGCCTGGCACACAGTAAACATTAATTAATGTTAGTCACAACCATCCTCCTGGCCTCTCCTCCAACCCCTTCCTCCTGCCCACCTTCACAGGCTCTGTCGTTTTTGCTCCAGCCTTGAGATATTTCCTCAAATGAGGGCTGCACTCAGTCCACTGAGGCATAATGGGAATCTACATGGTGTAATCTTTTCTCCTCACTTTGATTTTTGTGAAAAATGGAGATCGGTGATTAATATTTGAGTGGGCCTTTGGTTTAATAAATATTTGTAAGTTACATGAAAGATAAACGTTATGCAAATCAGGCCAATAGAGCCTTGAAAATACAAAAAAAAAAAAAACCCTTTGTACTGGATACACTATTATTTGATTTATCCAGATGGTTTTGCTTCCCTTCTGCCAGTTCTTGGTAATTTTTCTTTTATAAAGGACATACCTGAGTCTTTAGCCCATTTATTTTTAACTGGGTTGTCTGATTTTTCTCATAGACTTGTAGGTATTTTTACTTAACCTCGTTATTTTTTTGTTATGGGTTATATATGTTACAAAAATATTTTTTTCCTTTCTTTCTGGTTTTCCTTTGCACTCTTTTTATGGTGTCTTTTAATGAAATGAAATCATTAATTTTAAAGAACATTTTTTCCTTTGTGGTTAAGTACTTTCTCTGTGTCTTATTTAAGAACTTTTGCCCTTTCCATAGGTCATTAAAATAGCATTATTTTGTATTTCATAATCCTATCATCTACCTGAAATTGATTTCCGTGTATGGTGTACATTAGGGGTAAATTTCATTTTTATTCTTTATTCAATTCTTAATTGGAACAGTCCATTTATTGCAACGACTTTCCTTCATTGCTCTGAAGTGCATGCTGCTATTAATTAAGAGGCCAAATATGCCTGGGTGAGCTACGAGGCTTCATTCTGTTCCATTAGTTTATTGGAACTGTCTATTCCTATGCCATATTGAGAATCTCTTACTGTAGCTTTGTAATAAGCCCCAATTTCTGGTAGAAAAAAAATTCTTTCATATTATTGTTATTCCTCAAGAGTGTCTTTGCTATTCTTGGCCTTTACCATGACCATATAAAATTTGGAATTACCTTATCAAGGTATTTTATTTTTATTTTTTTAAATTTAATACAAAATTTATTCAGAATTTCAAATTACATATTTCAAATTTGTAGAATGGAATAGAACCATTTTGGAACTGGAAAGACGGCATAGATGAACACTGATATCCCTTGAAATCAACTTAATAGAACAATTCCTCTGTAAACCACATCACCCTTATATAATAAGATGAAATAGCATTTACTCTTTCACTTTGGTAATAGCTATTTCCTAAAGGAACAAAGGAAAAAAAAGTAGTGGTTTTGCTACTTTAAGTTCATGAAAAATGAGATCCTATCTTTAGATTAAAAAAAAATTTTTTTTTTTAAGTTCATCTATGTTCAAAGGAGCTACGGGTTAAAAAAAAAAATCAGAACGGAATGTCTAATCAAAGCAACCAAAATCATTTTGAAAACGAAGAGGAATAACGTAAGGTGCTTTCATGCCTTTTTTTTGCTACAAACTATCACAACTGATTAAAGATTTCCGGTAGTTAATTAAAATCTTAGGAGCAGAATAAATAGTATTATACAAATAATAAAATGTTGTGCTTTCCACCCCCAAATAGTCTTATTTCTATTTTAGTCCCATGATCTCTACAATATGGTCATAACTAAAAACTAAAATACCTGAAAACAATCTTTGGACATTTTAGAATGCTTATCCATTCACTTCTATTAAAATAGGAGCCACATAAAGAGTGTTGCCTGACCAGAGCCAGAATAAAATACTTAATTTTTGTTTCCCAGTTTATTTATCAAATCCTGGTATGAATAAAATGCTGAATATCATTCTTGTGGTGCCAAAAGGTCCAAATTGTTAAGCTTTTAATAAGGTTGAAAAACATTTCATAAAATTTAATTTAATATGCCTAACACATTTGTGAAGTCTTTAAGTAAACAGTACTATCCATTTTAATACATAGTAAAGAAGCATGGGTAAATAACATACTCATACTTTAAACAATAAGAATTGGAATTAACCATAGAGGCTTGGGGCCCTCTCTCATTCTAACCAAAGGAAATGAAACTTAACTTTTTAATCTTTCTTAAAAACAAAACAAAACACATTGCATCATTTATAATTTTCTTTTTCTTTTTTTCACTTTCTTATTAAAAGATGCAGTACCCTCTTCCAAAGTTGGCACCCTTTTCTTCAATATGGTAAACTAGGTACAATGCTTAATTCAAGGTAGGACTCTGCTTCTACCCAAATTAATACAAAATTAATAGTGGTTACCGGAGGGTAACGGGGGAATGGTGGGGGGTGGTAGATGAGGGTAAAGGGGATCAAATATATGGTGATGGAAGGAGAACTGACTCTGGGTGGTGACTCTGGAATGTGATATGTAGATGATGTGATGCAGAATTGTACACCTGAAACCTACGTAACGATACTAATTGTCACCCCAATAAACTTTAATTAAAAAGAAAAAGACATTATGTTGTGAGAATTAAAATTACATTTGACATTTTTATTTTAGTCTGCAAAAACAAAAAACACGGAAACAAACAAAAAAACTTGAAATAGGCTTGTCAAATGATGAAAATTCATTTTTGGCAGGGAAGCAGAAGGCATACCCTACCACAAAGAAAAGATGCTTAGTTAATGGAGGTTGAGTTTAAAAGTACAGTTAAAATAATGAAGCTTAACTTCTGAAAATTCTAGGTTTTATTTATCTCTCAGTAGTAACCAATAACCATACTATTGAGTTAGGATTCTTCATATTTAACTATGTCACCTAAAATATAAAAGTCCATTAACAATCTAAGTTAATGGGTGTGGTCTTACTGAAAATTCTTAATCATATACTTGTCTTCACAAGTTTTGTTTTTCTTTTTTAAAATGATGAATTGTCTCAGTATAAACACTGCATTTCTAAAACAAAGTAATGAAAGGCAAAGCTAGTGCAAGCAAACTTAAACCCATTTAACTACCAGCTGAAAAAGCACTTTAGTTCTTCAGGAAAAAAATTCACAAAACAAAAAATCTGTTTCATTTAACAGTTATGTTTATTTTCATAGCTGTAATCCATAGTTACATGATAAGAACACTCCAGAGGAACCAAATTGTGTAGCAATGAATGAATTTCGGCATTCAACACATCTGGCAGAAAAACTAAAGTTAAAATGCTGGGTAGAACAAACTGGTCTTTAAAATATCAATTCCTTTCCTTTAAAAAAATTACTGAGTCTACCAAGAAAATGCAAAAACATGGCTGTAAGTAAGTAATAGTTGTGTTTAGGCTTTTGCAGTGCAGGTTATGCTCGAGGCCACTCACATCCAGCTTCACTGCTGCTTGCACTCTGCTGGGTCTTGATCCTTCTTTGGGTCATAATCCGGAACATTTTCCTCCTCTTTTCCCCCTTCCTCACCCAATTCTTTCTTTACCTTCTTCATCACAATCACCACCATCATCTTCAATAACTTCTCCAGTAGTATAACACTGATCTTGGGATTATACACACACGTAAAACGTGACCAATTTCAATGTCTGCAGCAAGGATAGCTTCAGCAGCATCACCCAGATCTCCACTCTCATAAACTTCAGGAGGGGCAAAAAAAATTAAAGAAAGAGGCACTGGAAACTGATTTGGTCACAATATGAACTGTCCTACGTCCCCTGTGTTTCTGCTTTTTAATGGTTTTTAAAGTGACATACTTCCCTTTTATCCAATCTATCTGGCACCCCATACAATCTTAATTTCTAGTCCATCAAAAGAAAGGGATCAGAATCATCTGGTTCTGACTTCATCCTATATGTTTTTGTTAAATACTTATTGGGTTCTAAGACAAAATTCATAGGCTGGCCAGCATCGGAGAACTTCACTTTAATACCTTCCAAGTGCTACAGAATAGATTGGTCACGTTCCTGGATCACATCACTGAGCAAGTCAACATTCTGAAAAATAGTCAACCAAAGTTCAGGAATTCCCTTGGGGTCTTTTCCTTCATCCTTTTTCTCATCTTCAATCTTGGCCTTTTCTTTCATCTCCTCCGAAATTTCATCTTCCTCATCTGGTTTCCATTCATATTCTTTTTCCGTAGGTTCATAAATTACATTAATGATCTCGAATTGCCCATCAAATAAATGCTGATAGAGAACAGAGTACTTTCTTTCAGCAGCATGAACTTCCTCTTAGAACTTGGCTTCTATCTGTGCACACCTAACTTGAAGGCTTTGGAGAGCATTCACTCGTCTTTTGACTTCCCTAGGCAAGCTTTCAACATATCCTGTTCGTGTTTCTACCAGACCATCCACTTTTTCTTGGAGGGCTGCAAACATCTGAGGATTTTACATCATCTGAACAGTCAGTGGACGTGCTTTGATTTTTGTTTCTTCACCAGTTTCTTCTTATTCTATCTCTTCAACATCATGCAAACCTTGGTCAAGCGCAGACTGTTCTTTGCTGTCATTGTCTGCCATGTTGTAAGAACTCCAAATATCAGTTCTTAGCATGGAGAGCCAGGCAACTGGAGCTATGCAGGCAGTGACTCAGGGCAGCAGTGGGAGCAGCAGGAGGCGGCTCCACGGGCAGATGGCACTAGAAAAGCTCAAGTTCTTTTTTAAAAAGTCAGAATTCTTATTGGAACTGCATTGAACTTGTGATAAATTTAGGAAGAGCTAGAAATCTTTACCAATAGAATTTTAAAATACATGAACTTGGTTTCTCTCTCCATTTATTAAAAATTTTCAAAAATTATTTTGGTAGAAGTCAACTTATATTTGAATGAATATTTTGTGCCCACCTTTATTATTTCACTCCTTTTTCTGAACTAACCTATTTCTATTAATATACATGACATGCTCTAATGTCTGTCACATCAAAACAAAACCATAAAAAACACCAGATCTCTCCAGCTCATGCTACATTCCTCTATTCCATTTGACAGCAAAACTTCACAAGAGATTTGATCATATTACGTGCAATTTCTGCTTCCTCACCTCCTATCCACTCTTCAACTCTTTCTACCCTGGCTTCTGTTCTTACTCTGCAGAAACTACTCTTGTACAAGTCGTTAATAACCTCTGGTATAGCCCAATCCAGAATGCTTTCAGCAGCATTTCCAAAGTAGACCAGGACCTCTTTCTGGCCACCAACCTAATGCCTTCTTCTTACATTTGAAATAAATTAAATCAATAATTAGTTACTTTTCAAAATGGAAAGCACCAGGCCCAGATGGGATCACTGGTGAATTTAAGGGAGAAATTACACCAATTCTCTACAATGTCTTTGAGAAGATAGAAGCAGAAGGAATACGTCCTAACTCATTCTATGAGGCCAGCATTACCTTAATACCAAAATCAGACAAAAATATTATAAGAAAACTATTGATCAATATCCCTTATGACATAATGCAAAAATTCTCAACAGAATATTAGCTTATTGAAGATCCAGTTCTTTTCGTGAAGAAGTCATAAAAGGATACATGTATTAAGAAAATATTCAAAACTGAACAGTATATTACTTAAAGAAACACACACAAATCATAAAATTATAAAGAAGAATAAGAGAATTATTAACATAAAATCCAGCATCGTGTTTATGTTCGGAGAAGAGAAAACCATTTGGTTGGGTGCACAGCATGGATACTGGTAATGTTTTGTTGCTTTAAAAAAAATATTAATGCAAAAAAATTAAACAGTGTCTTTATAGACACTTCAAATTACTGTTACAATAATGAAAATAGAAAAATATTAGCAAATTGAATACGACAATGCATAAGAAGAATTCTATACCATGACCAAATGCATTTTACAAAGTCAAAGAAGTTAATCAAAAAGACTATATCCTCTGATTTCAAGTGTATGGCTTTCTGGAAAAGGCAAAGCTATGGCGACAGTCAGAAGAGCACTGGTTGCCAGGGTCGGTCAGGGGAGAGGGAGGCGAGCAGGCGGAGCACGGGGAAGTTTTAGGTGGGAAGAGTACTGTCTCGGAAGCTGTAGTGGTAGGTACGTGTCATGCTGTTTGACAGCATTTTCCGCATGGAACTTCTTTCAAAACCGGAGTCAGTCCTCTCAAAACCGGCCACTGCTGCATCAACTACGTTTGTGTGCTGTTCCAAATCCTTTGTTGTCATGTCAACAATCAGCAATCGAAGGGCTAGACATGAAAAATAGGGACCGGCCACAAAGGTTCTATGGCAGTGATGATAGTTATGGCATGTCAGGGAGTCTGGATTGGATGTAAGCCTCCAGACAACACCTGAGCAAGGTAAAAGGGTGTAACAGGCGGAAGGAAGGGAGAACAGAGGGCTACAAAACTATTAAGATACCAGTCAAGTGAACTGGAGCTCCAGTCCAAATGGAAACATGAGGAGAAAGATAAGGCTGGGCCAGCTCAACAGAAGGCACAGGCTGTACTCGGTAACAGGACAATTTCTGACCCATCCTCCGGTACGTACCTCAAAGTTAACGAGCTTAGGCAGGATTGCTGGAGATACAATGTGCAGCTGAGTTGGGCACAGCTGGGTCAGGCAATAATTTACATTGCCTATGTTTATATCATATAGGATTACAAAGTAAAAAAGTGTGACTACATATATCTTTGATTGTGATCTTTTTTCTTCTATCATTTTAACATTTCTGAAACTGTTATGTAATTTTAACCAGATATATGTCTTTCATTTGAAATTCTTCCCACCTCACCCCAAAGACTTTACTGATTAATTTGTCAGTCATGGTGTCTTAAAAATTCAGGAAATATGGCAAATTTTCCTCTGAGTCAAAAGAATAAACAGCTACTATGCAACAATAACATTTATTTAGTACTTACTAAATAAGGCATAGTGCTAAATGCTTTTATAGAGAACAACAAATTTAATTCTCGTAACAACTATTATCTTGCCTGTTATGGGCTGAAATTTGTGGCTCTCAAAATTCATGGGTTGAAGCCCTAACCCTCAATGTTATGGTATTTAGAGGTGGGGGCCTTTGGGAGGTAATTAGATGAGGTCATGAATGTGGGACCCTCATGAAGGGATTTGTGCCCTTATAAGAAGAGGATGACTGAGGTTCATATTCATTCTCTCTCTCTCTCTCTCTCTCTCTCTCTCTCTCTCTCTCCCCCCTTACTCCTCCTTACTGTGAGAAATACATGTTTTTCAGCCACCAAGTCTATGTATGGTACTTTGTTATAGTAACCCTCACAGGCTATGACACTCCCCATTGTACAGATTAGGAAACTGAGGCTCAGAGTGATTGAGTAAGGTTAAAGTCATGATAACTTATTTAAGCCACAGCTCTGCTTGACTTCACAGCCCAAACTCTGAACCACTTCTCTATACTGCATCCATGAAATTGAATACTGTACCTTTCAATCACAAATTTCTTCTCTATCAGTTTTTTCTATATTTTTCATGCAATGCACGTTCATCATTCTAGTCCAAGACACAGTCATCTTTTTCCTAGATTGCTGCATTAGCCTCCTAACCGGTCTCCCTGATTATACCTTCTCTCTTTTCTCCCTCCATTTTCCCCATAGTATATTCTTAACTCAGAAACTAGATGGCTTGTTTTAAAATATCACGTCATACCACAAATTGCTCAAATCAACAAGGCTTACAAAACCACGCAGACTTAAAACTATAGTCTTTACATGGTCTCTCAGTCCTGCATAACCCTTCCCAAACACCCTACTTCCCTGACCTCACCTCCTATGACTGTCTACCTCTCACTGCGTTCCAGCCACAATGACCTTCTTGTTGGTCCTATTCTTATCTGAGATGTGCACTCTTGTCTTAAGACTTTTACATTTGCTGTTCTCTCTGTCTAGAATGCTTTTTGCAGATGGGTTTCTCACCTCCTTTAAGTCTCTGATCAATACTTAATTCTCAGTAAGATCTAGCTTAACCACCCTTATTTAGTATCACGACCTACTTCCCCCACCTTCTGACACTTCTACTTTGTTTTTTCCATGACATTTATCAACTTCTAATATTACATATAATTTTACTTATTATGCTTATTGTTTGTCCTTTCTACCAGAATGTAAGAGATTGACGGCAGGAAATGTTGTCTGTTTTACTCACTGATGTGACCCCAAGTGCCAAGAACAGTGCCTGACATGTAGTAGGAAGCAAATAAATGTTGGTTGAATGAATAAACCATAGAAGATAGATTACTTGTCACTAGAAGACAGATCCTATTTTAAGTGAGATATTGGGAAAAAAAGGACCCAGTCAATTCTTCATTAAATCATTAACACAATATAGCAGGAATATCAATAATTCTAAATAGTCTCAAATATGTTTAGTCTCAAAAAATATCTATTGTGCAAAATTAAGAAATATAGAAAAATACAAAGCAAAATGAAAGCCATCCATTAGCCAGAATAATCCTAATATTATTTAAATATATATACAAATATATGGATATTTAAATATACATACATATATATATATATATATATATATATGCCTAGTGTTTTTTCTATGTATCAACAATCTTTAATTTTTTTTTAAGAAACAAAATACATCAAATTAAAAAAGCTTCTGCATAGCAAATGAAATCATCAATGAAATAAATAGGCAACTTACTGAATGGGAGAAAGTATTTGCAAATCATGTATCTATTAAGGGGCTAATATCCAAAAAATATAAAGAACTCATACAATATCCAAACAATATAAAGAATGCATACAATAGCAAAAATAAAATCCGATTAAAAAAATGGTCTGAGGATCTGAATAGGCATTTTTTAACGACGACATATTGATGGCCAACAGGTACATGAAAAGATGTTCAAAATCACTAATCAGGGAAATGCAAATCAAAACAACGAGATTTTACCTCATACCTGTTAGAATAGTTATTATCAAAAAAATAAGAAATAACAAGTGTTAGTGAGGATATGGAGAAAAGAGAACCTCACTATTGGTGGGAATGTAACTTGGTATAGCCACTATGGAAAACAGTATGGAGGTTTCTAAAAAAAAATATTAAAAATAGAACTATCCTAAGATACAGCAATTCCACTTGCAAGTATTTATCCAAAGAAAACAAAACCACTAATTCAAAAGATATCTGTAACTCCATATTCATTGCAGCATTTTCAATAGCCAAGATATGGAAACAACCTAAGTGTCCATCAATGGATAAATGGATAAAGAAAATGTGGCATACAATGGAATACAGTCATAAAAAAAAGAATGAAATCTTGCCATTGAGATAATATGGATGGGCCCTGAGGGCCTAAGTGAAATGTCAGACACAGATACCTTACAAACTCACTTACATGTGGATTTTAAAAACAGCAGCAGCAGCAACAACAATAAACCAAACTCATACATACAGGTTGGTGGTCACCAGATGTGGGGGAAGAAAGGGTGGGAGAAACAGGTTAAGGTGGATCAAAAGGAACAAACTTCCAGTTATACAATAAATAAGTCATGGGGGTGTAATGTGCAGCATGGTGACTACAGTTACTAATACCGTATTGCATATTTGGAAGGTGCTAAGAGAATACATTTTAGAAGTCCTCATAACAATAAAAAATTATTTTGTAACTATATACGGTGACAGATGTTAACTAGACTATTGTAATCATCCTGAACTATACATACAAATTTATAATCATGTTGTACACCTGAAACTAATAATATGTTAGTTATACCTCAATAAAAAAATAAAATTAAGATTATCCTCTCTCGACATGTTCTTCCCTAAAAGAGATGCACATGTACAAATATCTTCTATTAAAACCTAAAGAAAAAACCCTCTTTGGATGCTACATTTCCACCTAGCTACAATCACTTCTCTTCAGAATCAAGTTAGTGGAAAGAAAGGAATATCATTTCTGTCTATTATTTCCCATTACCCACTTAAAACTGCTCTACTCAAAAGTCATCTATGACCCAAATGCCACATCCAGTATAGCATTTTTAGCGGTCATTGTACTCAACAATACTGCAGCATTTAACATTGTCAGCCAATTTCTTCTCTTAAAATTGTCCTTTTCAAGAATGCCACTTGAATGGAGTTTCCTTTGAATTTCTAACCCTGTTTCTTTTCCTGGCTTTTCTTCTTTGGCCACCCGCTAAATGCTGGTATTCTGCAGTGGCCAGCCTTGGACGTTTTGCTTTTCTAACAGTACATGTTCTCCTTCAACAATCTCATCTTTCATTCCTATACAGTTTTAGCCACTGCCTGTTGTGACGATGACTCAATAATCTCTAGCATTAGCCCAGATCACTCTCCTGAACCCCCAATCCATTAATCTATGGATATCCATTAATCTATTAGGTAGGTATCCAACTGTCTGTGGAAATGTCACCCAGGCACAGGGAAACATAGTGTGTTGAAAGGTAGTTTAACTTTACTCTTCAACCTGCACCTCATCCAAAATCTTAGTAACTGTTACCACAATCCAATTGTTATTCATCCAAGAAAGAAATTTAGCCATCATTTTAGATTTTCCTTTATCTTCACTTTCTACATCTCACCAGCAATCAACTCATACATATTCCATTTGCTGAATCGCTCTGTATTGTAGTCCCCATTGTATTTCTTCCCCTTGTCACTGCCTCAGTTCAGCCCTCATCATCTCTTGTGTGGACTTAGTCAATCTCCTCTTTCATAATCCCTCCAGTTCATGCTCTATACTGCTATAAAACAAATCTTTTTAAATGGAATATGGAATACATTGCTTTGTGTCTCTTTGAGGGAAGGAAGATTTTCACCCTCTTTTTCAGTCCAGAGAAACCTCCATCCAGCCTCAGGTAAAGGATTTACAATTCAGGTAAATCAACTTATAGGTAACTGACCAAATCATGTTACTAACTGGTGGATGAGGTTACAGTTTAAAATGCCAGGTCCTGCCACCATCTCCTTCTCCTCTCCTTTTTTCCCGGGATGCTATAATGCTCACGAATCTGACCCTTTTCGGCTGAGAGGTCAGCTGGTTGGCTGGTACCAAGTTTGAATTTGAAGCTCTATTTTCTAATTAAAAAGTAACACATGCTTATGGTAACAAATGAAACAACACAACGTAATTAAGCAAATTGTGGTAGACACTATTGGTTGGATAACCCAGTATTTTTTCTAACCCTCTTTTCCTTTACAAGAACCATTATCTGTTATGTAACCCAGAAAGCCTAAATAGTTATTTACCAAAACTTTCTTATAGTTAGAGTTGGCCTTACTTTGGCCAATGAGACATAAAGTATGCTGACAGCTGCTGGGAAAGCTTTGGATTTCCCAATGAAAAGGGCAGAAACAGCTGACCTTATCCTTTTCTTTTTCTTGAAAATAATGATCTTGAAATTTGGATGTGTCAGCCATCTTGCAACATGAGACAAAATACATGAGAAGAGAAGGAAAATGGAGACAGAGTCTGCATCCTTGATTGCAGAAACTATCTCTAGACTTACTTTATGAGAAAAATAAACAGTTCTCCTGTCAGTCAAGCTTTTATTTACAGCTAAAATCTTGATAACCATATTGCACTCCACCTGTCCATTCCCTACCTTGCACATGCAATCATCTGTGAGTTAACACTGGGGAATCCTTTCATACCTTCTCTTGGCTCACACAAAATATAGACACACATGTGCACAGAAATACTCTGCTGACAGTTTTTTCAATTACCAACATGCCATGAATATCTATGCAAGTTCGTAGATATTGATCTATCTTTTATTTTTTAACCTAGATATACACGTATTTTACATAATTAAAGTGATCTCGTATCTGCTTTCACAGTTCAGCTTTTCTCTTCTTTATTGCTTGCCTTCCCTGACCCCCAATTCTCTACAGACTTACTTCTCCTCCCAGTCTCTTGTCTCATTTCTTGTACTGTTCCATCTTGCATCTTACCATTTCCTCTATGAGGCCTGATCACTCTCCTTTAATTACTCTATCCTCCATGAAATGTTACACCTCCCACCTTATGCCCCTACTATGCTTTTTACATCTTCCGCAATACCTATATTGATTGTCTACATATGTCCCCCTCTAATACATTTATAAGATCCTTGTGGGCATGGACTATGCTTTCTTTTTTCTTAACTTCTGGACCTGGAGGGAAGAATAGAAATTGGAATCAAGGAAGGAAGTGGAGAGGAAATTTGAGCTACAAGGATAACATGGGAAAATCATGAGAGCGTGGATGAGGCACCTGTCCTCATCCACTAGACAAGTTTGACTAGACAAGTTTTTCTAATAAGTAACAGAAAATTTTCCTTGGAGAGCTAAGGTGGGTCAGTTGCTATTGATCAGGAATGCACAATCTAGAGCCCACAGGCCAACTACAGCCTGCTGCCTGTGTTAGTAAATACAATTTTGTTGGAACACAGCCATACTCCTTTGTCTATGTACTGTGTGCGGCTGCTTTTGTGCCACCATGGCTGAAGTAAGGAGTTGTGACAGAGACTGTATGATCAGCAAAGCCATTACTTTGCCAGCCTGAGAAGCTTCATTATGTTACTGAATGTAATACAGCACTGCTGATTTCCACCACAATCAACAAATATTTATCGAGCAGTATTTCAGGACTTGGAGATTTTCTTAGTCTGCTCAGGATATAATAATAAACTACCATAGACTGGACAGCTAAAAGAACAGACATTTACTTTTTCCAGTTCTGGAGACTGGGAATCCATGATCAGGCTGCCAAATATGGTTGGGTTGTGCTGAGGGTTCTCTTCCTGACATGCAGAGAGCCACCTTCTCTCTGTGTGATCACATGACCTTTCCTCTGTGCCTGTCAAAACAGATCTCTCTCTCTCTCCCTTTTCTTACAAGGCCAGCAATCCTATGGAATCAACCCCCAACCCATATGACCTCTTTAACCTCAATTACCTCCTAAAAACCCTATCTCCAAATACAGTCACATTGGGGTTAGAGTTTCAACACATCAATTTGGGGGGGGGGGCACAATCCAGTCCATAGCAGGGGTATGCAAGGCACTAAAGATGCTGCAGTGAACGTATCCAGCAAAAAAGACCTATGAACTCGTCCTTTAAAAAAGAAGAAAAATGTGAAGAGGGGATATTTTCAAGACTGTGAGTGCTAAGTGGCAGAAAGAGGCAGTAATTAAGAAATGGGGTGCCAATGGATTGAACCAGAGAGGTTGTGCCGGGAATTTCAGGTGTTTTTGAAACCCACATCAGCAGGAGCAAATTTTCATTTGAGTGGAGAAGGATATATTGATTTTACAATGAACAATTTCTATTTTTTTCCTTTTAAAATATTAAAATCTCATCTCTTAAGTTCACATTATTTTGATTTGCATTCCCCTATTACTTTTGAAGGTTTTTAAAAAGAAGTCACCTTCAGGCTGATGAGAATTCTCATTGGACTACCAAAGAGAGAACACGGGTCTATAACAAAAGCCATTTTCAGCCTCTAGCGACAATCCTTACAGCTGGCAATCAGTTCCAGCTCCACTAAGTCCAGCTATTCCTAAATCAGCATATCAACATTACTTTAGAGAGTAAAGAGGTCTGTTAATCTTCTCTCTTCTTTACTAAACCTCTTGAGTATCTTTTCCTGCCTTATTCTTTTCTTCTTTATATTCTTTTGTTTCTTTGAAGCACAAAAACATTTCTATATTAACCAATGTGGTTTTTTTTTTTTTTTTGTTCCCAGTTCGGGTTATTCATGACCCTTCTCCATTCAGGCAGAAATAGATAATGTTTTATTGCCTGAAGGAATGGGTGACACAGCGGTATGTACATAACAAAGGAATTATTACATTTTTGGCATTTGACTTGCAAAAGCCTATATATGATTCTGAACATAAATGAGAGATTTGAAAGATGCTATCCCTCCTATCCCTCTCCCCTTATTTCAACACATACTAGATAAAGATTCTATGGGATGGGGGCAGGAATCTGGTGGATCTCTGACGAAGGAAGCACTCTGAAACATACTCGCCTGAGCTTCAAACTGTGGGAGGATGATGAATAGGACAGAAAATTCCATCATTTGGGTTTTCACAGCAGGAAAGCCCACAACAGAATAAAGTGTAAAGAGGAAGCAAGGTCTCAGAATTCTCTCATCCTTACCACAGTAAGGGAGCAGCAGAAGACAACACTGATTTGGCACTGAGTCAATACAGGGAGAAAGTAAAGTGACCATGTAGATACCTCAGTCGGCGTCAGCCAGGCCAAATATCCATACCCCTACTAACAGACTGACAATTGGAAGGCCCAAGAAACTTAGAACCCACACCTAGGAGGAAAGGAGAAGAGAAAGCTTTGTACTGATTGCGATTTAGGTTCTAGCCTCCAATAGAAAGAGGGCTAGAAATATAAATTAAATTTACTCAATCATTCATTCATTCTTTCAACAATATCCATTATGGACTTATTATATACAAATAACTTTTAGTTAAAAATAATAAAAATTATATTTCCTGAACACCTGACTTTGTGGACTATGATTCATTCTTAGAACAAATTCTTCCCTCTCCTGTCTTTTCATTGTATCGTTTAAACTCTTCACATAAAATTGAAGTATGCCTACCTTTCTCTAACTCTTATTCTATTGCATTTTTCTTATGTCTGACACAAAGTCCACAGTAGTCAGGCAAAAAGTTTAGATATTAAGGTTATCAGAAAATACCAGTGATTAAGAAACAGCATATGGAAGTTACTTTAAATATATGGACATGTATGTTACAGAATTCATTTCATTTCTGCTTCTTAAAAAATGTAAATTTTTATAAATGTCATTGTTGTGTCATAAGAATCTGCATTTCTAGTCTCAGAATATGGCTTCAAATTTGCATAAATGCATATTCCAAATTTGACAGTTTTGGATTTCTAACATATGTTAGCTTCCATATCAGTCACTGAAAACGTATTTTAAGAAACAACTGGACGAGTTTTCTATATTGCCAAAAACCACTCTGGTCAGTATGGGGAACCAAGCCAATGCAGTAAGCCTCCCTCAAGTGCTAATTCAATAAAAATGCTACATAAAATGTTCAACAATCTCATATGTGTGTTGAGGACACAGGTTATGAATCAAAACTCTAGGCTCTATGTATAGCTGCAAGCTAGAAAGGCTGTTTGGTCTGAGGAATATGGTACAGAAGCCAGCTACTCTGGACAGGAAGGATACCAACACTCCAAACCTGCACTAATTGAGGGTGTGAGGTCTGAATTAGCACTCCAAGAAGCTTGGAACCCCGGAATAGAAGGAGTACCATGAAAATAAGTCCCACATTAGGGAAAGCCCTAAGACCACAGCAATGTCAAACAAAAAACCGGCCCCTATTCCTCCGCAATTCAGCGCACCTGAGATTCACACAGAAACAGAAGAGAAGCTCACAGTCAGAAATTACAAAATATGGCAGAAAACATACCACTAATGAAAAAAATATAAGTAGATGAATGGAAGCATTCACTTTAGAAGAACTACATATAACTGAAAAATACGTAAGAAATTTTAAAATAAGTGTGCTAAAAGATTTTAAAAGGGGACTACAGTTTATAAAGCAAGAACAGAAGATAATAATAATATAATAAAAACAAAAGGTGAATTCGGAAAAAATAAAAGGAGACTGTAAATATAAAAAAGCCAGGTTAAAGAAGATAGATTCCGGAAACTGGAAAACATCACTAAAGGAAACAGACGAAACAATGAATCGTTAAGATTCTTAGCTTATCCAGTTACTATGTTAATATGCTTTTATAACTACTTGTATGTCAAAAATCCAATACTGCAGTTATTTCGTTGGAATTTTTTACCTACTTTTAAAATTTGGTGGTTTTTTTTTTCTTTCTGAGTTTTAAGAATTCCTTGCATGTTCTAGATACACATCATTGATGCAAATGCATGATTTGTAAATATTTTTTTCCAGTCTGTCGCATATCTTTCTATTCATTTTTAGCAGTATCTTTTGAAGGGAAACAATTTTATAAGGACTAATGTGTCAATTTTAATTATTTTTCCTTTGGGAATCTTTTATTGTGTGTCTTATCTAAAAATGCTTTGACTAGTCTAAGGACACAAAAGCCTTTCTCCTATATTCCTGAACTTTTATGGATCAGGTTTTACATACAGGCCTATACTACCCTGTGAATTAATATTTTTATATGGCACAAAGTATGGATCAAGTTCGTTTACTTCATAATGTTTCAGCACCTTTTGTTGAAAAGTGATCCTCTCTCCTTTGAGTTGACTTTGTACCTTCCATTTGACTTCTGTATTTCCAGACTCTATTCTGCTGGATGCTAAAATCAGTGAGCAAATGTTTCAGGAGAAACAGATTATGTACAGTATCTCCCCCAATTTACTTCCTAACTGCAAAGGAAAGACAGTAACTTCACAGTGGAGAAACCTGCCAGACACCAACTAACCAAGTAACCAAGGTAAACATCACCAATAATAATATATATGAACATGAACTCTTTGATATGATACACTTGAGGGCACAGCTTTTTTGTGGTATTTTTGTCAAAAAATATATAAGCCCATTCCATTCACAAGATAATTCAAATAAACCCAAGCTGATAGAGTCTACGAAATAATTGATCAGTACTCTTCAAAAGGATCAAGGCCATAAAAGACAAGAAAAAACGGAGAAAGTGTTACAGAATGGAAGAGACTAAAATAACTAGAAGAGAAAAAGAACATCACTAGAAAAATTGGGGAAATTTTCTATACTTTAGTTAATAATATTGTACCAATGTTAATTTCCTCTTTATAATTATGCTAAGTGAAAGACGCACAACAACCACCACAAAACAAGTACAATACCATACAATTCTATTTATAGAAAATTCTAGAAAATGCAAACCAATCTATAATGAGAGAAAACAAGCGGATGAGTGCCGAGAGATGCAAGGGCCGTGGGAAGCAACAACAAAGAGGCGAGAAAGAACACATGGGGGGAATGGGTATGTTCACTACCACTGTTACGGTGGTGAGATGTGTGGTACACATTTAAAACTCAATCAAATTTATACTGTGAACATGTACAATATATGTTAATTATATCTCAGGAAAAAGGAAAGATTCTCAGCTTATCTTAGAGAGACAGGTAGAGATTTCCTTGAATCCTTCTAAACATAGAATAGGGATTTAAGGAATTTTAGAAAATCACCTAATTCAGTACTAAAACCAAGGCTTCTCTAAAAATTTCTTTCAAATAATACTCGATATGTTTCGCTAATAATTAAACTGTATGATACTCTTCTAGATAAGCAGTTCCCAATTCCAGTGTCAAATCTGTGGAAACTATTTTTTTTCCTGACTAATTTTTATTAAGTCACTGGCTCTCTGTTATGACTCGACATTTGACAATGTTGATTATTCCCTTCTTAAACACTTAAATGTTTTTTAATTTATGTGACTATATATTTCTCTTGATTTTTATGATACAGTATTTTTTTCTTACCTTCATGCTTGCTGCTCAAGTGCATCCTCCTTTTACCTCCTATCAAGTTAGAGTTTCTCAACGCTTACCCCTGAACCGCCTTCTTGGTTTTTCTTCTCAATCTATACAGTTTCCCTAGGCAGTGTGGACCGAGAGCTTCTGCTCATACCTATATACAGATGACTTCCAGATTTATAACTCCAGCCATAGCCTTGCTTTTGAACTCCAAAACTATATGAGTGTCTATTTGGTATTTTTGTTGTGATGTCTTAACGGCATCTCAATTCAACATGCCACAAACTGGACTCACAATCTTCTCTCCATAACTAAGCCAGTTCTAATTTTCTTTAACCTGCCGAATCCACCCAGTTCCACAAGCTAGTATACTAGGTGTTTTCCTTGATATTTCTTCCCAACCTATCAGTAAATCCTGTTTATTCTGGTCCTTGAATTTCTCTTGAATCCATTCCTACCTTTCTATCTTTACAACTACCATTCTCTCTTCACCTGGACTACACTTCAATGAACTACTTACATCCTTTTTTGCATCTAACAATTTTTCCACACTTTGTCAAAATAATTCTTTCAAACTGCCACTCCATGGTTAAAAAGCCTTCAGGGCCTTCCTATTGCTCTCAGGCTAAAGAACCAACATCTATATGGTCCCTTCAGCTCCACTGTAATCTCACCAACTTCATCTATCACCAGCTATGCTATTGCCCTCTGAACTCTAGCATGTCTTTTTACTTCCTTAAATGTACTATTCTCTTTCAGGATACAGATCTTGGCACATGTTAGTTTGTTTATCTGGAATGTTGGGCCCTCATATCTCTTTACCTAGTTAACTCCTACTCTTGGCTACAAAGACACTATTTCAGGAAAACTTCCGTGACTTTTAAAAATATGTTCCCCACTTATATGCTATCACAGCAACATATACTTCTCCTTTACAGCATTTATCATAGTTTGAATTTTACATATTTGTGCACAAGAGCTTAACTTATGTTTGCCACTCCCCACTAGACTTGAAGCTCTGTACCTAATACATTGCCTGTTATGTACTCATAGTAACCACTCAATATCAGAGATAATATAATAAAATGTGTATAACAAATTAACAATGTTTGCAAATAATTTAGTTTGAAAGTTCCTTATTTCTAATCTATAATACTTTATTATCCCTATACTCTAACTCTATTTGCGTTCTGAATTTCTTTCCTGATTCGTGGAAAAGGGGAATGATTAAGAAGGGGAGTTGGGAGAGAGCGGGACGTCAGGCTTGCGAGTGTGAGACTGCGTTTCGTGTCCAACAAAAGAGCGATTTAAAAATGGGTAATGTTGAGAAGGGCAAGAAGATTTTTGTGCAGAAGTGTGCCCAGTGCCATACTGTGGAAAAGGGAGGCAAGCACAAGACTGGGCCAAATCTCCATGGTCTGTTTGGGTGAAAGACTGGTCAGGCCCCTGGATTTTCTTACACGGATGCCAACAAGAACAAAGGTATCACCTGGGGAGAAGACACCTTGATGGAGTATTTGGAGAATCCCAAGAAGTACATCCCTGGAACAAAAATGATCTTCGCTGACATTAAGAAGACTGCAGAAAGGGCAGACTTGATAGCGTATCTCAAAAAGGCTACTAAGGAATAATAGTTGGCCACTGCCTTATTTATTACAATACAGAAATGTCTCGTGACATTTTTTTTTTATGTGTACCATATTTAAATTGATCTCATCTCACCAGAATTCAGATCATGAATGGCGGATATTACATTTCTTTTGGGCAGTCCTAATTCAAATAAGATTGGCTTGTGGTTAAATGGATATGATCAGCTTTTTGAACGTGATGGTAATTTCGGGTCAGCAAGTCCTATTACTGTTTTCCCCCTTCTAAAACTATGATGGGATGTGTCATGTTCAACTTTCCACAGAGATGGTAAATGCCATCTTCAAATCTATAGGAGTTTTGAAATGGAGTTTTATATTTAGATTTGTATAACTGGTTATATTAATATGTTAAATACTGAGGAAGTCCCTTCACTGTCTTATAAAACAGCCAGACTCAATTCTGTTTCAAGTGTTCATTAGCCTGTTAAAAGGAAGGGCTGAAGATACGGTGGCAGTGCCCACTTTATCTTTTTGGTCCTAACTATGCCAATTTAATTAAAATCCCATGTATCTAAACCGTTGCCTTTTATGTAACGAAAGGCATTTTAGTTTGGTTTATGTATAATACAAATAAAAAAAAATATTTAAAAAAAAAAAAAAGAAGGGGAGTTGGGAAGTTATGTGTAAAACTGGAGACGTTCCTGAGAATGTGTATGCAATTCTCCTTTATTTGTGACATAGTAAGGAAAAAAAAAAAAAAAGAAAAAGGACACCTGAGAATTGCTGCTCTAGATTACCAACTAATAGCTTATTATTTTTAAAGATAAAACAAAGTTCTAAGGAGAATAGAAATAATCTTTAGACACACATTATGTCTTTTTAGGATAGTCAGCAACACATGACTAAGGGAACTCACAGTTTATTCACTCCATTGTATCCACTGTGTGATGTCCTAGTTTTAACCTCATCTCTAGGAATAAGCAAGCTCTTTTGATAAGTAACTGTAACAGGCAGAAAGGAGAACAATCTAGTCATCCAAAATAGTGCTTCAAGTTTTTATAACCATCCTTATACTGGTGGTTACATAAACAAAGAAAGTATTAGGCATGTGCTTTATTCCAGTTCCATTGATTTCAATAAAAATTCAGTTCACATATATGATACGTACTTCAGCCTTTCAAGCATGATGCTGTGTATAATATTCTAAATTAAAATTTTAAATGTTGTCCTACCTGTGAAAATTATTGTATATTAGGGACTGAATGTTTCTGTTCCCCTAAATTTATATATTGAAATTCTTACCCATAATATGATGGTATTTGAAAGTGGGGCCTTTGGGAGGTGCTTAAGGCAGGAGGGTAGAGCCCTCATGAATGGAATTAGTGCCCCTATAAAAGAGGCCCCAGAGAGCTCCTTTGTCTCTTCCAACATGTGAGGACACAGTGAGAAGATGGCCATCTATGAATCAGGAAGTTCTCACCAGACACTGAATCTGCCAGTGCTTTGATCTTGGACTTCCCAGGCTCCAGAACTGTGAGAAATATGTTTGCTTAATGTACCTGTCTATGGTATTTTTGTTACAGCAGCCCGAGCAGAAAAAGACCTTGTATCTTCTGTTAAATGGCTGAATATTATATAGAGTACATTATTGTTCTGATTAAAAAGGTAATAAATGCAAGAAAAGAAACAAAGGAAATAAAACCCCAAATCACACTTTATCTTGATAATCAAGATAACCATTGCTAATATTTTATATATTATTTGAATTTTGTTTCTGGTGTGTGTGCATGATTTTCTATTTTTTTTTTTTTACATAAATAAGATTATGGTATACACATTGCCCCACTGTGAACATTTTGCAAACCTGTATTCTTTTCTAACCTTCATAATGGAAGCAACATATTCCTGAAAGCAGTGGTTCTGAACTGGGGTGACTTTGCCGAAAGGGGACATTGGGCAAAACCTGCAAACATTTTATATTGTCATGACTGGACGACTGGGGACGTAGTCGTACGAGTGTTACCAGTGCTTATGCATCTAGTGTGTCAGGAATGCTGCGAAACATGCATAGGCAGCCCCTCCTACCAGAACTATCCAGTCCAAAATGTCAAGTGACAAGGCTGAGAAACCCTGTTTCAGTGCACACAGTATTTTAAATGCTGAAATCAGCAGAAGATGAAATCGGATCTTATACTGCATTGTCATTAATTTTTGAAGATATATTACTAAACCTCCACTGTACTTTTTCTATGGTGATGCATAAAGTCCCTTTTAATATTCCTAAACTTCTTTATAATGTATTCCCATTGGGCAGCTTCTGAAAAGGAAAGAAATATCCTGGCACCCAAACCCTAAAATATCCAGTTATGAAAATGTAATTCTTAACACAGCATTATATAATTCTCAGAGTACTCTGAATCTCACCTTAGAATTTATCGCAATGTAATTTTACATTGATTTATGGGTCTCCTCCACTAAATTATAACTTCCACAAAGGAAAGAACTGTGTCTGTCTTTTCTCACCATGATGTTATGTTCCTTAGCACAAGGCCTTAAACATAGTAAGCACTTAAATGTTTATTAAATGAATGATTAACAGCAGTAACCAGTGCAATGAAGTAATTACTTTTTATACTTTGGTCACAGAAACCAAAGAAAATACATATATAAATAAAATGAAAGTGATGTGTATTAATTGGAATTAATATTCAAAAGTAACATACATATTTATTACATCAAATGTTTAACATTAAATGGAGGGCTCAGTATAGTTAAAACTGCAGAAAATACCAATGGCACGAATTCATACACCTTACATTTTGTGATTTATTTTCATGAATGACTTAACCTAATAATTTGATTTACACCCAGCAGTAGATTTTTTGTCTAATTTCTACAGTTATTAATTCATCGATTTACTCTTTATTTCAGATTAATGCACAGATGTTAAAGACCAAGCACATGAAATATCTGATTCCTTCAAATTATTTTATTGCCCAATATTGTTTTGTCTCTTCTGTTTCAATTCTAGTAGGGATCAAAGAAAAAAATTAAATTTAAAAAAGTCAGTTGAAAATATCTATTACTTGGTATCTCACTGGTACATGATAAAAAATACATCAATTATATGTGGTCACACATTATGTTTTTCCTATTTTTATTAAAATCATCTGAATTTACCTTCAGATAAATTTTTAGTATAAACAAGATTTCTACACTATATCCCTCAGTAGTTCCAAATCTAATTGAGAGAAGCAAAATAAGATAACTAAATATTTGATTACACTTAAGATACAGAAGTAAATGTTTTAAATCCTTAAAAATACATGCTCCAGAAAGGCATAAATTGAATTCCCAATTCTGCCATTTAATGTATTTTGTAATCTTAGACAAATTATTGTTAAATTCCCTGAGTCTCAGTTTACTCTTCTGCACAATGGGAATAATACCACTTACCTCATAGTTTTGTTGGAAAAATTAAATGAGATCATACACATAAAGTGCCCAATAAAAAACCTGACACAGAGCATATTAAATAAATGCCTCCTTTAAGGCCATGAGTACATTCCACACATATAATCCAGAATCTGACCTCAAATTCCTAGGGAAGAAAGGCAGGACTATTTTGCAGAAATTTGCTAACTGGTTACATGGGTATACAGGGAAGTGAATAGTGCATTTACTCAGTAAAGTTCCCTTTTCCTTGCCAAGCTATTTACTGTCCAATAGAAGAGAGAAGGATATAGACTGATACTTCTTTGGTGGTACTACAGAAGCCCACCATTTAATTTCTCTTCAGTTGGACGGGGCTGGTTATCAATACTCTTCTCCAAAATGGGATAAATATAAACAAGACAAATAGAGTGGTTTACCTATTTATTCCAAAGACATCTTTTTATATCTTTTTGTGAAATACAGTAGTTCCTTAAAAAACAAGAAGAACAACAAAAATCAAAACACTAACAGAGGCTTGTTTTTGTGGCTATATTGGGAAGGCGCGGCGAGAGAGGAAGACACTCTTATCTGCACGCCATTAAGGTGGGCTCGGTTTACCTGGCTCACGGGTTTTAGCCAGGCAGTGAATGCCTGCAATAACTGAAAATTGATGGGTACCTCTAAGTTCCAAACTGAAGTTTTAAAAGTAGGTCATTACTTCACATACGTGTATGCTGAAACCGTTCTTGCTCCATTGGAAAAACAGCTTTATTTAAAAAATAAATTTTGAAGATAGAAAATAAAGTCTGAGGTGAAATATTGGCACTAATCACAACTGCCAAAGGTACATGTGATTTTCTCTGATGTCCCACAGATTCGATGAACAGTGGCTTAGTAGAAGAGCAAATGATCTCAGATGAAAACATCAGGGCCTTCAGTAAGGCTTTTTAAAAATCATTTTCACTTCTACTTAGAAAGGAACAAACAAATGGCTTTCAGCCTTTTAAACCTGGGCACACAGGCATACTAAAAAGAGACTGCCGTGCTGTATGAGGCACAGGGAAACAGTGAAGACGTACCTCAAATCTGCCACACATGGGCTGCTGCTGGCAATGACACCCTATCACAGGGGACATTTTAGGGGGAACAAAACCGGCACACATTTCCTCTTAAAAATTATGGCAGACAGGTGTGATAATTTTCAATGAAGAGAATATATAAATGAAGACAGCATTAACAACAGTAAAGGCAGGTGCAAATAGTGACTAGAGTAGAACGTAATTAATTTAACAATGTGTCACTGGATGGGTTGTTTCAAAGGAAGTGAAAGATATCAACTATTAAAGAAAAGAGAGAAAGGGCACACCAGAGATAAGAATGGTACGAGCAAGGCTGTGAACATGGGAATTAGCAATTTGGATGTAGGTATGCAACAAATGGTAGCAACATTAGAGGAAGTAATAAAAGATAAATGTGGTTTGGTGGTTTCCTGATAGAGGATTTTGATGCTGTGTGTGAATCAGCATAGGTTTCAGGGAATGGCTCCCGTGATAAAGAGGAGTGTTTGAGGAAGAGGCGGCAGCTCTGCATATAACTAGAAGAAGTTAAGAGGGATTAAAGGCAGGACACCTGCCCCAAGGCTCTTGTCATAGTCCAAACGTCCAAGGACAAGGAGCTGGATCAAGCTTTTGGCTGTCATCATTGTGGAAAAATGGGCCACAGCACATAATAGATTTTTCTTAGGTAGGAAGGAAATTGGAATGTACTGGTTCTTTGGGAATTAAATCAGATGGTTCCCAGAAGTTGAATAGTTCAAAATCTTACTTTGGTATGCCCTTCTTGTATAAGATATAGTTTGATTTTAAAAGTTAAAAATTCACTGAGATGACTGTATCAGAAATGTTAATGTTGAAATGTCAACAGAGCATATATAGATAGGTTTGTGCCCCTTCTGTGCAAATTCTCTCTACCTATTTGCAAGTTTATAATAGGAAAGGAAAAAAAAGTGGGGGAAGAAAGGTGGAATGTCATGTGCACTAAAAAAAGGAGCAAAGACTTGAATACAAATATTTCACTGTATCCTAATTTATAATGTGGTTGGAATAGGTTAAGCTCTAAAAAGTAGTATTATAGTTAGAATTAAACCTATAAACTATAAAAACTCAGATGTTCTGTCTATTGTGTAATAAAACTCAAAATGAGGTAAGAACTGTGTAAAATAACGTTAGGTAAAGTAAAGACACAATTTGAACTTCAGCTTCATCAACTTGTGAACTTAAATGAATCAACATCGAAAACCAATACAGGAGATAGATAAATTTATGGTAAACAGTTTTTGTAACCAAGTTTCTTAAACTGTGATCCATGGATAGAATGTGTGGGTGTGGGGGTGTCTATGAACTAGGATGGGAAAATGAATTACGCATCTATTTTTCTCTAACTTCAATTTGAAATTTATACAGTGTCTTCAATGATGTACGTAGGAGGAAAACCTCAGCAATATTAGTAGTACCTGTGACTTTGTCACCAATAGAAATCAAAGATATTTTCATATGACATTACAATTACAGCAGATACCCCCAAGTGTCACTGACACTCATCACTGTGATGACTTTATAGTAACAATTAGACTTACTGCTAGATCCTGTTATTTTATGCCTTAACAAAGAAGCACATGTGAGGTTGGTCAATTAAGTTCACCAACCTGTTGCAACGATGTTGCTAAACTTTTTTGGTATCAGAAGGATTACTCATTATGAATTTGTACCAACTGGACAAACAGTTAACCAAGTTTACTATTTGGAAGTGCTGAAAAGGCTGAGTGAAAAAGTTGGACGACCTGAACTTTTTCCCAACCATTCATGGCTCTTGCATCACGACGATGCACCAGCTCACACGGCACTGTCTGTGAGGGAGGTTTTAGCCAGTAAACAAATAACTGTATTGGAACACCTTCTTATTCTCCTGATCTGGCCCCAATGACTTGTTTCTTTACCTGAAGATAAAGGAAATATTGAAAAGACATTTTGATGACATTCAGGACATCAAGGGTAATATGATGACAGCTCTGATGGCCATTCCAGAAAGAGAGTTCCAAAATTGCTTGGAAGGGTGGACTAGGCACTGGTGTCAGTGCACAGCTTCCCAAAGGGAGTACTATGAAGGTGACTATAGTGATATTCAGTAATGAGGTATGTAGCACTTTTTCTAGGATGAGTTCGCAAACTTAATTGTCAGACCTTGTATAACTATATATAACCAGCTGTTGAATATATCTGCCTATATATCCCACAAACATGTCAGTCTCAATATGTCTACCCATTTCTTACCTCACTTTCCTCCCAAACTTGCTCCTTAACATTTATATATGATTCAAAAGAATAACATCCTCAATTCATTGACCCAAAAAACCTTAATCCTTCTTCTTTTACCATCACATCTAATTAGTTCCCAAATCCTGTTGGGACTTAGTCTCTCTTAAATTTGTCAATCTCCAATGTCACTTTAACCTCTCTTACCAGAATTTCTATAATAACTTCCTAACTAGTTTCTCTGACTACCATCTAAATCTTATCTACATCCCTTCTCCCGTTCACCCTCTACACTTCTACTACACTGACTTAAAAAACACAACCAGGTCACTCTTAATCTTGTTTGAAATTTCTTCGCAAGGCATAAAATGGTCCTTTTAGTTCTGGCCTCTATATACTTTTCCATCTATTATAGATTCCCGGTCAGCAATGTCCCCATATTTATCCTTCTACCAATGTTACCGTGTTCTTGTGATTAGTACCTGAATAGGCCATGTGCTCTCTTATTCAACTCTTGACTAGCTGTCACACAAGATTTCATGCAAAGATTCCCAGGAGGAAATCCCTTCTGACCCCTCACTTTTCCTGTGCAGAGTTAGCTGTCCCTCCATCATCCTGTGCACACTGCTTTACTGGCACTTGCCAACATTATAATGTCATCACTGCCTTTATATCCATCTCAGCTAGATTGTGAGCTCCCAATGCACTTAGCAAATAAAACTAGAGCTAGCACTAGGTCTTTTTCTTTACCTATTTCTGTAGGCCTGAGGAGAGTATTTTTCACACATGAAGTACTCAGTAAATGCTAAAGGAATAAAATATACCAAGAATTTTGAAGCTTTATTCATTGTCAAACATTTTTTTTTCACTTTTTAGATAAATGGCTTAAGGATTAAAAAAATAAGGATCCATAATTCACCCAATGGCTGATTTTGTTTGATACATGTTTTTAAAAATTTAGTTCAAAGCAATGTGATCTTTCTTTAGAAATGTGGAAAACATGATTTATTTATGGCAAAAATGTAATAAGGAACAAATGGAGCTGACTTCTGACAGTGTAGGTCCTCCTTCCCCAAAGACCAAGATATCAGGTATCATTTCAGATGGCTCAGGAGTATTATTTACCAAATTACTTTCCCTTAGGAACCTGTGCATCTAGGAGAGGACATATATTAATGGCTGGAGAAAAACATGGGAATCAAAGTTTTCTTCACTATTTTTCTATACATTTTCTTAGGCAGTTCGTTTTATGCAATTTGCTTGAAGCTTCCCATCCTCTATAATTAGCTAAGTTCATTATGGTATACAATATCCACACAAAAAGATTATCGAGAAAGAATGGATAATCTTCAGAGACTGTCCTGTACTTTTACTATGGCTTGCTTTATGACTGTGTCATTACAAAACCTAGTTTTATTTGATAAGTGCATTTATAAATTCATTGTCCTCCAGCTCAAATTTTCTTAAATGCTTTTTGTAATATAACACATTACAAAAGCATGTTGCAAAATGGCAGAGATTTTATGATATCCCCAAGGCATAAAATCTTTTATTGCTATTTAAACAAAGAAATAAACAATTCCCGTTTGAAGAGCTGTGTATTACGAGAAACAAGGCACTGATATGGTTCTGTTAGTCTCTGATGAAAGGAATCATTAGATGAAACACCATCGGGCCCTATTTATCGCCATTCTGCCATTGCTTCTTAAATACCTAGCAACTTCTGAGAATATACCTAACTAAAGATGGACTTCGAAAAGTTTTAGTTCTCCAAAGGTTTTAGCGTAAAGGTGACTACTCTGCATAATCCTTATTTTCAAACTTTTTTCCCTAATAAAAAAATTGTATTTACTTAGAAGCATTCAGAATGTCAACAAAACAGCTGCAATATTTTTTGCAATTACAGAGTGTATTCAGTTAACAACAATTATTTCATACAAGCTGCATCAGAGACAAATGGAGATGAAAAACTTACCATCCCCATATATAACTAATTTTTGCTGTGTCCCAACAAGGACTGGCTTTAAGTTTCCATGCCAATTTACCACCCCCGTACTGTACCAGGCAAGGTTAGTGGCAATGACAAAAAAAGACACTGTACAGTTTAAAAACAAATCTTACACAGTCTTAACATTGCAATTTTTTTCTTTAAAAGGAGTAAGTTTTGTACAGTGGAGTTCAATATTTTATAGACAAGGGAAAAAAAAACAGTGCTAGAACCAACTTATTTATCATCTTCTTCTTTATCTTCCTCTTGCTCCTCATCCTCTTCGTCTTCCTCTTCTTCCATCTTTTTCTTGCTCTTTTCAGCCTTGACAACTCCCTTTTTTTTTGCTACATCAGGCTTTCCTTTAGGTCAGTATATAGCAATATCCTTTTCGTATTTTTCCTTCAGCTCAGCAGCCTTCTTCTCATAAGGCTGCGTGTCATCTGTAGCAGTGTCATTCCACATCTCTCCCAGCTTCTTTGCAACGTCACCAATGAATAGGCCGGGATGCTCACTTTTGAGCTCTGGGCGATATTCAGAACCAAACAAGAAAAAGGCCGAAGGAGGCCTCTTGCGTGCATTGGGATCCTTGAACTTCTTTTTTGTTTCCCCTTTAGGAGGGATATAAGTTTTCATTTCTCTTTCGTAACAGGCCTTGTCTGCCTTTGCTAAGTCTTTAAATTTTCCTTTCTCTTTAGCAGACATCGTCCTCCATCTCTCTGAGCACTTCTTAGAAAACTCTGAGAAGGTGAAGCATCTGGCTGCTTCTTCTTTTGCTCCTCCAGGCAAGTTTGCACAAAGAATGTGTATGATGACATTTCGCCTCTCAGCTTCTTACGATCTCCTTTGCCCATGTTTAATTATTTGTCCTCAGTAACCACAGAGGTGCCCAGTGCCCGTCCGACTGGCACTTGCCCTGGTGCTGTCTCTATGGAGCCCAGTGCACTGCCCTGGTTGTGAGAGCGGGAGCCAGATGCAGCCTCTGTTTTTCAAACTTTTATGTAACTGAATAGGATTTTTAAATATCTTCCATTTATTAAAGGCAAGGTGGTAGAATTTGGGCCTAGTTTTGAGGCTTGGAATACCCAAATATTCAATTTTACGTTGTAGGATAACATTAGTGTAAGCACTAAGAGTATGTGAAGGTCCAGGATGAGAGACTCCACCTCTAGTGGTAAAGGCAAATTTAATATAAAAAACAATTTTAACTTTAATAGTACTTACTATTTATCAAATGTTTACCAAGTGCAAGGCACTCTCCTGAAATTGAAATGTCTTGTCTCACTTAGTCTCCTCAGTAACCTTAGGAGGTAGGCACTATTATCTCCAACTTACAGTCAGACTCAGAAGCCCAGAGACAGTTACTTGGTAGCTAGTATCTGGAAGGAAGAACCAGGACTCAACAGCACTGGTCGGAGTCCAAAGCCCAGCTTCTGGGCTGGCATCCAGGTAAGCTATCCATGTGATGTCTGATTTAAAACAAACAAACAAACAAACAAAAAAATCATCCTATGTTTTCTTCTAGGAGTTTTATGGTTTCAGGTCTTACATGTGTCTTTAACGCATTTTGAGTTTACTTTTGTATATGGTAAAAGAGAATGGTACGGTTTCTTTTTTTTTCTTTTCTTTTTTTGCATGTATCTGCCCAGTTTCCCCCGCACTACTTGTTGAAGAAACTGTGATTACGCCAGTGCATATTTTTACCTCCTTTGTCATAGATTAGTTGACCATGTAAGTGAAGAGTTATTTCTGGCCTCTCTGTTCTGTTCCATTGATCTGTGTGTCTGTTTTTGTGCCAGTACCAGACTATTTTGGTTATTATAACCTTGCAGCGTACATGGTTTGGGATCCGGGAGAGTGATACCTCCAACTTTGTTCTTCTTTCTCAAGATTGCTTTGGTTATTTGGGGTCTCTTATAGTTCCATATACATTTTAGGCTTATTTATTCTAGTTCTGAGAAGAATGGTGAGAATTACGGTCATTTTAACAATGTTAGTCCTTCCAATCCATGAACATGCTATATTCTTCTACTCTTTGTGTTCTCTTCAATTTCTTTCCTCAATGTCTTACAGTTTTCAGAGTATAGGTCTTTCACCTGCTTGGTTAAATTTATTCCTAGGTATTTTATTCTTTTTGATGCAATTGTGAATGGCACTGTTTTCTGCATTTCTCCTTCTGATGGTTCATTATTAGAAGATTTGGTATATACAGAGGGTGCCAAAAAAATGTATACACATTTTAAGAAAAGAAAAAAAAAACTGTATGAAAATTGTAATAATATATACTTATAACAAAAGATGAATACAAGTCATGTGTATACATTTTTTTGGCACCCTGGTATATAACAATGGAATATTACACAGCAATAAAAAAGAATAAAATCTTGCCATTTGCAACAACATGGATGGATACAGACGGTATTATGCTAAGTGAAATAAGTTAGGCAGAGGAAGACAAATACCATATGGTTTCACTTATATGTGGAATCTGAAAATAAAACAAAACAAAAACAGACTAATTGAAACAGAGACCTAAGGGATGGTTTCCACTAGGGGTGGTGGGATGAGTCAAAAGAAGAAGGGAATATAGTCAATAATATCGTGGTAAGTTAGTACAGATGACTACTAGAATTAGTGATCACATTGTAAGGTACAGAAATGTTGAATCACTATATTGTACACCTGAAACCAATATAATGAATATAAGGTTGTATACCAACTATACTTATATAGTTAAATAAAAAAACATTATTCAATATGTATCAAAGAATTTACATTTTTTCCTTGAGAACATTGGCTAATTTTTTCTATATCCATCAGTCTAATACTTTGTAATCAAGTAATCAAATAATTACCTGTTTCACTTATTTGTGTATAATATTAAATATCATAACTCAAAAACTAGTAAATGTAAAGACTCAAGAATCATGTAGAGTTTTAATACTAATAATTATAATTTTTGTAAAAAAAGAATGTGTCTGTGTTATTTTGATTCATGGTTTTTCCATACCTTTATGTAAATGCAGGCTTTACAATGAAGGAACTTCACTTACTAAAAGCTCTTCTAGGAAAAAGATGAAAGTGAAAACTACTCTCATACTACCCACGTCTTTTACTCTAATTTCTTACAGATCTTCAGTTTTCCTTGTCCATAAAACTCCTAGGACTCTATTGCATTTACCAGGTTTATAGAATAAATAAAAAACATCAGAGTCCCCAATTACAGATCTTTTTTTACATACTGAAAAATTGCAAACTAAATAATAATTTGGTAAGAAATGTTAAACCCCTAAGGGATCAAATTTTAATGTTATTTATTTCTTCAAAACTAGAAGAGTTACTTGTGAAAATTTTAGATTTTTGTTCGGTCTTTGAAAAAAAAGAAATGTTAGTATTCCACTAATTTCCAGAGAACACAACTTCAGTTTTGATGGCTAAATGATAACAGGGATATAAATGACATGAAAAATCCAGAGAAATTGAAAGCTCCAGTGATAACTTTCTCATAAAATATTCTACAGCAGACATAAACTCCACTGACATACCTTAAATTTTTGGCATTAAGAAAGAACAACTTGTAGAATGGAAGTCTATACTTTCATAAATGTTTATAGTCTAACAAGTATAATTTCAAAGTCACCAATCTCTGATGTGCAAAACCATACTGGTTTCACAGCAAGTGAATCTAACTTGTCTATTTAGCTTTCATTTTCTGTGTGTAGACTAGGACAACAATTTTCAGGGCAAATCATTTGGTTCCAGTTTTAAAGCTCAATTTCTTTGTGGTAAATAGTCAGGATTCTCCCCTGGTACTTTCTCCTCCCCATCTTCCATTCCTTGATGCCTCAGAGGACCTGGGAAGGCACAGCACTTACATGAATCAAGGCATCTGAGGTGGGAGGAAGGAGGGTGAATGGTCCATGGGTGTCCTCTGTCAATACTGGCTCAGGGTGGGAGAGGGCATTTCATAAAATGCTCATCATTCATTCATTCTTATTGAATCCCTATGTGCATAGCAGTAAACACAGCCTAAAAAAGGCCTTTATCTCGTGGAGCTTATAATCCAGTGGGGATAGAAAAACAAAAAATAAATACATAATAGGTTGCATTAAATACCCTGAAGAAAAATAAACTGTAAGGAAATAGAGAATGTATGTGTAGGGTAGACATGTCACTTAGGATGGTCAAATAAGGTCTTTTTAAGGAAGTGACATTTGATTTAGAGACGTGAATGGAGTAGGAGACTCATGTGGATACCTAAGGGAAGATCCTTCTAGGTAGGAGGAACCATAAGTGCTTGGAGGGTGCAAGAGACAGTGAGGAGACCATGTGGCTATAGCAGAGTGAATGAGGGGACAGGTAATTAGGGGTGCCATCAGAAAGAGGGCAGAGTATCAGGACTGGAGGTTATAGTAAATCCTACTTTTAGTGAATGATCACCGGTTAAAAGTTCTGAAGTAGCCTGTCACCACGTTTCCATTGGGAAGGTAAAACCAATTACTACGTGTCAGGGACTCAGACGCCTCAGATGCACGTTAGCATCTGTAACTCTAAAATCCAGTTACAAATGAGGGATCTGAGACTCAGACTGGTTAAGGCTCTCATTGTCTCTATTATAAACACAGTATGTCCTCATCATGTTGGCACATGACCTGGTGGCCCTTGTCGTATGGTTGTGCTAGACATGCCAGATTAAGCAAGATTTAACAGATTTATTTCCTAGAGGATTCATTCAGAGTCATTGATACCGTGTTTCCCCGAAAATAAGACCTAGCTGGACCATCAGCTCTAACGCATCTTTTGGAGCAAAAATTAATATAAGACCTGGTATATTATATTATATTATATTATATTATACTATGTTATAAAGACTGGGTCTTATATTATAGTAAAATAAGACTGGGTCTTATATTAATTTTTGCTCCAAAAGAGGCAGTAGAGCTGATTGTCTGGCTATTTTCAGGGAAACATGGTATGTATTTTGAGGGTCCAAAAAGAGGACATACTAGGTCGGTGCAAAAGTAATGGCGGTTTAAAAGGTCAAAAATAACTGCAAAAACCGCAATTACTTTTGCACCAACCTAATAGTTTACAGAGTACTTCCATGTTTAACATATTGTAAACCCACAAATTAACATTTTGTGGAAAGTTAGTTGTAACATGCTGCTATGCATTTTAATCCTATGTGTATTTATTGTGCAGATGCTTAATGTGGAAGAAAGATACAAGCATCACTTGCTATTCAAATCTATTTGGCTCCTGAGTTCTAATAGTGAGGAGCAAGATACACAGAGAAAATGTGTATCTCTAAAATTGTGTTCAAATCTACTTGGTTCCTGAGTTTAAAGACTGAGGAGTACCTGTATATTTTAATGGATGAGCAGAACTTCAGTAGTCCCATCTAACATTTGTGAAGGTAACACCTAAAATATATATATTTTGTTATATTCAGCAAACATCTGCAATTTCAAGTATTAATAGAAGTTTTACCATGTTTCTCATTTTAAATGCACATTTGCTCTTTCTGAAACAATGAATTTGCAAAGGAACCATTTTCAGATGAATATAATGCTTGTTTTTAGGATAATAGTTACTTATTTATGTCCAGGCAGATACATTATAAAATATTCACTAGCACTAGCATATCTTTAAGAGAAAGGTAACAGCTTCATGACAGAGGGCAACATGTTTCATAAGATCTCTGATTTTAAAATGTTTCTATTTGCAAAATGAAGCCAAATTAATAATTCAACTAGCTCTAAAATGCCACAATCAATACAACAGCTTCTAACTCAACAACAGAACGATATTTTAAAAGACAATCACACTATAAAATAGATTCCATTCTTGTTTTGAGCCAGACACACACAAAAATTGCAACTTTTTTCAAAGAAGAGGCAGTGTTTACTAGCAGACGGGAAAATGCAACATACAGCAAAAGCAATTGCTACCAGGAATAAAGCGAGTTGTCTCTAAATGACAAATAAGAGTTGGGAACAAAACAGCCTGAAGCAATGATTCTCAGACACTAAAGGGCACATGAATCACCTGGGGAACTTATTAAAATGCAGATTCTGATTCAGTAGGTAGAGTGGGGCCTAGGATGGTATATGTCCAACAAGTTCTCAGGTGATGCTGATGGTACTTGTCCATGAATCTAACTTTGAGTAGCAGTACCTATACAGGTCCTATACATGAGATGCTGTTGAGAGACCTATACTACATGAGTCAAAATAATAAACAAATCCTTGCTTTAAAAAATGTTGTTATGTTTAACTGGTAGGAGAAGCAATGGTAAGTTCTCTAAAACCAAAATCAAACAAACAAAACACCCCACAAGCACCAGTCACCATTATAATCTTCAAAATCATAAAAATTACAATTGATATTTGAGATTGGGAAAAAAGAGATTAATTTGAATATCAAGAACTTTGAGATCTCTTACTGAGGAGATGCCAATCTCCCTGGCTAAAAACTGGAGATTTCCACAGAAAAGATCTGTCAATCATTGAGGGGAGAATGACAGGGTAAAAATTCAACAGGAGCAAGGATGTAGAGTTAAACAACACATACACACCAATTGCCACTTTTAGGAATATATCCCAAGGAAATGACAAGACTGAAGGTGTGTGTACAGAATAGGTTTTATCAGCCAGAGTGTTTTTGTTTGTTATCAAAAAAAAAGTGACCAAAGAAGGGGACCAGTCAAATCAATTATGGTATATCCACAAAATATACTAATCTATTTTATTTCATTCATCAAATGAAATACTAGGTGGCCAGCAAAATGTTGGTATAAATCTATAGTTAATGACATGGGAAATTATTTATAGAACACTGTAAGAAAAAAGACCACAGCACAGGATGCACAAAATTATTCTACTTAAACATATGCAAATATAGAAATAGTAGATTATGAGTAATTTGGGAGGCTTTTTTGCTTATCTAAATGTTCCATTAATATTTTGCCTAAAATAAATAAAGACTACTTTGCTTAATACAAGCAAGTGAATAAATTATTACATTTTTCCTGAGTACAAATACATTGATTTTAGAGTTATATCCCCCAAATTCAGATCCTGAGTAAGTTACTTAACCTCTTTGTGAATTAGTTCCATCACCTATAAGGAGGGCATAATAACAGTACAACCATTACAAGGGCAGAGGCAAGGATTAATGTGGGCTAACAGATGGCAAGTGCTTAAAACAGAACTTAACCATATAACAAGCACCATATAAGAGTTGACTCTTTCTTCCCTCCCTCCTTCCCTCCCTCCCTTATTTCCTTCCTTTCCCAACCCTTCCCTTCCCTTTCTTTTCCTTTCCTTTTTTAATGATTAAACTGGTCTCTTGCTGATTCCTGAGATGATGTTATCATTAAAATTCTGTTTTGGCTCCTCAGTCTACCTATATATTAGCTCTAGACCCTTTGGAGATAACTAGCCCATGGAATAGTCTAAATCAGAGCAATAATACCCTGAAGTGGTCAAGCAGCAGGCAAGGCAGAACTCTGTACATAGCTATCGTGGATTTTTAAACATTCAGTAGAATGACTATTCACAAATTGCTGGTAAGAAGATAAACTGGCTCAGTCTTTCTAGGATACAATTTGGTAATATGTATTTAACCAAGATCTGAACAATTCTGAGAATTTAGTTTAAGAAAAGTGATAGCTGTGATATTCAGCAAACAAAGATTTAGATTTAAGGATGCCAGTGTATAATAACCAAAACTTGGAAAAAATCTAAGTTTTCAACAATGGAACATGACTGAAATAGATTTAATATATTCACATATTACAATATTTTGAGAACATTTAATGCTATGTAATGTTCAATTTTTAAAAGTTGAACATAGAACTGGAGATAAAATAAGAACTCAATGTTCTTTTAAAGATTTTGAATAGAAGATGCACAGGAAAGTTCACAGGAAATCAATCTTTTAAGATAAAAATTTAATATTTAAAAGAAAATTCCCTGTCAGTCATATTCCTTGTACCTGGGTATTCAGGAGACATAGTTTAAACCACATACACAAAAAGGATATGATCAGACTTCCAGCCAAAATGGACAAGTAGGTGAATACCGTGCTTGCCTCCTCACACGACCACATCATAATTACAACTAAATTATACAACAACCATCATTGAGAACCACCTGAAGACTAGCTGAACAGAAGTCCTACAACTAAAGATATAAAGAAGAAGCCACAAGGAGATTGATAGGAGGGGCACAGATGCAGAATGAGTAGGCCCACATACAAGGTGTGGCAGTTAAAAATTGGGAGCGATATCTTGGCTGTGCAGGTCACTCCTGAGAAGTGAGGGATCCCATCTCCACATGTGGATCCCCAGACTGCGAGACCAGTGCCAGGAAGAGGAGTCCCCATATTATCTGGCAATGAAAAACAGGGGATTGCACCCAAGTGAGACAAAGGGTTGCTGGAGTTCTGGGCATTCCTTCTGAGAGGTATCTGTTCACTGGAGACTCGCTAGCTCTGGGTTCTAGCACAGGAGTGGCAGTCAAAGACATATGGGGAGGAACTGAATTGACTGGCTTCAAAGCGAGAGATGGAGGGGGAAGAATAGGGAAGATTCTCTCCTGGGATAGGGTGCTGGTAGGTGCCACTGCTTCTTTGTTGAGCCCTTGGCCCAACCACCAGCAGTGGTAGAGCGGCAGAAGATCTCCACAGTCCATTAAGCTGGCTAACACTTGTTGCCCCAACCTGGTGGTTCCCTGAGACTCGCCCCACCCAACTCATTTGCCCAGCTTTTTTAGCAGCTTTCCCACACAAGTGGCCTGCCTTGGCTTGTGCTCCAGACTTTCCTAAAAATGTCTCAAAGGCCCACAAACCCCAAACAGGAGCACCTGGCATCGGCATGCCCTATACCTCTCTCTTGCTAAGAGGCTCCAAGCTCAGCACAAGAGGAATCCAGTCTCAATTTGCATCATAACGCCCATCAGGTGGCCCCAAGCCTGGCACAAAGTATGGCTAGTGTTTACCTGAAACATAGCTTTAACTAAGTGGCCAAACTCAGCACAAGAGGAAGCTAGCCTCAGCTCACACTGTGTTGCCCATGAAAGGGTACCAAACCTGGTACTAGTGGCAGCTGGGATCGGTTTGCAGCACCTCTCCCAAGCATCTCCAAGTACAGCACAAGTGGCAACCAATTGCAGATCACTTTGTAGCTCTTACCAATCAGCTCCAAGTCAGGTACTAATGGTGGCTGACTTTGGCCTGCAATGAAACCCCTGGCAAGAGACTCTAGAAATAATTACCTGGTGGCCAGCTTCAGACCACACCATAGCACCACCCAACCACCTCCACAAATGCCACACCCAAAGGATGGACTAGGTTGACACAGGAGCCATGCTAAGACAATTCTTGCTTAGTGAGGTTAGGCCCCCCAATGGCTTGTTCACTGTAGTAACAGCCACCCTTCATAGACAGTCAGCCTGAGGGTCAATCCTACCAACTGATGTGCCAAGAACAATCAAGGCTCAACTAAAACAGGAGGGTACACCCAAGCCACACAATGGATGACCCTGGAGCACCTGACTCAGGTGAATAGGGAGACTGTGCCACCAGGCCACAAGACATCTACTATATAAGGTCACTCTGCCAAGACTGGGGGACTTAGCAAATCTACCTAATACATAGAAACAAATACAGGGAATAAGCCAAAATGAGGAGACAAAGAAACATGTCCCAAATGAAACAACAGGACAAAATTCCAGGAAAAGAATTAAACTAAATGGAGATAAAAGATCTATCAGATAGAGAGTTCAAAACACCAGTTATAAGGATGCTCAATGAACTCAGAGGAAGAACAGATGAATTCAGTGAGAACCTGAAAAAAAAGAGAGAAACCATAAAAAAGAGCTAGTCAAAAATGAAGAATAACTAAATGAAGAATACATTAGAAATAATCAAGAGCAAATCAGATGAAGCAGAGGATTAAATCACTGATCTGGAAGACAAGGTAACAGAAAACACCCAATTGAAACAACAAAAAAGAATTAAAAAGAAAAAAAGAATAGTTTAAGGGGCCTCTGGGACAACATCAAGTGAACCAACATTCCCATATAGGGGTACCAGAAGAAGAGAGACAGCAAGGGATTGAAAACCTATTTGAAGAAATAATGATGGAGAACTTCCCCAACCTGGTAAAAGGAATGGACATATAAGTCCAAAAAGTGAAGAAGGTCCCAAACAAGATGAACTCAAAGAAGTCCACACCAAGACACATCATAATTAACATACAAAAGGTTAAAGACAAAGAAAGAGCCTTAAAAGCAGCAAGAGAAAAGCAGTTAGTTACCTACAGGGGAGCTCCCATAAGACTGTACGCTGATTTCTCAACAGAAACTTTGCAGGCCAGAGGGAGTGGCATGCAATATTCAAAGTGATGAAAAGAAGGACCTACAACCAAGATTACCCTACCCAGCAAGTTTATCATTTAGAATTCAAGGAGAGAGTTTCCAAGAAAAGGAAAAGGTAAAAAAATTTATCACCACTAAACCAGCATTACAAGGAATGTTAAAGGGACTTGTTTAAGTAGGAAAAAAAAGATAAAAAATATGAATAAGAAAGAAAAAAAATTCTCACTGGCAAAGGCCAACATTTAGTAAAAGCTGTGGACCAACCAACTATAAAACTAGTAAAAAGGTGAAAAGGCGAAAGTAGGAAAATCATGTGTAATTACATCAACAAACTAAGGGATACACACACACACACACACATACACACTCAGTAAACAATGATGAAAACAAAAGTGTAGGAGGGTGAGTAAAAATTGTAGTGATTTTAGAATGCATTTGAACTTAAATGACCATTAGCTTAAAATAGACTGCTATAAACACAGCTTGGTATATGTGAAGCACATGGTAAACACAAACCTAAAATGCATGAGAGATATACAAGAAATAAGGAGAAAGGACTCCAAACACAACACTATAGAAAGTCATCAACATATAAGAGAATAGAGTAAGAGAATAAGAAAGGAATAGAGAAAAACTACTGGTATTAAATTTATCAGTGTGATCATTTTGTAAAAGTTATCTAAATATCTAATCACTATATAGGTCACTATATACAGGTGTTGTACACCTGAATCTAATATAATATTGTATATCAACTGTAATTGAAAAATAAAAATAAAAATTTTAAAAGAAAGGATATAAATTAAGTTGAATTTATTTATTTAGGTCTTTATTCAGATAGCTCAGTCAGGATACATGCAGCTGCTGTAAAAATACATCTAACAATCAAGTTGTTACGTTTCCTTACAGTACTGCATATTGTATTTTTTTGTATCTTTTAAAATAATGCAGTTTAGTTTTCTCAAAAGTAGCATTTTAATGCCTTTCAAGTATTTTTCTCCTTCACTAGATCTGTTTAATAAATATTTGTTTAGCTCCTAATAGTGGGTAGGTAAAAATATGAATGAAAAATAGTCACTGCCTTCAAAGAACTATAGTCAAAGCTGCCACTGTATAACAAATTACTTCTTCCTATGGTGGCTCAGACAGGCGTCTATACACGGACAAGTAACAAAATGCAAAGTGACACTAGTGTTTGTTTTTATAAAACAAAAACAAAACTTTTTATAGATACTCTACAATGACACAAATTAAGGTTACTTTCTACATTTAAATTTCAAAATTGTAGAGCGAATCTATGTTAAAGTAATTTAAATAAAAAAAGTGGACTTTATCTGGAATAAATAACTCTTCTAAATCGTTTTTTTCCCATATAGAGAAGGAGTCTATTTAGGCATATCCTCCCTTAACAGTCCCTCTCTCAGTCAGAATTCCTCAGAAGTATTACCACATTGTTAAAGAAAGGGGTTAAGGGCAGATTCCTTATTAATGCTTCCTCTGTCAGTTGATAAGCAAACATTTACTTAAAAAGAAAAAAGCATTAGAGAAAAAATCTTTAGCTACTTTTTGTTAAGGAGTAACATCGGTTTATTATTATTATTCTTATTATTATTTCCTGCCGATTATCTTGGTTACCTGTTATGATAGCTAACTTTTATTAAGTGTTTTTTAAGTGTTTACTCTCTTATAGGTACTTTATATTTATTAGCTCATTAGATCCTCACAACCACCATATAAGGTAGATAGTATTATTAGCCCCATTTTAACAAAGAAACTAAGGCACAGAGATCTAAAGCTTCTTAAATAATATATGTATTTAAATAATATATGTATTTAAATAATATATGTACTTAAATTTCTTAATATATGGCAGGCTATTATCTAAAAACCCACAATGTGAGTCCAGAATCCTTGTGTGTCACGATTACCTTATTCTGACTCCTAAGAACTAGAACTAAAGGTCATCCTTTAAAACCTGAAACACTAAAACTGAGGCCTAAATGGATTAAAATGCTTAAGAGTGTAATAGCATATGGAACTATAAATAGCTGAAAATGTAAATGGAAATATCAAAGTAAATGAACAGATAGCTGTTAAATGAATTGTTAGAAAAACTAGGATGTACTGAGCAAAGTACAGACTCAATCTGTTGAGAATGAACTAGAGAGAACCATCAAGTCTTCTTTCTGGGGCCAAACAATGAGCTTTAATGAACAAGCAGCCTCCTACCCATTGCAGTTTCCGTAGTATCCATTACCTACACTATGTAGTGTCCATTACCAACACTGTAGGAACCAATCTGACCCGAAGCAGATCCATTTAAATGACTCGGTACCTACCAAAAAAATGACTTAGCAGCCATATCAGAGCAGAACATGGCACAGAAATGGTCACTAGATGTTAACAATTATCATCATTATTGTCATTTAAATATACTAATAATATTTTGGTGCATATAGCACAAAACATCAATTGCACAAGGACCACTTGTGTTTATTGAGGAATTCTTCAATTTACTTTTAGTGCTTTTTGTGTGCAAATCAACTGAAAGAGATCTGTGAATTTTCCCCTTTGGGTCTAGTGAATCTGTGTTTCCAAAGTCTTCAAAGTCACAGGAGATGACAAAATTCAGCAAAGTTTGAAACAGAAATTTACGCTGCTGTGTGCCACTTGGGAGCTGAGAAGGGTAAGAAGTGAAACAAAAGAAGACAGATATTATCTTGTCTTTCAACCTCAATCCCCGGTATTCTATACCCCTCTCAACTCTCCAGGGCTTACTGAAGTTCTTATTTTTACTTTCCTCTCAACAGTAGCAGTAACTACAGATGGCCTCTAATGCATGAGACATGTGTCATTTAATTACTTAACTAGCACTGTGAGGAAGTCACCCTGCACTTTTCTCTGGAAGAGACAAAGACCTTGAAAGTGGACAGATTTGGTTTGGAACCACAGCTTTGCCATATAGCAAGAATGGGACATTGGGCAAATTTTAGTCTCTTTGTATCCCATTTGTTTTACATGTAAATGGGGAGTAAGTGCAGAACACTACAAAATTAGAAATATCACTTAGAGAATAGGCACTTTTTAAATAAGCCTATACCACAACACATTTTAAATAATTTCCAAGAACTTGCTGATTTCTGTAATGCCATTTTAATAACAGTTGATCATTTAATCCTATTTAGCTTTATTTTCTAATATTCTCTCATAATGGCATTGCTTTACTAAGTGGAAAGACTTAAAATGTTTTAATAATCCATAGTATATAAAGATACTTGATGCAGTTGGATAGCATATGACAATTTTTTCACAAGACAATTTAGCAGTGAGTACCAACAGCCTTAAAATTCTGCATATCCTTTGATGAATCATTTTACTTCTAGAAGTTATTCTAAGTAAATAATCCTGGATACTCACAATAACTTTAGGGGTAAGCATGCCATTTAAATGTGTTCACCAACTGCCCCAAAATTAAATATATTTTTGATAATTTACTTTAATACTACTCAGTTATTTAAAACACTAAAGGAGTAATGTACTAACATGAAATGATATCATGATATAATTACTAGGAGAAAAGCAGTTTTAATACACAATTTAACTTCATATTATAAAAATGAGTGACAGAAAAAGTGCAAAGATGTAAATGATAAGAGATTTTTAAAGATGTTAATAGCAGTTATGACTGGTGAGATCAGAGTTGATTTCTATTTCTGTCTTTTGGCTTTCCGTATTTTTTTTTAACAATAGCTTGCATTTTTGTTGCATTATAATAAAGACTAAACAGTTAAGAGTTTATCTGTCTAAATCTAGTTGTAGAGAGGTATATAAATCAATAGATATTATGTAGATATAGAGAGAAAGAGTCCAAGAGAGAAAAGGTTTGAGTAGATTCTTATGGCACATAGTAGAAGATGTAAACATAAACTGCTCTAAGGAAGAAAGGAGGAGGAAGTATCATCAAGGAGAAAAGTAGAAACAGTAAATCAATGCAGAAAGCGTGATGAAGTAGGCACTCTATAGTTAAGCATTTGTGACATCTCATGTTGCATGTTCCTGGTTTGCTGTCATCTATATTATGTCTGCCTATAAGTCCTTTCACAGTTACGGTCATTAGCAAAAATGGAAAACAAAGCACACCATTCTTATATCAGGAGAGTTTCAATTTTCACATCTATAAAATAAGGACATATGGAAACCATATTCCAAGAATAAATTAAGACACTGAAAAGTACCTTAAAAGATGAGATTACTCAATCAAAGGTTACCAGCATTATTTATCATGTTTTAAACTAATCTAAATTAATTACTGTACTGGGTCCCTACCTTCCAGCTTTCCTATCAGGAAAGGAGTATAACCTTGAACTCCCACCACACTCTGATTGGAATGTTTTTGCTCCACTGGTTAACCCTGCATCCTTTAGTACAATCCCTAAACCCTGCATCACTTCCTCAAGGATTATACCTGGGACCCGTAAACTCCATTGCTATATGTATTCAAGCACCCCATACCTCCCTTATTATAACATTCTTTAAACTATATAGTGTTTACCTGTTTAATATATTCACTAATAGACTGAGCTCCATCAAGGGCAGGGGACATGCCTGTTTTGTTCTCTGTCGTATCACCGGTGTTTAGTACCGGTGACATAACATGACATAACATACAACATGACATAACATAGGTACTCAAACACTCCTTGGGGGAGTGGATGAGAGCTATATTCCTTGATAATACTTTGGTTCCTTACAGATCTGGCATGAGACTACGGGCTTACATTGAGGCTCATTATAAAAACAGCTCTCTAAAATGTATTGTTCTACTTACTACAAGAATCTGGTTCACCACTTCAGATATCCTTTTTAATGAGGGGCTTAAGAGAGATGACTTCTTGGCAATACTAAAAATATTAGTTTCCAAAGCAACCAACTAGCTTTTACCACATGAATTGTGTATCTAAGTCGTTTCCCTTACCGTACTGGCTGTGTAAATTTTGTGTACTGACTTTACCCATAACTTCATCTTATTTTAACTATTTCTGCTTATTCTTCTCTAGATTTCCTTACTTAGCAATATACTCTTATATGTGTTTTTTTATTCCTCAATTTTTTCTAGAAACAAATCAGAAGGCATACACATTAAAATTTGATATTAATAATATCAAACTTAGCCAAAATTGTAATTATCTGCAGCTGAGACAATTTTCCTAGTAATATGGTGCTTGAATAGAGTGCTAAGGATGATGAATTTTAAGTTCCTGCTCTATTCCATTAGTATATCTTTGGATAATTCAGGTTTGAATTAAGTATCATTAGTAGAATATTTCTTAAACTGTATGTTGGTTTAGTTGCTCTGCCATTTCTCCCGTATTTCTCTCCATTCCTCTAGATACTGTCTTATATAAAGCCCTCACCAGATTACTTGATATTCCACTTTCTGATCTCCTGGTTTCCAGACAACTTGTCTCAGTCTCCACAATGTGCCCAGAAGAGAAATCCTTCTAACATGTAAACCTACCTGCTAGGGCCTAGCTGTTGCCAAAGGGTCCCCTCAGCATGGACTATAGTTGATCACTGAGTTTCCCCACCACCAGCTAACTAGTCTTGTCTAGTCATACTGAACAACAGTATGTGAAGTTCAAAGAAAGAACCAGGCTAATTCATTCATGCCTCTGTACTTTTTACTACACACTTCTCTCACTGCCCAGACTACTCTTCATCACCTTGTCTAATCGGCAAAAACCATTCATCTTTCAAGATAACTTACCATCTTCTTTTACCAGCTCAGGCCTCATGTCCCTGTGAAACATTTTAAATCTTTGTCAGGTAGGACTGATTAGCTCCCCTTTTGTACCCCCACTGCACCTCATAAGATGTAGTTTCTCCTTATTTCCATTTTCTCCCTTCAGTCACCTAGGCTTTTCAAGAAAAAGGTCATGCTTAACTCATTCTGGTAACCTCAGAGCCTGACACATGGCAGAGGCTTGGTCAATAAATCCGTATGGAATTGAATTAAATTCCTTACTTGAACTACTTGTTTATTTTTCTCTGTCTAGTCCTTTGCGATGATTCTGAGAAGTACTGTTAGTGCAACGTTGAGGAAAAAGCAGCAACAGCAGCAGGCAAATCAAATGGCATTTAGGACTTGCAAACTGACTCTTTTTGAGCAGCAGCATGAGATGCAGGCTCTAAGGTAAAGACAGACAGTCACAGCTGATCAACAACATTCAAAGTAGTGTTTTTCAAACTGTAGATTGAGGGAGATGAAATGGAGGAAGATGAAAACAGAAATGTAAGGTGGGGATAAACTGTGAATAAGTTTGGAGATTCACAGACTTTCAGGTAAGAGACTGTTGTGACCAGGTATGTTTTAGCTGCAGTTGAAGATGATAATAAGGGCTTGAACCAGGGCCTTGAATGGCGGGAATAAAAGAAAAGAGATAGTTTAAAGGTAGAAGGAATCAAATTTAATAAGCAATTATGTGAGAATATGATAACCATTAGTATATAGCTAATGAAGGAAATGGAGTCATGAAAGACTCCTATATTTCTACCTTTGGCAATTGGTTAAATGATGTCATAAATTTAGATAGAAAATTCAGGAACACTCAACACTGAGGTTGGCTATTTTAGAAAATTTTGGATTCAGTATCATTATGAAAATAGCTATCTTGCACAAAATGAGCACGTAAATCTGTTTCAGAGTGTGGCTATCTTTGGCAAATGTATATATTGACCTTAAAGGGGAAAATATGCTGTTTATTTCTTATTATAGAAGCAATTCATATATATATTTTAAATATTTGGAAGATTTTGTAAATCTTTGTAAAATTTTGATGTTTTCTTCCAAATTTTTTCATGGTTGTGATCAAATTATCTGTAAACATACTTGTACAGCCTGCTTTGTTTTTCACTTGACATTATAACATAGCATTTTAACGGAATATCTTAAACACACATTCTATAAGAATTAAGGTAAAATGAGAAAGGGTAACTGTCACCTAGAAAGCCCAGCCACACGAGTGAGAAAGCTTAAGGTCATAGTAATGCCAATGACCATGCTATTAATCTGTATTTAAAAGGAAAAAATTTGACCCCCTTTACCCTCTTCTACCACCCTAGATGAAGAACTGACTCTTGCCAACTGACTCTTGCCAACTGACTCTTGCCAAAGGGTCCTCTGCCAATTCTGTTGTACATCATCTATATAGTGCATTGTGTGTTCTGGGTCGTGAACACACAATGCACTCTATAGATGATGTACTACAGAATTGTACACTTGAAACCTGTACAATTTTACTAGCCAATGTCATCCCAATAACTTTAATAAAAATTAAAAAAATATATGGAAAAGAAGATGATATACTCTGAAATACTGAGTCATAAAATGCAGAAGAAACTCAAGGAACAGATGTCCAACATGCTGTGATGACACTTAATAAAGCAGTTTAACAAGAAAAAAAGTAAAAGGAAAAAATTTCTTAGGAATGGTATAACAAATGGGGAAGAAAACATGTCACTAGCATTGATCCATCTAGTTCTTACTTTTTTTGTCAAAGGCACTAAACATGTAGAAGAAACCAAGGCTCAAGTGAATTAAGCAACTTGCGTAAGACCACACAACTAAATTGTCAATGAGCCAGGATTCAAACCTCAGTCTGTTGGGACTTTTGGTTCTTCTTCTAGTACGTTATTCTGCCTCCTTCAATTACTAGCCATACAGAATGACAAGTTTTTTGAAACAACCCAGGGCATTCATTTGTAATGCAAGGAGATTATTTAGGGCAGTGAATCTCAATTCTAGTGGTGGTGAAGAAGAAGTAGGCAGAGTGTCTATTGGCCATCTGTATGTCCTCTTTGGAGAAATGTCTATTCAGGTCTTCTGCCCATTTTTTAACTGGATTTTTTTGTTGTTGTTGAGTTGTATGAGTTCCTTATATATTTTTGGATATTAGCCCCTTATCAGAGCGAAATAAGTCAGACAGAAAAAATCGAGAACCATATGATTTCATTGATATGTAGTATATAAAACTGAAAACAACAAAAGAACAAGACAAACAAATGAAGGAAAAAAACCTCATAGACACAGACAATAGTTTAGTGGTTACCAGAGGGTAAGGGGGGAGGGGGGTGGGACATGAGGGTAAAGGGGGATCAAATATATGGTGATGGAAGGAGAACTGACTCTGGGTGGTGAACACACAATGGGATTTATAGATGATGTGATACAGAATTGTACCCCTGAAATCTATGTAATTTTACTAACAATTGTCACCCCAATAAACTTAAAAAAAAAAAAAAGAACTAGGCAGAGTGGTAGACTAGATCATTCCAGTATGACTTTTCAATTCTAACATTTTGTGACTCTGCACTCTTCTGCAGGGTTGCTGAACTCTTGTTTTCTCCCAATGCAATCAGTATTCTTTCACAGATTTTGCTGCACATCACCCAGTACACTTTGGTCTAAAGTCTCTCAGAGGCCTGCACACAATTCCCGTATCAATGAGTGAAGAGTGTATGCAAGAACCCTGAGGCAAAACTTGGCCCACTGTGTCATTTATATCTACTATGCTTCCCAACGGTAATTGTTATTAATTTATCGTTGCATTTTTAATTAGTTTCTATTCTATTTCCTTAAAATATTATTTGTCATGGCTATTTTACTTCCTATTTTTAATACTTTACGTTTCTTTAAATTATGGACATAATTTGCAAAGCAATAAGGCAACACAAACTGCTCTTTGTCAATTGTTTCACCTAATTTCTGATCTACCATAGGCACTGCCCAGTTTTTAAAAATCAGATAATGGACAGTATAAAGAGAGCACTGTCTAATGGAGCAGTTCAAAACACTGGCTGCACATTATTGGAATAACACAGAGAGGTTTCTTAAAATGCTAATGACTAGGCCCACTACAAATGAATTAAATAAGATCTGGAGGGCAGGGAAAGGGCTGAACAGAGGTATTATTTAAAAATCTCCATAGCAATCTATTTAAGTCAAAGGGCAGTGTAGTCATCAGACAGCAAAATACTTTAGAAGCAACCAATTTTCTATGAAGTTTTCTAGAGGAATAAAAGACAACTGAGGATTAATCCCTAACATTCTGAAGTTCACAATGCTTAAGATACAGAAGGTGCCAAAAATATGTATACACATTTTAAGAAAGGAAAAAACTGTATTAAAATTATAATAATATATACCGATAACAAAAGATGAATACAAGTCACGTGTATACATTTTT